>NC_083709.1:15863392-16483214 GCF_033118175.1 Dama dama | reverse complement strand
CATGTGTAAAATATAGCCCCTGAGGATTTGAAAATAACTCAGGCAGGGAAATATCTGCAGAAGCTTCTATCAGAAATCAGCCTAAAGAACAGAATCCTGAGCCAGTTGCTAAGATACTCTTACTCATTCTTTCTTCTACCATTTTTATGTTGCCTTCATCTCTTTCCTCCCCATCCCCCAAACACACATGTGCATGTGTGCACACACACTTATCATTGCTGTTGTTCGTGGGATAAATGTCTTCAAACTGGAAATGCAAAAAAAAGTCAGCTTTTCTAGGAAGATGTTCTTAATTCTGTGATGTGTTTTGCAATATCAGTGATTTCTGGTGGGAAATACAAGCAGTGCAGTCTTTTGATTTGGCCATCTCTTATTTATGAAACCAGAATATTTTGGCTCAAAAACATAAGAACAAAGCTATGTGAGTCAAATTTTTCTCCATCTATTAATGATAGAATTATAAAACACTGCTTGGACTGTGTTTGAAGAATGACTAAATATTTGTCAAACAATTCTTCCGAATGACAATCAGTAATAACTACTACTACATTTAAAACACACTAAAAGGGTTTTGATAGTGGTAGAGTATTATTTTAAAAAATAGTGATTTTGATTCCTGGCTGTACGTTAATATCCCTTACACACATTTTTGAACATGTATACACGCTGGTGTTCAACATGAGATTATATAATTCAATGATTGGTTTAACAAACATTCCTGTAGCACCTTCTAGGTACCTGGCATTGTTTTGAGTGCTGAATTTGGTATGTTCCAAGTAAGTATGGAATTCTGGGTTATTGACAAGAGTTCCACAAGTGAAAACAATTGACATGAACATACACAAACTTATTCTTCTAATAATACTCAATTTATCACTGAATGTTTTATAATTTTTCTTTCTTCATATTCATTGTAATTATTTCTCATTTACGTCTTTATAATTAAAAATTAAAGATAAACCTTTGAGTTGTTTCAGTTCAGCTTTCCTTCCAGTGTCAGAATCATTACCATCTGTGGTACATTCCTGGTACAAAATGTACCAGAATGCTCCTGAATTACCCACATTCTCCTGAAACTCTTAGAGCAACCGAGAGTTCATTATTCTGAATGCAGCCTCTTCCGCTGTGACACAGCTTTAAGTGATTTAAAAAAAAAAAAAGTTTATCAAGAGATGACTTTTACTTAATATATTCCAACTAAGTAAGTCTCCCCCATCCCCTTAAGGACAGTGCATCATGTGTTTTTTCATATCTACTTCCTGTGTGGGGGCTTCATCAATATTCCTTTTTAATCTCCTATCACTAGCTTTATTCTAATTTCAGTAAATTATTGATACACTTTGTGCTCAACAATGAGATGTTTCAGGTGCATAAAACAATGAAATATAAAATTGTCTTTGTCAATAAATAGAAATTGATAAAATTCTATGTAAATCATTTGTAGTATCTTTAAATGTCTTCCTATAATGTGGCAATAATTTTCAATTAAGTGTTTAACAATGTATTTCATGATATGAAGCTGTTAAAAAAAAACAAAACACCCTAATGGGGCTTCCCTAGTGGCTCAGATGTAAAGAATCTGCCTATAATGTAGGAGACTGGGATTTGATCCCTGGATCAGAAAGATCCCTTGGAGAAGGGAATGGCTGCCCAGTCCAGTACTCTTTTCTTTTTTAAAATTTGGTTGCACCAGGTCTTAGTTGTGGCATGTAGGATCTAGTTCCCTGACCAGGAATCAAACCTGGGTTCCCTGCATTGGGAGTCTTAACTACCAGACCACCAAGGAAGTCCCATACTCCTGTATTCTTCTCTGGAGAATCCCATGGACAGAGGAGCCTGGTGGGCTGCAGTTCACGGGGTCTCAAAGAGTCAGACATGATTCAGTGACTAACACTTTCACTTTATCAGTCAAACATAAAATTTTCAGAGCAAAGCTATTAATATAATAAAAATGTAATGAATGAAGTTGTTTTAATTGTTGCTTTTTTTTTTTCTGGGATGGTTTTAACCAAGGTGTCTTCAGGCAAACCCACTACATATTCATTATTCAGTCTGGCTTGTAATGTAAATGAAGAGTAAGAACCTGTGGGTCAAAGTTCAGGAAAGGTTCAGAGTGAGACTGTATTGAACATGCTTGAATAATTTTGCACTCCTTCACTTTCATCTCTATGAATTATGCAATGGCTTTTCCTTAAATTTGTATTTTAATGTATGATAGATTATGATACTTGGGAAAAATAGAACTAGACTGCCTTTCTATGAATATTATATAAGCTGCTGTGGAAAACAAAATGAAAAGAAAATGTGCCATATATTTTCAATGTACTATTATAATGTCATATACAGTGATTTATTATTCATGAGCCAAGATGTTTAAAAGACTACCAGAAAAAGTACGGCTATTCTATGGTGTTATTTTTTTTCTGTAGATTTAAAACACGTCTTCCTGAGTCTGATGTCTGTCTACTTTCCTGTCCAGATGATATCATATTTTTCAGGAAACTATGCTGAAAATATATTTAAAATTGTATGCATTGTTTTATCAACTTGTTCCTCTTTGTATAATCTTTAGTTCAGTTCTGAAAGTTACAAATTCTCAAATCAGAGTCATTAACATGTACAGTATATAATATTTATCATGTAACTAGATAATTTGATCAGAAACAATAAAAATTAACTCTTTTCAAGAATATGAATAACTCTTCTGTCGCATTTTTTTAAGTTTTATGAAAGGGTCATGTTTTCTGCATTTCTGATGGAAGTTATTATACAGAGATTACAAACTTGGTAATACACCATTCAGAGAAGACTTAATATATGTATATCATTACAGAAAAAGTACAGGAAAGAGGCTGGTGAATGGAACTTTTCAACTTAGAATGAGAGAAGACATATGACTATTTAGAAAAATTATTTCACATTATTTTTTAATAAGTTTTGTTTGTTTGAAAGTCTTTTCCTTAAAATCTCTTTGTTGAATAAACCACTTCTATGTAATTTGCCCATAGAGACCATTTCAGAATAGAATGTTGGTCTTTTCTATTTTTAGAATTTCCATGTGGTGTTTTCCTCTATACAGTGAGGTTAGAGTTTAGTGATAATACAATAGTTGGCAAAGAAATAAGAAAAATTAATGTGTCAGAAATTAAGAAATTATTGCAATATGATCTGTGATAATTGGTCTCTCATTTTCAAAGTACTTATAATTTAAATGTAGTTTTGTGTTTATGGAATGCCCAAGATTCAGGAAAACTGATGGACTGGAAATTGCTTGCTAGGTTGGCATTGTGTTTTCCTTAATAACCTGGCCTTTACTAACTTCTTGAGTTGCAGTTGAATGGTTCATACCACAGTGTAAGTGGAAACTCTTGGCTGAAATGCTGTCATAGACTCAAGCAAGGTCATCTCAAAGTATTAAGTGCTAGAGATATCCATGGTAAAAGATGTTTAACCAAAATGTATACGAATAAGCATCACATGCACAACTTATTGATAAACTATAACTTAAAAAAATCAATGTGTATTTTCTTGGTTTAACATATTTTCATTATTCTCCTATTTTCTATTTTCAGTACCACTGAATTGTTTGTTTTTTCTTGGTATTTTATTCCAATTTACTCCTGCTGACAATTGCTTTCCTGATAAACTTATTTTCCCTTTATATATGTATTTCTTATTTCTAACTCTACAGTTTCCATCACTAATTACCTGTTCATGGAAAAATTAAATAGGAATGAGACTATTATTAACTGAACCATGGTACACTGAAAATATGTAGCTATCTTATATTGTTTCCTTATATTTGACTTATATTTATATATATATATATATATAAGTCAACATATATATTTAAGTTTTCTCAAAATATATATTCAAAACTTATATATATTCAAGTTTTCTCAGGAAGTAGTCTTTACCCCAGTGGTGTGCTGCTCTGAAAAGCCCACTCAGGACACTGGGAACTTGGGGTTGTTCTCACTCATGGTCCCAGATGTGACAAGAGGCATTAGCGGCCTAAAGACTTATTCTCCAAACAAGGTATACTAATTAGAAATCTAATGACACATCTGCCTGTCTAGCCTCATGGCTCCTGGTCTTCCAAATGGGTCTCTGTTTAAGCCATCCAAAAAACAATCACTCAATCTTCTGAGATAATAATGTCAGATTCATTTTCTTCAGAGTAAATAAACAAATTAGAATCTTTTAAATAGTTACAGAAGCAATCATATTTATAGATTTATAAGGTCTTTTTTGAAACAGTTACTTTTCTCCAAAAAACTAATTTTGTACAGAATGACCTAGCTTGAAATACTTATTCTATGAAAGATTATTCTTGTGAGTGCAACCTTGCATTTACTAAGTGACTAGTCAAAAAATATGGAATAAAATGTAAATAAGACAGCATGGGAATTTATTCAATTTCCAAATTATTTGAAACAGAGTAGAAAATCCAACAGTATAGTTTTGTGTTTTTTTAGTTACTAGGAAGTTTGCTGCTAGGAGGTTGACCATGGATTATTGCATCCCTTGAAAGAAATAATGTTTTAATCTGCTACTTCATATTTAATAAATACCAGAAGTCTACCTGTTGGTAATATTATCTCTGAGTAATACTATCCTTCTTTGTTCCCATCATCATCAACAAACCTTCCTGAGTCCCTCCTGATTTAGGCAGTGGAAACCCCAAGCGGTGGTGAACAGGAAAGCTGCTTCAACATTCAGGAGCAAAGCAAGAAAGAAAACATTTGCAGGAACCATGTGTCATGGATCAGAAGCTTATTTCATGCACAATTCATGTTAGTACTGTTTATGAACAATAATTAATCTCTATACAAGACCTTTTCTAAAATTAAGGAATTTAATGTGTTGCATTTAATAAAATACTTTCCCAATTCATATTATTGATTCCATTTTTTCCATATTGAATGAAAAAGAGGAAGCATGAGAAATAACTGGAAATAACATAGTCTTTGTAATATACATTGAGTCTGAAAAATCAGAACCTATTTGCTGATGCTAAATTGGTTATGTTAAAAATGTCTTTTTCATACTGTCTGCAAAGTTGACTAGTGAAAATATTGGGATATATAGAAAATGTTATTTTATTTATTTAAAGAAACACATCTAGGGGAAATATATTCATGTGATTTATTCACCTGACAAGCATTATAATTTAGTTTCTAAAAGGGAAATTTAAGAAGTAATATTAATGTGGTAGTATTTAATATTATTAACATCTTTCTATTAACTTTTACTTTACATTGGTATTATTTATGATAAACATGCATGCCTTCTAATATGTGTTATACATTGTATTCTTAAGCAACAAAATATGAAAAGTTCACATGCCTTATCAGCATAATTAACTCTCTAACTGATCAATGTGCTTGATTTTTATGACTCAGAAAAGTAATTACAGAATATAAAGGTAACATACAATTGTCTGTTTTAATATCATTATTCTGCATTATTTCCTAAGTGAGATGGCCAAAACACCTTTGGCATCTTCAGTAAGCATTACAACTACTAACTCAGTACATACTGAAATGTCTTTGCTAAATAAGAAAATAAATCACAAACATCTTGTGCTAGGCCCTATGTACCCTTGGTTTCAATTAAGTTCCCAGAATCGTTTAAAGAATAATTACTCATACCCAGAATTTTCTTGAAATTTCCTGTAAATGAAGACTTTAGATTATGTTCATAATGTATTTATTATATTTATTATGTATAATTATATTATACATATATATTTGTTATTTATTATATTTTCAAAGAATATACATGCTTTCCTCTTACAAATGTAAGCTGCTCTGGGTCTAAACCACAAGATGGCTCCCTCCCATTGGTTTGGGAATTTTAAATGTCATTTCATTGAGTATTTAGGGCAATATTCTTGCATACAAGAGTGTATTTATATAGACTGAAAATAAATTACATAAATCAGTATAATACTGCTCTTTAACAGCTTTGTTAAGCAGAATTTTGAGGGATAACCTACTCAAAACCCTTATGTTACAAGTGATGAAATGGAGCCTAAAAATAGAGGCGATTTTGCTCCATGCTTCGGATCCCAGTAACTACAGAAACCAGAGCTATCCTCTCAGTTAGTCCTTGTTCTTGATCTTCACGTGGAGATAAGAAGGCCCTGGTTTGCTGTGGTCAGAAGTTCTAAGATAAATATTAATATCTTTCTGGAATGACAATTTCACTACAGAGTCTGAGACACCTGTATCATGAAAGAAATAAAGTTAAAATGAGTATCAGATACTAAAGAGAAATTCCAGTGTCACAGAGAGAAAACTGCCATGGTACCCATTTTATTTTTCAACTCCATTCCAGTTTTATCAGGGATTCTTGCTGGGAGCAAGTTGTTGCTCCTGAGCTAATATAAGAAGTATAAATACAGAGTCGGCACCACTGAGGATATATATTAAATCTAAAGACAAGAAAACATATGCAGGGGTCTCACCATCATCTACATTGCAACTTTCAGGTTTCACTTCTGTGTGCTTTGTTTCATGTCCACTCACTCTTCCACAACTGACTGGAGGCCAGACAGCTGGAAACGCTGCTTGTGTGCTCGGCTGCTCAGACATGTCCGACTCTGCAACCCCAGGCTCCTCTGTCCATGGAATTTCCCAGGCAAGAATACTGGAGTGGGTTGCAATGCTCTCCTCCAGAGGATCTTCCCAACCCGGGGATTGAGCCCATGCTCCTGGGTCTTCTGCACTGGCAGGCAATTCTTTACCACTGAGCCATCATGGAAGCCTCATGCAACACCAGGAGATGGTACCTAGAGACAAAAAAAAGGAAAGACAAAAGCCGTTACTCTGTCTCTATACTATCCCAGCATAGGAAGCAACTCCATCTTAAAACATTGACAAGATTGGTTTAATTTCTTTGACTGAGTGACCTGGCCACTCATACTGTAGAAGTCATAGGCCCACATATCAAATATTTAAGAGAGGTGATCTGTGGAAAATTAAAATACATTTTCAAGATGACCTAGTTTTAGTTCAATCATGAGTCATATTATTTGTCTGTTTCAATGCAGGATTTAAAATCTATACTTTCAAAATAGCAACGGTGTCCTAATCATATTCCTTAAACTACAAAAACTTGTTAATTTACATGTTTCCTTTTACTTTTTCTCTCCAGCTTTTAATATATGGATACATTTCATTTGTAATTGCAGTTTCAATTTAATAATAAAAAGGAGACTATTTTAATTAGACATTAAAAATGTTCATCTCATGCACAAATCCCTGGGTTTGAAAAGCATTTAGATAAGATCTCTTTATTCATCTCTGTTCTATGACATCCCAAGTAAAAATAAATACATTGCAAGTCAATTTTTGTAAATGGTAAATTTTTAATTTAAGAAAAAAATTATAGATGACTTACTCCAATTTCAAAATAATTTAAAAACATAGGAATTGACAGCAGCCTTGAAATACCATGCTAAACCTGCTGAAACTGCAATAAGTAGAAATGCATCAGAAGAAGAAAATAAACATGAAATTATTTCGATTGTCCTGGAATGTGAAGTCAAGTGGTCCTTAGAAAGCATCACTATGAACAAAGCTAGTGGAGGTGATGGAATTCCAGTTAAGCTATTTCAAATCCTGAAAGATGATGCTGTGAAAGTGCTGCACTCAATATGCCAGCAAATTTGGAAAACTCAGCAGTGGCCACAGGACTGGAAAAGGTCAGTTTTCATTCCAATCCTAAAGAAAGGCAATCCCAAAGAATGCTCAAACTACCGCACAATTGCACTCATCTCACACGCTAGTAAAGCAATGCTCAAAATTCTCCAAGCCAGGCTTCAGCAATATGTGAACCATGAACTTCCAGATGTTCAAGCTGGTTTTAGAAAAGGCAGAGGAACCAGAGATCAAATTGCCAACATCCGCTGGATCATCGAAAAAGCAAGAGAGTCCAGAAAAACATCTATTTCTGCTTTATTGACTAAGCCAAAGCCTTTGACTGTGTGGATCACAATAAACTGTGGAAAATTCTGAAAGAGATGGGACTACCAGACCATCTGACCTGTCTCTTGAGAAGTCTGTATGCAGGTCAGGAAGAAACAGTTCAAACTGGACATGGAACAACAGACTGGTTTCAAATAGGAAAAGGAGTACGTCAAGGCTGTATGTTGTCACCCTGCTTATTTAACTTATATGCAGGGTACATCATGGGAAACGCTGGGCTGGAAGAAGCACAAGCTGGAATCAAGATTGCTGGGAGAAATATCAATAATCTCAGATATGCAGACGACACCACCCCTATGGCAGAAAGTGAAGAGGAACTAAAAAGCCCCTTGATGAAAGTGAAGGAGGAGACTGAAAAAGTTGACTTAAAGCTCAACATTCAGAAAACTAAGATCATGGCATCTGGTCCCATCACTTCATTGGAAATAGATGGGGAAACAGTGGAAACTGTGTCAGACTTTATTTTGGGGGGCTCCAAAAATCAATGCAGATGGTGATTGCAGCCATGAAATTAAAAGACGCTTACTCCTTGGAAGGAAAGTTATGACCAACCTAGATAGCATATTTAAAAGCAGAGGCATTACTTTGCCAACAAAGGTCCGTCTAGTCAAGGCTATGGTTTTTCCAGTGGTCATGTATGAGAGAGTGAGAGTTGTGAGAGTTATGAGAGAATGTGAGAGTTGGACGGTGAAGAAAGCTGAGTGCTGAAGAATTGATGCTTTTGAACTGTGGGGTTGGAGAAGACTCTTGAGAGTCCCTTGGACTGCAGGAGATCCAACGAGTCCATCCTAAAGGAGGTCAGTCCTGGGTATTCATTGGAAGGACTGATGCTGAAGCTGAAACTCCAATACTTTGCCCACCTCATGCAAAGAGTTGACTCTTTTTGGAAAAGACCCTGATGCTGGGAGGGATTGGGGTCAGGAGGAGAAGGGGACGACAGAGGATGAGGTGGCTGGATGGCATCACTGACTCGATGGAGGTGGGTTTGGGTAGACTCCAGGAGTTGGTGATGGACAGGGAGGCCTGGTGTGCTGTGATTCATGGGGTCACAGAGTTGGACATGACTGAGTGACTGAGTTGAACTGAATGATTGAAAGTTAAACTAGGAACTTCTGTGCTTTTTATTACTCACCCTTATGTCTTTCTTTAAGTATGCATTATTCTTCAATAAATCTATGACATTTTTATTGCTTGTTTGATGGTCAGCATAAAAGCTGAAACTGTGAGTTTACTCTTACTTTCTGTACATTTGCTAAGAAAATTTCCTTAAGATATTATTGCTTAGCTACCATTTTCAAAACCTGAAAAACAAGCACATAAATCAAGCCATAGTCATGGTTGAAATAAATCACAAGAAATTTCAATGAATATAATGTTTTTCACATGACTTCTTCTGGCAAGTTAGAAGCCATCACAATAAAGCCAGATTGAGTTTCACTGAAACATTTCAAGATAAATACGTTATCTGCTTCTTCAAAATTTATACCTGCCTATGTCTTCACCAGGTTTTAGAATGAATCTAGGGGAGATTAATGAGGTTCAGGCTTCCTGCTTTATACATACCACACTAAATGAGATCATCAACCCATGTAAAAGTTACCTAAACTTTGGGAGTGGTCAAGAAGCAGTCCAGTTGCCTCTGAGCCAGATTAATTTTCTCTAGTCACTGCTAATGAAAAGAACAAAAAACAACAACAACAAAAGAGGTGTGAAAAAAGAGTACTTGAGGTTAAAACTCTGTGGATTGGCCTTTGTTATAGATGCTAAAAATCACAGCCTACTACCTAGTATTAGATGTGTCTCTCTGCACCTTTCTTTAGCCTTAGTGTCACTCCACACATGAAACCATGAGCAAGCTTTTCCTTATACACAAGACCAATATTTTTTACAATCTATTGATGGAGTTAAAAGTCTAGAAATGAAGATCAGGATCAACAGAACAAACACACATTCTCCCTAATTCATATCTCTAATACCACATGACTATAGATCTTCTAATATCCTCATTAGAACTGCATTCTTAAAAGTAGAGACTGTTTTTTATTGGAGTATGTTTACTTTATAAGTTGTGTTAGTTTCTGTTGTACAATAAAGTGAATCAGTTATATGCAAACATATATCCCCCCTTAATCCTCTGTCCCATCCCCCCATCCCACCTCTCCAGGTCATCACAGAGCACTGAGCCAAATGCGCTTTACAGCAGGTTCCCACTAGCTCTCTATTTACACATTGCAGTATATTTATGTCAATCCTAGTCTCCCAAGTCATCCCATCATCCCCTTCCCACTCCCAGGTCCACATGTTTATTTTGTATGTCTGCGTCTCTATTCCTGCCCTAGAACTAGGTTCATCTGGACTATTTTTCTAAAGTCCACATATATGTGTTAACATATGTTATTTGTTTTTCTCTTTCTGACTTACTTCACTCTGTTTTTGTAACCTTAACATCAAGTACTTATCTAGTAAGTAATCAACCAATATATAGTTGCTTTATAAATAAATTAATGAACTATAGCAAAGTACCAAATGTTGGCTACTGTAGAAATTGAGGCATATAATGAGCTGTCAGCATGCCCCTAACCTGGCTTCCCTAATAATTCCCCTTAAAAATTAAATATAAATATTCAGAATAGACATAAGCACCAATCCAGTCTATGGCATGTGAACTTGCTTTATGCTTGTTCTTGCTGTTGTTCAGTCGCTGAGACATGTCTGACTCTTTGTGACCCCATGGACTGCAGCATCCCAGGTTCTCTGTTCTCCACCATCTCCCAAAGTTTGCTCAGATTTATGACCATTCAGTTGGTGATGCTATCTAACCATCTCATCCTCTACCGCTCCCCTTTCCCCTTTTGCCTTCAACCTTTTCCAGCATCGGGGTCTTTTCCAATGGGTCAGCTCATCACATCAGGTGGCCAAAGTATTGGAGCTTCAGCTTCAGCATCAGTCCTTCCAGTGAATATTCAGGACTGATTTCCCTTAAGATTAACTAGTTTGATCTCCTTACAGTCCAAGGGACTCTCATGAGTCTTCTCCAGCACCACAATTTGAAAGCATCAATTCTTTGGCGTTCAGCCTTCTTTATGGTCCAATTCTCATATCTATAAATGACTACTGGGAAAGCATTTATGCTTTATGCTTATGTCCCTCTTATTAGTTGGAGTTAAATTATGTTTCCGTAGTTCATGAAAGAAGGCATTTTAGTGCTCTAGAAGTCTCTCACATTCAGAATTTATGGTCCCATACATACCTTGAGCTTGGAAAGTTGAGAGTAGAAGAGAATCTGACCCACTAAATGTAATAATGCATTTTTTATAGGAAACAATGTAATACAAAAACACTTAAAATTTAAGTTTTCTATTTGCCCTCCCCAAATAATATTATTATAAGGTGAACTTTAATTCATACCTAGTCTGTTAATCACACTGTTCCCCAAATTAACAATCATTTGCCACTATCCAGATTATTCAGTATGATTTAATTTGTATATTGTTACCACTACAGTTGCTGAATTTGTGTCTCTGTTTGGTTTATTCTAAATTCCTTCTGACTCTATCCAGATTTTTTCAATCATTGAAACTATTTCTAATCAGTGTGATCCTCTATTTGCTGTTTTCTCACAGAAAATAAAACCAGGAGAATTTTCTCCCAGACAGTTGTGCTTAGTTCTTTGGGGGGCTATAATTTACTCATAAATATAACAGGATAGAAACTGTCGGCAGCACTCTGCAGAATGGGCTTGGGACATACACAAACCAGGGGAACAGGTGAAAAAGCAACTCAGTGAGACATTTACTACCATTTGCAAGAGGTTCCCTTGGAAACAAGTTCATACCTCAGGGAATAAATCTGAAAGCCACCTGCAGCATTTTAAACATTTTAATCATTTTTCATTAGTGAATTTCAATGGGATGTGTTCACCTTTAAGTTTCAACAAACGGTACTCCAAGGGGCTCCTCAGTCTATATCAAAAACATCTGTGGTAACTTTGGGGATCTTGGTGAATTCCATCAAAATTCAATAAATTGAAAGAAAAATGAGAAGATTGATGATATTCAAAAAATGTATGTAAGTAATTTACTGTGAACATAATCCTCTGTGTTCTGTGTCAGCACTGTTGTAAATTGAAGAGACAGCATGCGGTCAACTGGTATTGAGTTGGATTTCAATCATTTGCATATTTTCAACCATTTTGCATAATTTCACAGAACAAAAGAATCTAAAGGAGATGCAAAAACATAATTGTATCTGAGCCAGTAGAGATTTACTATGCAGCAAAGGTGAGAATCACATGAAAAACTTTCTCAATGTGTTATATAACAAAAAAGTCATCTTTCATAGGAATTACCGTAGTACCTGGAGGCTAGCTGTGATATGTCCATTCACCCCTGTGACTCAGCGCTTCTGATGAATAAAGGAAATTAATACGCACATCCCTCTGAGAATTACTGTGATTCACCATGATGTTACTATGTGTGATAATGTGTGCTTCTATAGTGATTGATGGTTCTGGGAAGATTTCAAGGAAGAAAAATTATTCCCTTCTGATATAATTGGTGACCAACATTACTAACAGTACTATCACTTCATCCTCCCATGGTATTTATAATCCCTTAGGTAGAGATACGTGTGAAGATACGTACATTAAAGACTGAATAGAAACCCTGTGCTCCAGAAAAAGAAAATTAATAAGATACAAGGTGAGTATTCTTTGAGAAGGATCATATCCATATAGCTGTAGTTACTTAGACACAAAGGATATTCTACCACAGATGTTTCAAAAGGTAGCAGAAAAAGTGGCTAAGACATGAATACTGGAGCCTAACTATCTGATTAAAAACTTAGCTGCACCATTTAGTCGTTGACCGTGGAACTACCAGCACCATCTATCTTAGATGAAAATTTTAAACCTTGCTTTCCCATTTATTTCCTCTTCTGTAAAACTTAGATATTTAATAGAATTATCATGAAAACTTAACACATTATTATTTGTGAAAAACCCCTTAAAATAATGCTTATGAAAATGAAACACAAATAGCATTTTAAAATTTATTTTTATTTTCCTTCCTATCTGTTATAATTTTAGAGTTTACTTTCACATTGTTTTTATATTTTGCAAGTAATTTGTGATTTTAAACTGTCAGTTATCTGCAGGAATAGGGTTAACCTGTATAATTGAAGTACATTGATAACCATAATGCTTTGGTTTTTTAACTTTTTATTTTATATTGGAGTATAGCCAACTAAGAACGTTGTGATATTTTCAAGTGAATAGCACAGGAACTCAGCCAAATGTATGCACATATCCATTCTTTCCCCAATTCCCCTCCCATCCAGGCAGCCACATAATATTGAGCAGAGTTCCCTCTGTGATAACATGTTTTTAGATTCCTTCAGACTGAAAGGAGAAAAGGCACATTTGTATTAATTCAGGTGACACAGTTTTATTATAAAGATACGGAGAAAATTATAAAAATAATCCAATGCTGCTGGAATACAAATCCACGGGGATAAGAACTCGCCTGTTCATGAATATACACTTGGCACAGAAGCAACTGATAAGTATCTGTGGAATGAAAAATGAATAAGGCACTGCTAAATCAGTATTCCCAGACCTTGAGAAGCCATCCAAAACACACACTGGAACACTGGCAAATGTCACCACCTGGTCACACCCTCACAACTTCCTCATTGCTTCCTGCTCTCAGTGGCTCACTATTCCAAAGCTCTGGCTTTCAAACATACTCCTAATTTATTTCAACTGCTTTCATGAATAATGACTGAGTTATTCTCCCCTAGCTTTTTCTCCATGTATAGTAGCTGCTTCAGACTTGTCATGTCTCTACACTGTTAGTTTCTGTTCCCATTATCAACTACTCACCTCTCATCTTGTCTCCTGGTTGGCATTACTGATTACTAAGCCCCTCAGTCATTGTTGCTCTTCAGTCACTCAGTCATGTCCAACTCCTTGTGACCCATGGACTACAGTAAGCCAGGCTTTCCTGTCCTTCACTATCTCCCAAAGGTTACTCAAACTCATGTCCATTGATTTGGTGTTGCCATCCAACTGGCTCCTCCTTTGTTGCACCCCTCTCCTCCTGCCTTCAATCTTTCCAAGTATCAGAGTCTTTTCCAGTGAGTCAGTCCTTTGCATCAGGTGGCCAAAGTATTGGAGCTTCAACTTCAGCATCAGTCCTTCCAATGAATATTCAGGGTTGATTTCCTTTAGGATTGACTGGTTTGATCTCCTTGCTGTCCAAGGAACTCTCAAGAGTCTTCTCTAGCACCACAGTTTGAAAGTATCAGCTCTTCCCTAACATTCATACATGACTACTGGAAAAACTATGACTTTGACTATACTAGATTTTTTTTCCTCTTAGTTTTGACTAGGTCCCCTAGTTAAACTCCACAAAAGCAAGAATTTAACTGGTTTGGATCATCACATTTCAATATAGTCTGCTTCTAGTGGGCAGAACTTTGCATCTCTGTTAGGTCTTAATCTGTTATCCACTTTATTACATTGGCCTAGGTTGGCTTAGGTCACCACTTCTTGTTCCATTAGCTGTGGTCAATATAAGACAGTCATCTAGTATAGTGATAGGAATGTTAGAACATACAATCTGTGTGTAAGAAAAGTTTAAGGAGACTGTAAGAATAACAGTCATTTGGAGTTCTCCAGAAAGGAACCCACTATATAGCAAAATAGTTCACTTGTCCTATCCAAGACAAATTCATAAATTACTAAATAAAGTCCGTGGACATTTAGGTTGCTTCCATGTCCCAGCTATTGTAAAAAGTGCTGCAATGAACACGTGAAGCATGTGTCTCTCTCTGGGTATACGTCTAGTAGTGGCATTGCTGGGTTATAAAGTAGTTCTATTTAAAAAATAAATAAATAAATAAAGTAGTTCTATTTTTAGCTTTTTAAGGAACCTCCATACCATTTTCCATAGTGTAAAGCACTGTAAAGCAACTATACACCAATATAAAAGTAAGTGAAAGTGAAAGTCACTCAATAATGTCCAAGTCTTTGTGACCCCATAGACTAACTATACAGTCCATGGAATTCTCCAGGCCAGAACACTGGGGTGGGTAGCCATTCCCTTCTCCAGGAAATCTTCCCAACCCAGGGATTGAAATCAGATCTCCCACATTGCGGGCAGATTCTTTACCAGCTGAGCCACAGGGAAGCCCGAGAATACTGGAGTGGGTAGCCTATACCTATTCCAGTGGGTCTTGCCAACCCAGGAATTGAACCAGGGTCTCCTGCCTTTACCAGCAGAGCTACCAGGGAAGTCATAAAAAGTAAGACAAGAAAACACTAAGGTTTCTTTTAGGAAAGGGGGTGAAACCCAGAAGTATTCTAAATGATGAACAGTGTCATTGGTGAGAGGCAACAACTGAAAGGGTAAAGGAAAAGTTTATAAATCATTCCATCACCAGTTTTAAGAGAAGTAAAACATTCATTTAGAAGGACTTATCCTGTTCTTCATGAGTTGTGTCACCAAAATAAAATGGAACTAGGTAAAAACTTGTGGAAGTAACATCAGATGTCAGGGATTGCATGTACCTTTGCCAATCCAGTCTCATACATATGAAGATCCTTCAAACAGAGTTAACTGTAGAATTTGGAGCTGTGTTTCCATAGATGTGGTACACAAACCAAGTCTAACTCGGGCACACATTTGTCCACTAAGACTCCCACCATGGTCACTTCACTAGAATCCTTCTATTTTCTTCACCAGACATTACATCTTTCATAGCACTTATTGAAACAGGTCCTGATCACTCAAAACTACCACCACTATCATTCCTGGGGTGCCCCTTAGGTTGAACTTTTCCTCAGATTACATCAGTTACAGCCTGACCACAGGGTTTCCAATTCATACCACTTTAGTTCTATGATCAGCACAAGAAAACTACATTCTTTTTGTTGTTGTTATTGTTGCTTTATTAGTGTGCCCTGGATGTTTCTGATTTGAGCAGGGAAGTTTTTTTTTTTTTAATATTTATTTGTTTGGCTGCATCAGGCCTTAGTCATAGCAGTGGGATCTTTGTTGCAGCTCAGCCTTAGTCATAGCAGCGGGATCTTAGTTGCCCAATTAGAAATCAATCCCATGTCCCCTGCATTGCAAGACGGTTTCTTAAGCACTGGACCACCAGGGAAGTCCCTGAGTAGAGAAGTTTTAATATGAGAACATAAAAGTGGTCTACGCTCTCATAATTAAGATGGCATTTTAGAAGCATAGAAGAAATCCCTAAATAATCTTTCTATTTCCTTCATATTACTTTTCACCAGGCTACTTACTGTTCATTTACCTATATTTTCCAAGCCCTCTCTGCTCCAGCTGCAGTTTTCTAAGTCTTTCTTTTGTCTCATTAGATTCTTCTCCCCACCAGCTTTACTGAAGTATAAAAAGCCTACGACAAGATGATCTGATACGCATATGCATTGTAAAAGGAAGTCCACAATCGAGTTAATAGAGCCACCACCTCACATGTTTACCTTTAAGAAAAACATATTTTAAGGATAAATTGCAAAACAGGTTAAAAATACACTTTGAGTGAATCAGTGCTT
The DNA here is from genome assembly GCF_033118175.1 of Dama dama. NCBI lineage: Eukaryota > Metazoa > Chordata > Mammalia > Artiodactyla > Cervidae > Dama > Dama dama. The sequence continues at coordinate 16,466,642 of NC_083709.1, read as the reverse complement.
AATAGTCAAAAGGTAAAGACTTAAAGCTCTAGCTAGTTTTTAAAAAATTTAATTGAAATATCTTTCCCATACCACAGATTAAACTGTACAACTCAGTGGTTTTCAGTATATTCATAGTTATGTAACTACCATCATTATCTACTTTCAGAACATTTCATTGTCTTAAAAAACAATCCATACCTGCTATCAGTGATTCCCCCATTTCCTCCTACCATTCCCTTACCAACTGGCAACCAGTGACCTAGCTCTGTGGATTTGCGTATTCTGAACATTTTGTGTAAACTAAATCTTAACAATACCTGACCTTTGGTGTCTGAGTTTTTTACTAAGCACTGCTTTCAAGATTCATCCATGTTGTGGAATGAATCAATATTTTACTTCTTTTTATGGCAAAATAATAGTTCATTGTATAAATAGAACGGTACTTGTTTATTTTTTGTTATAGTATTTAGAAATACAATAAACAGAATTGCTGAGACCACAGAGTGCAGAGCGCTTTTCAGTCCAAGAATAGCTGGTAAAAATGCCATCTACAAGCAAACACGGCTCAACTGTTTGGGTTAAAAAGGTCAGTCAATTCTGTTAACAAGACCTTAAAAATAGCAACTCAGAATTTGACTCAACTGAACACACATCTCAGAAATGCATTCAATATGGGTATACTGTGTTCAAAAGGTAAGATCTCTGATAATAGTGACTCTTAACCTTCTCATATTTTTGAAAATTATGTTTTGCTTTTGTTTTCCTTGTTAAACAGAGGCTTCTAGTTGATGAGTACAATCTAAACTATTGTGGATCTCACATGTCTTACCAGTGGTGATCTGGACATAGTGCAGTCACCATGCTCCTCATATTCTTTGGGATTGAGTCATATCTGCATTATTAATCAAATTACAAGACTGTAATACATTCAGTTTTTTAAAAACATATTTATTGAATCCTGAGGATGTACTAGACTTTGACCATGGTGTAAATATATCCACTGCTGCTTGGTATGACCATTCTAAGGCAGTGACATAGGTTTGTCATGTATTAAAATTATTTCATAAATTACTAAGCACGTACTCTATATACATGACATAGTTAAGTTGCAGTCAATCTTTATGCTTGGAGGATGAGTTTTCTTGTTATTTAACTTTTTAAAATTGAGCATTAACATAAGAAAGGTCTTCCCTGGTGGCTCAATGGTAAAGAATCTGCCTGCAATGCAGGAGGAGATGCAGGTTTGATCCTTGGGTCGGGAAGATAACCTGGAGAAGGAGTGGCAACCCACTCCTGCCTGGGAAATCCCAGGGACAGATGAACCTGTGGGCTGTAGTCCATGGGGTCTCAAAGAGTAAGACATGACTTAGTGACACAACAACAAGTATAATATAGTAAGAAAGCAAAATTATCTTGTTTGAAAATATGAGAATTTAAATGCTAAAAGGTAATTATTCTAAATATGTTTTTTTTAGAGATCCAGAAGTATATAGTTATAAACATAAATACTTAGTTTATTTTTCCTCTTGACCATTAAGTCCAGAATAGTAAATCCAATTATTTGCCATTAATTAAGGCTTCTTATTACTTAGTTACTGGTTACTTTACTTTATACCTTAAGTTTTTAGGATTCAATCTTTTGGTTTATTTTTGATCACCTTGGACTTTCTTGTTATGCTATTACAGTGACTGAAAAGGTTTTTTTTCCCTGTGAGAGATTTGTTCCATGTATCTGTTTGGATATAATATCCAAAATCAGAAAAAGCAGAACAAATAAATGATGAAAGAGTCTAAGTGTGAGACTATCCAGTGAGAAAATAAAAGTTTCCATGAAAACAGATACAAAAATCAACTAAGAAAAGATATGCTTAGAACAAAGAATTAAAACATCAGGAAAAAAACCAAATGGAATAGATTAAGATTTTCAACACAGTTATTGCTCTTGGATGTTTCAGGAAGAGAAATAAGAGCTGAACTCTAGAAACACATCAGCAAATAAGTAAACAAATAATGAGAAATAAGCACAACCAGAATCCTACTCAAATTCTATGATTTGAAAAAAAGATGCCTCATCCACTAGAAAATCTATTAACCTTTTCATTGGTAAGGAACACTGATGAAACTTGCTGTTCTACTGGGAAATTTTTACTTCCATTGGAGCAGAGACCTATTCCTCCCTAATCTTGATGAGAACTCTTGGATTTTGAGGTAAGCTTCCTGCTGTGATATAGAGTATCTTCAAAACAGAGTGCTTGACGCTCCTCAAATCAGCCAATGGTGAATTCACCACTCAAATACTGATATAAGTTTGGAAAACTTCTTGTCCCCATGTGATGAATATTTTTTGAGAGTCATTCAATTATTTACATGGAGCATGACAGTCATCTCCAAGACATAAAATAATATCATTGCCATATTTATTCATAAATTTTCTCATTCATTAAAATGGCATTAGATTGCCTTAAAATAAAAGATTTGATAATTAGTGATGTTGAACATCTTTTCATGTGTTTGTTAGCCATCTGTATGTCTTCTTTGTAGAAATGTCTGTTTAGTTCTTTGGCCCATTGTTTGATTGGGTCATTTATTTTTCTGGAATTGAGCTGCAGAAAGAATGATTGTTACATATCTGTAATTAATATCTATATCACACTTATATCTGGTGCTAGCTCTACTTACTCTATCTAAATTTATCTCCCAAAGGCAATTTTAGCATAGTCAAACCTAATAGACATTTTAATCCTTGATTTTCATGGACCTTTTGATGGCAGCTGTCTTCAATTGTAACTCTCTTTTCATCTCACACGATGTGTAATTCTCAGAAAATTCCATCCAAAAAAAAAAAAACCAACTTCAACTATCACCCATGTGATAACTACTCTCAGATCATTGTTGACAGCCCAGTTCCCTGACCAGGGTTCCAAATTCATTAAACTCACATTAAATTCATTTCTAATGCCAGACTTGGGCATCCCAGGTAGCACTAGCGGTTAAGAACCTGCCTGCCAAGGCAGGAGATGCAAGAGACATGGATTCAATCCCTGGATCTGGAAGGTCCCCTGGAGTAAGCAATGGCAACTGGCTCCAGTACTTTTGTGCCTGAAAAATTCCATGGACAGAAGAACTGATGGACTGCAGTCCATGGGGTTGCAAAGTGTCAGACATGACTGAACACATAGCACAATGCAAGACTTAACTAAACTATACAATTTCTTGTGTTCTCTTTCAGAAGCATCACTAAATTGTGCCCTAAATGTTCAAGCTATCTGAAATGTTTTCATTCTCACCATCCACTCTTTGATTTATTCAACTCTCTGTGTTTTAGTAATTTTGTATCTATTCCCTCTGACATGATTATCATTCAGATCTTGATCTTTTTTCATATGGATTCTAAATCGTTTCCATACTGCAGGTATTAGTCATCCCTCAACCAGTCCAAAAGGTTAATTCTAAGAAAGAAAGATACACTTTGACTCTGTCACATCACTGCCTAAAATTCTCTGCTGGAACTCTGTCACTGACATCCTACTACTCTAGCCTTCTCTCTCACCTGGGACCTATATATATCTTTAGCTCCAAAAATATTAAATTACTTACAAATTTCCAAATGTTACCACATGTCAAGGCATTTTTATCCTGTTATTCTCTGAGTTTGGCATTCTAATATATGTGGTTAATATCGTGTCATTATCATCTTATAACACTAAATTCCCCTTGAAAAATAATATCAAATGAATTATAGAAGCATGTTGAATATGTTTAATAGTAAACTCAGGCTTTTCTCTGAGTCTCTTTTTCTTGATTTCCAAAATACTCAGTGTATACATCTGTTAAAATTGCTTTTCTCTGTTATCATTATTTTCTTGACCATCTCGCCAAATTTCCTGAGTTCCTTGAAAAAGTGAAAGTCGCTCAGTCATGTCCAACTCTTTGCAAGCCCATGACTATACAGTTTGTGTAATTCTCCAGACCAGAATAGTGGAGTGGGTAGCCTGTCAATTCTCCAGCAGATCTTCCCTACCCAGGGATCGAACTGGGGTCTCCTACATTGCAGGAGGATTCTTTACCAACTGAGCTATCAAGGAAGCCCGAGTTCCTTGAAGTCAAACTTAATTTTTTTGACTTAATTAAGTCAAACTTAATTTTTCACAGTATACCTGTGACTAACACATCAGCTAATAGCTAGTTATACTCCATAAATATTTCTGAACAAGTAAAATGGAGAACATGTTTGAGACAAGCATAGTAGGCCCTCAAGAAAAGCAAAAGTATAATATAAAATGCCCACTTCACTCAGTCTTATAGCATATAATCTGTATATTAAATAGATATATAAATACTTATGTATCAGTCAGTCAGTCAGTTTAGTAGCTCAGCTGTGTCCAACTCTTTGCGATCCCATGGTCTGCAGCACATCAGGCTTCTCTGTCCATCACCAACTGCTGGAGCTTACTCAAACTTATGTCCATTGAGTCAGTGATGCCATCCAACTATCTCATCCTCTGTCTATCGCCTTCTCCTCCTACCTTCAATCTTTCCCAACATCAGGATCTTTCCCAATGAGTCAGTTCTTCGCATCAGGTGGCCAAAGTGTTAGAGTTTCAGCTTCAGCATCAGTCTTTCCAATGAATATTCAGGACTGATTTCCTTTAGGATGGACTGGTTGGATCTCCTTGCAGTCCAAGGGACTCTCAAGAGTCTTCTCCAACACCACAGTTCAAAAGCATCAATTCTTAGGTGCTCAGCTTTCTTTTTAGTCCAACTTTCACATACATACATGACTACTGGAAAAAACATAGCTTTGACTAGACGAAACTTTGTTGGCAAAGTAATGTCTCTGCTTTTTAATATGCTGTCTAGGTTGGTCATAGCCTTTCTTCCAAGGAGCAAGTGTCTTTTAATTTCCTGGCTGCAGTCACCATCTGCAGTGATTTTGGAGCCCAAGAAGATAAACTCTGATACTGGTTCCACTGTTTCCCCATCTATTTGCAATCAACTGATGGGACCGGTTGCCATGGTCTTAGTTTTCTGAATGTTGAGTTTTAAGCCAAGTTTTTCACTCTCCTCATTCACTTTCATCAAGAGGCTCTTTAGTTCTTCTTCACTTTCTGCCATAAGGGTGGTGTCATCTGCATATCTGAGGTTACTGATATTTCTCCCGGCAATCTTGATTCCAGCTTGTGCTTCATTCAGCCTGGCATTTTGCATAGTGTACTCTGCATATAAGTTAAATAAGCAGGGTGACAATATGCAGCCTTGACGTACTCCTTTTCCTATTTGGAAACAGTCTGTTGTTTCATGTCCAGTTCTAACTGTTGCTTCTTGACCTGCATACAGATTTCTCAGAAGGCAAGTCAGGTGGTTTGGCATTCTCAACTCTTGAAGAGTTTTCCACAGTTTGTTGTGATTCACACAGTCAAAGGCTTTGGCATAGTCAATTAAAGCAGAAGTAGATGTTTTTCTGGAACTCTCTTGCTTTTTTGATGATCCAGCAGATGTTGGCAATTTGATCTGTGGTTCCTCTGCCTTTTCTAAATCCAGCTTGAACATATGGAATTTCACAGTTCATATACTGTTGAAGCCTGGCTTGACATATACTTATGTATATTTATATTAATTTTACAATAACACAGATCATAAGGTTGAGAGAGGCATTTTCATACTGTATTTTGTATTTGTATATACATTTGCCTTTATATGTAATATTTATGAATATTAATATTTATATTTAATATTTGCAGCAGAAGTCTTTCCATATGTTTGAAGCAATGTGCTTGCTTTTAAGATTTAAGTCAGTATATGCGAGCACTAAACAGGCTAAAAATGTGTTAATAGCATTGGTTTAACTTTCTAGCAACATGTAGACCAAATTTAAGAAGAATATAATAGCAGAATAAATTGTAAAACCAATCTTCCTGTGATGGTACCTCAGCAACACCCAACCTCTATTGGTACAGATTTATTGTAGTTTCATTAGGCGTTTCCTCATCATTAAGACACACCCAATGGGTGTAAGCCTCCAGAAGCTCATTACTTAAAGCAAGGTGACATTTTATTGTGAAATTAATTGTGAACCTGTTTGAAATTTAAAGTAGGAACATTTTGTACCAGGTTGAGATGGTCTCAAGAAAACAATAACTCTGGTCTACACCTTAAAGGAACTTATTACACATTCTTTTAAAATTTATTTTATGGGCATATAGCTGATTTACAATGTTGTGTTAATTACTGCTGTACAGCAAAGTGATTTAGTTACACACATTTATATATATATATATATATATACATACATATATATATGTTCTTTTTCATATACTTTTCTGTTATGGCTTATCACAGGATATTGGATATATTTCCCTGTGTTCTATAATAGGACCTTGTTTATCCACTTATTTTTAAAATTTAATATTAAATTAAATTGTTTTTAATATTTAAAATGATTTGTGTGTTTAGTAATATAATATTCCATGTTCCTTTTTTTTTCTGAGATGAGACATTTCTTCTTTCATAAAAAATCACAATACATTAGATGAGTATTAGGCCATTTGAGGTTTAATGTACATACATGACAAAAGTACTCTGTTTTTAATAGTTCCAATGATTACAAAGAGAGACCAGAAGAGTAGAAAAGGGCGGCAGAGGATGAGACAGCTAGATAGCATTGCCGATTCAGTGGACATAAATTTGAGCATCTCTGGGAGATAGTGAAAGACAGAGGAACCTGGTGTGCTGCAGTCCACGGAATCGCAAAGAGTTAGACAAGAGTTAGTGACTGAACAACAGCCAGAAGACAGCCTGGAGACATCTGAGAGAGCAAAAGATTGCAATCTCAGGAGCTAAAGTCTGTAAGCGACCACTTATACCTTGGCTTCCTCAACTATAGAATAAGGGTAATTATACCCTTTTTCAGAGGGCTGTGTAGTATAAATGAGATCACACATATCTGAGCACAGTTCAGGACCTAAGTGATAGTGTTTGTGTTCGTTTTTGTCTGTTTTATCAAATTGATTAGAAAGACGTATTAAATATACATAATACAGCTAGAAAAAGTCTTTTTAACTTTTTATTTTGTATTGGAGTTCAGCTGATTAACAATGTTGTGATAGTTTCAGGTGAACTATCAGTCAAGGGACTCAGCCATACATCTACGTGTATCCATTTGCCCCCAGACTCCCCTCGCATCCAGGCTGCCACATAACATCCCTATGCTACACAGTAGGTCTTTGCTGGTTATCTATTTTAAATATAGCTGTGTGTACATGTCCATCCCAAACTCTCTGACTATCCCTTCTCCTCATTCCTCCCATGGGCAACCATAAGTTCATTCTCTAAGTCTATCAGTCTGAGAAAAAAAAAAATTTATTTTAAAAACTCCATTAACTTCTTTGGTTATTCTCTCCAGGAATATTTCTGGCAGTCTATTCTGTGGCCTCTACTGTACTGACTGTTACTGAAAATGTGAAAACAACAAGTCAATTCCTGCCCTGAAAGTAGTTTACAACTAGTGGGGGACAACAAATAATAAATGATGACTTGCACTGGAACCATGAGCTCCTTGAGGATGGGGACTGCAGGCTTCCATTTAACACACCATCTGGCAGAGCACATGCTCCAAAAATATCTGTCATTATGAAAGCAATTTCATATTTTAAGGTACGGGGAACTAATTTTGGTTTACTTATGATTTAATTTGAATTTTATGCTAACTAAAATTGCCTTTTTGTGGGCTATCAAACATACATTGTACCGCTACTTTAATTAAAGGAAAGAGTGCATTTACCAGAAGTAAAGAATGTTCACTGGTAGCTCAGACAGTAAGGCATCTGCCTACAATGTGGGAGACCCAGGTTTGATCCCTGGGTCAGGAAGATCCCCTGGAGAAAGAAATGGCAACCCACTCCAGTACTCTTGCCTGGAAAATCCCATGGGTGGAGGAGCCTGGTAGACTACAGTCCATGGGGTCGCCGAAGAGTCAGACATGACTGAGTGACTTTACTTTCACTTTTATTTTTACAAAGAATGTTCATGTTAAAAATAAAAAGTAAAATGCCTCCCTTCCTGGGTCACTAATGTTGGTCCTCCTTCAATGATGACTCCCTGCCCATGTGTCATACTGGTCATACTGACTTGCTGTATATATGCTTTTCTATTTTTATGAAAACTTGAAGGAATGTAAACCTGACTTGTTTGATGTTCTATGTTCTGACAAGGTCTAAAACTGTGCTGAAAACCATGCTTCTCCAGAGCAGTTCCTCAGGGTTACCTGAGAGGCTGTCTTCCAAACTATAGCCCTCAGTTTGACTCAAATAAAACTCTTTTGTATTCCTATTATAATCAATTATAGATTGATTATTTTTGTCAACAGTTGAAAGAAGGAAATGGAAAGGAAGAGAAGGATAAGCAGGAGGATAAGAGGGTGAGAGCAACTGTCAGAGAAGGTATGAAGAAAACACATTAAATGTGAACAAGTATTTCAAATAGTTTGGGAAGAAGAGGTGATCTTTGAGCTTTAAAACATGAAGTGAAGGACTTCCCTGGTGGTCCAGTGGTTAAGAATCCAGCTGCCAATGCAGGGGACATGGGCTCAAAAATCCCTGATCCAGGAAGATCTGACATACCACAGAACAACTAAGCCTCTGCACCACTACTACTGAGGCTCACACTCCCAGAGCCTGTACTCCACAACAAAAGAATAGCCCCTGCTCTCCACAACTAAAGGAAGCCTGAGAGCAACAGTGAAGACCCAGTGCAGCCAAAAATCAATCAATAAATAAACATAAGGAAAAAAAAGATGAAGTGAAGAAATAGAAGAAAGCTATCTTGGGTTTAGGGAACATGTGTGATGTTGAAAAATCAGAAATTAGCACAAGTGGCCTGGAGAAGTTCTGTTGGATGTGAGTCCAGGTCCAAGGAGTGGAAAGAGTGATGAATTTGGTGAGATTCCAGGTTGGAAGGCGACACTGATAGCTCAGTTGGTAAAGAATCTGCCGGCAATGCAGGAGACCTGGGTTTGATCCCTGGCTTGGGAAGATCCTCTGGCGAAGGAAAAAGCTACCCACTCCAGCATTCTGGCCTGGAGAATCCCACGGACTATACAGTTAATGGGTCTCAAACAGTCAGACACGACTGAGCGACTTTCACTTTCTCAGGTTAGAAAGATGGTGTTGGGATAAAACTGTGAAGATCCTGATAGTCAAGCATGGATTTTGTAGAGATAAGAGGGTTTTCTCTTAGATAATGGAAAGCAAGAAAAATGTGTTATTGGAGGAGAACCATGCTTGCTTTGTTTTAAGAAAAACCATCAGGGTTCTTTGTGATAGATGAGTTACAAAGAGTGGTGACAGAAAGGCCACTTAGGAGGATAGGGCATGAATTCAAACAAATTATGATCAGCCAGGCTGGATTTGGATAAAAGTATGTAAGAGGCAAAGGTTTTGGAGAGAGTTACTTTCCCCCTTTAGCAGAAGCATCTCCCTCTTCATCCACCCCAGGGACCATGCACACTCCTTCTCAATTCCTTCTGGCTGCCCACTGCAGGGTTTGAAAAATCCACCTATCCTGGTCCCATGATCCAGGAAATGAGTCATCATTCAGGCAAAACTTAACAGGCTGAAACTGGCATCAAAGCTCGTGATAAACAGGAAACCTGCATATGGATAAGCATGGAAATAAAAGAAAATGAGAAAAGTCACTAAACTGAAAAGCAGGCAATAAAGTGAATGAACAAGAAAACACCAGGAGAAAACATGAAATTTCTGATGAAGATACAGCAAATATTCATGCAGTAGGAAAGCACCCAAGTGGCTAAAGATAAATAAAGATTAAAAGAAAAATAGGAAATCCACAAACTTTGGATAATCAGACAATAAGTGCATAGCACCAATGACAGATCTTAATGACCGATAGCCCCTATATGCTTCAGTCTGACTTACTTTATTTGCTTCCTTCTGGTATAAGTGTCTCTGTCATTCTTTTTTTTTTCCCCCATTTATTTTTATTAGTTGGAGGCTAATTACTTTACAATATTGTAGTGGTTTTTGTCATACATTGACATGAATCAGCCATGGATTTACATGTATTCCCCATCCCAATTCCCACTCTCACCTCCCTCTCCACCCGATTCCTCTGGGTCTTCCCAGTGCACCAGGCCCGAGCACTTGTCTCATGCATCCAGCCTGGGCTGGTGATCTGTTTCACCCTAGATAATATACATGTTTCGATGCTGTTCTCTCGAAACATCCCACGCTTGCCTTCTCCCACAGAGTCCAAAATTCGGTTCTGTACATCTGTGTCTCTTTTTCTGTTTTGCATATAGGGTTATTGTTACCATCTTTCTAAATTCCATATATTTGCGTTAGTATACTGTATTGGTCTTTATCTTTCTGGCTTACTTCACTCTGTATAATGGGCTCCAGTTTCATCCATCTCATTAGAACTGATTCAAATCAATTCTTTTTAATGGCTGAGTAATATTCCATGGTGTATATGTACCACAGCTTCCTTATCCATTTCATCTGCTGATGGGCATCTAGGTTGCTTCCATGTCCTGGGTATTATAAACAGTGCTGCGATGAACACTGGGTGCATGTGTCTCTTTCAGATCTGGTTTCCTCGGTGTGTATGCCCAGAAGTGGGATTGCTGGGTCATATGGCAGTTCTATTTCCAGTTTTTTAAGAAATCTCCACACTGTTCTCCATAGTGGCTGTACTAGTTTGCATTCCCACCAACAGTGTAAGAGGGTTCCCTTTTCTCCACACCCTCTCCAGCATTTATTGCTTGTAGACTTTTGGATAGCAGCCATCCCGACTGGTGTGTAATGGTACCTCATTGTGGTTTTGATTTGCATTTCTCTGATAATGAGTGATGTTGAGCATCTTTTCATGTGTTTGTTAGCCATCTGTATGTCTTCTTTGGAGAAATGTCTGTTTAGTTCTTTGGCCCATTTTTTGATTGGGTCATTTATTTTTCTGGAATTGAGCTGCAGGAGTTGCTTGTCTATTTTTGAGATTAATCCTTTGTCTGTTGCTTCGTTTGCTATTATTTTCTCCCAATCTGAGGGCTGTCTTCTCACCTTGCTTATAGTTTCCTTTGTTGTGCAAAAGCTTTTAAGTTTAATTAGGTCCCATTTGTTTATTTTTGCTTTTATTTCCAATATTCTGGGAGGTGGGTCATAGAGGATCCTGCTGTGATTCATGTCGGAGAGTGTTTTGCCTATGTTCTCCTCTAGGAGTTTTATAGTTTCTGGTCTTACATTTAGATCTTTAATCCATTTTGAGTTTATTTTTGTGTATGGTGTTAGAAAGTGTTCTAGTTTCATTCTTTTACAAGTGGTTGACCAGTTTTCCCAGCACCACTTGTTAAAGAGGTTGTCTTTTTTCCATTGTATATTCTTGCCTCCTTTGTTGAAGATAAGGTGTCCATAGGTTCGTGGATTTATCTCTGGGCTTTCTAGTCTGTTCCATTGATCTATATTTCTGTGTTTGTGCCAGTACCATACTGTCTTGATGACTGTGGCTTTGTAGTATAGTCTGAAGACAGGCAAGTTGATTCCTCCAGTTCCATTCTTCTTTCTCAAGATTACTTTGGCTATTCGAGGTTTTTTGTATTTCCATACAGATTGTAAAATTATTTGTTCTAGTTCTGTGAAGAATACCATTGGTAGCTTGATAGGGATTGCATTGAATCTATAGATTGCTTTGGATAGTATAGCCATTTTGACAATATTGATGCTTCCAACCCACGAACACTGTATGTTTCTCCATCTGTGTGTGTCCTCTTTGATTTCTTTCATCAGTGTTTTATAGTTTTCTATATATAGGTCCTTTGTTTCTTTAGGTAGATATACTCCTAAGTATTTTATTCTTTTTGTTGCAATGGTGAATGGTATTGTTTCCTTAATTTCTCTTTCTGTTTTTTCATTGTTAGTGTATAGGAATGCAAGGGATTTCTGCGTGTTAATTTTATATCCTGCAACTTTACTACATTCGTTGATTAGCTCTAGTAATTTTCTGGTAGAGTCTTTAGGGTTTTCTATGTAGAGGATCATGTCATCTGCAAACAGCGAGAGTTTCACTTCTTCTTTTCCTATCTGGATTCCTTTTACTTCTTTTTCTGCTCTGATTGCTGTGGCCAAAACTTCCAAAACTACATTGAATAGTAGTGGTGAGAGTGGGCACCCTTGTCTTGTTCCTGATTTCAGGGGAATACTTTCAATTTTTCACCATTGAGGGTGATGCTTGCTGTGGGTTTGTCGCATATAGCTTTTATTATGTTGAGGTATGTTCCTTCTATTCCTGCTTTCTGGAGAGTTTTAATCATAAATGGATGTTGAATTTTGTCAAAGGCTTTTTCTGCATCTATTGAAATAATCATATGGTTTTTATCTTTCAATTTGTTAATGTGGTGTATTACACTGATTGATTCGTGGATATTAAAGAATCCTTGCATTCCTTGGATAAAGCCCACTTGGTCATGATGTATGATTTTTTTAATATGTTGTTGGATTCTGTTTGCTAGAATTTTGTTAAGGATTTTTGCATCTATGTTCATCAGTGATATTGGCCTGTAGTTTTCTTTTTCTGTGGCATCTTTGTCTGGTTTTGGAATTAGGGTGATGGTGGCCTCATAGAATAAGTTTGGAAGTTTACCTTCTTCTGCAATTTTCTGGAAGAGTTTGAGTAAGATAGGTGTTAGCTCTTCTCTGAATTTTTGGTAGAATTCAGCTGTGAAGCCATCTGGTCCTGGGCTTTTTTTTCCTGGAAGTTTTCTGATTATGGTTTCGATTTCCTTGCTTGTGATGGGTGTGTTAAGATCTTCTATTCCTTTCTGCTTCAGCTTTGGAAAGTTATACTTTTCTAAGAATTTGTCCATTTCTTCCAAGTTGTCCATTTTATTGGCATAGAGCTGCTGGTAGTAGTCTCTTATGATCCTTTGTATTTCAGTGTTGTCTGTTGTGATCTCTCCATTTTCATTTCTAATTTTGTTAATTTGGTTCTTCTCCCTTTGTTTCTTAATGAGTCTTGCTAACGGTTTGTCAATTTTGTTTATTTTTTCAAAAAACCAGCTTTTCACTTTGTTGATTTTTGCTATGGTCTCCTTAGTTTCTTTTGCATTTATTTCTACCCTAATTTTTGAGATTTCTTTCCTTCTACTAACCCTGGGGTTCTTCATTTCTTCCTTCTCTAGTTGCTTTAGGTGTAGAGTTAGGCTATTTATTTGACTTTTTTCTTGTTTCTTGAGGTAAGCGTGTAACGCTATGAATCTTCCCCTTAGCACTGCTTTTACAGTGTCCCATAGGTTTTGGGTTGCTGTGTTTTCATTTTCATTCCTTTCCATGCATATTTTGATTTCTTGTTTGATTTCTTCTATGATTTGTTGGTTATTCAGAAGCGTGTTATTTAGCCTCCATATGTTTGAGTTTTTAATATTTTTTTTCCTGTAATTGAGATCTAATCTTACTGCACTGTGGTCAGAAAAGATGACTGGAATGATTTCAATTTTTTGAATTTACCAAGGCTAGATTTATGGCCAAGGATGTGATCTATTCTGGAGAAGGTTCCGTGTGCACTTGAGAAAAAGTTGAAGTTGATTGTTCTGGGGTGAAATGTCCTGTAGATATCAATTAGGTCTAGCTTGTCCATTGTGTCATTTAAAGTTTGTGTTTCCTTGTTAATTTTCTGTTTAGTTGATCTATCCATAGGTGTGAATGGGGTATTAAAGTCTCCCACTATTATTGTGTTACTATTAATTTCCTCTTTCATACTCGTTAGCATTTGCCTTACATATTGTGGTGCTCCTATGTTGGGTGCATATATATTTATAATTGTTATATCTTCTTCTTGGATTGATCCTTTGATCATTATGTAGTGTCCTTCTTTGTCTCTTTTCACAGCCTTTATTTTAAAGTCTATTTTATCTGATATGAGTATTGTGACTCCTGCTTTCTTTTGGTCTCCGTTTGTTTGAAATATTTTTTTCCAGCCCTTCACTTTTAATCTGTATGTGTCTCTTGTTTTGAGGTGGGTCTCTTGTAGACAGCATATATAGGGGTCTTGCTTTTGTATCCATTCAGCCAGTCTTTGTCTTTTGGTTGGGGCATTCAACCCATTTACATTTAAGGTAATTATTGATAGGTATGGTCCCTTTGCCATTTACTTTGTTGTTTTGGGTTCGCGTTTATACAACTTTCTGTGTTTCCTGTCTAGAGAAGATCCTTTAACATTTGTTGAAGAGCTGGTTTGGTGGTACTGAATTCTCTCAGCTTTTGCTTGTCTGTAAAGCTTTTGAATTCTCTTTCATATCTGAATGAAATCCTTGCTGGGTACAGTAATCTGGGTTGTAGGTTATTCTCTTTCATTACTTGAAGTATGTCCTGCCATTCCCTTCTGGCCTGAAGGGTTTCTATTGATAGATCAGCTGTTATCCTTGTGGGAATCCCTTTGTGTGTTATTTGTTGTTTCTCCCTTGCTGCTTTTAATATTTGTTCTTTGTGTTTGATCTTCATTAATTTGATTAATATGTGTCTTGGGGTGTTTCACCTTGGGTTTATCCTGTTTGGGACTCTCTGGGTTTCTTGGACTTGGGTGGCTATTTCCTTCCCCATTTTAGGGAAGTTTTCAGCTATTATCTCCTTGAGTATCTTCTCATGGCCTTTCTTTTTGTCTTCTTCTTCTGGGACTCCTATGATTCAAATGTTGGGGCATTTCACATTGTCCCAGAGGTCCCTGAGGTTGTCCTCATTTCTTTTGATTCTTTTTTCTTTTTTCCTCTCTGCTTCATTTATTTCCACCATTTTACCTTCTACCTCACTTATCCTATCTTCTCCGTTATTCTACTGTTGGTTCCCTCCAGAGTGTTTTTGATCTCATTTATTACATTATTCATTTTAATTGACTCTTTTTTATTTCTTCTAAGTCCTTATTAAACATTTCTTGTATCTTATCAATCTTTGTCTCCAGGCTATTTTCTGTAACTCCATTTTGTTTTCAAGATTTTGGATCATTTTTATTATCATTATTCTAAATCCTTTTTTAGGTAGATTCCCTATCTCCTCCTCTTTTGTTTGACTTGGTGGGCATTTTTCATGTTCCTTTACCTGTTGGGTATTTCTCTGCCTTTTCATCTTGTTTAGATTGCTGTGTCTGGAGTGGGCTTTCTGTATTCTGGTGGTCTGTGTTTCCTTTTTATTGTGGAGGTTTCACCCAGTGGGTGGGGTTGGACGATTGTCTTGTCAAGGTTTCCTGGTTAGGGAAGCTTGCGTCGGTATTCTGGTGCGTGGAACTGGATTTCTTCTCTCTGGAGTGCAATGGAGTGTCCAGTAATGAGTTTTGAGATGGGTCTATGTGTTAGGTGTGACTTTGGGCAGCCTGTATGTTGAGGGTCAGGGCTATGTTCCTGCGTTGCTGGAGAATTTGCATGGTATGTCTTGCTCTGGAACTTATTGACTCTTGGGTGGTGGTTGGTGTCAGTGTAGGTACGGAGGCTTTTGGATGGTCTCTTATTACTTAATGTTCCATGTAGTCAGGAGTTTTCTAGTATTCTCAGGTTTTGGGCTTAAGTCTCCTGCCTCTGGATTTCAATTTTATTCTTCCAGTAGTCTCAAGACTTCTCCAACTATACAGCACTGATAATAAAACTTCTAGGTTAATGGTGAAAAGATTCTCCCCACTGAGGGACACCCAGAGAGGTTCACAGAGTTACATGAAGAAGAGGAGAAGGAGGAGGGAGATAGAGATGAGCAGGAGGAGAACAAGGGGGACTCAAGAGGAGAGAGACAGATCTACACAGTTCTCTGTTCCCAAAGTGTTCTCCGTAGCCCAGACACCCACAGAGATTCACAGAATTGGATTGGGAAGAGAAGGTGAAAGGAGGAAATAGAGGTGCTCTGAGGTAGAAAACGGAGAGTCAAAAGTGGGAGAGAGTAATCAACACACTCCTGAGTAAAAATGGGTACTGAATACTGGATTCTTAAATGTCCAAAATTGATATCAAATACTGAAAAACAAGGATTAAAAATCTAGAGTAGAGGTTAGACTCTTAAAAATACAATATTAAAAACAAAAACAAAAAAATTTAGAAATATATATGAAGTTCAGTTTAAAAATATGGCTTCTCTTTTTTTTTTGCAAGGTTATAGTGAAATGAAAATGAAAATTAAGGAGTAATAGAGGACTTTAAAAGAAAATAAGAGAAAAAATAAAACAAGAAAAAAAAAATTTTCCTAATTTAAAAAAATAGTAAAAATATATGAAAATGCAAATGAAAGTTAAGGAGTAATGGGGGAGTAATAGGGAATTTTAAAAGAAAATAAAAGAGAAAAAATTAAAAAAGAAATAAAAGAAAAAAAATATTTTTAATTAAAAAAAAAGTAAAAATATATCTAGGAATTTCTCTGGAGCTGTTGCAGTCAGTGTGGGTTCGGTTCAGTTTCAGATAGCACCTCGTTCCAGCTTACACTTCTCAATATCTATAGGCCTTTTCCGGTGTAGTCGGTGTTATCTGCAGGGATTTTAATCTGTTGCACCGGTTCCTTCTGAAGCGGTTCCCTTTGTTTATTTGGCTTCTGTTTGCCGGTGTCTTCAGTGTCTAATTTCCGCCCTGACACAGGCGGGCGGATGTGGTCTCTTTAGGTTTGCTTGTTCAGTTGCGCTGCGGGGAGGGAGGGGCGCTGCAGACAGATATCACTGTGTGTGAGGAGCACTCGCAGTGTTCCTGCCACACTGGGTTTGCCCCCGCTCATGGGTGTGTGCTCTCCCCATGTACACTGCTCAGGCTCCCTGCTGCTCTATATGGAGCGGGCCCTGCATTGCATGCGGTTCCAGTTTTTGGGTATTCCACAAAAGCACGGACTTGGTTGGGCCTGCGTTTTGTGCCTTCCCCGGCCCGAGCAGCTCAGGCAGCCAGGAGCTTGACGGGTGCACTCTCCCCGGGTGCGGTGCGCCTTCTCCCCTCCGCGGTCCCAGCCTCAGTTTCTGCGCCCACCGGTCAGGTGCGTGAGCCTGTGTCTATTCTTGGGAGCTGGCCTCTAGCCGCGACCCTCCCGGTGGATGTCGACCATCCAGAATCTCAGGAAGTCTTTGGTTAGAAACTGGAGGCCTTTTGCAGTGTGGTAGGGGGTGCCGTCTCTGGGGCCGAGTTTGCCCCTTTCCCCTCCCCCCCTGCCTCCTGCCTCCAGCGGGGATGGGCCGGTCCGCAGCCGGCTAGCTCTTCTCTGGAATTGCTCAGTCCCTTTGTTCTGCAAACTGCCGGCAGAGTGTTCGGGCCGGTTAATTTTCTCTCTCTTGTGATCCCACAGTTTAAGTTGCTATCTCAGGTTAGCTCCCTCCGATTGCCCTCAGGGCATTCCGGCCTGGTCCTTACTCTAAGCAATGCCGCCAGCTTCTCTCCGTTCCTCCCCCACTTGCTGGTGGCGGATGCGGGCATCTGGGGTACTTTTCTGCTGGGAGTTGCTTTTAGGCATGTAATCTGTGGGTTTTATTTATTTTTCCTCCCATTTAGGTTGCCCTCCGAAATTTGAAAACTTTTTCCAGACCCGCCAGTGAGAGGGTTTCCTGGTGTTTGGAAACTTCCTCTACTAAGACTCCCTTCCCGGGATGGGTCTCTGTCCCTAGCTCTTTTTTCTCTCTTTTTATCTTCTATCTTTTGTTCTACCTTCTTTCAAAGACAATGGGCTGCTTTTCTGGGCACCTGATGTCATCTGTTAGCGGTCAGAAGTTGTTTTGTGAAGTTTGCTCAGCGTTCAAATGTTCTTTCGATGAATTTGTAGGGGAGAAAGTGGTCTCCCCGTCCTATTCCTCTGCCATCTTGGCTCCTCCCCTCTGTCATTCTTATAATGCACACGTTGTGTGTGTGTGTGTGCACACTCAGTCATGCCCTACTCTTTGTGACCCCATGGCTGTAGACTCCCAAGGTCCTCTGTCCATGCTATTTTCCAGGCAAAAATACTGGAGTGCATTGCCATTTCCTCCTCCAGAGGATCTTCTCAACCCACGGATAGACCCCCTGTCTCCTGCATTGACAGGCAGATTTTTTACCACTGGTCCACCTGGGAAAACAACAAAATCCGTTTCGAGGAATAGACTGGAACACTTTATCCTGTTTCCCTGATTGTCTCCATTGTCCTGCAGGTCTTTGCTCTGAAGCTAGGCCTTCAATACTGTTTGTCTCTCTAGCTTTTGGTGCCAGGTATTTTTCACCTTCCTGTAGGACTTTCACATCCAGGAAGGTCTCCCTATAAAATTGATATCGCATGACTTTCCACTGGATGAGCTCCCTTTCCAGCCTACTTTTATGCCTTCACTTGGAAAGTTCTAGAAGGGCAAAGCTAAGTGGTGAATCTGGGATCAAGAATGTATCTGGCTTGGATGAAGGAGTGGACCTTCCAAAATGAAACCATTCATTAAGCGGATCCAGGCAGCTCAGACTATTGCTGCTACTTGGAACAATTTGCCCTTGTTTTTGTTTGTTGTTTTGCTTGGCATGTTTTAGATGATGCTACATACAAGCCAATATCTTTAATGATAAACCCATTTAATATGCTGATTTGTAATAACCCTAGAAAACATTTTATAAGCCAGATGAAAGGAATGACGTTTGGATGAGTGGAAAATGGAAATTCAGTTCCTAGTATCCTGTCTTCCACCACCCATGCGAACATCCAAATTCCTGAGGCCTGAATGCCTGCCATTGAGCACTGACATCTTAGAATAAAATGACCCCAACTCTTTTTTTTTTTTTCTTTTTCTGCATAGTCAGTGTGTCTTCTGCAATATGATCCTTAGTGCAAACTTTGGAAGCACATATACTAAAATTGCCATATGAAAGTAGCTGTTAACCTAAACACAGAGGATTATACCAGAAATTCTATATATATAAGCATTATACTTGCCAAAGATGATATATCAAAGTTGGTTTATGTGAGAAACCAGCCACCTCTATCATGGTTGAAACAAATTATACCCCCCAAACACACTCTATATCAAAAGGCAAGAAACAATTACAATAAGAATGATCATTTTCAAAAAATCCCACTATTGCAAAGTATTGCACTGTTTTTAAAAATACATTGCCTCATTTAATCTTCTTGATATTCTATGAAGTGGGCATTAAGACTCCATTTTTATAGACATGACAATGAAGGTTTTTAATGAAGTTAGCATACTGAAGATAATAGCAAGAACACATACTTAAACACATATATTTAATTATATGTGTTTAAAGCAAGATGTAGTTATGAAAATAATAAAACTTAAAAATTGTGCATGTAGATCAGCCTTTCATTTATTCAAGTTCATGGTGATAGTCATAGCTCTCCTAGGCCAAGAGTAAACTGTCAACAGATTGTCTTTCAAAAGAGAACTAAAATGCTAATGTTTTACTTTCTCTTGTTTATCAACTTGAAAAAAAAATGAAGAAGACTAAAATATTGAGTCATTTCAGTATTAGAAGGTTATTCTTCTCAATTATGGATTCTTATTATTTATAGTTAAGTCATTCTTTTTAACAAAAGATTTATTGAATTCCTCCCATGTAGCACCCATTAGTATATACCCTGAAGATGCAATAGGTAACAAGGAACTCCATATCCCCTTTGTCATGGAGCTTACATTCTAATTCAGGACATGTGCCTAAACTGA
This sequence comes from Dama dama, assembly GCF_033118175.1. NCBI lineage: Eukaryota > Metazoa > Chordata > Mammalia > Artiodactyla > Cervidae > Dama > Dama dama. The sequence goes on along the minus strand of NC_083709.1, from coordinate 16,447,025 downwards.
AATTCCAAATCAGGATCAGTGATATACAGGTCATAAAGGACTTAGGGAAAGTGAAAGTGTTAGTCACTCAGTTGTGTCCAACTCTGTGACCCCACAGCCTAGTTGTAGCCCACTAGGCTCCTCTGACCATGGGATTCTCCAGGCAAGAATATCAGATTGCAGTAGTCATTCTCTTCTCCAGGGGATCTTCCAGATTCAGGGGTTGCTTAGGGAAAGAATTAAAGGATGAGCTGGTGTCAGGAAAGATACCTCTGATCAAGTTTAGTGAACCTCAGATATTTTGGTCTATCCAGCCAGATTTGTGAGCTATTTATTCTTGGTGCTGAAAAATTTTGGATAGACCATTTGCCAAGGTACCTGTTCCACCTACCATGAAGATAGGATGGGATCTCTTCCCCTGTAACACTCATTAGCTTGGGTATGAGCACCTAAGCCCAAAGAGGGCAATCAGAATCAGATACCTTAATAGAGAAAAAGTTCCCATCTCATGGAGTTGGTAAACTTGTGAAAAGCAGGCTGCGGTCATGTTTACAACCCTGAACTAATTTGTTTAAGAAATAAACAGAAGAAGAGGAAATCTTCAATACCATTGCTGGTTGTGACTAAGGCCACAATCACCTCTGTGCCTTCCAGGTCGAGGTCAATACATGGCCCCTCAATTGATTAAGTTACTTAGTTCTTGTCATGGGTTCCCGTATCATTATTCATGAAAGAGTCATGAATTCTTCACAGGTGAGATTTCAGCTTTGGCAAGAATGACCCAAAAGAAAGAATTGGGAAGAATATGAACAAAACAGCATCTGTGGCAGTGGAAATGGTAGGTGAAAGTTTCCTGGGATAGAAAATAATTTTAATTTCTCCAGGAACTAATAGCTATATCACCCATTAAGAGAAGAATGAGCAACAATGTCTATTGTGATTATATCAAAATTATAGCAAAAATCAATGTCAGATTGGAATCCCTCACCAATTAAAAAAAGAAATTCTTTAATTAAAGAAATAAAGGGTAGGAGAGAAGAAAGGAAGAGACAGAACTGTCAACTGTAAACACTTGCTTTCATAGAAAAAATTTGAAAAAAATATATAGACCACCCATCAGAACAAACTAAAGGGTTTTACATGAATTCTGAGGAAAAGATCAATATGAAGAAGTGTTTTACACACCAGCAATAACCCATTAGAAAATGCAATAATATAAAAAGAGTTTATGTGTGATAGTAGCAACAAACATGGTGTTTCTAGAGGAAAAAATTATTAAAAGAAATGTAAAACTGCTATACAGAAAAATTATAAAATCTCACAGATGGACATAAATAAAATTTAGATAATTCAAGAAAGACATTAATAGAGTGGGAAGATTTAATGTTATATATATTTCAATTTCTCCTCACTATATCTACAAATCAAATGTAACTCCAATCAAAATTTCCAGGGAATTATTCATGAAGCTACTGTAAGAGGGTGAAAAATGTTCCCTGGACCCTCTTAGAGTGTTAGACTGGGCCTGAGAAGACAAATTCACAGAAGAAAAATATTAATATATAGATATTTCCATGTACATCACAGCCCCATAAGAAAATAAAGACCCAAAGTAGGAGCAGCAAGACCCAAACGTTTATATATTCAGTTCAGTTCAGTCCAGTTCAGTCGCTCAGTCGTGTCTGGCTCTTTGTGACCCCATGGACTGTAGCACACCAGGCCTCCCTGTCCATCACCAACTCCTGGAGTATCCCCAAACCCATGTCCACTGAGTCGGTGATGCCATCCAACCATCTCAGCCTCTGTCATCCCCTTCTCCTCCTGCCCTCAATCTCTCCCAGCATCAGGGTCTTTTCTAATGAGTCAGCTCTTCGCATCAGGTGACCAAAGTATTGGAGTTTCAGCTTCAACATCAGTCCTACCAATGAACACCCAGGACTGATCTCCTTTAGGATGGACTGGCTGGATCTCCTTGCTGTCCAAGGGACTCTCAAGAGTCTTCACCAACACCACAGTTCAAAAGCATCAATTCTTTGGCGCTTAGCTTTCTTTATAGTCCAACTCTCACATCTATACATGACCACTGGGAGAACCATAGCCTTGATTAGACGGACCTTTGTGGACAAAATAGTGTCTCTGCTTTTTAAAATGTTGTTTAGGTTAGTCATAACTTTCCTTCCAAGGAGTAAGCATCTTTTAATTTCATGGCTGCAGTCACCATCTGCAGTGATTTTGGAGCCCAGAAAAATAAAGTCAGCCACTGTCTCCACTGTTTCCCCATCTATTTGCCATGAAGTATTAAACAAAGAGTAGCAGCCCACTCCCCCAAAAGTAGCTAAAATGTATAGGAAGGTTAATGAAAGATAAGAATTATGTTTCAAAGTCTATTTGCACAGATTTTTCTCGAGCTCAATTCAGCTTCTCTGGTGATAAGAATGTTTCTTTTCTCCTGTAACAGAGAAGGTAAACCTCATATCAGAGTTTTAGCTCCCAGTTTCAGGCAGAAAGAGGGGGAACTACTTTTGGTAACTGCTGTTTTTCAAGTGCCTTTAGCTCAAAATAATCCTGATGCCAAGTGGCATATTTTAGGATAGTATTTTCTACCACCTTCACTACCTAAGCTAATTCTAAAATGCATTTGGAAAAGTTCAAGTCCAAAGACACCCACGGCAATTTTGACACCAAGGTAGGCCAATTAAGTCTATCCAAAAGCTTTTCTTCAGCATCTTGTTCAAAAGTGATCTATGACTAAGGCCTTCAGCTTATGAGAAATGCAGAAGCTCAAGCCCTGCCCACACCTACCAAACTAGAATCCACACTTTAACAAAATCCCAGGTGATTTGAATTCAAATGAAAGCTTTCAACACAATCATTGTGGTATTTATCATTATACCTTCTCCCCATGGATCAATCTTTTGACTTTTGATTTTAGATTTCAGCATAAGCTTTTAGGCTCAAAAGGCCAAGACATAGAATTTGTTTTGCTTTCATTCTATAACATATGCTTATCATTAGTTAGTATTTAGTGTTAGTGGCTCAGGCTCAGACTCTTAGTGACCCCATGGACTGTGGCCCACCAGGCTCCTCTCTGTCCATGGAATTCTCTAGGCAAGAACACTGGAGTAGGTAGCCATTCCTTTCTCCAGGGGATCATCCCAACCCAGGGACTGAAGCTAGGTCTCTTGCACTGCAGACAGATGTCTTACCATCTGAGCCACCAGGGAAGCCTTTGCTATGATCAAGACCTAATCTAAATTTTCTCAGTGTGCTTTCCTTATATAAAGACCAGAAGAAATATCATCCCAGCTAGAAATGTATACCTTTCATCCTATCATCCTTAAGGAGTACCATATATATATAGTGAAGTCGCTAAGTTGTGTCTGACTCTTTGAGAACCTATGTAGCCTGCCAGGCTCCTCTATCCATGAGATTTTCCAGGCAAGAATAGTGGAGTGGGTTGCCACTTCCTTCTCCAGGGGATCTTCCTGACCCAGGGATTGAACACAGGTCTCGCACACTTCAGGCAGACTCTTTACCATCTGAGCCATCAGGGAGGCCCAAGGAGTACCATACCATCTAGTTATTTTCTCCCATAAGTCTTTCCTCTGATGAAACACAGAGAAACAAATGAGTAATACCATTGATTGATTGTAAAGGAAGCTAAAAATCAGGGAAGTTATGGGTGCCTTTAGTAATTCTGGACTTCCCTGGCGGCTTAGACGATAAGGTATCTGCCTACAATGCGGGCGACCCAGGTTCAATCCCTGGGTTGGGAAGATCTCCTGGAGAAGGAAATGGCACCCCACTCCAGTATTCTTGCCTGGAAAATCCCATGGACAAAGGAGCCTGCGGGCTACAGTCCATGGGGTCACAAAGAGTTGGACACTGAGCGACTTCACTTTCACTTAGTAATTCTGCTGTGACATTGCCCTTCCTTAGCTAGCTTCTCAGTTGAATTTAATGTTTCCTTTTCGTGGTTGACTTTCTTGCTCTGCTTTATGGTAACAACCCCAAGCCCTTCCTGGTTTTGAAGCACTTCCTGCTAAAGCTCCGCTCTGTGGTTCCCTCATGGACTTCCACCTCTATTGTCAAAAGATCAAGGCCCTGGGGCCTTGTGCCCTGCCCCCAGCACCACAGCCCCGTCAGCACAGCCTGGTAAGACACACAGGATGGATGAACCTGCTTTTCCTCCTTTGCATTTCCTTCTACTCACCTCACCTCTGTTCTGCCAAGGACACAATTTTGCCCCAAGGTGGTTTAGCCGTGGTGGTAAAGAATGGAAATGTAAAGTAAGTGTTGTCCTTATTGAGACATTGAGATTTAAGATATTGGAGATCCCAAAAAGCTTATATACTTAAATAAAAAACTTTGACAAAAGAAGTATTTTCCAGAGACTTCCTTGGTGGTTAAGAATCCACCTTGCAAAGCAGAGGATGCAGGCTTGATTTCTGGGCAGGGAACTAAGATCCCACATGCCTCAGAGCAACTAAGCCCACATACCACAACTACTGAGCTTAAGCACTCTGGAGGCCATCTGCTCACCACTAGACAGCCCATGGACCGCAACACAGATCCTGCATGGTGCAACTAAGACCTGACTCAGCCAAATAAATAAATTAATTAAACATTTAAAAAAGAAGTGGTCTCCAAACAGTTTAATGTCTTCCAAATACAACAAAGCCCAGTATCTGGACAAATTGACTATTGAGATTCCTAAAATGGAAGCAACCTAAATGTCCATCAACAGATGAATGGATAAGGACTATGTGGTACATATGTACCATGGAATATTACTCAGCCATTAGAAAGAATGAAATAATACCATTTGCAGCAACATGGATGGACCTAGAGATGATCATATAAATGAAGTCAGACAAAGAAATATCAAATAATATCACTTCTATGTGGAATCTAAAAAGAAATGATACAAATAAACTTATTCACAAATGATTACACAGACTTACAGAAGACCTTAGGGTTTTCAAGGAGGAAGGATGGGGGATAACAAAGAGGAAGGATGGGAGATAGTTACAGAGTTTGAGATGGACATGTACACACTGCTATATTTAAAATGGATAACCAACAGTGTTAGTCGATCAGTTGTGTCCAACTCTTTGTGATCCCATGGACTATAGCCTGCCAGGCTCCTCTATCCATGGAATTCTCCAGGCAAGAATATTGGAGTGGGTTGCCATTCCCTTCTCCAGGGGACTTCCCCAACCCAGGGATTGAACCCAGGTCTCCTGCATTGCAGGTAAATTCTTTACCTTCTGAGCCACTAGGGATGCCCCTCAGGTACCAATGCGGGGGAAGCAGAAAGATGGGGATGAGAGGGGTCCCAGTGATGAACAGTGATGTGACACCAAGAGAGAGGCTGTGAGGTCTGTGGCTGTGGATGCCACACTTAGGACTGTGGAAAACGTCATGAACACAACAGGAAGCCTCACAACAATTTTTCAGCAGAATAACTGAGGTAGATTGTGGTCTGACTTTCCCAGTTCTCCAACTCCAGTTGCACTATCCATGTCCTATGTCCTGGTCATTCTTACCACGTTTAAATTTTCCATGCACTTCATGCCACCTTGTATTTGTGTATTTTTCCATTTCCTGAAAATTTGCTCCCTTTCTGAACTGGTTGGGTGTTCTATTCCTTAAACTCATCTCAGGCATAATCAACTACCAGAGTCTGCCCCTGCTCATGGCACACCCACTACCAGTCACAGCATCAGAGTCTGCCCCCTGCTCATGGCACACCCACTACCAGTCACAGCATCAGAGTCTGCCCCTGCTCATGGCACACCCACTACCAGTCACAGCATCAGAGTCTGCCCCCTGCTCATGGCACACCCACTACCAGTCACAGCATCAGAGTCTGCCCCCTGCTCATGGCACATCCACTACCAGTCACAGCATCAGAGTCTGCCCCTGCTCATGGCACACCCACTACCAGTCACAGCATCAGAGTCTGCCCCTGCTCATGGCACACCCACTACCAGTCACAGCATCCTCCATCTGGGGACTGAATTTCTCTCTTCTTGGTTCCCAGATCCCTGCAATTATCCTCAATATTCCTTTCTCACACTTACAGCAATGCACTGTAATTGTGTTTCTCCTCTGTCTGCCCTGGACTGATCTCCCTGAAGGCAGAAGTTATTTGCTACCTTTGTAGCACTAGCATCTAGTTAATGCTTGATAAACAATTCACGCTCAGTAAAGGGTTCTTGAAATAAAAGCAATGAAGGCCCAAAGGTGGCCAAGCAGACCCACCTGATTAGAACTGCCTGGGAAATCAGAGTAGACTTTTTCTTGAGAGGTGGACAATAGGTCTTAGAATGTTTAATTTTGATAAAATATGTTATATTCTTTAATAGCATAAAATTAAAAGTTTGTTAGTATGAATTTACAGTTTAAAAATTTTGTATTGGCGTATAGCTGATTTACAATGCAATAGTTTCAGGTGTACAGCAAAGTGATTCAGTTATACATTTATCCACCCTTTCTTCAGATTCTTTTCCCATATACATTATTACAGAATATTGAGTCTAGTTCCTTGTGATATACAGTATATCCTTGTTGATATCTATTTTCTATATAACACTGTGTATATGTTAATCTCAAATTCTGAATTTATCCTTTCTGCCATTAGTATCAATGCTTGATTAAACTATGATATATAAATCCTAGCAAAATTTATTGCCGCATGAATGCCCACAAATAAGTTGCAGCTAGGTACTATCTATTACCTAGATAGTAGGGTCTCAGTAAATCCTGGGTTGGCCAAAAGTTTCATTTGAGTTTTTCTGTAAGATTTTATGAAAAAACCACAATGAATTTTTTTGGTCAACCTGATAATACTGAAAGAACAAAATGTTAGGAAGATTAAATATAAAGTAGTATAATGTAGGGCTTCCCTGATAACCCAGTTGGTAAAGAATCCACCTGCAATGCAGGAGACCTGGGTTTGATCCCTGGGTTGGGAAGATCCCCTGGAGAAGGGAATAGCTGCCCACTCCAGTATTCTGGCCTGAAGAACTCCATGGACTATATAGTCCACGGGATTGCAAAAAAGTCAGACACAACTGAATAACTTTCACTAATATCACTAGTGCAATGCAGGCAAACACAACACATACAAGCATTCACTGTGCATAAGGCTATCTGCTAGTAGTTCCAGCCTGATGACCAAAAACAAAAAAATCAGATGTGGTAACACTTTGAATCTGTGTACATTCAAAAGCTGAGCTACTTCTGTTCTTCTACCAGGCTTCCCCAGCACTAGTGGTAAAGAACCTGCCTGCCAATACAGGAGACATAAGAGACAATGATTCTATCCCTGAGTCAGGAAGATCCTCTGGAAAAGGAAATGGCAACCCGTTCCAGTATTCTCGCCTGGAGAATCCCATGGACAGAGAAGAGTGGCTAGTTATGGTCCATAGGATCTCAAAGAGTCAAACAGGAATGAAGTGACTTAACACACACATATTCAGAAACAGCTAGAATACATAGCTGTGCCGGGTTCTGCATCAAACAGTCCAGATGCTAATCAAGATGATGACAACATCATCACAGAGAGTGTGATGAAGGATGTATTGAATACTTCAAAAGTGACAACAGTTGCTGTGATCTCTGATGGTCAGGAAAAACTTTAAGGATCTGCTAGAAACTTGAGTCCTTGAAGGATGGAAAGTTAAGGAAACCAACATTTAGTGAGTATCTATAACAAGTCAGGAAGATCGCCTGGAGGAGGAAATGGCAACCCACTCCAGTATTCTTGCCTGGGAAATCCCGTGGACAGAGAAGCTACAGTCCATGGGATTACAAAATGTGACTTGGCGGCCAAATAACAACAATGTAATATGCCGGATACTTTCCTAGGAATTTTATAAGACTTCTCATTTTAGCCTCATAGAAATTCTATGAAGCCGTATTTCTGTGCACATTTCACACATAGGTAAAGTAATTGCCCCAAGAAGGCAAAAAATAAAAAAGTATCGACCCAGGTGTACGAGGTTCAAGCTATTCCTTCCCATGGGTAAGAGTCAAGCAGGTGATGAGCAGGGTTGGGCCAATGAAAATTTTCCTATGAGTAAAAGGGAGAGGATTAGCAAGAAGGAAATGCAGGATGTGAGTTGAAGAGTGAGTAAGTGAAACTGTCAAGCTGGAGACTGAATAAAATCAGGATCGCCTGACAATGTGTATGTGCGAGCCCTTCATCTTATCACCAGAATTAACTTCCCAAAGTGTGTATCTGTTCTCTCATTTACCAAATATTTCCTGAGTATCTTCTCTGAACCATGCATGTACTAGCTATTTGGAAGCATTTTTAAAACTCAGACAAAAAATTTTTTGTTCAGACTAAAAAACTGAAAATAAACATAATACATAAATAAATTGCATGGTCTTTTAAAGGCTGCTAGGGCTTAAGAAAAGAGCATTGTTTTTTCAAAGTACAGATTTAATCTTATCATTCTCCTCATTCTAGATATTTTATTATTTTTCTGGAGACAATGGAATAATGTCTTAACCTCTGAGCATGTTTTCAAGGCTCTTTATGATCAACTGAAAACAATAAATATTTCTCTTTATCCAACCTCTACAACTACCCTGAAAACAAACCATACCAAGAAACCATATCTTGACAAAACGTCATACAAAATTTACTCATATAGTTTTTCACACCTGGGATAGTACTAATCTACTTGGAGTTACTGAAATTTCAGTCATCACTTAAAGACAAATTCAAGTACCCTTTCTTTATCTTAGTCAACCTGAGTTAGGTTAATCTCTATCTTCTGTTTGTATTTATCCATCTCCTCAAATTTACTGTAAATTTCTCTGTAAGAGAATTGATAAAAAGATGACAAAGTGGTGTAGATTAGATTTTGAAGGTCCTTAAAAGCTCCACTTAGGTATCTAAGTATTTCCCTCCTGCATAGTCACTTGATACAATTAATAATTATTCCTTTGTGGTTTATAAGACTGCATTTACATGAAATCTGAAAGCATAAAGTCAAATATATCCCACTGAATAAAATCCAACAATAAGTACTAGAAAAAGAAGAATATATATATGTGAAGAAGATTTAAAAAAAAAAAAAGAAGCTTTATATAACACACTGTAAACAGATCACATTATTCTGCAAAGGTGGAGATAGAAGAAATAAGAAAGCTAGAAAATTAGAGGGGGATGGGTTGAATTGGGAGATTAGGACTGAGGTGCTGGAGAAGACTCTTGAGAGTCTGTTTGGATTGCAGGGAGATCAAACCAGTCAGTCCTAAAGGAAATCAACCCTGAATATGCATTAGAAGGACTGATGCTGAAGTTCCAATATTTTGACCACCTGATGCGAAGAACTGACTCATCGGAAAAGACTCTGATGCTGGGAAAGATTGAAGGCAGGAGGAGAAGGGGGCGGCAGAGGATGAAATGATTGGATAGCATCACTGACTCAATGAACATGTGTGTGAGCAAGCTCCAGGAGATAGTCAAGGATAGGGAAGACCAGCATACTGCAGTCCATGGGGTAGCAAAGAGTCCACACACTGCCCAACTAGGGCTTTTAGACCAGGGCTTGTTTCCATGTTTGAGAAACCACACCAATGATAAAGTTTAAAAATAAAGTTGTCTTCTTTAAAATATGTTTACATACAACTTCATAGGACAAGAAAAGTAAACTAGGGTCAAGGGCAGGAGGAAAAAAAGTCAAGAGCAGAGATAATTGAGAATATTTTAAGTAATCAAGTTAGAGGACCCAGCTAATTTATATCACATACAATGCTAATCCTGACTTTTTTAAAGTTATTTTGTGTGCTGAATAAGAGAGAAATGAGAAACAAGACAATTGGGAGAAGTCTTCAAGATGAAACTGGATTCCTTGGGGGAGGGAGGGGACAGAGTCAAAAGTTCAGAAGACATTAACATTCAATGTACTTGAAATATATTCAAAAAAGTGTCAAGATGGGGAAAGGAAAGAAACAAAGAAAGAAAGAAGTGAGCAGAAGAAGAATGGAGAGAGGGAGGCAGAGAGAGGAGGAGGAAGGATACAAGACTGAAAAAATAACCTTCTTGGCAGTGAAAATTATTTCAGCTTTTTGGGTTTTTCACCATGAATGATATGATTTCACTTTAAAGGTTGATTAGAAAATACAATAAGAAGATACAAGGCATGAGTTTATAAAAGCATTTGATGAAGAACTATGAAACTAAGCAGAAGCTCTGTATTAACAGAGAAAATGGAAAAAAAAATATTATAAGAAGCAAGAAAAAATAAGTGCAGTTATATTTCTTATCTCAAACCAAAGTTAGACATCCAAAGCCAAGCTGCCATGATGCCCATGAGTCCTGCAATAAAGAACATTGACAGATACAAGACTCCCCCATCAGTCATTCTGGGGCTCTGCCTTTATGTACAAAAAGATAAAACAACAACAAATTGGATTTTCTAGGTTATTTAAAGAGATTGTTGTTGTTGTTGTTTAGTCAGTAAAGACCCTGATGCTGGGAAAGATTGAAGGAGGGAGGAAAAGGGGATGACAGAGGATGAGATGATTGGATGGTGTCACCGACTCAATGGACATGAGTTTGAGTAAACTCCGGGAGTTGGTGATAGACAGGGAGGCCTGGCATGCTGCAGTCCATGGGGTTGCAAAGACTCAGACACAACTGAGTGACTGAACTGAACTGAACTGTACTAGAATATCCCACCACAACATTTGCCTCTGTAGCATATAGATTTTTCCAGCAAGGGTTTCCCTGGTGGCTCAACAGTAAAGAATCTGCCTGTAATGCAGGAAACCCAGGTTTGATCACTCAGTCAGGAAGATCCCCTGGAGGAGAGAATGTCTACCCGCTCCAGTATTCTTGCCTGGAAAATTCCATGGACAGAGGAGCCTGGCCGTCTACAGTCAATGGGGTCACAAGGAGTCAGACATGACTGAACGACTAACACTTTCACATTTTCACTTATTTCCAGCTAAAAGCCAATGAGAACCATCAAACTGGGGAAGAGCTCTAAAAATGGGGCACAAGTTTTCTCTGTGTAAAGGAAATTTCCATTTGTAAAGGTATATCACTTTCTTGTACCAGGAAAAAGACAACTCAACTCACCAGTAGACTATGACGGGTCTGTGTTACAAATGCTAAATGATCCTTGTTTACCGTACTTTTCAGGGGCCTCTTCCCATGACTTGTGCTTACTCAGAATTCCCAACCCTCAAAACCCATTTACTTCCTCTAGGCTAGGATGGTGTATAAACACAACTCCTGGGACTTCTGTGGTGGTCCAGTGGTTAAAATTTTGCCTTTCAAGGCAGGGACTGAAGGTTAGATTGGTTGGGCAGCTAAGATTCCACACGCCTCAGGCCCTCCCACCCAAAAACGAAACCACCATAAAACAGAAGCAATACTATTGCAACATTTTCAATAAAGATTAAAAAAAAAGAAAGCAAACTTCTAACCACTCCTTTGGTTTACTCATCACTGAGTACTCTCACTTGCACATGTCACACACCTTACTAAAATTCTGTTCATGTTTTCTCTTAGCAATCTATTTTTCACCAGTTTAATGTATAGAGCTCCAGATGATGAACCTAAGATGGCAGATGAAAAACAAAGCCAAAAATGTGAAATTTCACAATTGTGCTGAATTATGTTTAATTTTAAAGTCTAAAAGAGTCCTTATTAGGGATTCTAATTTTAATATGATCTTTAAAATTAAGTCCCATCTAGTGGTCTCATCTAGAAGCCTTAGGAGATATAAAATTCAGTTCCTGATTTGAAAAAATGCTTATGTCACACTTGACCTTAGAAAGTTATGACGAACAGTGATATAATATATATTTTATTCAAAAGACTAGTAATTCTTTGGATAAGACAACTTTTTTTTTAAAAAAATTGAGTTGTTTCTCATGTGTTTCAAGAGTATTTTATTTATGTATCTATTTATTTATTTATTTTGGCTGAACGGCTGCATGTGGTACCCTAGTTTCTCCACCAAGGATTGAACCCACAGGCCTGCTCCAGGGAAGTCCTAGGGACAGCTTATTATATCAAACAGGCAAACTAGTTTTATTATTAAGTGTGGAACATTTGTTACTGCTCTCAGTATGTTAGTGAAGTTTAACTACAGAGAGTTGTAAGCCACAGCAGAGGCAAACATAAGTAATAATACCCTGGGGAAAAAAAGTCAGAGTTATTTGTACTTTAGCACCATGTCTGAGAAGGGAATAAATTATCGACCATAAAAGAGTCAAAACTTAACAAGCTGGATATTTAACTTATATTTATGGATGATATTTTTGTTTTTATTATATTTCTCACCAATTTCCTTTGGCACAGCTGTCTTTTCCTTTGTTTAATTTTAACATACCTCCTAGGAAAGTTCTTTGCAACATTAAAAAATAGTATACAACATATTCATTCTAAGTGTGCAAAATAGCCAAGTTTTCACCTTTCTCCACAGTCCTCTGGATTTCTAAATCTGGAATAAACAGTCATCATAGAACATAGTTAAATTATTTTTGAAATTATTCTGGCTCTATTTGTGAAGCAACAGCCAATAAATGCTCATTTTTTTTTTTTTTTTTTTTGTTTTGTTTTGCTTTGGTTTCTAACTTTGAGTCAGGGATTTCCCTTTACAGTTTTGCAGTGTTGTGGACTCTGCCAGCAAGTTCATGAGAACAGTTCAATAAAAAGTTTTTACTTTTCAAACTACTGACTATATATTAGTTGGGAGGGAGTATGGTATAGTAGAAGGAGCACAGATTTAGGTTTATATTCTTTATTGTAAGCCTCTCTTGTTCCTCACTGCCTTCATTTTGAAGTTGGAAAAGTACTGCCTGCTTTTCTGTTGTAATGATTAAGTATAATGTACATAAATGTATATAATGTACTCATAGTATGAAAATAATAAATAGCATCTGTTATTATGGTAAATCTTAAAGCTTAACAAGCTTTATTCTGCTTACCTCCTCACTAAATCAAAACACACTCAAACATACAGACTTACATACATACTATATAGACATATTCTGCTTGGGTCATATTAAAAATTGCAAAATACATGTGTTTATGTTGGCAGAACAAATCTCAGTTGATCACATTTAGCAATAGCTTCTTATTTGGTGTCAGACATGAAATAGTCACCCCAACTACCACATAACTGCAGCAAATAATCTGCATATTTTGAACACAAGCAATTGGCTTCCAAATGAGGAAGTATTTACCAACCTTAAAAACATGTGCAGAGTAACTCAGATTCTGCTGATCGCTAAAGGGGAAAGAAAATATTTTTACATCCAATAATTCAGAGTTCTACAAATCCATAACTAGAAAGGTTAACTAGACTAGTAGTGTCTGAATGACAGGACAGATTTAAAACGGTGGTAATTATAGACAGTATTTGCAAGACTATGAAATACATAGATGGCAAAAAGTGGACTGTCTCTCAGTGGATTGTACAGTTAACCACACAAAGCAATTCAGCAAAGTGTTTTCCACAAGCTGCACAACAGCTGCCTGTCAAAGACAAAGCCAGATACTAGTTAAAGGTGGTAAAAAACATCTTCGATAGTGATAACTCCTGCAGTTGGAAAGACTGCAGTGTAAGCTTAGCCCTACTTGGACTGGTGAGGAAGTGACTGGGGATTTTAAAGGAAGAGTGAGGGAGTGGAGTGGGGATAAGCAGAGACCCAAGCAGAGTCAGGGAATTGAAACATTATTAAAAAATGGGTAAGAGGCCAATGTCAAGGCTGCCTTGAGGCCAGCTGTGCCTTCCAGCTAGCACTTATTGAAGTTGAGATTCTGTCTTCCCACAAAGAGCAGACAGCCCCATCCTTCCTGATGATTACATTTCAAAGGAATGGCTTTCAAGTCCTTGAAAAAGATACCTTTGGTTGTAGGGGAGACCTATATATATATCTCAAAGGGACAGAGGAAGACTTGACTATAGTCAGTTTGTTTGTTTTTGTTAAGTGCTCTGGGGGCCTATCCTCAGGTGTGGGCTGGAACAAAGGTAAATTGTTTTGGTGGCCTTAAGCTTTTCCAGACAAGAGCTCCAGGCGGTACCGGGGGCTAGGACAACCCAAGGACAGTCTTCCGCTTCCAAAAATCATATTGGAGTTTAGTCAAAGAGAGAACCTCTGTCACAGTTTTCTGAACTATGACATGGCAGCTCCATCTGTTTAAGGACAGACCATTATGCTAAAGTCCACTTTTAGAGGGCTTCCCTTGTGGCTCAGTGGTAAAGAATCTGCCTGCCAAGCAGGAGATGCAGGGCACTGGGGTTTGATCTCTGGGTTGGGAAAATCCCCTGGAGAAGAAAATAGCAACCCACTCCAGTATTGTTGCCTGGGAAATCCCACTGATAGGAGCCTGAGGACCCACGTTCCATGGGGTCGCAAAGAGTCAGACACAACTTAGTGACTAAACAACAGCAATAACTAGTTGTAATCCTATGTGCACAGCCTGCTTCCCTCTGAACCATGGCACTATCTCACAAACCGTCCAACAGATAAATCCAGGCCAAAATTTACAGAATTTATAGAAAGGGATATGCAAGAAAAGATAGGTATAATCACAGTGAAACAAAAACCATCCGGCCATCCCTGGAAAAACACAAAAACCAAACTATTCAGTGCATTGAATAAACTCTTATTTTGTGCAAATTCTTTTTCTGCAGCTATGGGGCACCTAGAGTTACACACATATAACCCTGCATTCAGGAGCCTAACGTCCAAGAATGTTTACTAGTAACTTGAAATAGGAAGTGGTGTATGATTGGTGTCTTTTAAGTGGTAGAGATTACTTTTGGCATTGAAGTCCCAGGGAAGATTTGAATAATTCAGTAAGGCTACATGACAGAGGTTGAATAAGCCTTGAAGGAACAGTCAGATTTCAGTAGTTAGAGGAAACAGTCCTCTATGGTCCTCAAAATGAAAAGACTCCATCATCAGGGAAGAGGAAATTGCAAAAATTTCAAAACCTGTACCCAGGCAGAACCCTAGGGGGACAGACCTCCTCACCCATATCCTCTGCTGTAGATCCTCCCTGAAGTACCCACCTAATACTATCTGATGCACATTTCCTGAGTTGTTTTATAGATGCTAAAACTCCCACCCAATGGAAGAAATTAACTACTTGATGACCATGAGCAGATAGTCCCTAGGCCTATGGGAGCTTAAGGACTGATAATGCTGATCCCTGTCACACTATCTTGTTACCACATCTTCCAACCAATCAGAGAACTGTGCATGAGCCGATCATATACTCTGAAAAACCCCCTCCCTCACCTGGCTTTTAAAAATACTCTGCCATATGGTAATGAATCTGCCTACAATATGGGAGACCCAGGTTCGAACCCTGGATCAGGAAGATCCCCTGGAGAAGGAAATGGCTCTAGTATTCTTGCCTGGAGAATTCCATGGACTGAGGAGACTGGTGGCTACGATCCATGGGATCACAAAGAATCAGACACAACTGAGAAACTAATACTTTCACTTTCAGCCTCAATGGGCGGCTTTCAGCCTCAATGGGCTGCGCCTATAGGGGAGAATGGATACATGCAGTGTAAGGCTGAGTTACTCTGCTGTTCACTTGAAACTATCACAATGTTGCTAATTGGCTACACACCCACACAAAATAAAAAGTAAAAAAAAAAAAAAATGCTTTGCCAAAGTCCATTGGAGGGTTCAGGCTTTTTGGGCACCTAGCTATCCTGCTCTCCTTGTATTTGTACCTGTGATAAATGCTGTACTTTCCTTCATCACAACTTAATGTCAGTAGGTTGGCTTTACTGTGTGTGGGTGAGCAGACCCAAGTTTTGTTCACACAAACCCACAGATCAAAAGAGAATTTAGGGATTTTCCTCTTCATTAATAAGTTTTTTGCAATTGACTGTGAAGTACAGTCCTTCCATATATATTTGGAAACTAAATGAATTCAGGTATTGATCCACTCTTCAAGAGAGATTTTTATAAAGAGTCAATGTTAAATTGGGAAGGAGTAAGGAGTTATCAACTCCCACATCTGACACCTCCTGACTTCGCTCTGCACCACATTACCTTGTTAATATGTTTTACTCCAGGTCTAGTGAAGGGTAACCCTGAGGGAAATAGCGAAAAGATGCTAAAAATTACTAGCTTGGGGAAGTTGTTGAAGCCATGAATTGGCATGGGGACACTAGGCCCTGGAGAATGATTGGGAGGAACATAGGAAATTCCGCATTGGGCTCATCTGGTGTGTTTCCTAAAGAATGGAAGTGAAATTTTCTCTTTGTCTGTAGGACTGAAAAGTATAGAACTTGAGACAAGCAGAAATTGAAGACACAGGTTTTAGAACAATTAGTTTGTAGGTGGTTCATACAACCACACGAGTGGAGCAATAACTCAAAATCCATATCTTTTTTTATTATTAAAACAGCAAAACAAATCAGATTTATTAATAAAAACACTAGATTTTACTAGATGTACAGTTGAGGGGTAGGAACCTTCATCAACATAATTTCTACCAAAAATAGGCCTTTATTAACAAAGATTAAATTCAATAATTATCAAAAAGCATCAGTAGGATAAGTTCAGTGCATTATTCAGAATAAAGTCATATTTTAGGGCTCCTATCAAAACATGGTTTTCTTGGCCAATGACCCCTGTCATTTTATTGTATATCCCTATTTTAAATTTATAGTTTCTAGTTCACCATTTTAAGGAAACCAGGTTAGGACCATTCCATAAATATTTACTGAACTGCTAGCAGCTGCCAGGTAATAGAGGTACAAAGATGAAAACAAGAGCACCTGAGTGTTATTCTTTGTGTGTGTTTTTTTTTAAACTAATTTTATTGAGTGTCTTTTAGTTTCTAGACAGTGTCCTGGCACTGATGTTGCAGTGATAAGAGAAACCCAGCCTTCAAGTGCTCACATTGTAGTAGTTTTGGTTGTTGAATACATGTTGAATCAACAGTGGGAAGATGGATGTTTCTTATGTTTGCTCATCATTTAGACAATAGTAACAGTTAATTATGTTAACTTAAAATTATATACATTATAGATAAATATAATAATATTTATATAAATATATATTATAAAAAACAGCTAATTATGTTTCTTATGGCAGAAAGCAAAGAAGAACTAAAGAGCCTCTTGATGAAAATGAAAGAGGGGGAGTGAAAAAGTTGGTTCAAAACTCAACATTCAGAAAACTAAGATCATGGCATCCAGTCCCATCATTTCATGGCAAATAGATGGGGTAACAGTAGAAACAGTGAGAGACTTTATTTCTGAGGGCTCCAAAATCACTGCAGATGGTGACTACAGCCATGAAATTAAAAGATGCTTGCTCCTTGGAAAAAAAAGTCATGAGGAACCTAGACAGTATATCAAAAAGCAAAGCCATTCCTTTGCCCACAAAGGTTGGTCTAGTCATAGCTATGGTTTTTTCAGTAGTCATGAATGGATATGAGAGTTGGACTATAAAGAAATCTGAGTGCCAAAGAATGAATGCTTTTGAACTGTGGCGTTTGAGAAGACTCTTGAGAGTCCCTTGGACTGCAAAATAAAATCAGTCCATCCTAAAGGAAATCAGTCCTGAGTATGGAAGGATTGATGCTGAAGCTGAAACTCCAATACTTTGGCCACCTAATGTGAAGAACTGACTCATTGGACCTGATGCTGGGAAAGATTGAAGGCGGGAGAAGGGGCTGACAGAGGATGAGATGGTTGGATGGCATCACTGATTTGATGGACATGAGTTTGAGCAGGCTCTGCGAGTTGGTGATGGGCAGAGAAGCCTGGTGTGCTGCAGTCCAGGGGTCTCAAAGAGTTGAACGTGACTGAGCAACTGAACTGAACTGAACTGAGCAGTTAATTAGGAAACATGACAGTGTTAAAATGCCCTCTTCTTTAAAGGGCATATTGCTTAATGACTTGAATATTTGTGTCCTCCAAACAGGAGGAGACTGCTGTATTATATAATGCTGACAAATTCTTACTAAACATTCATATCCTCTCAGACCACATGAAAACCATTCCATGGTTTGCCTTTGAAAATATCATGTTGCAATTCCCAATATTATACTTACAGTCACTTATCAGTTGCAACCAAGATTTGCATCTTCCTTGAAATATGAACATTTTTCAAATTTTAGTGGTAGCACAAGTTTCTAAATTCTCTTAGGTGGAAGTCTTCCCGGTCTATTCTACATAAAATCTTGTTATCCTCATCTGTGTGATATTTCCTCTTGAATTTTAGTTCCAATATCAAAGTCTTTTCTGGCCATTCTTTTAATATTTTGACTGGATTTTCATTGAGAAAAACTTGGTATCACTGTTAGAAAATATTTGGTATTTAGTATCTAGTAACCATGACATATCTTCTTCTTCCATTTCCTTAAAGCCCAACATTTGTTGTTGTTCAGTTGCTAAGACATGTATGACTCCTTTTGACCACATGGACTGCAGCAGACCAGGATCCTCTGTCCTTCACTATTTCCCCAAGTTTGCTCAGATTCATGTCCATTGAGTCAGTGATGCTATCTAACTGTCTCATCATCTGCTACCCCCTTCTTTTGCCTTCAATGTTGCCCAGCATCACAGTCTTTTCCAGTGAATTGATTCTTTGCATCAGGTGGCCTAAGTATTAGAGCTTCAGCATCAGTCCTTTCTATAAATATTCAGGGTTGATTTCCTTTAGGATGGACTGGTTATGAGTTTCTAATCCCATTCATGAGGGCTCTACCTTATGATTTACTCACCTTGGAGATTAGGAATTCAATTACTAAATTCTGAGGAGACACAAATATTCAGACCATAGCAGTACTAAATAGTAAATCCTTTTCGGTCTGCAAACTATAAAGTCAGCTACATTCTGAGGGATTATTGGGTGACTCTGCTTCATGATTCTTTTTAGAGGGGAGAATTGCCCCTCATCAAGGTGTATTGGAATTTGTTTTCTAATTTTCAAAAATTCTGTAAGGATTTATTTATTTATTTTTTTTTTTTCTCTTCATGTCTATAGCACTGGAAAAGTTTGCAAGCTTCACAGGTATTAACTTCATTCAATGAGGCAAAGTCAAGATTCTTCAGTGGGTTATTCTGATAAAGAGGGAGAGGGATGGCTTGTTTTCTGATATTTGCTGTCTCTTGCTTTTCTTGTGGGACTCCTGCCAAATTTCTCCCCTTGCTTTTTTCTCCTTCACCACTGAACTCTGAAGTGCTGCTTCTCCCTTTGGGTTTTACCGTTTTCCTCTCTAGAAGCTGTGCTTCAAAGTCACTTTACATCATGGTTACTTTCTTATTTTATTTTTTTCATGCATATGTTTACGTCCCTTCCATGCCTGGTCTACCAGGAAGCTCCTTCACTTTTTAATAAAGTAATTGCATTAATTAACTACTTTATTGGCCACATCATACAGTGTGTGACGTCTAGTTCCCTAACAAGGGGTCAAACCTGTAACCACTGGACCGCCAGGGAAGTCCTGGAAACTCCTTCATTTTATATTTTGATTTTCTTCAGATTCAGAGTGCATTCCCCTTTTTGGTGATGGTTAAGATCAATCTAGGACCATCCCTTTCTCCCTGGTTTCTTCCCACAATTTCTTGGCTTGCTTTTTCTTGCCACAAAACTTTAAAGCAGGATAAGCAAAGGACAGACTGTTCACTAGAATTTTACCCTTTTGCATTTAAATTCTCCAGTTATGTTGTGGGATAAGCATTCTCTGTCTTCAAGTTTGAGAGGAGGTAGTTTTTTCAAATCCTTTTATTTTTCTGTGGTATTTGAGGAGGAAGTATTGGAAGACAGGGACCAAAGCAGCAACTGCTGTCTTCAGCTATCCTGAAATTACAGGAACTTTTTATCAACAAATAGTGTTGAAATACTATCCTCTAAGGATAGTAAAATTAAAAAAAAAATAACTTAAACTCCACCCTCAGGCATCATACCAAGCAGAAAAATTTAATTTGGGATAGATCATAGGCCTAAGCATAAAGGCTAAAATCACAAATCTGGAGAAAACCATAGGAGAGTGTCTTTTTGACTATGGGTAGGTGAAGATTTCAAGCTCAACATTCAGAAAACTAAGATCATGGCATCTGGTTCCATCACTTCATGGGAAATAGATGGGGAAACAGTGGAACACAGTGTCAGACTTTATTTTTTAGGGCTCCAAAATCACTGCAGATGGAGATTGCAGCCATGAAATTAAAAGACGCTTACTCCTTGGAAAGAAAGTTATGACAAACCTAGATAGCATATTAGAAAGCAGAGACATTACTTTGCCAACAAAGGTCCATCTAGTCAAGGCTATGGTTTTTCCAGTGGTCATGTATGGATGTGAAATTTGGACTGTGAAGAAAGTTGAGCACTGATAAATTGATGTTTTGAACTGTGGTGTTGGAGAAGACTCTTGAGAGTCCCTT
The DNA here is from genome assembly GCF_033118175.1 of Dama dama. Classification (NCBI taxonomy): domain Eukaryota; kingdom Metazoa; phylum Chordata; class Mammalia; order Artiodactyla; family Cervidae; genus Dama; species Dama dama. The sequence continues at coordinate 16,426,638 of NC_083709.1, read as the reverse complement.
GGACTGCAAGGAGATCCAACCAGTCCATCCTAAAGAAGATCAGTCCTGGGTGTTCATTGGAAGGACTGATGCTGAAGCTGAAACTTCAATACTTTGGCCATCTCATGTGAAGAGTTGGCTCATTGGAAAAGACCCTGATGCTGGGAGGGATTGGGGACAGGAGGAGAAGGGCATGACAGAGGATGAGATGGCTGGATGGCATCACCGACTCGATGGACATGAGTTCGAGTAAGCTCCGGGAGTTGGTGATGGACAGGGAGGCCTGGTGTGCTGTGATTCATCCGGTCACAAGGAGTTGTACACGACTGAGCGACTGAGCTGAACTGAACTGAGGTGAAGATTTCTTAAGTATAACATAAAAAGCAATAACCATCAAGCAAAAAATGATTAAAAGACTATTAAAATTAAAATCTTTTCATCAAAAGATTCTATTAATCAAATGAACAAGTAAGCCACAGAATTTGTAAACATAGTCATAAAATTCAAAAGTGAAAAAAAAATATATTCAGACTATAAAACCCCTGTGCTGTGTGTGCTAAATCACTTCAGTCATGTCTGACTCTCCATGGACTGTAGCCCACCAGACTTCTTTTTTCCATGGGATCCTCCAGGCAAGAATACTGGAGTGGGTTGCCATGTCCTCCTCCAGGGGATCTTCTGGACCCAGGGATTGAACACACACCTCCTGCATTGCAGGTGGATTCTTTACCACTGAGCCTTCGGGAAAGCCCATAAAGAACCTCTACCACTCAATAGTTAAAAAGACAAGTAATTCCATTTTATAACCTTCTAATAGATATTTCAGAAAGAATTTATGAATGACTAGAAAGCACTTAGGAAGGAGTCAAAATTATTAGTTATCAGAGAAATACAAATTAAAACCACAGTGAAATACCACCATGCACCTATGAGATTGACTAAATGGAAATCTCGACATCTTATGCTATGTTGCAAGCAACCAGAACTTTTATACATGGCTGGTAAGAATGTAAAATGATACAGTAAACTTGGGGGAAGACCTGGCTGTTTCTTATACAATTAAATATGCACTTACAATACGACCCAGCCATTGCATTCCTATATATTTATCTAAGAGAAATGAAACCACACATTCACAAAAACTGTTCATGGCAGACTTATTCGTAATAGACAAATACTCTTAACAACCCCAATGTCCATCAACAACATATTGCATCAGCAAATGTTAGTATCTTCATTTAATGGATGGTTTCTCAGTAATAAAAAGAAATGAATTGCTGCTACATTCAAAAACATAGGAGACTCTCCAAAATATTATGTTAAGTGAACACTAGATACAAAAGTGTATGTACTATTAGAGTCCATTGATTTGCAGTTTTAGAGCAGGCAAAATTAATTAATGGTATAAACAACAACTGAAGCAAACACACATAACATTTGTTGCCTCTGGTTGTGAGGAGAGGTGGTAATTCCCTGAGAAGAGGTATGGGGGAATTTTCCAGAAATAGCAACATTCTACCTTGATAAGGTTGTGGTAGCATGGGTATAAGCATTTCTCAAAGCTCATGAAATTGTATACTTTTACCTTTGGGGTATTCTATACTTTTTTGTATACCTTTACCTTTTACCTTAAAAAATAGGTAGTAACTTACAATAGCTGTTACAATGTACAATTTGTATACACTACAATTTCTGTAGTGACTGCAAAACACCCCAAATTACAAGTTCTGTGGAAAAGAAATATTCCATAGAATGGAAATCCCATAAAATGAAACTACTTTAATTATATATTTGGCTTAGTCTCAAGCATGTTATACAGGCTACAAGCTCTTGTGCTAGCTTGTATTCTATCAAATATGATCATGATAAAGCTGTGTGGAATAATTAAAGAAACATCAGCAGAGACCACCAAACTTGCTGCAGCAAAAATTGTTTTTCCTACAATCTAATCTCATTTCACACTTTCAACTTGTGATTACTAAAAGTCATCAGATGGAGCTGAGAAATTACTCATGAAATTGACTCTTCTTAACCAGGCATCTCTCATCCCTGGGAAGAAAAGAAAAGGTGCTGGGTCAAAGCCTAGAATTCCATTATCCACATTAGTTTGGTTGGCACTTGCTTGATACTAAATACTGTAAACTGGTTCCTGATGAACAATGGTGCAAAACCAAAGCATAATTGGCAGAGAAAGCTGAGAAGCCCAAAGAAAAGGCCTAAGGCATCTATGTCTAAGATCCACTGGCTGAGCAATTCCAGAAAGGAAGGCGCGAGGCCAGCATCTTGGTCTGAGCAGTCCTATCGTATCATCATTTCATGAGAACTTGGCATTATATCACGAAAAAGCCAACATCTAAAGTTGGAACTTGTCTTGGTAAGCAACAGTGTTCATATACTTTTAAAGATAGAATTGCACTGTCTCCTCTGAATTGACTACTTTTGCTTTCTCATATTAAATATTTTAAGAGATCTGGAATTGTCCAAGATCTTACCATATTTTAGGGAAGGCAGGCTAGTGAGAAGCAGCTCTTGCATGGGACCAGCATGTGGGTGGAGACGGTCTTAGGTCTAGTTCCCCAGAAGCATATTCTGAGACCAGGAATCATGTACAAGGCATTCCCTAAGGAGGGACTCCTGGGGAGATGGGTAGATAAGGAGATGAGGGAAGCAGGTCAGAGTGAAAAGGGGAAGCCAAGCACAGAGGGGATGACAGCATGAGTCCTACCACTGGATAAGCTTTAGCCTGATCCCAGAGACCAACAGAAATGAAAGTGACTCCTCAAAAGGTATTCCAGAGGTGAGGAAGCCAGGCTTTCATAAACTTTCCTACTCAACAGCCACTGTTTACCAGTAGTTGGGGTGAAGAGTAGGAGACTTCCAGGTACTTCCGCTCACAGCATCTGCTGGCAAATCTGCTCCAGAGGCCCCAGAGCAGCTCTCTGAAGGGGGACCCTGGCCACTGAAAGCAGATTTCAGGCATGCTCCCCACCCTCAGAGAAGCCTTAAAATGGTGTCCAAGAAATCTAGGGGAATAGCAACATTGCCCACTAAATCCAGGACATTTACTACCACAATTGTCCAGGAAAAAGTGGTCACTTGAGACATAAATGCTCATCAATTAGCAACTTCTCTTTTGTTCTTAAGCAGTAGTTCCAGCGCTTATTCTCCCAGTCCCTGGCAAGTATATATTGTTGTTGTTTAGCCACTAAGTCGTGTCCAACTCTTTACGACCCCATGGACTGTAGCCCACCAGGCTCCTCTGTCCATGGGATTTCCCAGGCAAGAATACTAGAGTGGGTTGCCATTTCCTCATCTAGGGGGTCTTCCTGGACCAGGGATTGAACTGTGTCTCCTGAATTGGCAGATGGATTCTTTACCACTGAGCCACCAAATATATATATATATTCTATGTATTTATATGTGTGTATTTTTAGTACATATATATCTACTTATTTTCTTTTTAGTGATTAGAAAGAATTCTAGAATATGTATTGATTAAAATTATTTTCTCATTCACCCACTGATGGACATTTCTATTTATCATTTTTATTGTTTTCTTTAACAAACTGTATTCAATAAATATCTTTACATGTGTATTGGAAAATGTTTCTGCCTATGCACAAGAAAAATTGCTAATAATGAGATCACTAGATCAAAGGAAATATACATTTTATAATAACTATAAATAATATATAAAAACCTGAATTACTATATTGTACACTTGAGACTAATATAATATTTCAATCAACTCTACTTCAATTTAAAAAATAAAATACACAGACATAGAAAACAAACTTACGGTTACCAAAAGGTGAAGGGGAAAGATAAGTGAAGAGTTTGGAATTCATATATACATAGTACTATATATAAGATAGATAAGCAAGAAGGGCTTACCGTATAGCACAAGGAACTCTGCTCAACATTCTGTAATAAACCAAATGGGAAAATAATTTGAAAAAGAACAGATACTTGCATATATATTTATATAACTGAATCACTTTGCTCTACACTTGAAACTAATATAACACTGTAAATCAACTATATTCCAATATAAAATAAAAATTTTTAAAAGATCTGAAAAAGAATATCTAATATCTGCCTATATCCTGTGCTTAATCGCTCAATCATGTCCAACTCTTTGTGACCCCATCGACTGTAGTCTGCCAAGCTCCTCTGTCCATGGGGATTCTTGCTGCATTCTCCAGCAAGAGAATGGAGTGGGTTGCCATGCTTTCCTCCAGGGGATCATCCCAACCCAGGGATCAAACACAGGTCTCCCTCATTGCAAGTAGATTCTTTACCATCTGAGCCACCAGGGAAGCCTGCGTATATATGTACATATACATCATACATGTTTGTGTATAACTAACTCACTTTGCTGTATATGTGAAAATGGTAAATCAACTATGCTTTAATTTTTTAAAAAAGGTTGAATTAAGGAAAACCAGACACCTGAATACTTCTACAATCATGAGCAATAAAACAATGAAATCTTTTTGGTCAAGGTCAAAGATAAGAATTGTGCCATCTGCATTATCTAGAGAATAATACTGATACATGCATTTTATCATGAGCTTTTATATGCAAATACCAGTGTCTTTCAAGGCTTAAAGTATAAAGGTGGCAAATGTCCTTGAATACAATGAAGGCTTAGTAATTTTCCAGGAAACTATTTATAATTAATATTAATAAGATGATTCATTATTACATATAGCCAAACATGAGTAATCCTAATGTCTTTTAAAAATTAATGCCTTTTATTTTAGAGGCACTGTAGTGAAGAAAATATCTCAAATAATACAATTTGTCTTATGAAAATTCTAGCAATGTGGATGTCAGCTGCAAACAGAGGCAGAAAAGACTGACAATGCCACATGTCTGCTTGTCTCAAACCGCCCATATTTTAGTACTCTGGAGAGTACCTCCTCTCTTGTTAATCCACACAGATGCTGAGCTTTAACTGGCAACTCATTCTGAAATCTCTTGGGACTTTCGAGCACTCTAATGTTGACATTTGCAGGATGGAACGTTCTAGCAACAGAATGACCATCAGCTAATGACTCACACAGCACAGCTTTGTGTTTCTAGTCATGCACTGAAAACAAAAAACTAGACGCTGACCTGGTGGTAGGTCGTAGCCACAGCCCCCTGCCCAGGTTTCTCCTGTTTACTAGAGAAACAGTCTCCTGGATTAGACCCTCAGTCCAGGGAGGAATACCACTCTGAGCCAGGATTCCTTAAATAACTTACAATCAGATAACAGCTACTAGAGAAGAAAAAGTACTGTTCGTTTTTATTCACTCATAACATGTGAACATGACAAATTTTAAAAATTGGAATAATAAAAAAGATATTAAGAAGCTCACCATCTTATCATTGACTGATTATTCTTCTTTGCATCCAGCTTTCAGCTAAGACTCTGTGTGCCCCTTTTCACTTCAATATGTTAAGTTTTGAAGGAAAGTAATTATTGTGGAGTTGAGGCATTAAAATGAGACTAGAGACATAAATGTTCTCTCTTCAACTGTAAGATCTAACCCAGATGATTTTCTTTAATTTGGTAAAAAGAGAAACTTTTTCCACGCCATTTCTGTTTTCTTTCCCCCATTTAAATTACTGTGTGTATTTCAACTCTTCCCCTCTATTCTCCTGTGCAACCTCTTCTTTAATTTCTTAACTCTACATGATTATGGATTAAATTGAAACAAACTGCTTAATTTCTCTGTATCACAATTTCTTTTTGAAGCAAAGATAATCATAAAACTATAGACTGCTGTGCACCAACCACTGTAAATACTAATGAAACAATGTATGCAAATTCTGGGAAACAAATCCCAAAGTTCCCCACCCAAGATAAGATGCCATTATTATCCTTATGAAAGTTTACCAAAATGCCACAGGATACATACACTCATGACAGCCATGATGCTTATGGTCGCAAATAATAGAAACAAAAATCAGTCCAGGTAGTTTATTCATTTATGAGCCTGAGAGCCCAGGAGGACAAACTTTAGGCATTACTTGTTCAAGGGTTATTCTGTTTTTTTGTTACTAATTCTCTAGGCTCTGTATTCTTTCTGTACCAACTTCTTTATGGAAGAATATGGCACTGCTGGTTGTGTTTGACCTTGCTTATATCTCTTCTCTTCTTACAGTCATCAAAAAAAAAAGAAAAAGAAAAAAAAAGAAATTCCAAGCTCTGTGGGGGAAGGCGAAGGTGGGATGATTTGAGAGAATAGCATTGAAACATGTATGTATTTCATGTATTTCATATGTGAAATAGATCACCAGTCCAGGTTTGATGCATGAGACAGAGTACTTAGGGCTGGTGCACTGGGATGACCCTGGGGGGTGGGATGGGGAGGGAGGTGGAAGGGAGGTTCAGGATGCGGAATATGTGTATACCCGTGGCTGATTCATGTGACTGTATGGCAAAAACCACCACAATATTGTAAAGTAATTAGCCGCCAATTAAAATAAATTTAAAAAAATTTTAATTTCCTTTAAAAAACCAGAAAGTTCCAAGCTCAATTCTAATCAGTTCCTTCTTCATAAGATGCTAACTTCTGATTCAAACCCTGAACTCTGGAGCCAGGTGTGGATTGGTTTCTGTCTGGATCACTGTCTGGATCACTGGGTTTCTGAAAGGACCTCTGTGGGGAAAGGACCTGGGATTGCTCTGGTTGTCTTGGAACAATCAGGGCTCACCCCTAGAGTTGGAGAGAGGATGACCAGACTCAAATCTGGTCACAATAAAGGAAGGGCAGGATGGATGCACAGATGGGGAACACAGTCTCCACTATAGCTCAGTTATAGCCATTATTTCACACAAGTCAGCTGAGTAAAAGGAGTCTTTAAATATGGAACCTGCTATAACTGTAAGATCTGTTGTTGTTGTTGAGTCGCTAAGTCACGTGCGACTCTCTGCAACCTCATGGACTGTAGCACACCAGGTTCTTCTGTCCTTCACTGTCTCCCAGAGTTTGCTCAAATTCATGTCCATTGACTCAGTGATGCGACTTACCCATCTTTTCCTTTGTCATTCTCTTCTCCTTTTGCCTTCTATCTTTTCAGCACTAGGGCCTTTTCCAATGAGTCAGCTCTTCACACATTAGGTGGCCAAAGTATTGGAGTTCAGGTTTAGTATCAGTCCTCCCAATGAATATAATTATAAGATACTCTGCTAATATTAATAGATGAGAAATTAAACAGTAATGTCACCCACATTCTTGCTCTACTGTTCTATTAAGAAAAAAAAAAAAGAAACAGTCAATTTTCATTGACTGAAAGCTAACCAATATGTTTTCTATCATTCTTTTCATGCTTTCTGTCAAATATTCAAATTTTGATCTCCTGTATCATAATAAATGGCTTTGATAAATTTCAACAAACTCTAAAAAACTTGTTTTGGGGTAAGAAAACTCTCACTAATTTAGGAGAGGATCATTGAGACCTCTAGTTCCTCCACATGCTCCAATAGTCTTCTCATTCTACTGCAGATAAACATAAAATATCAGTAAAATCAAGTACTTTCCAGGCACACATAGCTCCAAGATAAATCCCCTAGTTACTGCCTTCAAAAAGATGACTGCCATGAACCTTTCTTACAAAAAAAAAAAAAAAAAAAAAAACCCTGTAATTGTGCAAAACTATGGGTCCACAATTGCATAAAATGTTTTCACATACATTATCACAAACATAGGTCTTAAAAGTGAAGGCTGGGGAATTGACCCAGATCAAGGGAAGGTCAGAGTCCCAGAGAATGATAAGGATGGACAAATAAGAGTAGCCATGGACACTTGGCTGGAGATCAAACCAGTCAACCCTAAAGGAAATCAGCCCTGAGTATTCACTGGAAAGGCTGATGCTGATGCTGAAGCTCCAATACTTTGGCCACCTGATGCTGAGAAAGACTGAGGGTAGGAGGAGAAGGGGGTGAGAGAGGAAGGGATGGTTGGATGGCATCAGTGACTCGATGGGCATGAGTTTGAGCAAACTCTGGGAGATAGTAAAGGACAGGGAAGCCTGGTGTGCTGCAGTCCATGGGGTCTCAAAGAGTCAGACACAACTGAGAGACTGAACAAAAACAACAACACAACTGAGTGAGCAAACAACAACAACAATGACAGCAACAATGGACACTTAGCCAGGAAATTGGCAAGGGGTGCAGGAGGAGGAGGAACTTGCTCAAAGAAAAGAAATGTCTTCCCAATTGGTTGAGAGTGTTTGCAATTTCCTGATCTAGAAAGGACAGAAAGGAGATGAAGGGACTCAATTTCCTACAAGATAACAGACTTCAGGTAAATATTATTTCTAAAGATAATTTCTTTCTCTAGGGAGAAAAATCTTATCTACCTTAGGAGTTCTTAATGTGCTTAGCTATTCATTTACTTTGAGCCCCTAAAATCTTTGCTAATTTACATTAGGGAAGAGTATGTAATAACTTGAAAGTCTTTAGACTACACAAGCATTTAGATGCAAATGAAGCACAGAAAGATTAAGGTGGAAATTTGACTGTTTGCAGCTATTTGCTATGAAATTTCAGTGTATTCTTTCTCAGAATTGATGAGGATTTCGTATGTGCTGTTCTCCTTCCTCTGTGATACTGGTATATGTTACTGCAAAGTCACATAAGGATGATGGCCTGTGGAAAGTATCACAGGAATTCCCAGGGATTTTAAAGCAGCAAGGTCCGCATGAGCTAAAGTGTCCTGTATTACCTTCCGCCTCCCTAAGCCACATCTAAATTGTGGTAAAGTTTGGAACAATGTTTAAAATCATGAGCAGGGCTTCCCTGGTGGCTGGGTGTTAAAGAATCGGCCTGCTAACACAGGAGACTCAAGAGAGGTGGGTTCCATCCCTGGGTCGGGAAGATCCCCTGGAGAAAGAAATGGTAACCCACTCCAGCATTCTTGCCTGGAAAATCTCATGGACAGGGGAGCCTGGTGGGCTACAGTCCATGAGGTCACAAAGAGTCAGACATTACAGCGCGCACACATGTGTGGATTCTAGAAAAACAATACTGATGAACCTATTTGCAGGGCAGGAATAGAGATGCAGATGTAAAGAATGAACCTGTGGATGTGGTAGGGAAGGAGAGGGTGGGATGAACTGAGAGAACAGCATTAACATATACACACTATCATGTGTAAAATAGATAGGTATTGGGAATCCACTGTATAATACAAGGAGCTCAGCTTGGGGCTCTGTGACCTAGGGGGTGGGATCGGGCGAGTGGGAGGGAGGCTCAGAAGGGAGTATGTATGTGTATATATATATAATATGCATATATACGCACACAGACATATAGCTGATTCACGTTTGCTGTACAGCAGAAGCTGGCACAATATTGTAAACAATTATTCTCCAATAAAAAATTAAAGACTACATTTAGGTAACAAAGTGGTGTTACTTAATATTATGTTAAATAATGCTAGTTGCACTTTACTAAAAATTGTATATGTGTGTGTGTGTGTGTGTGTGTGTGTGTGTATACACCCACACAGCCAATTAGAGTACAAAATACCCTGTGAAGGGATCGAGTATTATCTGATGCTAAGGATGAGACGTAACTCTGGAACATCTCATTCAAAGTCAGTTTTAGTGGCAGCTGTGTCAGTGAATGTTTTATTTGTGATGATAATTGGTTCGGAATACGTGGAAAACACCATAGTACAAAGGGTCAAACTAAGTTTCAATTTTTGTTTTGGAAAGAGTAAAAGGAAGACCAGGAAGAATATCTTAATAATGTCCTATTTTTGTGGTCACATTTAAGTTTATTTCCAAAAATCCATGGAAACCCTTCTTGGAAAAACCTAGTCAATAAATTCAACTTGTCTTAATAAATTCAGTTACTGGAAGTTTTTTTTTAATATATATGAGGCATATGTATTTTATAAATAAGACCAAACTGAGGTTCAACAGATGTAGTATGTTTATAGTTAACTTAGAGTTGAAGTCAACCAATAAAATTCATAAAACAACATTTTGGCAGTTTGATTCAAATTGAGTTAGTGAAAAATTGGGAAAAACAGATTTTGTTGGTCTCAGGTCACTATGAAGTAGCCAGAAGTCTGTCTTAAATAGTCCCCACTGAATCAAAATTAATATCTCTTGGACTTAGACAGAGTAGACTTCCTTTCTACACCACATACTTTCATGGCAGTTAGAGATGCTAAAATGCCACTAATAATGTCTTCTTCCTTTTCTTCTTTGTGCCTCCTTTTACACCATTCTGGTCATGAAATCTAAAAGTCTCTGAAGAAAATCTTCCTAGAATTTGTTTTTCTTACTTCAGGTTCTCTCTACCTTCACTGGAATTTCTTGAGGTTCATTTTTTTATCTTTCCAAGTCACCTTAAGTTTATACAATAAGCCTACTAGTATCCCATCCAAAATAACCACCATTTAGACTCCACCCCTCCCCCAACTCTCACACCCACTCCCACCCCCACCCCCAGCCCTGTTTTCAGTTTCCATGGTGGTCAGATCCCACCATACCCAGGGGTCTCCATGAAGCAAATGGGGAACTATAAAGAGTTAGAAACTGAAGCTGAGAAGTAAAATCTGCCTGAAGTGACTGCTGCTCTTGTCCTATAATTCTTTCAAGTCATATTTTAAAAAGCACCAGCTCATTTAATGAAAAATACATTAGAAATTCTAGCTAACATATATATCATATGTATAATGTATGTATTGGTTAATCCCATTACTACAGTAATGTTTTCCAAGCCACAGCCACATAGGACTTTCATGTTTGCTGTCATTGGTAACAATTAAAAACTATAAACCCCAAAAGTGAAAGAATAAAGGTATTTGTAGAACTATTGTTTCTAACAGAAACAAAATGGAAGCTTTGTTTACTAACAAAGACTGTTTAAATTATAGCCTATAATTATTATAGAATGTATCTTACATACACCATATTAATATATATAGTTATGGTATATGTTATATAGTCATTGAATTGATATTGATATAAATTTTTAATTCAATAATTTATAAACTACTAAAATAAAATTATATTTTCACCAAGATTGCTGTTATATGAACATGTATATGAAAGTAACTTGGAGAAAATCAACTAAAGAATAGTAGATTAGTTTCTGGGTTTGCAAGTGATTTATTTTTCCCTCATTTTTATGCATCTGTCTATGTAATTTTACTATAAATAAGCAAATAAAGAAATGTTTATATGTTTGTAGATCAGATATAGAGAAATAGCTAATAATCTCATTTAAGAGGGCTCATGAGTCACAAATATTTTCAATAAGTAGAATACGTTCTGCTAACTTGCTTCAGATAACCAGCTGCTGGTCAGGCCTGACATTTATGTGCTTGTATTTATTTATACATTCCCTGATCCATGTAATACTAAACCCAGGTTTCCAAAACCTGGGTAGGGTTTCTTGATAATTTCCAACTAGAAGCCAACGCTTGGTCATTGATAGGTTAGCAAATAGAACATTCAATTATAGAAGGAAAGCTTGAATCCTTCCTAGCTACTCATTGTCTTTTGACCCTGGGGTTTGCTCCTTTTCTCTCTCTGGTTTTGGGACAGTGGTGGGTGGTCTGGTCATGGACACAAGCTGGCGCAACTCAAGACTGCAGTCGTATAAGGCCTCTTCGTTTCACGTATTGTATTGAGAACAAGTGATGCCACACTGTGAATCTGTTAGTAGTTTATAAGAAGATACTGATAACTCACTCTGCCAGTAACTGCTGTACAGTTGTTGCAGAATCACCATATCATGTGTGCTGACTGCGACTTGTAAGATCTCAGATGAAGGAGCACTGAGAAAGATTTAATAAGACAGAGATTAGTTTTATGTAATTCCAAGAAAAAATTAAACTCTCACAAAGTACTACTATATAAATACTTTTATTATTTCCCCAGCATTTTATTTCTCTTATCTCTCCATCTCTGGATTTTTAAAATGATAGCTCTAAATATAGCCTTCTTCTTAAAAAAAAAAAAAAAGTGGGAAACCACCTTATTTAGCTCAGATGCTAGAAAAAATATATAGCATTGCAGATTGTACTATATTTTTATTCTTTTTTGTTGTTCAGTCTCTCAGTCATGTCTGACTCTTTGCGACCCCATGGACTGCAGCATGCCAGGTTTCCCTGTCCTTTACCATCTCCCAGAGTTTGCTCTGGGAAAGATTGAAGGTGGGAGGAGAAGGGGACAACAGAGGGTGAGATGGTTGGATGGCATCACTGACTCAATGGGCATGAGTTTGAGCAAACTCTGGGAGTTGGTGATGGACAGGGAAGCCTGGCGTGCTTCAGTCCATGGGGTTGCAAAGAGTCGGACATGACTGAGCAACTGAACTGAACTGAGAGTTTGCTCAAACTCATTTCCATTGAGTTGGTAGTGCCATCCAACCATCTCATCCTCTGTTATCCACTTCTCCTCCTGCCTTCAATCTTGCCCTGTATCAGGGTCTTTTCCAATGAGTGGGCTCTTCGCATCAGGTGACCAAAGTATTGGAGCTTCAGCTTCAGCATCAGTCTTTCCAATGAATATTCAGGGTTGATTTCCCTTAGAATTGATTGGTTTGATCTCCTTGCAGTCCACAAAACTCTCAAGAGTCTTCTCCAACACCATAGTTCAAAAGCATTAATTCCTTGGTGCTCAACCTTCTTTATGGCCCAGATCTCACATCCATAATGATTTTAGACCCCAAGAAAATAGTCTTTCACCATTTTCATTGTTTCCCCATCTATATGGCATGAAGTGATGGGACCAGATGCTACAATCTTAGTTCACTGAATGTTGATCTTCAAGCCAGCTTTTTCATTCTCCCCTTTCATCAAGAGACTCTTTAGTTTCTCTTTGCTTTCTGTCATAAAAGTGGTTTATTCTTAGCATGGATTTAACTATAAAAATGAAAAGCCAAAGAGGATAATCACAGCTACAAATTCACATTCTCTCCCTGCTCTACCTGCCCTACCATAGCCACAGAACACGCCCCACCCCCCACCCCAGAAGACCAGAGGCTGAAAAATCAGCTCTTTCTCAGAACCTGGAATGTGGCACACATATCAATGTGTGTTGATAAGTGTTTGCTCATTTTTTAACGGTTATCTCATTAATATGTTATTTTTCCTTAACCAAACATCTTACTTCAATTCTTACTCTCTTATGTTTCTCCCCTCTGCAGGTTTGCCTAGGTTTTGCAGCCTTATTCCTACGTTGTTGACTTGGTAATAAATGGTACCCCAAGATGCTTCTTTCGGCTTTCTGTGTGCTCTGTTTCCTTTTCTTTTCTTAACACATGATGGCCTATGTTAACTGTTAGAGAAAAGGTCATTCTAACCTGCCTTTCAGAGTCCTGTGACCTGAAATTCTTTCCCATAATGGTAAGCATTTTTAAATCCAAGAAATTTGATCATGCCCTTCAAAATACTGAAATACTACAAATTAAGGCTAAGTCAGCCACTTCCTGGGTGGCTCATCTGGTAAAGAATCTGTCTCCAGTGCAGGACACCCTGGTTTGATCCCTGGATCAAGAAGTTCCCCTGGAGAAGGAGATGGCAACCCACTCCAGTATTCTTGTCTGGAAAATCCCTTGGACAGAGGAGCCTGGTGGGCTATATAGTCCATAGGGTCACAAGTAGTTGGACATGACTGAGTGACCAACACTTTCTTTTTTCAAGGCTAAGCCAAGTAGGGCACAGTGCTGAAGAAACTGCAGCTGCAGCTTCTGTCAGATTCTGATCACAATAACCCCTTTCCATATGTTCTTCAATAATTACTTACAGCATCTTGGTCACTGAGGTGGACTGTTTGAGAGAGTAATACTGAATCTGGGAAAATATAGCACAATCCCTGGAAGACCGTATCAGAAAGCCAATGGTATAGGTTTATAAGTAAGTAAAACATCACAGTGATTTCAATTAATGACTGTCAGTTGTAAGAATCTCCTAGATTTCTGACATCCCAGACCACAGAATTCCTCTGAGCCAACAAGCATAAAAACATTTCCCCATTTTGGATTTCTCCCTAAAAGCATTTTCATTCATTGCTTCATTTCCAAGCCATCAAATTTTAATCATTTCTTTCCAATGAGATGGAACATCTTCTGTTGTAATTGTCTGTTCATGCCATCATGGCAAAATACTATAGACAGGGTGGCTTATACAATGGAAATTTATTTTCTCACCGTTTTGGAGGCTGGGAAGTCCAAGATCAGGGTGCCAGCAAGGCCAGTTTCTGGTGAAAACTCTTCTTGGCTTAAAGACAGCTGCCTTCTCTCTGTATATGCACACGGCAGGGAGAGAGAGCAAACTCCCTGTGTCTCTTCTTAAAAAGGCACTAGTTCTAGAATGAGGACCCTGTCTTCATGATACCATTTCACCTTAATTACCCTCCAAAAGTCTCATCTCCAAATCCCATCACACCGGAGGTTATGGCTTCCACATGGGAATTTAGGGACAATGCAATTCAGTCCAGGAAGCCCATCAAAACTTCTAATTTTAGTTTTGCCATTTTTATCTTCACAACTTTAAAAGGTGTTATACCATCATATTTTACATGCCTTAAACTATACAGTGCAAACTTAACCTAAAGTTTTCTACACATTAATAAATGTCAACTCTCTGACCCTTTTTTGTAGTAGGCATCTGGCCCTTCACTTTCCCTTTTTAAAAGTATTTTCACTTGGATTACCCTTTTTAAAATTTATTTTTGATTGAAGAATACTTTATAATGTTGTGCTGGTTTCTGCCATACAATGTTTATTTTCAATAAAGAGAATATGATCATATTTTGATCATATTTTTGAAAGAAATCTCACCAGTTATTTAAAGGGAAAATAATTTAATGCACAGAATTGTTAACTAGATAGAAAGTCATTAGCTAGTTAACAAAAGGGTAAAAAGGGAATTGGAAGGTAACCACAGAGAAGGGAACTGCAAGAAACAGCTATGCCTTACTGCTGGGAAAGCAAGAAGAAAGGTTAAGATGTTTGAAATGTAGAGTTTTACAGGAGGAGCTCTGTGAAGCGACACTTCTTTTTTTTTTTTTTTTATGTTTCTGAAGAATTCTCATTTTATTTTTTTTTTATTTTATTTTTTTTATTATTTTTTTTTTCCAGTGGGTTTTGTCATACATTGATATGAATCAGCCATGGATTTACATGTATTCCCAATCCCGATCCCCCCTCCCACCTCCCTCTCCACCCGATTCCTCTGGGTCTTCCCAGTGCACCAGGCCGGAGCACTTGTCTCGTGCATCCCACCTGGGCTGGTGATCTGTTTCACCATAGATAGCATACATGCTGTTCTTTTGAAATATCCCACCCTCACATTCTCCCACAAAGTTCAAAAGTCTGTTCTGTATTTCTGTGTCTCTTTTTCTGTTCTGCATATAGGGTTATCGTTATCACCTTTCTAAATTCCATATACATGTGTCAGTATGCTGTAATGTTCTTTATCTTTCTGGCTTACTTCACTCTGTATAATGGGCTCCAGCTTCATCCATCTCATTAGGACTGGTTCAAATGAATTCTTTTTAATGGCTGAGTAATATTCCATGGTGTATATGTACCACAGCTTCCTTATCCATTCATCTGCTGATGGGCATCTAGGTTGCTTCCATGTCCTGGCTATTATAAACAGTGCTGCGATGAACATTGGGGTGCACATGTCTCTTTCAGATCTGGTTTCCTCAGTGTGTATGCCCAGAAGTGGGATTGCTGGGTCATATGGCAGTTCTATGTCCAGTTTTTTAAGAAATCTCCACACTGTTTTCCATAGCGGCTGTACTAGTTTGCATTCCCACCAACAGTGTAAGAGGGTTCCCTTTTCTCCACACCCTCTTCAGCATTTATTGCTTGTAGACTTTTGGATAGCAGCCATCCTGACTGGTGTGTAATGGTACCTCATTGTGGTTTTGATTTGCATTTCTCTAATAATGAGTGATGTTGAGCATCTTTTCATGTGTTTGTTAGCCATCTGTATGTCTTCTTTGGAGAAATGTCTGTTTAGTTCTTTGGCCCATTTTTTGATTGGGTCATTTATTTTTCTGGAATTGAGCTGCAGGAGTTGCTTGTATATTTTTGAGATTAATCCTTTGTCTGTTTCTTCATTTGCTATTATTTTCTCCCAATCTGAGGGCTGTCTTTTCACCTTACTTATAGTTTCCTTTGTAGTGCAAAAGCTTTTAAGTTTCATTAGGTCCCATTTGTTTAGTTTTGCTTTTATTTCCAATATTCTGGGAGGTGGGTCATAGAGGATCTTGCTTTGATTTATGTTGGAGAGTGTTTTGCCTATGTTCTCCTCTAGGAGTTTTATAGTTTCTGGTCTTACATTTAGATCTTTAATCCATTTTGAGTTTATTTTTGTGTATGGTGTTAGAAAGTGTTCTAGTTTCATTCTTTTACAAGTGGTTGACCAGTTTTCCCAGCACCACTTGTTAAAGAGGTTGTCTTTTTTCCATTGTATATCCTTGCCTCCTTTGTCAAAGATAAGGTGTCCATAGGTTCGTGGATTTATCTCTGGGCTTTCTATTCTGTTCCATTGATCTATGTTTCTGTCTTTGTGCCAGTACCATACTGTCTTGATGACTGTGGCTTTGTAGTAGAGTCTGAAGTCAGGCAGGTTGATTCCTCCAGTTCCATTCTTCTTTCTCAAGATTACTTTGGCTATTCGAGGTTTTTTGTATTTTCAGACAAATTGTGAAATTCTTTGGTCTAGTTCTGTGAAAAATACCGTTGGTAGCTTGATAGGGATTGCATTGAATCTATAGACTGCTTTGGGTAGAATAGCCATTTTGACAATATTAATTCTTCCAATCCAGGAACACGGTATGTTTCTCCATCTGTTTGTGTCCTCTTTGATTTCAGTGTTTTATAGTTTTATAGTTTTCTATGTATAGGTCCTTTGTTTCTTTAGGTAGATATACTCCTAAGTATTTTATTCTTTTTGTTGCAATGGTGAATGGTATTGTTTCCTTAATTTCTCTTTCTGTTTTTTCATTGTTAGTATATAGGAATGCAAGGGATTTCTGTGTGTTAATTTTATATCCTGCAACTTTACTATATTCATTGATTAGCTCTAGTAATTTTCTGGTAGAATCTTTAGGGTTTTCTATGTAGAGGATCATGTCATCTGCAAACAGTGAGAGTTTTACTTCTTCTTTTCCTATCTGGATTCCTTTTACTTCTTTTTCTGCTCTGATTGCTGTGGCCAGCACTTCCAACACTATGTTGAATAGTAGTGGTGAGAGTGGGCACCCTTGTCTTGTTCCTGATTTCAGGGGAAATGCCTTCAATTTTTCACCATTGAGGGTGATGCTTGCTGTGGGTTTGTCATATATAGCTTTTATTATGTTGAGGTATGTTCCTTCTATTCCTGCTTTTTGGAGAGTTTTAATCATAAATGAGTGTTGAATTTTGTCAAAGGCTTTCTCTGCATCTATTGAGAGAATCATATGGTTTTTATCTTTCAATTTGTTAATGTGGTGTATTACATTGATTGATTTGCGGATATTAAAGAATCCTTGCATTCTTGGGATAAAGCCCACTTGGTCATGGTGTATGATTTTTTTAATATGTTGTTGGATTCTGTTTGCTAGAATTTTGTTAAGGATTTTTGCATCTATGTTCATCAGTGATATTGGCCTGTAGTTTTCTTTTTTTGTGGCATCTTTGTCTGGTTTTGGAATTAGGGTGATGGTGGCCTCATAGAATGAGTTTGGAAGCTTACCTTCTTCTGCAATTTTCTGGAAGAGTTTGAGTAAGATAGGTGTTAGCTCTTCTCTAAATTTTTGGTAGAATTCAGCTGTGAAGCCATCTGGTCCTGGGCTTTTGTTTGCTGGAAGATTTTTGATGACAGTTTCGATTTCCTTGCTTGTGATGGGTCTGTTAAGATCTTCTATTTCTTCCTGGTTCAGTTTTGGAAAGTTATACTTTTCTAAGAATTTGTCCATTTCATCCAAGTTGTCCATTTTATTGGCATAGAGCTGCTGGTAGTAGTCTCTTATGATCCTTTGTATTTCAGTGTTGTCTGTTGTGATCTCTCCATTTTCATTTCTAATTTTGTTAATTTGGTTTTTCTCTCTTTGTTTCTTAATGAGTCTTGCTAATGGTTTGTCAATTTTGTTTATTTTTTCAAAAAACCAGCTTTTAGCTTTGTTGATTTTTGCTATGGTCTCTTTAGTTTCTTTTGCATTTATTTCTGCCCTGATTTTTAAGATTTCTTTCCTTCTGCTAACTCTGCGACACTTCTTAAGAAGAGGAACTTGCTGCCAGCCGATGGTGGTTCCCTGAGCTGGGAGAAGGACTCCTTGGAGGGTGGAGAGGCACCCCAGTTCCTGGTGGGGCAGTTAATGATACGAGATGTGATGGAGCTGCTTCTGCAAGTTCTGGAAAAGCTGCAAATGGGATTCAGTTGCTGTTACGAGGAAGAGCTGGTGCCAATAGGGGAAGGCAGTCCTTAAGGTGACACTCACAGGAAAGGCAAGGGGACAAGAAACACAGGGTTGGTGCCACATGGAACTGACAGAAGCTGGGCTCCCAACAGGCCAGTCTTGTGTTTACAAGATAGCTGAGTTCTCTCCTGCACACAAAAGAAATGAAAAGTCAATACCAACGTTCGGCAGGTTCACGTTGATACATGGCAGAAACCAACACAATATTATAAAGCAATTATCCTCCAATTAAAAATAAGTGAATTTTTAAAAAAGAAAAATCAATATCATAAAATTCTAGAACATCAGCAGAAGTGGACATGGTTTTGGTCCAGACTTCCAGATAGAGTTACCAATCAACCATCATATAAATACAATTAAAAAACAAAACACTAGTAAAGATTCTCATTAAATACATCATTTTGAGTAAGGCAGCTTCAGATTGAATATTTCCAGTGGCTTAGACTTTCATGTGCTGTAAACAGAAGTTACTTCAAAGGCATGATTATCAGAGAAATAAAAATAGAAATAATAAAATATCATCTTCATGTGTGAAATTTTAAAATTTAAAAAGCAGTACTCAATCTAGTTGTTGTTGTTCAGTCGCTGAGTTCTGTCTCACTCTTTGCCACCCTGTGATCTTCAGCACACCAGACTTTCCTGTCCTTCACAGTCTCCTGGAGT
Organism: Dama dama; assembly: GCF_033118175.1. Lineage (NCBI taxonomy): Eukaryota > Metazoa > Chordata > Mammalia > Artiodactyla > Cervidae > Dama > Dama dama. The sequence continues at coordinate 16,407,561 of NC_083709.1, read as the reverse complement.
TTGCTCAAACTCAGGTACATTGAGTAGGTGATGCCATTCAACCAACTCATCCTCTGTCGCCTCCTTCTCCTCCTGCCCTCAATCTTCCCCAGGATCAGGGTCTTTTCCAATGAATCAGATCTTTATATCGGGTGGCCAAAATACTGGAGCATCAGCTTCAGCTTCAGTCCTTCCAATGAATATTCAGGGTTGATTTCCTTTAGGTTTGACTGGTTTGATCTCCTTGCTGTCCGAGGGACTCTCAAGAGTCTTCTCCAGGACCACAGTTCGAAAACACATTTTTTGGCATTCAGCCTTATGGTCCAACTCAATCTGGTAGGGTTTGGCATTAATGAGACTCATATGTTCCTGGTGGAATCTAGAAAATAAATTAAATATGTATATATTTTAAGAAGCTCAAAAATGTTCACAGCCCTTTGATCTTCAATTCAGCCAGTGTAGGTATACATTCTAAGGCAATGATAACAACTATATATATTGATTTATGTATAAAGAAATTTCCAACTCAATCTGGTAGGGTTTGGCATTAATGAGACTCATATGTTCCTGGTGGAATCTAGAAAATAAATTAAATATGTATATATTTTAAGAAGCTCAAAAATGTTCACAGCCCTTGATCTTCAATTCAGCCAGTGTAGGTATACATTCTAAGGCAATGATAATAACTATATATATTGATTTATGTGTAAAGAAATTTCTTGATGTGCTTATTATAATAAAACCTGGGAACTATATAAATGTTCAATAATAAAAATGTGGCACAGTATTACAACTCTGGGTCTTCCCTGGTGGCTCAGTGGTAAATAACCCACCTGCCAATTCAGGAGCTGAGGGTTCAATCCCTGGGTCATGAAGACCACCTGGAGGAGGAAATGGCAACCCACTCCAGTGTTCTTGCCTGAGAAATCCCATGGACAGAGGAGCCTGTCGGCTATGGTCCAAGGGGTCGCAAAAAGCTGGACTCAACTTAGCAAGTAAACAACAACAAATTGCAATTATATCATAGATTTTCTTCCATCATTAAAATATTTTGGGTAATAATGTTCCTTCTCTACATGGTGATACTTTTAGTTTTACTGCATCCCAGAAAGACAGCATCCCAGGGCATAGGATGGAGGAAGGGCGTAGGTATCAATTCAGATTATCCTAAGTACTAACCAGCATGAGTCATGAAGCCAAGGCAGACAAAGGGGAAACATTTAAGCCTCAAAGTGAAGCCGAAGTCCCAGCCAACTGCTAGGAACTCAGGCAAAGGACATGAACTAGAGACAGCACACCAGAGAGGGAGGAAACTTTAAAATAGACTGAAGGAGACAGATTTACAGTAGGATGACCTGAACCTGTGGAACTGTTATTTTTCACAAACTGATATGTGCATCTGTGAGTGTTTGCCCAGAACAGCCACTTCTGCTTTTCTTCCCCTCTCCCCACTGGGACAGGAAGAGTGTGAGACCCTGCCCTCACAGAGGGTCAAGGGCTTCCCAGAGGCTCACCTTAAAGACATCATCACGATGAACCAGGTAAATCATTTGTCAAGTGTATAACAAATAATTTTCTACCACTAAAAACAAATTGCTAACTTTGTGAATGATTTAAAAAACACAAACCTTTTTACTGATGAAGTAACCTGCACAAAGAAATGGACACAAGTCAAAAGGCTCTACATGCTGTGCTGTTTGAAGTCACTTTTAGTCGTGTCCGACTCTTCGCGACACTGTTGACTGTAGTCTGCCAGTCTCCTCTGTCCTTGGGATTCTCCAGTCTAGAATACTGGAGTGGGTTGCCATGCCTTTCTCCAGAGGATCTTCCTGACCCAAGGATCAAACCCAAGTATCCTGCTTTGCAGGCAGATTCTTTACTGCTTGAGCCACCAGGGAAGCATATGTATCATTATATTATTATATTAATATAATTTATTTGTCCATTGTATTGTTAATAAACATCTATTTGTTTTGTTTTTGAAAATAGTTCTGATACAAAGAATGGTGTGGTGAATATTTATGTACATATGTTTTTGTATTCCTTAGAGAAGGATTGTTGAGTCCTAAGACTGTGCTGTTGGAGAATACTCTTGAGAGTCCCTTGGACTGCAAGGAGATCCAACCAGTCCATCCTAAAGGAGATCAGTCCTGGGTGTTCATTGAAAGGACTGAGGTTGAAGCTGAAACTCCAATACTTTGGCCACCTCATGTGAAGAGTTGACTCATTGGGAAAGACCCTGGTGCTGGGACGGATTGGGGGCAGGAGGAGAAGGGGACGACAGAGGATGAAATGGCTGGATGGCATCACTGACTCATGGACATGAGTTCAAGTAAACTTTGGGAGTTGGTGATGGACAGGGAGGCCTGGGGTGCTGTGGTTCATGGGGTCACAAAGAGTTGGACATGACTGAGCGACTGAACTGAACTGAACTGAAGACTTACTGGGTTTGAATTTAATACATAATTCCTTAAGAGTTTTCCCAAGAAATCTTGCACCAATTGCCACTCCACACAGCAGTGTTGGAAAGTTCCAGAGGCTCCACATTGCCACAAATGCTTGATAAGACTAATCATTTCCATTTAGCCTTTCTTCTTAGTGTTACCAGATAAAATACAGGACTTCCATTTACATTTGACATATGTGACTTCCCAGGTGGCACTAGTGGTAAAGAACCCACTGGCCAATGCAGAAGATGTAAGAGATGTGAGTTCAATCCTTGGGGTGGGAAGGAGGAGGGGATGGCTACCCACTCTGGTACTTTTGCCTGGAGAGTCTCAGGGACACGGGAGCCTTGGTGGGCTACAGCTAATACAGTCACAAAAAGTTGGATAGCACACATGCAAGGGACATACTTACATCAAAAGCATTATTTCTTGTTTATCTAAAATTCACCTATATAGGAATTCTATATTTTATTTGCTAAATTTGATAACTCTATCCTGGTGTGTGTGTAGTAGTATCTTATTGTGGTTTTCATCTGCATTTCCATGATGGTCAATAGGTTGATCATTTTTTCATAAATATTGTGGCCATTTGGATAACCCCTTTTGTGATGTTCCCATTCAAATTTTTTGCCCACTTTCTATTAGGAATTCAGCATTTTCCTACTGATTTCTTGGATAGTCAATATTCTCTCTTTGTGTTCTTTGTCAGATAAGAAATTTTCAAATCTTTTCTACAAGTCTGTTTCTAGTCTATCCAATCTAATAAAAATGCCCTTAAATCTTTAATTTTAATATAGTCCAGTTTATCAATATTTTTCTTTATGCACAGTGGATTTTACATCTTGTTTAAGAAATCTTCCCCTCTTTCAAAGATGTGAAGAAATTGTTTTGTATTTTCTTTCAGAAGATTTAGTGTGTTGCCTTTTATATTTAGGTCAAAAATCCATCTGAAATTAGTTTTATTTTTGATATAAGGTAGGTAGTAAACTTTTCCTTCAAAGGACAAATTATTTAGTTTAAGGTGCAAATTTTTTTTTTAAGGTGCAAATTTTAATACATTGAATTTATTAATAATTCTACTCAATCATTTGCATTTAGATATGCTTTCTAGGGTGAGAGAGAAAGGGATAAAATTCTTGTTATTTTCAGGATAGTGCAAATAACTCTAAGTTTGCAAAATGGAGTGTTTTATATGTCTGTTTTATTAATGGGGTTTCCCAGGTGGTGCAGTGTTAGACTACACCTGCCAATGCAGGAGCAGGGAATTCGATCCCTGGGTCGGGAAAATCCTCTGGAGTAGGAAGGGGCAACCCACTCCAGTATTCTTGCCTGGAGAATTCCATGGATGGCGGAGCCTAGTGGGCTACAGTTCATGGGGGTCTCAAAGAGTCAGACGTGACTGAGCACATGTACACATTTTATTAATGATGTGTTGGGGCAAATGGTGTTTAAATGGTACAAAGATTCTTCATTGTTGCATGCTAAGGGAGCTACAAACAAAAGTACTAGAAGTTTTTTTCTCATTTTCTCTTTCAAATTAATCAGATACTAGATGTTATATAACAGATCTAAATCCCTTATTAGGGATTTATGATATTTCATAAGAGGAAGTCAGTGTCTGCTGTCTCTCTCACCCTTAATATTAGCTAGTGTAATATATTTGAATAAGCTTTTTTTTTTTTGAAAGTCACTCAGTCCATCTGACTCTTTGCGACCCCAAAGACTGTAGCCTGTCAGGATCCTCTGTCCATGGAATTCTGCAGGCCAGAATACTGGACTGGGTAGCCATTCCTTTCTTCTGGGGATCTTCCCAACCCAGGGATCAAATCCAGGTCTCCTGCATTGTAGGCAGATTCTTTACCATCTGAGTCACCAGGGAAGCCCATGAAGAAAGCTAAAAGTAGCTAAATGATTTGACAATACATTCCTCTGAGGAACAGAGTTGGATGCGAAGAACACTGGGACAAGTATCTGTTTATAATTATTCAGTACTTTCTCTATTTTCTAAATTTGTGCACGTGTGTCACTTTGACTAAAATGATGTTTACATTTAAAAAAGAAAATCCTAGCAATTATCTAAACTAATACAGCATTTCTTGCAAAAGACTTAAACCTAAATATAATCTTAACTTTTACTTTTTCCTTAAAGTCCAGTGCACTACATTTTATCTTTTTTACCCTGATTAAACAAAATGTTTTTCTAGGTTTGAAATTAAATATTTGGAGGGAGTCTTCTCTCTATTTCTATATCACTGACAAAATAATATCTATGCTTAATGGTTCCTCAAAATGCACTTAGAATCAACTAGGAGTCAATTGGAAGATAGAAGAGAATTTGTGAAGGGTGTCCTGGTATAAATTGCTTCCATCTACCCCTCATCATATTGTTTTAAATGCATGTGAATGTGCTAAGCCGATTCAGTCATGTCCAACTTTTTGCACCCCTATGGACTGTATCCAGCTAGGCTCCTCTATCCTTGGGATTTCCCAGGCAAGACTACTGGAGTGGGTTGCCATTCCCTCCTCCAGGGGATCTTCCTGACCAGAGATGGAATCCATGTCTTCTGATTGGCAGGTGGGTTCTTTACCACTGAGCCACCTAGGAAGCCCTTTAAAATGCATATGCAAATCCAAATTGCATTTGGATTTTAAGAATTACACTGAAAAGTAATAGAGTCTGAAATTTTCAGGGAGATAGGGACATTATTTATTATGAAATAGTTAAATCTTTTTTACCTGCATGCCTAGAAAAGGGAAAACAAATGGCTTATTGAGATCAAAACATGAAACAAAGGCAGAAAAAAGCTTCTACCCTAGCCTTGAATAATTTGGCACAACACCTTTCCCAAGGTTTCCTCAGTTAAAGAAATTGTTCATGGTTCTTCAAAGTATATTTGAAAAAATTTTTTTTCTTTAAAAAAGGAGTTTTGATCTTGCAAAAACATAAAGGCACTATAAATCAAATTATTGCTATTCAATGCCAAGTAGTACTTAGTGGCCTGAGGAGCTATTTTCACTTATCATTGGCTCCCACTTATAGTGGTTGACTTGGCTTGGTTTCTAGAATTCCTTGGATTTATGTGGAGGCGCCACAAATCTATTTCCATTAATTGAGCCATACACTTGAACTCTGGAGTAAAATGTCGCCTGTGGTCAGTTCGGTTAGCTACAACTCAATGGGGCTGACGCTAGTAAAAACTCCGCCGGAAGAGAAAACATTAAGATACAATCAAATTTATAACAGATCTCCCGAAGTACTGCAATCTCTGGTCTACCCAGAGACAGAGACTCTGAAAATAAAAATAAGAACACAGGGCTATGCGTTGACTGCATGGCATTCTCTACCTGACATATCTCAACATTCAGCCTGTCCTCCCTTTGTCCTGAAATACCCATTACATTCCTTGTTTTAGGGATACTAAATGTGTGGATGTCTGACAAAAAGCTGGCAGGGGAAACTGATCATTTCTAACTGCCCTGGACCCAGTTTTTTGAGTTCCACTCTTCTTTCCCCTGCCAAACCCCACCGTCCTATCTGTCTTCTACCCATTAATCATCTGAAGTATCTGGGAACTCACATTGGTTCCAAACATTGAAGGTGAATAAAAGGTAGAGTTTTCACATTTTTATATATGCATGTGTTAATTGCTCAGTTGTGTCCAACTCTTTGCCACCCCATGAACTGTAACCTACCAGGCTACTCTGTCCATGGAATTTCCCAATCAAGAAGACTGCAGTGAGTTGCCATTCCCTTCTCCAGGGGATCTTTCTCACCCAGGGATAGAACTTTGGTCTCCTATATTGTAGACAAGATTCTTTACTGTCTGAACAACCAGGGAAGCCCTTATAAATGCTGCTGCTTCCGTTTAGTCGCTTCAGTCCTGTCCAACTCTGTGTGACTCTATGGACTGTAGCCCGCTGGGCTCCTTTGTCCATGGGATTCTCCAGGCAAGAGTACTGAAGTGGATTGCCATGGCCTCCTCCAGGGGATCTTCCCAACCCTAGAATCGAACTGGGTCTCCTGCATTGCAGGTGGATTATTTACCAGCTGAGCTACCAGGGAAGCCCCTTATGTATGCATGTTCCTACTGTAAATGTATGAAAGTACTGTTATGATTTGTAAAATATTGATTCGTTTAAAATGCTGTTTGAATTCATAGTAAAAAAAAATTGTCATGATTTGTTGATTTTTTAGGCAGTTGATTCTACAATGTTTTGCATACATGGAAAGGTTCTGAAACTTACATTACTACCATGTTCAGACTGTCTCACCCTAACAATATTTAAAAACAGTGAGAGAGAGTTTGATGTAATATTTGAAGTATGTATCGAGAGAAAAGGGCCAATTTATTATTTACAGTGGTTGTTTTAGTCTCGGGTAGAACAATATATTTGATCTGTATTTTAGTCTGTCTCACTTAGTTGAAAGTTTCAACAAATATCATATTACTCTGATTATGAACCACACTAAATTTAGCAACCTAGTTTGACTTTTATCCAAAGTACCATGAGAAAAAGAAAACCTAACTACTTATTACCTTTACACACATCTTCTTATTACTCAATCGGGGTAATTGCTAATTATTCATGACAACAGTTCATAATATAAGCGGAAGGGTTCTTTAGACCCAAATCATTCCATAGGTCATATTAGAGATTAGTTTCAAAAGACTGGAGTTTTTGTTAAATAGAGAGATTTATATAAACTATATATTAAATGTAGATAGCTATATAAGTTAATAAAAATCCAAAAAAGCATTCCAATAGTCAAAATGCAGTTAAGTGATAGAGTTGTTTAGTCACTAAGTCGTATCTGACTCTTTAGTGACCCCATGTATTGTAGCCTGCCAAGCTCCTCTGTTCATGTGATTTTCCAGGCAAGAATACTAGAGTGGGTTGCTATTTCCTTCTCTGGGAGATCTTACCAACATTGGTAGGTGAATTCTTTACCACTGAGCTGTCAGGGAAGGCCAAAGTGAAATTTGGGCTTGCGAATTTCTATAATTGAAATTTTATATACTTGAAAAAATATTTCTATACTTGAAAAAAAATAGAGCAATACTTGATTAAGAAAAAGCAAGCATATACTAACTCAGTTCAGTTCAGTTCAGTTCAGTCACTCAGTCATGTCTGACTCCTTGCGACACCATGAATCGCAGCATGCCAGGCCTCCCTGTCATCACCAACTCCCGAAGTTTACTCGAACTCATGTCCATCGAGTCAGTGATGCCATCCAGCCATCTCATCCTCTGTCATCCCCTTCTCCTCCTGCCCCCAACCACTCCCAGCATCAGGGTCTTTTCCAATGAGTCAACTCTTCGAATGAGGTGGCCAAAGTATTGGAGTTTCAGCTTCAGCCTCAGTCCTTCCAATGAACACCCAGGACGGATCTCCTTCAGGATGGACTGGTTGGATCTCCTTGCAGTCCAAGGGATTCTCAAGAGTCTTCTCCAACACAACAGTTCAAAAGCATCAATTTTTTGGTGCTCAGCTTTCTTCACAGTCCAACTCTCACATCCATACATGACCACTGGAAAAACCATAGCCTTGACTAGACGGACCTTTGTTGGCAAAGTAATGTCTCTGCTTTTTAATATGCTATCTAGGTTGGTCATAACTTTCCTTCCAAGGAGTAAGCATCTTTTAATTTCATGGCTGCAGTCACCATCTGCAGTGATTTTGGAGGCCAAAATATAAAGTCTGACACTGCTTCCACTGTTTCCCCATCTATACTGTGATATTGAATGGTTTGCCTTGGAAACGAACAGAGATCATTCTGTCATTTTTGAGATTGCATCCAAGTACTGCATTTCGGACTCTTTTGTTGACCATGATGGCTACTCCATTTCTTTTAAGGGATTCCTTTCCACAGTAGAAGATATAATGGTCATCTGAGTTAAATTCACCCATTCCAGTCCATTTTAGTTCACTGATTCCTAGAATGTCAACATTCACTCTTTCCATCTCCTGTTTGATGACTTCCAATTTGCTTTGATTCGTGAACCTAACATTCCGGGTTCCCATGCAATATTACTCTTTACAGCATCGGACCTTGCTTCTATCACCAGTCCCATCCACAACTGGGTCTTGTTTTTGCTTTGGCTCCATCCCTTCATTCTTTCTGGAGTTATTTCTCCACTGATCTCCAGTAGCATATTGGGCACCTACCGACCTGGGGAGTTCCTCTTTCAGTATCCTATCATTTTGCCTTTTCATACTGTTCATGGGGTTCTCAAGGCAAGAATACTGAAGTGGTTTGCCATTCCCTTCTCCAGTGGACCACATTCTGTCAAACCTCTCCACCATAACCTGACCATCTTGGGTGGCCCCTCACAACACAGCTTAGTTTCATTGAGTTAGACAAGACTGTGGTCCTGTGATCAGATTGGCTAGTTTTCTGTGATTATGGTTTCAGTGTGCCTGCCCTTTGATGCTAACTAGGCATTAAGATAAAATTCTATAGTCAAATGTTTGAAAGATTAGAGAGAATAAGCAATAGGTTTGTAGGGAAAATATGAAATGTGTTCAGGAACATGTGTTCTGAGATCCCATAGTCGATTTAGGAATCATTGTATTTGAAAGTATTTGGGTCAACAGCTGGGGTCAGAGAAGACTGACATTCAATCAGAAATATTATTTCACCTTCTTTAAAGGATACAAACAAAGCTGATATGGTGGGAAAGAAAGTTGTTTGTTTTAAGACCAGTGAGGAACCTACTTAGGAGAATCAGAAGAGCAGAGTTAAAGATGGAAGAGTAGTCAACAACAAAAATAAATGATATAGGAAGAGAAAAAAAATATCAAAGAGCAATATTTAGCTAGAGGAAAACACAGTTTTCTTTGAAACAGTAGAAATTAACTTTGAAACAGAAAGGTGAAAAGGAAACATGACTGGGAATTCAGAAAACTGGATTTTACTGTCCCTAATCCTTGACTAGACTGAGCGACTGAACTGAATTGAACTGACTGAAATCTTGACTCAGGGGCTTCCCAGGTGGCTCAGAGGTAAAGAACTCACCTGTCAAGCAGGAGAACTGGGTTCAGTCCCTGGATCAGGAAGTCCCCCTGGAGAAGGAAATGACAACCCACTCCAGTATTCCTGCCTGGGAAATCCCACGGACAGAGGAGCCTGTGGGTTACAGTCCATAGTGTTGCAAAGAGTCTGACAAGACTTAGCAACTAAACAATAACAACACAACAAACCTTGACTCAACTATTAACCCATAATACCTAGGTTATCTAACTAGTCAGTGTTCTCTATAGAGTCATCACTGTGTGTGATAAAATGGACTCACTTGCATTGCAGAAGCTGGACAAAACATATGTTGATAGCAAGGCAGGATTTTAGGAAGGGACACAGGAATTCAAAGAAGTACTAAGAGGTCATCCTCCCACCCTTGCTTAGATCGTAGTGAAGCGGGGAGTAAGTTGAACAATGAATGGATGTTGTCCCCCTACAGAGAAAAGCCTAAGAAGTAAAAGCAACTGAGTTATTTACACAAAGAGAGTTAACTGCAAGAAATAATGTCATAGAAAACCATCATATATATTTAAATGGCATCACACTGAAAATAGGTGGCAGTGTTGAGCATAGGCAGAGAATAGGGATAAGGAATGAATAAAGGGGTTATTCAGTTCAGTCAGTTCAGTCGCTCAGTGTCCGACTCTTTGCGACCCCATGAATCGCAGCATGCCAGGCCTCCCTGTCCATCACCTACTCCCGGAGCTTACTCAAACTCATGTCCATTGAGTCAGTGATGCCATCCAGCCATCTCATCCTCTGTCATCCCCTTCTCCTCCTGCCCCCAACCACTCCCAGCATCAGGGTCTTTTCCAATGACTCAACTCTTCGTATCAGGTGGCCAAAGTATTGGAGTTTCAGCTTCAGCCTCAGTCCTTCCAATGAACACCCAGGACTGACCTCCTTCAGGATGGACTGGTTGGATCTCCTTGCAGTCCAAGGGATTCTCAAGAGTCTTCTCCAACACGACAGTTCAAAAGCATCAATTTTTCGGTGCTCAGCTTTCTTCACAGTCCAACTCTCACATCCATACATGACCACTGGAAAAACCATAGCCTTGACTAGATGGACTTTTGTTGGTAAAGTAATGTCTCTGCTTTTTAATATGCTATCTAGGTTGGTCATACCTTTCCTTCCAAGGAGTAAGCATCTTTTAATTTCATGGCTGCAGTCACCATCTGCAGTGATTTTGGAGCCCAAAAAAATAAAGTCTGACACTGTTTCCACTGTCTCCCCATCTATTTCCCATGAGATGATGGGACCAGATGCCATTCATCTTTTCTGAATGTTGAGCTTTAAGCCAACTTTTTCACTCTCCTCTTTCACTTTCATCAAGAGGCTTTTTAGTTCCTCTTCACTTTCTGCCATAAGGGTGGTGTCATCTGCATATCTGAGGTTATTGATATTCCCCCTGGCAATCTTGATTCCAGCTTGTGCTTCTTCCTGCCCAGCATTTCTCATGATGTACTCTGCATATAAGTTAAACAAGCAGGATGACAACATACAGCCTTGACGTACTCCTTTTCCTATTTGGAACCAGTCTGTTGTTCCATGTCCAGTTCTAACTGTTGCTTCCTGACCTGCATATAGGTTTCTCAAGAGGCAGGTCAGGTGGTCTGGTATTCCCATCTCTTTCAGAATTTTCCACAGTTTATTGTGATCCACATAGTCAAAGGCTTCAGCATAGTCAATAAAGCAGAAATAGATGTTTTTCTGGAACTCTCTTGCTTTTTCGATGATCCAGCGGATGTTGGTAATTTGATCTCTGGTTCCTCTGCCTTTTCTAAAACCAGCTTGAATATCTGGAATTTCTTGGTTTAAGTATTGCTGAAGCCTGGCTTGGAGAATTTTGAGCATTGCTTTACTAGCGTGTGAGATGAGTGCAATTGTGCGGTAGTTTGAGCATTCTTTGGGATTGCCTTTCTTTGGGATTGAAATGAAAACTGACCTTTTCCAGTCCTGTGACCACTGCTGAGTTTTCCAAATTTGCTGGCATATTGAGTGCAGCACTTTCACAGCATCATCTTTCAGGATTTGAAATAGTTCAACTGGAATTTCATCACACCCACTAGCTTTGTTCTTAGTGATGCTTTCTAAGGCCCACTTGACTTCACATTCCAGGATGTCTGGCTCTAGGTGAGTGATCACACCATTGTGATTATCTGGGTCATGAAGATCTTTTTTGTACAGTTCTTCTGTGTATTCTTGCCACCTCTTCTTAATATCTTCTGCTTCTGTTAGGTCCATACCATTTCTGTCCTTTATTGAGCCCATTTTTGCATGAAATGTTCCCTTGGTATCTCAAATGGTAAAGAATCTGCCTGCAAAGCAGGCAGAGAGACCCTGGTTGGATCTCTCGGCTGGGAGGATTCCCCTGGAGAAGGGCATGGCAACCCATTCCAGTATTCTTGCCTGGAGAATTCCAGGGAGAGAGGAGCTTGGCAGGCTACAGCTCATGGGGTTGCAAAGAGTTCGACACGACTGAGTGACTAACACACTCATGTGTGAAAGAGAAAGTCGCTCAGTCATGTCCAACTCTGTGACCCCATGGACTGTAGCCTGCCAGGCTCCTTGTCCATGGAATTCTCCAGGCAAGAATACTAGAATGAGTTGCTGGTCCCTTCTCTAGGGAATCTTCCCAACTCGGGAATAGAACCCAGGTCTCCCGAATTGCAGGTGAATTCTTTACTATCTGAGCCACCAGGGAAACCCACTAAGTGTATAAGGGAGTTTATAACTGAACATAATAAAAACAACAACAAAATAAGTACAGTTAAAAAAAAAAAAAAACAAAAACAAGGAACTCTATTGTACAGGTAAATGATGATACCAGAAAATAAGCTTAAAAGAATTGAAACTGAAAAAAAACTGAAACTAGAAAACATGAAAAACATCAGAGTCAGGTACAACATTAGGGTTAAACTTGCTTACTGGAGTCCTATGTCAACACAGCTAAGATGTATTTTATAATGCTAAAAAGAGATACATTTAAGTCAAACAAAAATAAATAATATTTATACCATGTGCATGGTATTCCACAAATATGGAGATTACCCTTTCTGGAGTTTATATGGGTTAAAATATAAACATCTTTAAAAATATTTAAACAAGCCACTCAACTTTCAGAATGATGGTTTCAACATGCTGTGGCTCCTCTGCTTAAAATTCTTTAATATCCCTCATTGCTCACAGGAATAAGACTGGTTATCTTCCAGGAGCACTAAGATCAAGGTCTAAACACATATCTGTGTTCTTAATTCTCATACCCAGTAATGACTTCCAACATGTCAAACCATAACTACATATTTTTTTAAAATGTTTAATCCTAACTCACACCCCAGTGAATTTTCTTCTGTCTCTGAGCTCACTTGTTTACCTGATGTTCACATATTTACCATAAGAGTCAGAAGAAAGATTACCTTCTATTCAAAAATTTCTCTGAAACTGCAGGTAGAATTTAGTAGCCTCTCCTTTGTGGGTTCATAGGCTTATTGTACTTATTGGTTTACATGTTTGTGATCTGTGTGTAAATTAAAGAAGTTTAAAAAGTCCTTAAAGAGACTCTCCAAGTGGATCAGAGAGACTGACTGCTCCTGAGTGGACTTGCTCCCAATGGCTCTGCTCAGACTCAGGATGACCCCACAGTCCCAAGGCTATTCTCCACACGAAATTGTGTATGGGAGGCCTCCTCCCATAAGAAAACAGGTGTCAACAAATTTGCCTCAGGTAAGGGGGGGATAGGATTTCACAGCAGGTGGAACTGGGTAAGGTAATAAATCGGGTAACTAAGTTTGTACAAGAAAGGGTGCCGTTCCCCCTTGGGGAACAGATTCATGAGTTTACACTTGGTGACCAAGTATGGGTCAAAGATTGGAAACATGATTTGCTAGCCCTTTGGTGAAAGGGCCCTTATGTTATTCTAACTACCCCTACTGCAGTTAAAGTTGCAGGTATTGTCCCTTGATCCATCACACCAGAGCAAAGAAGGCATATCACGCTGACCCGGAGGACGCCGAGTGGACCACCCAGAAGGACCCCACCGACCCACGGGAAACCAAGATCATTCTGAGGAGGAAGAAGAAAAGTAGGTCCCAGACGAGCCCTCTACAGGATGGAGCTGGGTAAACGACTCCTGCTGCTCGGCCTCACCAATGCAATTCTGAACTTGGGTATGTGGGGCTATGCCCCTGTCAGTAATAGACAGACTCCCCTGGTGGGTATCGTCACTCTGTTATGGGGACTTTAACAACAGAAAGGAACTTTCCTCTCTCTCACCAACCATAACCTTTCTTTGCCCTCTGGTGTTAGAAGAAGCCATCAATGGGCCAGGGACATAGGGTTACATTTAACATGAACACCAGCCTTACGGAGATAACAAAGGCTTATACCTCATATATGAGAATTAAAGAGGAACAGGGCTCCCTTACAAAAGAGGGACAGGCCTCCCGGTGCCTTGAGCAATACTACCAGGTCTGGGATGAATATTTCTGGATGACTCCTGAGAAAGGACAGTTGATTGCCCCTGCTACTATTTGCTGGGAACAAAAAGAACAGAAAGTTGGATTTGGAGACCATCCCCTAGACCCAAAAGTATTGTTATTTGTCCCCTGAACAAAGTAAACAAATCTTGGAAGTTACCTATCACCCCAATCAGTCTGCTCAGTGGCCCGGTTCCGACTGGAAATATAATCCTGGAATCCGCTGGGTAGCCCCCAATGGGACCCAGTGGTGTGGGCTTAACTTATGGCCATGGTTACCAGTTGGCTGGGTGCGGCATTGCACGTTAGGATTTGCTTTCGCCCATGGCAGAATTAAGCCTAGCCTACACCAGCCTCCAGTAAACCTGCCTTATCTGCATGCAAGATGGACATGATCTGTGTTCCAATGGTATGACTATGTTGCTGCCTTGTTTATACCCTCTGTAGGGACAACGGATATCATGGTTAAGGTAGAGGCCTTAACTAATTTCATTAAACAGGCCCTCTTAGACAGTACTAAAGCCATTCAAGCTTTGAACGAAGAACAGATTCAGATGAGGAAGGCAGTAATTCAAATTAGGATGGCATTAGACATACTCACAGCAGCCCAAGGAGGGACTTTGGCGAATGGTGTGCACATCCCTGACCTGTCTGAAGATGTATCTGCTGCCTTGGAGGATATGCAAAATCAAGTGAAAGCCATGTCTAATGAACTGTTGTTATAGTAATCTTGATCATACTGCTTTGTGGGCCCTGCTTCCTACAATGCCTCGTGAATTTTGTAACCCAGAGGTTGATAGCATTCTCTCATGTGGGTGGCAGGAGGGCTAAGGTACAATATATCTCAATAAATGATGCTCGTTATGGAAACTAAGAGCATCTAGAGGGGGGAATGAAGAAGGAATTCATAGGGCCTGGACTCCATCTCAGGCTTGTCTGTGCTGATCATGTACGGCCACCTCTCCAGTGGACTCTGAACTCTGTGCTTAGCGCCTGTGGGAATGACAATGGAAGGATAAGACCCCACTCTGGGCAGGGGAATCTTGAAGAAGAGAAAACAGACACTAATCACCCCTGCCT
The DNA here is from genome assembly GCF_033118175.1 of Dama dama. Taxonomy (NCBI): domain Eukaryota; kingdom Metazoa; phylum Chordata; class Mammalia; order Artiodactyla; family Cervidae; genus Dama; species Dama dama. Next base: position 16,392,556 of record NC_083709.1, on the reverse strand, counting down.
CCGGACATTATCTATCAGAATGTAAGCACAGGCTTATCGGTTATTAACTATTTGGAATGTAACTGCGGGCTTATTGGTTATTGACTGTTTGAACACATAACACGTGAATGATGGGGTTATTGTAGTTGTGTTTACCCTTCCTTTGTTTATGTAAGTCTTAAGGGAATTGGGGTAGTGGGTTTGGACGCGTACACATAGGGTATAAGAGATTTTCACAAATGCTGGTCGGGGTCCTTGGCTAAGAGGAGACTCTGCCTTGGGCCCGCCGGTGTAATAAACTGCACTCCACTAAAAAAAAAAAAAAAAAAGATAAAAAGTCCTAAATAAACAGAGAGACATATCTCATACATGGGTTGGAGTCTCAGTATTGTTAAGATGTCAATTGTCTCCAAATTGCCTAGATTTAAGGCAATCCCAAACAAAACCTTGATAGAAAAGTTTATAGAAACTAACAAGCTGTTCCTAAAATTCTTAGGAAATGCAAAAGACAGAATAGCCAAAGCAACTTTGAAAAAGCAGAACAAAGTGGAGCATAAACACTGTTGGATTTCAAGACATATTGCTGCTGAAGCTGTTAAGTCGCTTCAGTCGTGTCTGACTCTGTGTGACCCCATAGACGGCAGCCCACCAGGCTCCCCTGTCCCTGGGATTCTCCAAGCAAGAACACTGGAGTGGGTTGCTATTTCCTTCTCCAATGAATGAATGGGAAAAGTGAAAGTGAAATCGACTCTGAGCAACCTCGTGGACCGCAGCCCACCAGGCTCCTCCTTCCATGGGGTTGTCCAGGCGAGAGTACTGGAGTGGGTTGCCATTGCCTTCTCCATTTAGTACACTAGAAAATCTATTATACTGTTTACAGTATTTATAAAGGAAATAAGCTATAGTTTTGCTCCAATAGATAAACAAAATGTGTGTGTGTGTGTGTGTGTGTCTGTATGTGTGTGTGTGTTAGTTATTCAGTCGTGTCCAACTCTTTGCAATCCCATGGACTGTGGCCTGCCAGGATACTCTGTCGGTGGAATTATCCAGGGAACAATACTGGAGTAAATAGCCATTCCCTTCTCCAGGGGATCTTCTCAATGCAGGGATCAAACCTGGGTCTCCTGCATTTCAGGCAGGTTCTTTAATCTACATAATTGAATATGCATTCATGACTAATGTAAAATCTTAGCAAACTGGTTCTTGGAAGTAACCTACTTATCCTGACAAAGGTTACCTATCAAAGGCTGACAGCAAACATCACAGTGAATAGTAAGACAGTGTATATATTATCCCTCAAGATTGACTTGATCTATTTCTATTTTTCCTTTTCCATTAATACATGGATGCTTCTTAGACCTATAAATCCAATACAATGTAGAATGGGGAAAGAATAAAGAGCTCACCTGAATTATGTTCATTTTCTTCTTTCGGGAGAGTAGAGAATTGTGGTTCAACCTTCACTTTCCAACTGCAATTAAAAACATACTTATGGAAGTAAATAGAGATAACTAGATCAATAGTACATAATAGAGAATCCAGAAATAGACTCACACATACAAAGACAACTGAGCTTTGACAAAACTATGAAGGCATTTCAGTGGTCAAAGAACAGCATTTTCAAAAAATGGTGCTGGAATAACTAGACATCTATATGCACAAACAAAAACAAAAGTTAAAAAAAAAAAAAAGCCAGAAAAACCCCACTTTGCTTGATATCTTGTACCATATGCAAAGAATTAACTCAAAATGGGTTTAGTGCTAAATGTAAATGTTAAAACTATACCACTTCAAGAAGAACACATTGGAGAAAACTTTTGTGATTTTGTTAGTGAAATTGTTCTTAGATATGACACTCAAAGGGGCTTCCTTGCTGGCTCAGCGGTAAAAAAAAATCTGCCTGCCAATGTGGGAGGCATGAATTTGATCCCTGGGTTGGGAAGATCCTCTATAGAAGGAAATGGCAACCCACTCCAGTATTCCTGACTGGATAATCTATGGACGGAAGAGCCTAGCAGGCTACAGTTCATGAGTCACAAAGAGTCGGGCATGACTTAGTGACTAAATAATGACAGCAATGACACTAAAAGTACAATCCATCAAAGAACAAACCGATTTTTAAAAATTCATCAAAATGAACCACTTTGCTCTTCAAAAGTAACTGGAAAGGGAATGAAAAGATAAGCCACAGGCTGGAATAAAACTTTTACAAAACGTATGTCTGATAAAGGATCTATATAAAAATATGTAAAGTGCTCTCAAATCTCAACAATAAGAAAGCATGTAACCCAGTTAAAAGTAAAATTTGGCAGTCCAGTGGTTAAGACTTTGCCTTCCAATGCAGAGGGCACGTGTCTGATCCCTGGTTGGGGAACTAATATCCCACCTGTCACATCAGTTCATTTCAGTCACTCAGGCATGTCCAACTTTTTGCCACTCCATGGACTGCAGCACACCAGGCTTCCCTGTCCATCACCAAGTCCTGGAGTTTGCTCCAACTCTTGTCCATCGAGTCGGTGATGCCATCCAACCATCTCATCCTCTGTCATCCCCTTATCCTCCTGCCTTCAATCTTTTCTAGCATCAGGGTCTTTTCCAATGAGTCAGTTCTTCACATCAGGTGGCCAAAGTATTGGAACTTCAACTTCAGCATCAGTCCTTCCAATGAATATTCAGGACTGATTTTCTTTAGGATTGACTGTTTTGATCTCCTTACAGTCCAAGGGACTCTCAAGAGTCTTCTCCAACACCACAGTTCAAAAGCATCAATTCTTTGGCTCTCAGCTTTCTTTATAGTCCAACTCTCATATACAGTCATAACTACTGAAAAAAACCATAGCTTTCACTAGACGGACCTTTGTGGGCAAAGGAATGTCTTTGCTTTTTGATGTACTGTCTAGGTTCCTCATAACTTTTTTCCCAAGGAGCAAGCATCTTTTAATTTCATGGCTGAAGTCACCATCTGCAATAATTTTGGAGCCTAAGAAAATAAAGTCTGACACTGTTTCCATTGTTTTCCCATCTATTTGCCATGAAGTGATGGGACCAGACTCCATGATTTTGTTTATTGAATGTTGAGTTTTAAGCCAGCTTTTTCATTCTCCTTTTGCACTTTCATCAAGGGGCTCTTTAGTTCCTCTTCACTTTCTGACATAAGGGTGGTGTCATCTGGATATCTGAGGTTATTGATATTTTTCCCTGCAATCTTGATTCCAGCTGTGTTTCATCCAGCCAGGCATTTTGGATGATGTACACTGCATATTAAATAAGCAGGGTGACAGTATACAGCCCTGACGTACTCCTTTCCCAGTTTGGAACCAGACCATTGCTCCATGTCCAGTTCTAACTGTTGCTTCTTGACCTGCATGCAGATTTCTCAGGAGGCAGGTAAGGTAGTCTGGTATTCCCATCTCTTAAAGAATTTTCCACAGTTTGTTGTGATCCACATAGTCAAAGGCTTTGGTGTAGTCAATAAAGCAAAAGTAGATGTTTTTATGGAACTCTCTTGCTTTTTCAATGATCCAGTGGATATTGGTAATTTGATCTCTTGTTCCTCTGCCTTTTCTAAATTCAGCTTGAACATCTGAAAGTTCTCAGTTCACATACTATTGAAGCCTGGCTTGGAGAATTTTGACATTGCTTTGCTGGTGTGTGAGATGAGTACAAATGTGCAGTAATTTGAACATTCTTTGGTGGTTTAGTTGCTAAGTCATGTTCGACTCTGGGACCCCATGGACTGTAGCCCACAAGGCTCCTTTGTCCATGGGATTTTCCAGGCAAGAATACTGGAGTGGCTTGCCATTTTCTTCTCCAGGGGATCTTCCAGACCAGGAATCAAACCCTGGTCTCCTCTATTGCAGGCAGATGCTTTACTGACTGAGCTACGGGTAAAAGCTTACCTTTTCCAGTCCTGTGGCCACTGCTGAGTTTTCCAAATTTGCTGGCATATTGGTGCAGCACTTTCACAACATCATTTTTAGGATTTGAAATAGCTCAACTGGAATTCCATAACCTCCTCTAGCTTTGTTCATAGTGATGCCTCCTAAGGTCCACTGGACTTTACACTTTAAGATGTCTGGCTCTAGGTGAGTGATCACACCATCATGGTTATCTGGGTCATTAAGATCTTTTTTGTACAGTTCTGTGTGTTCTTGCCACCTCTTCTTAATATCTTCTGCTTCTGTTAGTCCATACCATTTCTGTCCTTTATTGTGCCCATCTTTGCATGAAATGTTCCCTTGGTATCTCTAATTTTCTTGAGATCTCTAGTTTTTCCCATTCTATTTTTTCCCTCAATTTCTTTGCATCAGTCACTTAGGGAGGCTTTCTTCATCTCTCCTTGCTATTCTTTGGAACTCTGCATTCAGATAGGTATATCTTTCCTTTTCTCCTTTGCCTTTTGCTTCTCTTCCTTTCTCAGCTATTTGTAAGGGCTCCTCAGACAACCATTTTGCTTTTTTGCATTTCTTTTTCTTAGGTATGGTCTTGATCACTGCCACCTATACAATGTCACAACCCTCTGTCCATAGTTCTTTAGGCACTCTGTCTATCAGATCTCATCCCTTGAATCTATTTGTCACTTCTACTGCATATTTGTAAGGGATTTGATTTAGGTCATACCTGAATGGTCTAACGGTTTTCCCTACTTTCTTCAATTTAAGTCTGAATTTGACAATAACGAGTTCATGATCTGAGCCACAGTCAGCTCCCAGTTTTGTTTTTGCTGACTGTATAGAGCTTTTCCATCTTTGGCTAAAAGAATATAATCAATCTGATTTCAGCATTGACCATCTGATGATGTCCATGTGTAGAGTCATCTCTTGTGTTTTTGGAAGAGGGTGTTTGCTATGACCAGTGCATTCTCTTGGCAAAACTGTTAGCCTTTGCCTGCTTCATTTTGTACTCCAAGGCCAAACTTGCCTGTTACTCCAGGTATCTCTTGATTCTGAGACTATCACTAATTTTTTCTGTACTTTCTATTTTTCCTTTTTTCCTAACTTAGTACACTGAGCATGTCTTAATTTTAGAATTAGACACCTGTTTGAAAAACTGAAAGATTCAGCTGCTATTATTTCAGCCTATCTCACTGCTGACATTGATAGTCAGTGTGAGCCCCAAGGGTTTTAGCTCTTTGAGCTCATGCAATTGGCCCTCTTAACCCAAGAAAAAAATTCAGTGTCTTCCCATCTTGAGCATGATGGTCTGAGTCACGATCCAGAGATAGTGTGGGCAAGAAGAGAGAAGCTGCCCTCGAAACTTGGGTGCAATGACTCGAACTAGAGCAGCTAGTGAAAGCTTGGCCAGCACCCCACAAGGAGGGCTGAGCATCAAGTCCAGAGTGGCACACCAACCAGAAAATCATTTCTCACTGAGAATCTGAAGACCTGCATATCAGAACCAGAGCCCTGGAAACTGGAAGGGCCAAGGTAAAAAAGATAAGCTGAGGTAGCGAAGTTAAGTCATGGTGTGATAAATCATTGGTTTGCCTTGCTGTTGTGTCGAGAGCGACAATTCATTGATTAAATGCTGAAGACATTAGAAAACAAAAAGTCACATAGCTTGGCCAAAAAAAACCATAAAAGTAAATTTTAACAGATGCTTCACCAAATATGTGGATGCTGTGGGGGAGAAAAGTCTTTTTCTCCATCCTCTTAGGTGCAGCATCTAAGGCAAGAGTATCACACTGACAAAAGGCAGATGAATAGAGGAAAAGGCATATAAATTTTATTGATGCTTTTAATTTTACATGCATGGAGAATTCACAGAAAAGAAGTGAAAACCCAGAGGTGGCTAGACTCAGAGCTTATTTATCATTTAACAAAGGGTAATACCTTGTAGAAAGGTGAAGAGATAAGAGAAAAGAAGCTTTGGGCTCCTGGGGGTGGAAAAGGTGACTAGGAAACTCTGGCAGATAAGGATTGTTTAGTAAGGTGTGTTAAGCAGATAAGAGTTGTTCTTTCCTGGTACAGGAGAGGGGAACGCCTTCACATATGGGCATTTATGTCATCTTTACAAAGGGAAATTTATGTCCTGCTTTTCAGGCAGAACAAGAGAGGACAGAGAGTTCTTCCTGTGTCTGCTGCTTCTCAACTACCTTCAACTCAAAGTAACCCTTCTACCAGAGTGGTATATTTGGAGTGGCCTATTCCAATGCACTTCATAGACTATTATAATGTGTTCAGTATCATTATAATTAAGAAAACACAAATTAAAACCACAATGAGATGCCACCACAAAGCTATTAATTTGGCTTAAATTAAAAAAAAAGAAAAAACTAAACATATTATACCAAATGTTGGAGTGGGTGCCATCCATTGCTCATGGATATTTAAAGTAAAAGTGAAGTGAAAGTGTTATTTGCTCAGTCCTGTCCAACTCTTGCGAGCCATGAGCTGCAGCCCACCAGGCTCCTCTATCCATGGGATTTTCCCAGCAAGAATGCTGGAATAGGTTGCCATTCTCTCCTCCAGAGGATCTTCCTGATCCAGGGATCGAACCCACTCTCCTGTGTCTCTTGCATTGCAAGTAGATTCTTTACTGCTGAGCCACTGGGGAAGCCCATGCCTCTTATATGAAAAGAAAAATAATTTTCCTTCCTAATTTCCTTCTACCCTTCTGAGTTCTTGGCTAAGAATCTTCTATTAAAAGACCCGCAGGGATGGGGTGGGGAGGGAGGCAGGAGGGGGGATCGGGATGGGGAATACATGTAAATTCATGGCTGATTCATTTAAATGTATGGCAAAAACCACTACAATATTGTAAAGTAATTAGCCTCCAACTAGTAAAAATAAATGGAAAAAAAATTTAAAAAAAAGACAATTAACATGCATATCTCAGGCATACAGGGGAGCTACCCAAGAAAAAATGAGTAACTCTTCAAGGAGGCTTAGAACTCCAGTTTGAATATCATCAGCTAAAAACAAAAGAAAAGAAACTGTGCATTGGGGGGCAGGCACAGTTATGGGGAGGTAGCTAGAAAAGCAAGATAAACAAGAATGTTTGTTAGGCAGGTTTAAGTCACTGACTTCACCAGTGATAAAATTTTCTTGGACTTTAGAGTCATCCTTCCATCCTGGAAGAGAGGGGAGACATCCTCACCAAAGGAGATTTCCTTTATAAATGTAAATTTCACACAAAAATGTAAATCCTACACTGTTTTCAGAGGTTCTCCTGTGTCAGTTCTTTATTAAAAAATAATCACTCAAAATAATCCTCATGCTAAAGAGGCATATTTTTAGGGTGGAAAGCCAGTCAATCCCAAAGGAAATCAACCCAGAATATTCATTGGAAGGACTGATGCTGAAGCTGAAGCTCCAATACTTCGACCACCTGATGTAAAGAGTCGACTTATTGGAAAAGACCCTGATGCTGGGAAAAATTGAGGGCAGGAGGAGAAGGGGGTGACAGAGGACAACATGGTTGGATGACATCACTGATGCAGTGGGCATGAGTTTGAGCTGAGTCCAGGAGATGGTGAAGGACAGGGAAGCCTGGTGTGCTGCGGTCTATGGGGTTGCAGAGAATCGGACACAACTGAGTAAGTGAACAACAACAACATCATCATTCTGCTATCTTCACTCCCATATAGTCCAGTCATTTCTCTAACAGGTATTTACCCAGGAAAATAGAACATACATGTCTATCCAAAGACCAGTCACATAGTGTTCACTGAAGTTTCATTAGTAATAGTCAAAAACTGGAAGCAAGTCAAATGTCTATTAATAGATGTGTGCATTAGCACACTTTTAGTATATACTTTTCATTGCTACTCAGCAATGAATAGAAAGACCTATCTAACCTGTGACAACATGGATGAGCTTTGAGATACTACACTGAGTGAAAAGACAGACCTCCAAAAGTACCTAATGAATACTTCCATTTATATAGTACTCTAAAACAAGAGTCTAATTTATAGTGATGGAGAGTAGAACAGTGTGTGCCTGGAGAAGGGAGGAGTGGGAGTGGTGGAGAGAAGGAATTAGAAATGGGAGAAAGCATTCAAGGATGATGAATAGGTTCACTGTCTGGACTAGTAGAAGGGGTTCAGAAGGAGCCTCCCTAAAATTTGCCACTTTGGCACATGGGTTATCTTGAGCTGAAGACAATCAAGGCTTGAAAGACTCAGGAGGAGCTTTTTAACCTCCTCCTTAACTGACTAAAAGAACTTGGATGGAGGGTCTAGTCCAGGAAGAGGGCGATCACCAGGGACAACTACAGAGAGTGTGAGTGGGCTTCAGGGAGCTCAGGCGAGCCAGTTTGTTCAAATTCCTCTCTGCCCGCATGTCTCCAGATGGCATGACAAACATTTGTTTGCCAAGCATTTGTACCTCCCATCTTCCCATCAACTGTCTTCCTCCCGCTTTGAAGTCCCAGACCTTTACATACTCTCCACAGCTCAGGATCTTGTGTAAGCCTCACTGCATGACTGCCCATGGGTCTTGTATTCTCATGGGGCTCTCGTACATACATAATTAAATTTGTTTTTCTCCTTTGTTATTTGTTAATCTGTCTTATGCCAACTTAATTATTCAAACAGCCAAAAGAACCTAGAAGAGTAGAAGAAAGCTTTTTCCTTCTCAATGTTGTTATAGTTTCACAGGTGTGTATATATGTCAAATATAATTGCACATTTTAAATATTGCAAAGGATTGTATGTTACTGTCAGTTACACCTTAATAAAGCTGTTTTGAAAAATAGGTAGCACTTAAAGAAAGCTCTCCAGATGATTGAAAAAGGAGGAAGGGAATTATAATAAATTTATAACACTATTTCTCTATTCCTTCACATGGTATCAAGGCAAATATGAATTAAAAATAAGAAGATTATATCAACACAGAAATGGTAAAGAAGATCTGGTACATACATGCAGTGGAATATAACTCCGTCATAGGAAGGAATGAAATTGTGCCATTTGCAGAGATGTGGGTGGACCTAGAGACTGTCATACAGAGTGAAGTTAGAAAGAGAAAAACAAATATTGTGTATTAATGCATATATGGGAATCTAGAAAAAATGGTGTAGATGAACTTATTTGCAAAGCAGAAATAGAGGCACAGACATAGAGAACAAATGTATGGCTACCAAGGGGGAAAAGAGGGAGTGGAATGGATTTAGAGATTAGGATTGACATATATACAGTACTGTGTATAAAACAGATAGCTAATGAAAACTGACTGTGCAGCCTAGGGAGCCTTCCTCAGTCCTCTGAGGTGACCCAACTGGGAAGAAAATTCTAAAAAGAGTGGACACGTGTGTACATATAGCTGACTGACTTTGCTGGACAGCAGGAACTAATACAACATTGGAAGGCAACTATACTCCAGCTAAAAAAAAAAGGTTGTTTCTCCCTCTCTCTGCCTTTGGCTCTAGAATTTTTTCCTCTGTCCTTTTCAAAAGTTTGTAAATCTTTATAATGACTAAATAAGTCTCTGGCAGTCTCATAGCTAGGGAATGTTTTCACAAGGTTCTGTGAGCCATCTTTTTGAAAGGCAAATGTTGAGGTAGACAGCACTCCTATCTCCTCAGTCCTGTGGGAAAGGAAGAGTCTAACTTTCCTGTATCCTCTTGAATTTAGTAGAATTTTTTTTCCTCTTCTAGATAGACAGCACAGGGGATCTCCCCAATTACTGTGATAAAGTTAGGATGAATCAGTGAGACAAAAAGTACTATCAGGTCCACTTCCTTGTGAACTAGTGATGTTTATCTTGAGAACATGCATGTAATGGGTTTTATCTGCTTGGATGTACAGAGAGGTGAGGTTTCTTTCTGATTTTGCAGCCTCTTAACCAGTTGCGTTGTGATGTGTATCACATTCTGGTTTCATATTTGATCATGAATAAGACTGATTTATTTTCTACTGTCTTTGTAAAGAGGTTTTCTGAGTTAACACCTTTCTTTTTAATTATATTTCAACAGTTGAACACTGATTTTTTTTTAAGTTTGAATTTTTAACTTTTTTTTTTTTTTTTTTTACTGTACTGAGTATTCGTTGCTGCACAGGCTTTTCTCTAGTTTTGGTAAGCAGGAGCTGTTCTTTGATTCGGTACCTGGGCTTTTCATTGCAGTGGACTCTCATGTTGCTGGAGCTCAGACTCTAGGGTATGTGGGCTCAATAGTTGCAGCTCCCAGGCTCTGGAGCCCAGGCTCAATACCTACGGTGCCCAGGCTTATTTGCTCCACAGGATGTGGGATCTTTCTGGGTCAGGTAGTGAACCCCGGTCTCCTGCATTAGCAGGTAGATTCTTTACCATTGAACCACTAAGGAAGTCCCTGAATTTTTAACTTTATTAATTAGAATTAAAGCAAACTGTCTTTTGAGATTTTGTGTTCCAAAATTAAGATTGGAAAGCAAAATAAAATTGTATTCTTTTCCAATAGAATATAACTGCCAAAGAAGAAACGGATCTGTTTTATAAAGGGTGGTGATAGTCTTGAAGATGTGTAAACATACCCCCTTTATCAGTTAATTGCACCCTCTTAGAGTCAAGAGATTCATAGAGCCCTGTTATCTTATTTCAGCAGTTTCCAGCCAGTGTTTTTTCTTGATATATAAATATTTTATAAAAGAAAATATTACAGAGACATTGAGTTTATTTAGTTCATTTAATCTTTCTACTTCATTTTCTTTAAAATAAATCAAGTTGTGTATAGAATGAGGTCCTTCGAACAATTGTTATTACAATGATTGATGCTGAAAAGTTATACTTAATGGATTTGCTTGATTTCACACAATTTCTATATGTGTCTGACAGATTTGACATAAATTCCAATTGAATTTTGCCTTAAAGTGAAGACTGGATGGTAACTAAATACAGGCCGCTGAAGCTCAAAACTAATTTTTAAAACAAACAAAATATCTAATAAATATTATTTAAAAAATTATTGTAGTCAAATCAAATAATATAAAACATATTATTTTAACCATATTTAATTTAATGCTACAGTTCAATAGCACTAAATACATTCACATTGTGCAACTCTCACCATCATCCATCTCTGGAGTTTTTCACCTTCCTAAACTGAAACTCTGTTCCCATTAAACTCTAACTCCTCATTCTCCCTCCCTCTCACCCACCACCCTCTGACCCCTGGAATCTAACAATGTACTTTCTGGTTCTATGAATTTGACTATTTAGGTATTTTTTGTATCAGTGGAATCAAACAGTATTTGTCTGCACCTCATGTATATTGCAATGCATTTTTAAGGTTAATAATATGAAATTACTTTTAAAGCAATTGTAAAAAAACTGGGAGACTATTCTTTGTTTATACACATATTTTCAGAAATAATCTCTCACCATTGACAATAATCATATACTCAATTTCCTAGTGGTGATGTGTACCAAGCTTCTAGCTGAGGAAATCCCCTGATAAGACTGGAGCAAAGTTGAAGAACAGATTTCATGATTTAGATTCAATAGCAATTCTTTGTTGGTAAGTATCATAGTTAATATCTGCATTAAAACAACCACTTGCGAAGGGGAATATTCCGCCAAACAGTAACTGATTATTTCCTCAAGTTTGATGACATATTAAATTCCTTTAAAATCTAGGAGTCTGAATATTACTGTTAAAAAAACATAGGATATAAGAATTAAAGCATAGGAAAACAGAAATTTTATTTCCTATTGTGACAGATTTCACCATAGTTACATTTATATAACCATGAACTTCAAATGACTGTCCTAATTCTCTATGCTGCATTTTAATTAAATTAAAATAAAACTATTTATTCAATCCATGCAAATAATTGGCTTAAATTTAGAAAAAATATAACCTTTAAACATTTGCCTTGCTTTTATGCAACATACCATTTGAGTTCATTCAATCCAATTCTACAAATGTACAGTCAGTTCTTACTTGCAACAAGCAAGAGTTGATTAATACTAAAAACTCACTGTACAACAGCTCATACTGTCCAGTGAACATCGGTCAAAATTAATTATCTTGTTTTCATTACATTTTCTATTATTTAGCTTCCATAATAATTGATCTGTCATAATTTTCATATCTTCCTGACCACACTTTATTGAAGAAGGAGGAGGTATTCAAATAATCAATAATTTTGTTCAAAAAACACATTTACATCTCTTTTCAGAGTTAAATAAAAATGTTGCTATTAATGGCTTCTTAAAATTCCCATTTAACATTCAACAAGACATGGAAAAGAAAATCACATTATTCAGTGACATTAGCCATTCTGGAAAGACTCTGTGCTGTGTGATTCTAATTATATGATATTCTAGAAAAAGCAAAACCATGGAGGCAGTAGAAAGATCAGTGGTTGCCAGAGGTTAGTGGTTGAATGGGTCGAAGACGGGATTTTCAGGGCAGTGAAAGTATTCCGTATAACATTAATATTATAATGGTAGACACATGTGTTTAGTCATTTGTCAAAACTCATAGAAAGTACAACGCAAAGAGTGAACCTAATACAAATGATAAACTTGGGGTGATAATGTGTCAATGTTGCTTCATGGCTTGTGACAAACATACCATCTGGTGGGAGATATTGACAATGGGGGAGCCTGGGGATGGAAAGGACATATAGAAACTCTCCTTATTTTCTGCTCAAAAATAATTGAATAAATAAATACATAATGTTTTAATTATTGAAAAATAAAATGCACTAGAATATAGAAGAATGAATTAGAAAGTGATATATCTAAAAAAAATGTTCATTACTTCTTATAAATATTGAACTTGGTTTTCCTCCTAATGAGAAAAAATTAGAAAGTTGGAGGTGAGAAATTAGCTATTCAAGTGCCTATGTTTTATTGAATCAAAATATTAATATATATTTAAGACCTTGGCTCTACAGACAGGTAGTACAAATATTAGAATAACTACCAATCATGAGAGAGAATATGGTAATCCATACAGGAGTTAGAGGTTAAAAGATATGACAGTTCAGAATAAGGACCATGACAGGAAAGATATAATGTTACTCAGTTAACCTACTCCTTAACTTTGGAACCTGATCATCATCTCATTCACATGCATAGATGTGACTTCATTATATCTCTTGTCATCTTCATCTTAACACTGTTGACATGAATAAAGCTTACTGTGAAGACAGAAATACAGTAAAAATGGACCAGGAAGCAGGACAATTTTTAAAGTCTTCCATTCATGTCCAATTCATTACTAGGAATTCCAAGTCTGTCTTAAAAGAAGACCGATTTGAATGGACAGACGTTCGCATTATAGATCTTGCCTTAGTTTTCTTCTTTAGTCTAGTTTAGTAGTTTTCATATTTTAGTGTATGTATGAAAATAATAACATACTCAACCCTTTTAGGCACACAATAGTGTTCAGTGTATTTCATCGGCTCTTTAAAATATTCTCACTAATTTTTAGGGTGTGTGACTTTTGCTCTGTAGACTAATTGCAGAACATACCCACTGAAGGTGTAAATCACTGTATTTACGGATTGAGAGGAATCAATGAGGAATTTCCACGACCACCTAAACCCAGTGACTATAGGTTAAGAGCAGCAAATATCACTTGAAGATAGGTTAGGAGAAGAAAATCTAAGAAAATTTCCAAATCAATCTCAGAACAAAATAGATTAGATCTGAGAGTAGACTTCTTTGTGAAACAGGCTCCAAGCTGACCTATATAGCAACAATTACATCACTATGATATTACTGATACTCTAATTGTTAATAACAGTCAGCTGAAAATATTCTGTACAGTGGATGTTTTCTGAAGTAATGAAAGTCTTGTGATTCAGGTCTCATATTTTGCAAAATAAGGAATAAATTGTCTTTCCATTCTGACAGTATAAAATCTCAGTAGTGTATGAGCCTTCTCTTTAAAAACACTCAAGCTTTATTCCACACCATTTGAGTTAAGGGTTGACATGTACACACCGGTACATTTAAAATGGATCACCAACAAGTTCCTACTGTATGGCACAGGGAACTCTGCTCAATGTTATGTGGCAGGTGGGATGGAAGGGGAGTTTGGGAGAATGGATACACGTGTATGTGTAGCTGAGTCCCTTTGCTGTCCACCTGAAACTATCACAACATTGTTAATTTAAAATGGATCACCAACAAGTTCCTACTGTATGGCACAGGGAACTCTGCTCAATGTTATGTGGCAGGTGGGATGGAAGGGGAGTTTGGGAGAATGGATACACGTGTATGTGTAGCTGAGTCCCTTTGCTGTCCACCTGAAACTATCACAACATTGTTAATTGGCTATACACCAATATAAAATAAAGAGTATAAAAAAGTTAAAAATAAAGTAAAATAAAAGCACTCAGCTTTATTCCACACTGAGTTCATTCACATTTACTTTCTTGTCCTAATATCTTAGAAAATGCAAAGAAAGAAGTCATAAAATAATGAGGTCAATGGGTAGAAATAGCTCAAAGCTATCATAAGAAGAGAAATCTTATCAAGAAAACCATAACTAGGAAATCAAGGTGGCCATTTATGTCAGTGATAACTAGGCTTAGTTTCCAAAGCGGAGGAGGATTCTGAAAAGGCATAAAAGAAAATCACCATGGTGATGAAAGGTTTGATAAAAAATTCCAGTGATGGCCTCCAGCAATTATAGTTCACACTACTATATATCAAATAGATAACTAATAAGAACTGCAGTGTAGCACAGGTAACTCTATTCAATACTCTGCAAAGACTGTTATGGGGAAAGAATCTAAAAATGAGTGGCTATATGTATACGTACAACAGATTCACTTTGCTGTACACTTGAAACTAACACAACGTTGTAAATTAACTATACCCTAATAAAAATGATTTAGAAAACATATTTGGAGGATAGAAAACAAAATGGTAATTCTTCACCCAGAGGAGAAAGAGAAGAATCAGCCATCTTGGTCAGAGAAACATCTGGCACAAGTTAGTGGTGGATTTGTGTGACCCAAACCTGGGACAGAGGAGAAAGCAATAGCATGTCATGACTTACAGGAAAAGGAAGATGATCAGAAAGGAAGGACGAACGACTGGGCAGTGCAGCGGCACAGTTGAGCAGAATAGAAACAGTTGCTGAGGGTGTGCAGAAAATCCTCTCCTCATTTCTTTGGCACAATCGTACTTTCTCTCACTTCAGTTTATTTCAGATGCGATTCTCCCTAAAGGAACCAAGAGGAAGCTTCCAGAGTCACGATTCTTTCATGACTTTTATTATAGCAGCTAATATCCTGGTAACTCAGTCAGTAAAGAATCTGCCTGTAGCGGAGGAGATCTGGGTTTGATTCCTGGGTCAGGAAGATCCCACTGAGAAGGAAATGGCAACCCACTCCAGTGTGCTTGCCTGGAAATTTCCACGGACAGAGGAGCCTGGTGGGCTACAGTCTACGGGGTCAGAAGAGTTGGACACAACTTAGTGACTAAACTAACACCACAGTACAGTTTAATGAGAGTTATTGGCACGCTTGAGATCAACACAGAGAAAGCTGTTTAAAGATTTCCAATATTTATTCAGCGTTTGTTTGCTTTTTGCTTTGCTTTTATCATGGCCTTTGACATGAAGCAACTTCCTCTACCTTTCTGAGTTCAAAGATTTTGAGGCACTTCAAACTATAGCTCTTCTGGAAATAATGTCCAAAGTCCTAAATAAGAAGAACAGAATAAATTAACGTAATTCACTGCAGAACAAAACTGCAAACTGGAAACTTGTTTGGTACAACTCCAAACAAGAAAATCATGTACCATGCATGACAAATCTAAAGGTCATGTGTCAGCTTCCAGGAACTGTGATAAAACACCTGACAATCTCTTTTTATTATTTGAAGGAAACATGTTGTGTCTTACATGACATTGAATCCATGACATTTCTCTTTCTCTGCTGTGTCATGGTGGTATATTCCTTTTCTCTTTGAGTAAGACCATCTATATTTGTGAGTATCGTGATTTAGATAAAATTATTTACTACTATTGCCTTATTTTCTTTAAGTAATTATGCTGCCTAGTATAATCAGCTTGGTGATTTTTACTTTACTATTTTTGTACTAGAATGTTTAATGTACTTTAAAAATGTTTTGAGAATTAAAAAAAAAACACAATTAGCTGATATTCATCTTTACAATGTAATTCACTCTATAAAATGATAAAGCTCTAATGTAATTCAAACCTCAACAGAACAAAATTACAACACATCTAGCCTACTCTCATAATGTCTTAGGGTCAAAAAATAAAGCTGATATAAAAGGATTCAGGCCCTTATTCTTTAGGAATTCCGAGATTAAAATTAACTGTTCAATTCAAATAGAAAATGAAATTATGCTTATTTCCTTAATAATGAAGAAATAGAAATTAAAGCTCCATCAGGTAACAGAGATATCATGTAAGTGATATTTATAATCCAGATTAATACACATATTATTACCTGAATAGAAATCAGATGTAATTTTTTAAAGACTGAATTACATACACCTCATGATCTGGTCTCCATTTTTACTCTTCCTGCACAGCAGTGCCTCAAAGTTATCTGTATGCTGATTTCTGGAAATTAAATGTAGTCTGATAATGATCTCTTGGAGATTTTGCATTTTTCACATCTATGCTCTCATATAAGTTTATTATCAAATGATTCTACCATCAGTGCCTGTAGAAATTTTTTAATAAAGTAGAAAACACGGTATCTATTGATATCTGTTGTACTAACATTGGTCAAAGTTTATAACTTTTGCTTGATCATTACTTTTATTTTCATCTGGACTTTTTTCCTTGTCTGTAATAATAATAATAATAGACATCATAGTAAATATGACCTATTCTTAGGACAAGTTTCTTTTACTGTTATTAAATCACTTCTAATGGATAGAGGTAGTCCTGTCAAAACGATCATTCAAAATATTCTCTGTCCTGGGGACTTCCCTGGCAGTCAGGTGGTTGAGGCTTTGCCTTCCAATGCAGATGGTGTGAGTTTAATCCCCGACGAGGGAGCTAAAATCCCACATTCCTCGTGGCCAAAAAACCAAAATATAAGACAGAAGCAATACTGTAACAAATCTAATAAAGATCTTTTAAAAAGGGGAAAAAAAATCTTCTCTCCCAGTTTTTAATGGGAGTCTTTGCCATTATCTACACAATCATTTACTTTGTAGGTTAGCCCTGGAAGGTAACAATCCCAGCCCTGGTTAGTATTAGTCACTTAGCAAATTCTCTGCTCTTGAATGACAAAATCAATTCAATATTATACTAAGCTAAACATAATTTTTAAGGTAAATCTAATTTAAAAATTAAGGTCTTGTGACAAATCACAAAGTCAGGATAATACTTCTCTGAACTGTCTGCTTCTCCACCCCCTGCCCTGGTGGAACAGTGGTATAGAATCCACTTGCACTGTAGGAAGTGCAGGAGATGCAGGTTCAATCCCTGGGTCAGGAAGATCCCCTGGAGGAGGGAACGGCAACCCATTCCAATATTCTTGCTAGGAAAATCCCATGGACAGAGGAGCCTGGTGGGCTACAGTCCAAGGGGTCACAAGAGTCCAAGGGGTCACAGCTGAGCAACTGAACAGGCACACTGCCTCATCCAGGCCACTTATTATCTTTCTTGCTGTCAACATAACGTTTAACACCTTTCCTCCTGGTTCCCCTTGTGAAGAATGGAGATAAATAGGGCCTACCTCATTGAGAAGTACAACCATTAAAGAGATGATCTGTAAAGCCTGTTACACAGGTCTTGAAACACATCAATCACAAAATACTATCATGTTATTATTTTATTATATTAAATATATGGCTTATAAATAATACAATTTATATTATCCATTATAAAAGATGTATTAAATACATAATATAATGCAATATATGCATTATAAATATTAAATGCAGTGTATGTAATGTATAGAAACAGTATCTATCAAATATTACAGGAAATATTGACATTTATTATGAAGTGATATTTTTAGTGCTATTTTAATCATTGCTGTTTCTCTTCTCTCTGTAGTGCCATGTGTCCCATCTTAGTTAAATATTTAGGAATTGTTTTTGCAATCATGTAAAATATTTTAAGACATTAATAATGTTAACTGAGTTCTATGTTTATTTTAAAACTTAAGTCACAAGATAATGTCTAGGGGAATATAAAATAAATTGTTTCCGATTGAAAATATTCTTCTATTATGATCCTTTTTAAAGAATTTTTTGACTTCAACTACAATGTGGTGATAGAGAAGGAAATGGAAGCCCACTCCAATATTCTTGCCTGGGAAATCTCATGGACAGAGGAGCCTGGTGGACTACAGTCCATGAGGGGCACAAAATCGTCAGACATGACTTAGCCACTAAGCAACGACAACAACTCGGTGAGCAAACTCCTTGTGAAAAAAATGTGAAGTAAAGAGGAAAATAAAATCATAAGACTGACATACAGAACAATGATTTATCATTTTCTTGTTTCATAATTTACCTCCACATTTCAGTTATTATTATAGAACTTTATCTACTGTTTTATTATTATTGGCTTTGTAATGATAAACTGGTTTTGAATACATATGTGATAATCCTGCGTTTATAATATATATGGAAAGAAATTCAGAATTATTTTTGCATCTTGCCTTCCTTATTTCCAATGTCTCTAATATATTTGGTACAATTACAAAACTGTTAACTCTAGCTGTCATCATATAGTGATGAAAAGTGCATTTAAAACTCTTCCTGAACAGGAAGGCTGAAGTGGAATAAATGAGGAAATCCTCCTTTTTAAGAATATTTATATAACTCCAAACAAATAGAGTGGACCTTTCTTCTATCTTTTTCATTAAATAAACAATCTGCCGGGGAAAGGAGCACGTCTTAGAGATAGCAGATCCAGCACTTTCTCTGTGTGGAGCTCTGAAGGCAGCAGGAAATGAAAACAAATGAGAAGTAAGCACTGACTTCTGGCAGGAAAATTTTGTATCCGGATTCAAAATTGCACGCACTACGAAGATTGATAGACGATAGTCACGGAGAAGCATTGAACTGAGAACAATGCGTTAGTTTACATTTTCACCAAACTATCCAGAGAGACCTCAACACTTCAAATAATACACTTTACTTAAAATAGATGAAATTTTAAAAAATCAAATAGGTGTACTCTAGAAGGTTGGATAATATGTGACTTTTGTAACTAGCATCATTTCAGAAATGGATAAATTGAGTAATTAAAATAATTTTTTTCACCTCTTAATGTGGATGTTAGAGGCAATATAGCATTTATAAGTTTATTTTCTCTGTCATGCAGAGGAGAGTACTAGGGGTATTTTTCTGACGTGTAATATTCAATCTAGCTCTCAATCCATGTTCAGTTCCTTTGCCGTATATCTAAAAGCAGGAGTGGATGATATTCAAAATATTTAAGAACTGGTCTGCCTTGAGCATCAAGAAATCAGAACAGGCACCAGCCACAAGCCTACAGTACAACTTCACAGACTGTGTGAAATGGGTGAAGCGAAACCAGTGCATCTCTAATTTTCAAATACAAACGAAAACCAAATTGCCATAAGGTGACCAAGGTAGACAAGTTTTTGCATGAGAAATTTGACAGCCGAAGTATCCTTGGAAGGTTACATTATAACAACAGATAGATTTCACAGAGTTGGGAATAAAATTTAAAAAAAAATTTAATAAGCTTTTTAAGATTTTTTTGGATGTGGACCATTTTTTAAAGTCTTTAATGTATTTGTAACAATATTGCTTCTGTTTTATGTTTTGGATTTTTGGCCACAAGATATGTGGGATCTTAGCTCCCTGACCAGGGATCGAGCCTGCACTCCCTGCTTTGGAAGGCGAAGTCTTAATCACTGGACTCCAGGGAAGTCCCTAAAATTCAAATATTGAGTAAAAAGAAAACTGATTGTTTTTTAAAGTTCAATACAGAGAAAGAGGTAAGATAATATATCTGAAAAATAGTTGACACTTTCTTTTAACTATGTGCATCATAAGAATCAGACCATCTGATGGGCTCCCCCACTTCCCCATTATTACACACAGCATACATATTATTAGAATTTATTGTTCAGATTGGGATATTGTCTAATTTGAAATAGGGTCAGAGGAAAAAAAATGGAAAAGAGTGTAAAGAGACTTGAAACCTCCTGATGAATAAACTATAAATAACTGTGATGAAAACAAGAATATCTAGGCAAAATATCATGGTTGCTTCCAAGTGTTTGAGGGAATAACACAAGGAAGAGGGAAGCCGAGTGGGTCTCTGTCATCCCTGGGGATAGAATGAAAACAATAGACCTTTTTCAAGTTAGGAAGTATTTTGCTGCTCAACATAACAAACGACTTCATAATGGTCCATGCTATTCAACAAAAGCGCAGATGCCCAGGATGGGGGGAGGGGAGGTACATTTTAGGACTCTGAAAGTGTGAAAGGAAGCCTGGTAGATAGTAATGAGGAATGTAATCCAAGGCATGCAAACACTGGGTGAGGACTCTTACAAAATGATCACATTAGGATGGTGATAGTTGCGCAGATTTCTTGCAGCACTGAGACTGAAAGCAGAGATATGAGCTTGACTTTTAGCCGCAGGACTCCTAAGGAAGGCGTCTTAAAATGTTCAGAGCTGCTTCTGAGAAACCAGCGGGGCCTGTTAGTTGTTTTCTCTGCCTTCCTGCTTAGCCAGTAGCTACATGAAACCATTTCTGAACATCTTGCAATGCCTGTTTAAGTTATTGCTAAACAAGAAATAAGGAGTCTGTAATGTTCATTATAATTTGTTCTGATTCAGAAATAGGTTCTTACATAGAAACGTACCTATATATGCCTCAGGAACTATCTTGATAGATCCTAGAAGAAAAGACAGCATGTCATTTTAGGTTTTTAAAGAATTTATTAGCTTTCTTTTCTTTTTTAATTGGAGGATAGTTCTTTTACAATATTGTGTTGGTTTCTGTCATACATCAACATGAATCAGCCATAGGTGTACATACATTCCCTCCCTCTAGTACCTCCATCCCACCTCCCACCCCATCCCGCCCCTCTAGGTTGTCACAGAGCACTGCCTGTGGGTTTCCTGCCTCATATAGTAAATTCCCACTGGCTATATATGTGGGATAGATAGGGGTTCTATCTGTCTATGTTCTGCCAGGTAGATCTATCCATTTCCTGCCAGACTCCTCTGTCCATGTCAATCCTAATTTCCCAATCTGTTCCTCCCTTGGTGATCCAGTGGTTAGGACTCCACACTTTCACTGCCAAGTGCTCAGGTTTGATCCCTGGTTGGGGAACTGAGGATCCTGCTAGCTATAGGTGGCACCTAATTTAGAGCAATTTGCTATGGAAACCTTAGCAAACAAATACAATAAACTGCTATTATTAAATTCTCTGCTTTTATCACGTAGGACCTTGGTCCAGAAATTGCTGCATTTTATTGGTTTACTGGCATCAGAATAAGGAAAGACTTTCTACGCTGGTTGAGCTGGAGAAACATAACTGTTAACTAATTGGGAGCTGCACAAAGTTAGAGGGAGCTCCTGTCTCTGAGTTAGGCACTACTTTCACTCTTTTAATCTCTGTAGGATAGCACATTTATGATGCTGAAAGAAAGAAATTGGCCCATGGGCTTCATGTGCTCATTCATTTCTCATTACGCATTTATAAATGCAATGTTCTATGAGAATTTAGGTTTCATACACAAAGCTTCCGCCTTCTGCTTGAAGGTGAAAAATTCCTATACCCCAGCTGGCA
This sequence comes from Dama dama, assembly GCF_033118175.1. Classification (NCBI taxonomy): domain Eukaryota; kingdom Metazoa; phylum Chordata; class Mammalia; order Artiodactyla; family Cervidae; genus Dama; species Dama dama. The sequence continues at coordinate 16,370,918 of NC_083709.1, read as the reverse complement.
TTTCTTGCTCAGGTAGAAAATAGATAATTTGTGGAGGGTGGGAGGGTTTGGTGACAGATCCCATAGTGAAACTAGTTTGAAGAATTCCCTGGCTCTCCACTCCAGAAAAATAAGTGTTTTGAGCCGTTATTACTTTCTTAAGAGGCAGAGGGGCAATTGTATAATTGATGAAAAGAAAATTGCCCACAGACTCCTTACGTGAGTCCTTAAAAAGAGGGACACATTTCTTGTTAAATATATGAGAAAGCATTAGAATGACCTAGCGTGGTCCCTGAACAAAAGACTTCAAGTCCCAGGAATCTACAAATATATGCATCCTTCTTTAACACATAAATTCAGATATCTTAGAATAAAAAAATGGCTGTAAACTTTGGTATAATATACTAAAGGGCTTCCCAGATGGCTCAGTGGTAAAGAATCTGCCTGCCAATGCAGGAGGCACAGGAGACATGAGTTCAATCCCTCAGTCAGGAAGATCCCCTGGAGAAGGAAAGGGCAACCCACTCTAGTATGCTTGCTTGGAAAATTCCATGAACAGAGGAGCCTGGCAGGCTACCGTCCATGGGGTTGCAAAAAGTCAGACATGGCTTAGTGACTAAACAACAACAAATACCGGAGTATTATCAACTGAAAAACCCGTGATTGCCTCATAGACACTTAGATCATCATAGAAGTACCTTCACAGTTTACAAGGACACTGCACAAAATGTATTTTAAAAAGAAGGCCCCCCAAAATGTGAGGATCTTTTAGGAATTTGAAACAGGATCAAATTCCTGTTTCATACAGCAGGAATTCTGGAAGAAAATCTAGTCTTTTATACCAAAGAAGTGAAGCGAAGTGAAGTCTCTCAGTCGTGTCCAACTCTGCGACCCCATGGACTGTAGCTTACCAGGCTCCTCAATCCATGGAATTCTCCAGACAAGAATACTGGAGTGGGTTGCCATTTCCTTCTCCAGGGGATCTTCCCAACCCAGGGATCGAACCTGGGTCTCCCGCATTGCATGCTATCAGAGTCACCAGGGAAGCCCTTATACCAAAGAGGCTTCTTGAGGCTTCTTGCAAATGAGATCTGGCAATGGGGACACTGAGTTCACCTCAAGGAAATTACTGCCAACCCTGCTACATCGCTAAACTTACACTGAGGGAAAAGTACCCATTGGCTATGGCCAGAGTCAGTTCTTAAGAGAGTGGTTAATGGAAAAAATATGCAAAAAAAAAAAACACCTGACCAACCTTCCCAGAAACTCCTAAGGTTATCAAAAACAAGGAAAGTCTGAGAAACTATCACAGCCAAGAGGAGGCTAAAGAGATATTGACAACCAAATGCAGTGTAGTATCTTGGATAGAATTTGGTAAACAAAAAAGCACCTTAGATTAAAAACTAAGACAATATGCATAACATATAGACTTTATTAATAATAATAGGTGGGGCTTCCCTGCTACTCCAGTGGTTAAGACTATGCACTTTTAATGCAGGGGGTGCAGGTTTGATTCCTGGTCGGGGAGCTAAGATCCCACATGCCTCCTAACCAGAAAACTGAAACATAAAAGAGAAGCAATATTGTAACAAATTCAATAAAGATTTTAAAATGGAATGCATGAAAAAATATCTAAAAGCAAAACCTAAAGTAATAGTAATAGGTAGCATTGGTACATTAACTGTAACAAATGTATGCTAGTAATTTAAGATGTTAATAATAGGGCAAACTGGATGCAAGCTATAGGGAAATTCTCTGTACTGTCATGATCTTTCTCTAAACCTGAAACTGTTTTCAAAAATGAAATTTGTTTCAAAAATAGCTGCTTATATATAGGCATAAATGATCCCTTAGCAAACTATGCATCTGAAACCCTACTTCTATGAAGTTTAATTCATATTAAAGCACACTTGCCTATGCACATGCCAGAGCTGTAGGATGCCTGGACTAAAGAACATCTCCTTGTTCCTTGGACTAGGAGAGAAGTTGCTTTCTAAAACCCAAGACTCTTTGTTAGCAAGGGAGTAGCTTGCAATTTCTCTTCAACATGTAGTTCATTAACACTAGAATAGCTGTTTTGTAATTATACTTCCTAGCTAGGGAGAAAAGAAGTGCCCAAATCTGGGAAGAAATATCTTACAAACTGATGTGTGTGTGTGTGCGTGTGTGTGTGTCCAACTCTTTGTGATCCCATGGACTGTAGTCCACAAGGCTGCTCTGTCCATGGGATTTCCCAGGCAAGAATATTGGTATGGGTTGCCATTTCCTACTCTAGGGGATCTTCCTGTCCCAGGGATTAAACTAGTGTCTCTTGCATCGGCAGGCAGATTCTTCACCACTGTGCCACTTGGGAAGCCCCATTAAGAACCGATACTCAGAGCATATCAATGAGAGTTCAGGTTGTAGGGAAGCAAAAATGTCTTTTCCTTCTACCCATTTTAGGTTATCTGGCTAGGGCTGTCTGTGTAAGTCAGACTGACAGAAAACTAACAAGGAAAAAGCAAGCAGAAGTTTATGAACATGTTTATTGCACATAAAAATGGAAACACCCAGCGATGAGTAACTTAAAAAGGTGGTTAGAATTTGGGTTTATATAGCATCTTAAAAAAAGAACGATGTTATAGAGAAATGGCAAATCAGAAGAAAGACTTTGAGCTTCTGGGCTGTGCTTAATCATGTCCGACTCTTTTCAACCCTCTGAACTGTAGCCCGGCAGGCTCCTCTATCCATGGGGATTGTCCAGGCAAGAATAATGAAGTGGGTTACCATTTCCTCTTCCAGGGGATCTTCCCAAACCAGAGACCAAATCCAGGTCTCCTGCATTGCAGGCAGATTCTTTACCATCTGAGCCACCATAGAAGCCCAAGAATACTGGAGTGGATAGCCTATCTTTTCTCCAGGGGATTTTCCTGACTCAGGAATAGAACTGGGGTCTTCTGCATTGCAGGCAGATTCTCTACCAGTTGAGCTACCAGGGAAGCCCCACTTTTAGCTTCTAAGGGAAGCAAATTCTTGGAAGGCAAACACAGTAAGTCCCCTCCATAGGAACAAGTTCCATTTTGAGAGCATGCTTGTGAGTCCAATTTGTTCTTAAGTCCAACAAAGTTAGCCTAGATACCCAACTAACACAATCAGCTATATACCCAACTAACAAAAATCAGCTATATAACACTGTACTGTAATAGGTCTGTAATACTTTTCACATAAATAATATACAACAAACACAGAAAATAAGGAAAACATTTTTACTCTTACAGTACAGTACCTTGAAAAGCATAGTTGTACTAGCTACATAACCGCTGCTTTTACCCTTGCTTCTGGACATCCTGGGCTTGAAATAAAGATACTGTATTACTGTACTCTATATAGGACTATACAGTAAAGTACAGAAGAGCACAACCACTTTTAGAGGACTCATGCACATAACAGTGTACACCAGACACGTGAACTAACTCACCAGATTGGACAGGTCAATGAACATCCGCATCTTTGAAAGTTTGCAGCTTTAAGTTTTATATGTAGGGGACTTAAAAATGTACAGGGGAACTTGATGGTAGATCAGAGCTACTTTTAGCAATGTTTGTTGTATAGATTCTTCCAGTGCTGCCTCTGGGCTGACACAGGTCTAGCATTGTCTCAGGTAATTGTCACCTGGTCTTCCTGGTAGAAAGGAGAGAGAAGACACCTACACGAATTTATATCCTGATCTTGGGCAAATAATGAGAGAGCAGAGAGCTTTTCTTATGTCTGCTTCTCATTTATCTTCATATCAAAACAATCAGTTTGCCAAGGGGACATATTTTGGGATAGCCTCTTCTACCTTTGACAGTCATCGCAAACTGTCTTCAATAATGCAGTTCAGGAAATGTGTTTCTTCATTTTATTAAGGGGTTTTTTTGACATGAAAAAAAGAAATTTTATTTTGTAGATATTCAATTCATACATTTTAGACTTAAATGAAGAAAAAAAAAGTTTTTCTCTACCTTGTCTACAAAAAAATTAATTTTGCCATATCATTACCCTAGAAGGTTTTTGTAAGTTTTATTTTCCTGTATGTTTAGGATTGAAAAAGCCAGTAATAAAGCAAGACATCTCATGATTAGCATACGCACTATGGAATAGCAGATGTTACAACGTACCCTAAGGACAAAAGAAGCTGCCAAAATAGAACAGGCCAGCTTTAACAACCCTGGAACTCAGTTTTGCCAAATGTTTTAAGTACAGGAAATGACTGGAGCCACTCTGTATTTCTTTTTATTTAAAGCATGACTAAAGGTTGAGTCTTTCAGATCTGAGGCAAATAGCCAATTAAAGCCATGCCCATCACCTGCAAATTTCTCCATGAGATTGCTGTGCCCAATAACCCAAAGAGTTATTTACTTCAATTATCTCAAGTAATAAGTCAATGCTAAGACCCCCACCCCCATGTCTTCAGAGTTATTTGCAATGATCCAGACTATATAGTCCAAGTTAGAGGGTATGAATAAGGAATTGGAGGAAATATATTAAAAAAAAAAAAAAGTTAAAGTCTCAATGTGATATTTACTTTCCCATTTTTTATTCTCTGGATTATAAATCTTGTATTTATGTTTTCATCCAACATATATTTATGTTTGTTCTTTTTTTTTTTTTTTTTTAACCCAATTCACATTTATAATTACAGATACTCAAAGCATACTAAGGGGGTATGGAACTTAATAAAAATACTTAGAATTGTCTATCATGATTTATTGGATTAATTTTGTGAGAAATTGTAGACATTTGTAAATTTGTAAGAAGTTGACTAGAGGAAAAATCAGGTATATTTTTGGACATATATTGTACATATATTTATGTTTGAACAAACAACCCTTAAGCCATTTAACAGTTTATTCTGGCATAGGGCTGAAGGTCATATGCTTAGCCTCTGTGTGACAGATGACTTTCTTTTATAATCTCTGACAACATCCTTAAAGGATTCCAGCTGTATTTGTCACAAATATATCATCAACGACAGAAAAACAAGTCAAAGTACATGCAGATTGGGCCAATAACATCATGATTTGCATATGTGCTGCAAGACTTTTAAAACCTGCTCTCTTGTTTCAATTTGTCATGTGTCCAGGTTATGTTGTCACTATAATCCCAGATTGTATCAAGGATATACAGAAGGGGTGTGGTTTTCAAGTGGCAGTGTGTGTGTGAAACATATTAAGTATAAATGGCTCCTGGAATTGTCAAAGAGTAGAAGAGATGGATGACTCTTTCGTTCTGGCAAAACCCCATCTTCTCATAACCCAGCTTAAAAATCATTTCCTCTGGGAAACACTGAACTACCCTCCACTTATCCACCTCTTCAGATAATTTGTTTCCATTGTGCTACATGGGAATTCTACTTCCTGTTCAATTTTTCTGCAAACCTGAAAGTGCTCTAAAAATTTAAATCTACTCACTTAAAAGATGTCCTGTCACGATTTTATTTCACATCCCTAATTGTGTTAAATTTTTTTCTTAAACTTTACGACTGCCATTAGAGTATTTAAAAACTCTAGTGTCAGCATATTAAGATTAATTTGGCCAAGCTGTATTTTGACTATCTCAGATTCTTTACATTTCTGACATACTGCCAATAATCATTACTTGGCAAAGCAAGTCTCTCCCCAGGGAAACTTCCCTACTTCTAAACATGCTTTTCTGCCTGTCAGCAGCCTGCTAATGTTCACAGTAGATGTTTTTGCAAGGGAAGAGTTCCATGTTTAGTTGTAGTAGTATTTGCTTGAGGATTCTATGTGAACTTTTTAATAACTTGTATAATGAATTTATTACACTAATAGATTGTATTCAAATAATATGTATGCCTATATTTATTTATTTTTGACTGTGCTGGACCTTTGTTGCTGCAAAGGTCTTCCTCTAGTTGCAGTGAGCCGGGGTTGGGGGGTGGGGGGGGGGGTAGGTTTCTAATCTCTATTGCAGTGCATGGGCCTTTCACTGCAGTGGCTTCTCTTGTGTGGAGCACCGGCTCCGCGGTGCTCAGACGTCAGGAGTCGCAGCACATGGGCTCAGTAGTTTTAGCTCCTGGGATCTAGAGCAGAGGTTCTATAGTTGTGGCACGCAAGCTTAGTTGATCCGCGAAATGTGGGATGTTCCTGGACCAGGGTTTGAACCCATGTCTCCTGTGTTGGCAGGTGGATTCTTTATCACTGAGACATCAGGGAAGTCCCTCAAATAGTATATATATATTCTGACTCAAATCTATAGTGCTGAAACTATTTCCTCTATCAAAATAAACCTTTAAAATCTGCCCCATATACACTTTCAGCTATTATGTACTCCATACTATTAAGCTCAAAAATACTGAAACAATTAAATAGGATTTTAATTTATCTAGAATCTCTTATCCTTCCAGCAAATGTTTTTAATTACATAACTTCCAGACCAGGTGTGAGAAGCTGGGAATATAAAAGAGAACATTCTTTCCACTAAGGAATGTACACTTTCTTGAGTGAAAGGGACCAATGAACAGACAATTATACTACAGCATAATAATTTCTACAATAATGGTTAAGTTTAAGATTGTTAGTGAGTAGAAAGTACTTATATACCTATTGCTCTTATTGTCAGTCTGAAAATATTGCAGAGTTGAATTGACTGGATAAGAAAAATGATTAGGAAAGGGAACAAAAGATGAGGAATTAGTAAGGATATCACAATGATTTCTGATTTGGGGAAGTGAGACAGAGACACAGTGCACTCGAGCAGGACCTAATTCTGGAGTCCGTTAGAGGTGAGAAGGAGAGAGTGATCTATATAGATGAAATTTCAGGTTCAAGAACTGGGCTTTAGATTTGAGAATGGTCTATATTTAGATAAAACTGATGCCAGAAAATGCATATGCATAACCAGGGAGTCTGCATAATGTGTGAAAACATGAGAAGGTGTTAACATTTAAAAGCTGATTTCAACAGATTAATAGAAGACTTTGCAAGAACTATGAAAAGACTCAAAAATTAGAGGGGAAAAACGCAGAGTGCAAGGTCAGGAAACTTCAGAACAAGAAAATGTTTCAATAGGTAAGTTACAAAGAGGGTCAGGTTGGTAAGATAAGTAAACGTGATCAAGACTGAAATGTGCATGGGCCTTGTGGTGTGGGTTCTGTTGTCACCTCAAGGGAAATTTAAGACAGTTCTGTTTCCTTTCCCCACTGTCAGTGGGGAGTCTAGCTTGGGATCCACCACCCATTTGCTCACTCAAGAAATATTTGCTGAGGGTCTATTACATCCCAAGAAATGGAGTTTTTTGAAAGAAAAGAGCTCTTTTATGCTCTTTTGGGATACGTCAGAACCAAAACAGACTCAAACCCTTACCCTTGTGGGGCATCCCTGCCAGAATTAGGTGAGATGGACAATAAAAATACTTTTTATTGTAAGCTAATAATTTTGTATTTATTTTTATAAATATAAAAAGAAATTTTATATTCAATCCATTTTTAATGGATTAAAGAATAAATAGGAAGTGATAGATTAGTATATACCAATATAAAAATTGTTGTTGTTGCTGTTTAGTTGCTAAGTCGTGTCCAACTCTTTGCAACCTTAGGGACTGTAGCCCACCAGCTCCTCTGTCCATGGGATTCTCCAGGCAAGAACACGGGAGTGGGTTGCCATTTCCTTCTCCAGGGGATCTTCCAGACCCAGGGATTGAACTGAGGTCTGCTGCATTGCAGGCAAATTCTTTACTGCTGAGCCAATGTGACAGCAACAGATCTTTTTTTTTTTTTTTTTTCTTTTTTTCTAAAATGTTCACATAGGATTGATGTCAATGGAGAAAGAGGAACTGAATATAAGGGGGAAAGAAAGCAGATAAATGGTGAGCTAACATTGCCATGAAGAGGAAAGGACTGGATTTCAAAGTACAGATGGAAAAATTAGAGTTATGCCAAAGATGTGACATTGCTAGTGTGATCTGGATGCAAGGGAAAAGGAAGAAAAAGTCATGGGTATGATAATAATAAGAGAGAGAATAAGATAATAATATTATGATAATAACACTTTATGCTTTCAGGGAAATTATAAGGTCTCCTCCTGACAGTAAAAGGAAAAGTATAGAGATAGAAGGGCTAGCAGAGACTTTGAATCCTTGAATTATTACCACTGAGTATGAGAGGACAGCAAAGAGTTGGGCATGAGAGAGAGGACAGCCAAGAGGGTCACTCTTATCGTTAGAGTTGATGCCCTCATAGGACCCAAGCAGCCTGAATTTGAAAATAGAGAAGGTGGATAGATTTGTCATTACAGATCCAGTAGATGAACATTGGTGCTTAGGTAATTGGCAAGAAGGCAATGCACTAATGGGTTGTGGATCCTAAAAAATATGTGTGTGCATGCTTAGTTGCTCAGTCTTGTCTGACTCTCTGTAACCCCATGGACTATAGCCCACCAGGCTCCTCTGTCCATAAAGTTTTCCAGGCAAGAATACTGGAGTGAGTTTCTATTTCCAATCCAGGGGATCTTCCTGTCTCAGGGATTGAATCCATGTCTCCTACATTGCAGGCAGATTCTTTACCACTGTGCCACCTGCGAAGCCCAGACAAGAAGAGGATCAGAGAAAATAAAATGCCAGGTAGGCAACAAGGAGAATGCCTGAAGATCTGGAGGTGCAAGTTTGAAAACCTCATACGTCCAGCTAATCAGTTCTTTCATGGATCATGCTGGATGTACAGATTTATTATCAAACCCAAGGTCAACCTACATATCTACCTATTTTACCTTCCAGGGATTTTACAGTTTTGCATTTTACATGTAAGCCTGTGATCCATTTTGAGTTAATTTTTGTGAAGGGTCTGTGCCTGTTCATTATCTTGCACATGAAAAAATGTGTTCCAGCTGTCTCAGCACTGTTGAAAAGACTGTCTTTGCGCCATTATATTGTCTTTGCTCCTCTGATGAAGATCAGTTAACTATACAAATCTCTCTCAACTTATGATGGAGTTGTGTCCCAATAAGCCCATCATAATTTGAAAATATCAAAAGTCAAAAATGCATTTAACATACCTAACCTACCTCTTGGGAACAGCTTGTTCCTCCTTTCTGACTAGTTAGGACATGGTTCTGACCCCATTTTGGAAAATAAGACCCAGTCTAGATATTACTGGCAACTTGCAAAAAACTATATGTTCTTCCAGTTTCAGTCTAATTTGAGTTGCTGACAAACATCACCCAGGGAAGATTACAGGCTCTGTGGTACTATTTTGTGTTCTGGATGCCATGGTTTTTTGAGAGTCCAGAGGTCACCCTGTGGAGGGGGAAGCTGTGACAGTCTCTAGTGCTTTCGGGAGAAGGATGAATCGATTCTCTTTTCCCCTGGGGATGTCACATAACACCCAGCATACGTGAGGAGACCTGTCCCCAGGTACTGCAAAGGAATGTGCACCCTGACGTCCAGAATTTGGTTTGCTAGAATCACTTGTGGTAAGTTGACAGGGGCCAGGCTGAAACCATAATTGGTGCAGAGACACTGCATATGGGTCTGGAGCTGACTTCCCTGAACTAGAGGGAAGGTGGCTTTTCTGAAAGTACATCCACAGATGTCCCAGTGACTAAGTCTGTGAGATGAGTGTGTACACCCCATACTAGGACTCTTCCTGGAATTGAGGTCTTTGTCAGAGCAAATAAAGGTTTGTTTACTCCCACAACCTCCAGACTGTTCACCTTAAGGTTATTGCTGCACAGTCAAGAAAATGAAGATAGAGGAGGGGGAAATCCTATAGTCTTTTATCAGGCAGCCAGAGTTTTGTTGACTCAGATAGAGATGATTTTTACTGCTTGCCAATGTGGCCAGCTACCAAGGAGGGCTGCTCTTCCCAAGGCACGGAGAGACAGAAGGTCAAGTAATTATAAGCTTGCCAAAGACTCTGGTTTCTGGGAAAAAATACAGATCGAAGCTTTTACCGAATCATTTTTTAAAAGTTCTATTGACATCTGACATGCTAGACTGCACATAATTAAAGTGTACTATTGGATTTGTATGAGGTACATATGAATTCATGAAATCATTGTAACCATTCTAACGAACACATCCATTGCCCCTATGTTCACCCTGTGTCCTTTTATAATCTCATCCTGCCCTCACCAGCCCCTGGGAATCCACTGACTTACTTTCTTTAACAATAAACTCATTTAAACTTTTTAGAATTTTCTGTGACTGGAATCATAACGTTTGCTTTAAAAAAAATTTCTGGTTTTCTTCATGCTTCATAATTATTTTCAGGTTCAAAAACAGTATTTATGTGAATAGTTTATTATTTCTGTTGTTGAGTAGTATTCCACTGTTTGGATATACCACCACTTGTTCATCTATTTAGCTGTTAACAGACATTGGGGCTCCTTCCAGTTTGAGGCTATTAGAGAGAAAGCTGCAGATTTTAAATGTATAGTTTGATGTTTTGATACGTGCTTAAATCTTTGACACCAAAAGTCTTTCTTCAGCCTTTTAAAATCCATCCTTTGTGACTTGTAAAATTATTGGTACAAGGACTCTCAGAGTGGCCATTCTCTTGGAGTAGATATTGATATGTCCATACAGATGGTGAGGACCCTGTTATGAAGCCTCGCCCTTCACAGACTGTCATCTCACAGCCATTCTTGCGTCATCGGTCTCCACCACATTACAGGGTTATTTTACTTATAAGTAAATAAGTAACTTAATGCATAACTGCTTCAGAGTGTATTTCTAAAATGTAATTTCATAACCTTAGTAGCTATCACGCAAAATAAAAATATTTAAACTATGACCAAAAATGGATAAGGTGAAGGAGCTTACAATTCACAGAATAAAAAAAAATTAAAGTTGACCAATAAACATACAAAAAATACCCAACTACACTAGCAATCAAGATATACACAACCAAATAGAACCAGCTGTATAAAAGTTTTTGCTCAAATTTAGCAAAGATTTAAAAGGGTGACAGCATTAGCTAATAGGAAAATGGTCACTTTTATACTAGTTGGTGGGAGTATACATTGATTGGTATCACATTTTTGGAAATTTAATCCGGTATATCCTAACTCAGAACTTTTACTTTTTGGAATTTAACTTAAGGAAATAATTAGAAAGGGTTTTTTAAAGTAAAAATGCAAATAATTGAAATATCCAACAAGATATTTCCTTCCATGGAGTAATATGTGTCAGTTAAAACAATGCTGTTAGATAAAGAAGATGGGTACATATATACAATGAAATATTACTCAGTCATTAAAAGAACGAGATAATGCATTTGCAGCAACATGAATGGACCTAGAGACTGGCATACTGGGTGAAGTAAGTCAGACAGAGAAGGAGAAATAGTGTATGGCATCCCTTGTATGCAAAATATAGAAAGAAATCATACAGGTGAACTTATTTACAAAACAGAAACAAACTCACAGATTTAGAAAATTAACTTGCGGTTGCCAGTGGTAAGGATGGGAGAAGGGTGATTAGGGAGTTTGGGATCGACAGGTACACACTGCTGTATTTAAAATGGATAACTAACAAGGTCCTACTGTATAGCACAGGGAAATCTGCTGAGTGTTATGTGGCAACCGGGATGAGAAGGGAGTCTGGGGGAGAATGGCTACATGTATATGTGTGGCTGAGTCCCTTTGCTGTCCACCTGAAACTATCACGAGTTGGTTAATTGGCTATACTCCAATATAAAATTAAAAGTTTAAAAAAATTATATAATGCTGTTAATAGGATAGCAAATGTATTTTAATTCATGTGCGAAGCCTAAAATATGACTTTTCTTTATGGATCACATCATTATGTAAATATAAGTAACACTGATTTATTTGTGTGTTTAAATGTTGACATTTTGTTCGTAAAGTCATACATGTGTTGGAAATAGTGTGTCCATGGCAGTATAATTCAAGCAATCAATATTCAGTTAATATATGCTTTGTAGAGCACATGAGTTTAGTACAACAGAAAGACATTCGAAATATATAATGTTCACAAAAATATAATAAAAAAGAATTATAAATATATATGTACAGAAACATTTATAAAATGATTATTGTTAACAACAATAACAACAACAATAAAGATAATATAGTATTTGCAGAGTGGAGTAACAAGAAAGCATTGTCTGACATTATTCTATAACTTACCCATTATATCATTCAGCTTAACTTTTAAATATAATACTTATTCTATACTTATGTAGGATAATGTTCTTGTTTATACCCAAAATGTTATGGGGTTATAGGGAAATGTGTTGACAACTTATTCTCAGGTGGTAGTGGGAAAAAAGTTCCTTTTATTATATTTTGGATATTTTTCCAAGTTTGAGATTATTCCAAAACAAACACTAATTTAAAAATCTTACCAAGTGAATTCATTCATAAGTCACATGTGTAGCATTATGACTCACTAACACACCAGACAGGCAACACCTCTGTACATAATTTTATTTATCATTGATTGACGTGTGTTATTTAATTCCACATCTTGATGGGATATTTTCACTTTCAAAGCATAAATAAACTCAGTGTTTCATAGGGTCATATACTGTTTTGCCAGATGTAGATATAGTCACATATTCATTATAAATAGATTTATTCTGTCTTTTAGTCTTCAAAGGCAAATTTGGAATTTGTTAGTTTATTGCAGAGCAAAAATGGGTATTTTATTTACTGAAAACACTTTGCCATTTACCTTATGCATTTTATTTGGAATGTAAATCACTAAAATGAAAGAGAGTGAGAGAGAGAGATTAACAGCAAAATTATATGCTATGTTACTACCGGCAAATAAAATTACCATTTCTAATGTAGCTAACACAATTTTTGAAAATAAAGGAAATTTGAAAATTTTGCAAAATAATTTTAAAAAAGAAAGCTATTAAACCACACTTTTTCCTCATATGCCTTTCTCAAATCTAGAATTGTTTTGCCTACTGAACTGTTGGGTGGAAATTATATTGGGTTAGTTTGACATGAGGAATTCTTATGGAACCCAGGCTGGCTCCTAGTGCTAACCATCCCAACTCCCTGAGAGCTTAAAAAACATTGATTCATGTTAGAGCATAAAAGTGTGCTGGAGATGGATATCAAAGTCATCCCACTACAACTTCTGGAATGTTCCTACGCTAACTTCTCCCCCCAACTTGCTTCCCTGTCCTCATTTTGACTTGTCCTTTGAAAACATAGCCATTTGTGCATTTCTGATCATCTGACACCCGGCACAGTCCCCTCCAAGAATCTTCTCAGCAGATCTTCAACCATAAAAGAAAATACTTAGACAATGAAGAATGTCATTTGTTTGGATTAACAAGTAACTCATTTTAAAAACTAGACTTTTCAATCTTCTAAAGTTCTTGTGATCTTCAGAACACATTTCTTTTATTCTATTTAGTGTAAATAATGCACTCAAAGATGGCTACAAATAAATAGCATCACTACAGTGTTATGGATATTCAAGTGTTCAGGATTGTTTGTTACGTCAGCCTCTCTGTAAGCTCCTCTCCATGTATTTGTGTACGTCCATGCTGTGTGTGCTCAGCTGCTCCAGTTGTGTCCAGCTCTTTTCAACCCCATGGACAGTAGCCCGCCAGGCTCCTCTGTCCAGAGCATTTCCCAGACAAGAATACTGGAGTGGGTTGCCATTTCTTTCTCCAGGGGATCTTCCCAACCCAGGAATCGAACCCACCTCTCTTGTGTCTCCTGTAGTGCAGGTGGATTCTTTACCACTGGCTGGAACTGGGAAGCCCATATTTGTGTGTGTGTGTGTGTGTGTGTGTGTGTGTGTGTGTGTGTGTGTGTGTGTATATATATATACATGTATATATGTATATATATACATGTGTATATCTACACATGCATATGTACGTATAGCCTTATGTATATACATACATATGTATATACATACATAATGCTATGTAAGTATATACATATGTATGTATATACATAAGTATATATACATATACACACACACACATATATTTATTTATGTATATGCACATATTTTTATTTTTATACATTTCACATACATTTATCTATACAAAAACATACACACATATGTATTTTTTCACATATCTTAAAGAGTATTTTATAACCCATCCACAGTTTAGAAATCTCAGTTCATGAGAGGCTTTGAGTGTTAGTCACTCACATCTGGTCTGATTCTTTGCAACCCTATGGATTGTAACCTGCAAGGCTCCTCTGTCCATGGAATTCTCTAGGCAAGAATACCGGAGTCGGTATTCCCTTCTCCAGGAGATCTTTCCAACCCAGGAATCAAACCCAGGTCTCCTACACTGAAGGAAGATTCTTCATTGTCTGAGCTACCAGAGAAGCCTGGCCTTCACAAAACCCTTCTTCAAACCTTGGGCTTGCTTTTCTCTACCGATCTTCACACAACTCCTCCTCGTTTCCTCTCCACTCCTGGGGCACCTCCTCAGAGGTCTCCTTTCATGGCGGATCTCATGAAACCCTTGCACTTCTCCCACCCACATCACTGGAACTCAGTCCTGACTTACTGTTTTTGTACCACTTATTCCTACCTGCAATAATTATTTGCCTGTCTCCTTCAACGAAAAGGTGGCTTCCCTGAAGGTAGGACAACTACTGACAGCCTAGGGCTTAGTCCCGACACAAGCACACAGTAAATATCAAATAAATATCTGTTGAATCCAGTGCTGATGCCCCAAACATTAACTGGTACAGGACAGACACCGGGCAATCAGAACAGGGGTGAGAAGTGAACAACTGGGGGCGACCTCCTGGCCTCAACAGACTGAACATTGGCCTTCCTTAAATGAATGAGAGTCTCAGCTGACATCATCTGCCTTCTGTCCAGAAATGGAGTGCTGCTTTCCTCATTGGCTTCTCAGGAATGCCTCTCAGATTTGCACTTATAAGAGTGACCACTTGCAGTTACACAGCAGAACATTATTACTGCAAACCTCACAAATATTTCCAGTAATATTTCTTTATATTGACATCTAGTCATGGGATCTTTCTCATACTTTCTCAGAATTTTCCATAATCTGGCTTTTGAAAGACTAATTCTTTTTTTTAAAAAGTTTGTTTATTTATTTGGCTGCCTTGGGTCTTAGTTGCATCATGTGGGATCTAGTTCCCTGACCAAGGATGGAACCTGGACCCCCTACATTCGGAGTTCTGAGTCTGCCACTGGACCACCAGGGAAGTCTTAAGACTGATTCTAATTCTAGCATTTCTTTCTCCGTCCAATGTGAACACAAGAGACCCAACTTATTACAAAGTCTCAGTATACAAATCAATTCTTCCTTTTAGATTAGAATGCAACTTTGTTGCACATTTCTTTTTTTGCTTCATCTCTCTTGAGATTGAGAATGTGTTAAAACTAAATATTTTTCATATGCTTTGCTCTTTCAGTTGAAATGAGACACAATCCACCACCCCATCATCCTGCCTTCCTGTCTTCCTTCTGGGCGAGTGTTGCCCACCTGCTCTACTCACGGCCCCCAGGGAGTAAGTTATTTAAAGTCATGACTCATTTATTCATTTTTTCAAATCCTCACCACTAGGCAGCAGAGTCTGACTATAAATGGGAAGAGTAGCTTTAAGTGAAATTGAATTGAATATTCTTTTTCCTTCTTTCTTGGCCCAATAATTTCTTCTTTAGCTTCTTGCAATTTCAATTATGCACATGCTGTCTACTCCCCTGTCCTGTTCTCAGAGATCTAATACAAGGCAGCTTTTAGCCTGCCATATTCCAGTCTTGATTGTCATCTCACTAGTTCCCAGTAATAAGGGAGATCTAGTTTACCTCTTTCTGGTTCATTTAAATGTCATTTTATTCATTGCTCCAAATCACTCACATTTTCTTATTCATTTTCCTGTTGCTTTCATTTAAGAGTTACCAGGACCATCCATGTTGCTGCAAATGGCATTATTTCATTCTTTTTAATGGCTGAGTAATAGTCCAATGTATATATGTACCATATCTTCTTTATCCATTCATCTGTTGACAGACATTTAGGTTGCTTCCATGTCTTGGCTGTTGTAAACAATGCTGCAGTGAGAAGTGAGGTGCATTTATCCTTTGGATCATGTGTTTCTTCAGATATATGCCCCAGGAGTGGGATTTCTAGATCATATGGTAGCTCTATTTTTAGTTTTTTAAGTAACCTTCATACAGTTCTTCATAGTGGTTGAACAAATTTACATTCCTACCAACAGCGTAGGAGGGTTCCTGTCTCTCCACACTCTCTCCATCATTTGTTATTTGTGGATTTTTTTTTTTTTTTTAATGATAGCTGCCTGGATGGAAGTTGGGGTTTGAGGGAGAATGGATCCATATATACGTATGGCTGGACTTCCCAGGTGGCACTAGTGGTAAAGAACCTGCCTGTCAATGCAGTAGACATAAGAGATGAGGGTTCAATCCCTGAGTTGGGAAGATACCCTAGAGGAGGGCATGGCAACCCACTCCAGTATTCTTGTCTGGAGAATCCCATGGACAGAGGAGCCTGGTGGTCACAGTCCATAGAGTCACAAAGAGTCTAACACGAATGAAGTAACTTAGCATGCGCACAGAGCACATATGTATGGCTGAGTCCCTTCGTTGTTCACCTGAAATTACCACGACATTGTTAATCAGCTATACTCCAATACAAAATAAAAAGCTTAAAGTTTGGAAAAAAAAATTTTTAATAAAATTATCATTCTGTGGGGGAAAAAAAAAAAAGTTACCGGGAAACCCAGCCAAAGAATTTGGATTTTAATTTTATCTAATTATGTCCCCCTTCTTCTGAAATTTTTTCCTTCCATCCATCTTTTCTCCCTCCTTTCCTCCCTTCCTTCCCTCTTTCCTTCCTTCCTTTCTTCCTTCTTCTTTCAGCTTCTGCCTCTGTCCTCTCTCTCTCACTTTCTAAGCCAGACTATGGACCCTAATTCCACAGGATACCCAGGTTACTTGCACAGTTACAGTTACATAGTTACATAGTTACATAGTTACAGTTACAGTTACATAGAGCCTGTCAGCAGGAATTTTTCCATCATTAGCTTCCATTGTTATTTAGATAGCATACTATAAGGTCTCACCTTATTGGTTCCAAAGTTTGACAGCAATTAAGAAAACTAAATTCCAAAGCAGAGGGGAAGCAAGCTAGCATATTTTCCCAAAGGTTAAAGTCTTGAAAAGACAACCTCAGTGTCAGTTTTCAATTACAGAGCCTGGTTGTTTGAGTTATTTAGGTGTGTCCAGATATATTTTAAAACAAAATAAAACAAACTACAACATTTTAAGGGGTGTCTGGAAAAATACACTTGCTTAACTTCTCCAATTATTTATGGCCTTTTGTGAGTCAAAGAGCAAATGAGAAGGTAGAAGTCTTCTTTGGTCAGATAGAGCTCCAGAAATTCCACTGTGTTCCCAGATCAATGAGAAAATGTTCCTGAAATGTAACCAATAAATTATACAGCACATAACTAACCTTTATTTTTAGGTCATCTTGAGGAAGTCAGTTCATAAATATTAATAGCTCTGGATCAAAGACAATAACTTTATTATGTTTTTTTTTTTTTTTTTTTCCAAACTAAAAGTTAACCTAGTTGTCCCTATTTGAAACAGATTTGCCTGATCATAGGCCTCTGGTATAGAGATGGCTAGTCCTGATTCCATATCCTAATATATATTATGTGTTAGTGGTATTAGATCCAAGAGAACTGAGACATACACTCATTATTTTGTAGTACTTGCAAATGCTATACCTAGTCCTTTCTATTTTATTCTTTCAAATGACTCTGTATTGTTATCATGTGTCACTGATCTTCACCCATATCTCAAGAGCAGAGAGCACGTGGTAGGTGGGATGGACATATGTGAACCCCTGAAACCCCACTCTCCACAATGGCTTCTCCCAGCTTCCACCTTAGCCAGGACTCAAGGGACTCTGAAGGACCTGTCCTGAACCTGCACACGCAAAGCCTCCAAACCAAGGAAGAAGTCCAACTGACACCCAGTTCCCTGTCCTACTTCCATTCTTCATTCCCTATTTTCAAGGAATTCTAAGCCTGAATTGGAGTACAGGGCGAAGGGGAGGAAAGAGGCAGAGAGAGAGAGAAGGAGGAAGATGGGGGTGGTCAGGGAGAAGCTCTCCCATCTCCCCAAGCCCTAATCTTCAGGACCAGAAAACTGAGGATTCACTTTGCAAATATCCACAAAGCCTACAGAGGGGCAAATTCTCCAGGCCTCCAAGTCATAGATCCTAGAAGTTTCTGAATTTGGTTTTCTGTTGCATATTCTAACTCTCAGAACCTAAAATAGTTTCACCAAGGAATATTTTTCAACCTTCGTTTATAAAGGCCATTAAATGCCCTGCCCCAAAATTTACAAAACATGGAAAATCATGCATTTTAAAAGTCTCTTGCAAGTCTAGGCACTGGATGTCTCTGAAAGTCGTCCTCTACCATTACTAGAAGGCTGACCATTGAAGAATTGATGCTTTTGAACTGTGGTGTCAGAGAAAACTCTTGAGAGTCCCTTGGTCTGCAGGGAGATCAAACTAGTCAATCCTCAAGGAAGTCAGTCATGAATATTCATTGGAAGGACTGGTGCTGAAGCTAAAGCTCCAGTACTTTGGCCACCTGATTGGAAGAATTGACTCATTGGAAAAGACCCTGATGCTGGGAAGTACTGAAGGCAGGAGGAGAAGGGGACAACAGAGGATGAGATGGTTTTATGGCATCACAGACTCAATGGACGTGAGTTTGAGCAAGCTCCTGGAGATGGTGAAGGACAGGGAAGCCCGACATGCTGAAGTCCATCGGGTCACAAAGAGTCGGACATGACTGGGCGATTGAACAACAACACAAAACCATTACTAGGTGCTAAAGAGCAGGGCCTTTTTTGACAACCAAAAAGAAAAAAATCTCAGATCATCAATGGCACATGAGCAACATATACACTTCTGAACTCTTAAATCTTTCCTCCAAAGAAGACCTTGCTTGTGTATTTGAGCATAGTGAGGCATAGGCCAGTTTTATCAGAACCTTTCATAGTCTTCCTGTCTGGTAATTCCTCCTACTGGAGAACCACAAGAATGGGGAAGTGTTTTCTCCATGATGCATGGGAGGGTCTAAAAATTACATAGAAAACCTTCAGTGCAGGAAACTTGCATCTCATTTTCCCCATCATACTATGACACTAGAAAAGACTAATCTGATTACCCTTCTGTGACTAGAATGGTTAAATTGTCAAATAAAAACATACAAACTACTAGGCATAAAATAAGCTACAAGGTATGTTGTACAATGCAGGGAGTATGCAGCCAATGTTTTATAAATAATAAATGGAGAACAATCCTGAAAATTGTGAATCACTATATTGAACACACGTGGCTTACATAATATTGTACAGCAAATATGCTTCAGTAAAAATAAATAAGAAATTTTAAGAAAAGGGCCAGTCCTAAAGAATTTTCTAGGACACTACCTAAAAATTCAAAAAGAATAAACAACATTCCAAAGATAAAGCAGCTCAGCCAAGTACCAAGAAAATTTCCTTCCCCAAGATTAAAAACCAGATGTATAAGCCCTAACACCCAGTATTATACATACACAACATATTTTTTTGTCACTTATCAAGAGTGCTACAAACTCAAAAACAGGAAACAATTTAATGGAAATGTGACTAGGTGGCTGTCCCAGGAGGTTTCACTGACATGCATCCTCCTGATTCTATCTTGCCAGGTGGATTCTTGTGGCCAGTGTCATGAAGGAATCGTCCCTTCTCCTGCTGTCCCCACCAGAACTGTTCCTCCCAGACCCCTAGAATCTGTCGGTGTAAAACAAGATAAATACAGCTGATATTCTTCCCTTGCCCTCATTCTTCAACTCATTCATTGCCTTCAACTTCAACTCATTCTCCAAATGGAATCAAGATAAACTTTTAAAAAAATGCTTAATGAATCCTTTATTTGGACGATATTCCACCACATAAAATCATAAAGCAATGAAAAAGTTTTTCAAATTGTTATTAATATATATTTATTCGTGTTAGTAGACAGCATGGTAAAGAAGGAAATGGCAATTACCCCAAATCTCACCATTAAAAAACTGTCACCATTAAAGCATTGATAGATTTTTCTAACAGTTCTGTTTTCACAAGCAATATACATAATTTTTAATCAAGATTTGGGTGTTGCTGTATTTTGAGTTTAACATTCCATTCCATTAGGATTCCAGCTTAGTGCTATATCAGAAGTTTCTCTAATTTTTCAGCATTTGTTGTCTAGTAATCTTTATTCATCATACCATTAACTGAAAAGTGGAGATGAATTTAGCTTTCAGCAACTGAAGAATTGCTAGTATATCATTGTACATACCCTCCATCAAACATTTAACCAACATTAAAAATAATTTTCCTGAAGATAAACTTTTAAACACTTAAATCTGAGAGTAATCTCTGGTTTTTAAGGCCAGTCAGTGACTTGTTAATGTCCGAGAGTGAAATTTGATGTTCTTTTTATTGCTTACAAGGATCCTGGGATCTGGTTCTTGGCTTTTTCTCCAGCCTTACCTTCTGCCATTACTTCAACACCACCATCATCATCAAGTGAGGAATTTCTTTTTCTGCTCCCTCTACTGCCATCACAGATCACCACCAAGTGAGCATTTAGCAGCTGTGACCTCGACCATTTAACTCTCCTTCTCCCATTTCCCTTCCTTCCAGATCTTAATACCGGCAGGAAAATGTGATGCCTTGTCAATTACAAGTCACAAGACTAACTCAGCCTCAAATGCCATGTAGATTACAAGGTTCCCGAGTTTGGTAGAGTCAATAAATGGAATTCCATTTTCAAACTGGAAAACCTGTTATGGGATGAACTCTCTCCTCCCACCAACCATAAATCCATCTGTTGGAACCCTAAACCCCAGGACCTCAAAATGTGATTGTATTTAGAGATAGGGCTTCTAAAGGAGGGATTAAGTTAAAGTAAAGGCCATCATGATGGGGCCCTAATCTAATTATTATCTGTATAAGAGTCAGAAATTGGGACCCACAGGATAACACCAGGAAAGCACACGCACAGAGAAAGACCATGTCAGGACACAGGGAGAAGGTGGCCTCTACAGGCCCAGGAGAGAGGCCCTGGAAGAAACCACTCCTGCTATCACCTTGATTGATCTTGGACTTCCAGCTTCCAGAGCTGTGAGAAATAAATATCTGTTGTTGAAGCCACAGAGTCTATGGTGTTTTATTACAGCAATCCGAGCAGACTAGTACACTATGAAAAGTTAGAAATATCTCACTTGCATTCTCAAGCTGAAAATCTATCCTTATCATCATTAGTTTTCCATTTTCAACTGTCTTTACCTCTAAATCTAGAAATAAATATGAACGTTAAGGAAGAACCTAATAACAAGGATTCATTCATTGGTCAAGGTATACAGGGCAGGCCCTGGAACGGGTGCTTCATGAATGCCAATTTATTCTCCACATAACAGCCCAGGACACTTAGGACCACAGAGGTTGAGTAACCAGCCCAAGATCATACCATCAGCACAAAGACAGAGATGACATTTGAAAGTGCATCTCTGTGAGAGCTGAGTTTGGTAGAAGGAGCAAAGGCTTGAACCCAGAAGTGTTGCTAAATTTCCAAGTCTGATCTTAAGTCAGATTATTTGTCTTCATTTCAGTTTCTTCATTTGTAAAATGAGGATAGTGTGATATTTACTTTGCAAGATTGGAAAAAGGATTAAATGAGATAATATGCAGAAGAATAAGAATTCAGTAGATATTCAGAAGTGGTCAACCCCTCTATTGTAGCTTGTTTCAGAGGTAAAGCCAAGAAAAGAATGCCAATATCAGCAGAAATTGCCTTGTTTCAGCAGGGCCCTTCAGTTTCAATAAAGAAAAAGCCTATTTCTCTATTGATTTATATGTGATCATTTATAAATTAAATAGGCTTTTAAGTGACTGATCTGCCTCTGTCTAAGCTGGGGCCTGTGACTAGGTGCTTTTGAGATGTCTGTGCTCACCTCTGGAAAACAGGACAAAGGAAAATCAAGTGAAGACTGGCCCATCTCAACAAGTCAGGGCTGAGCTAACAAAGCCTAGTGCCTGTGTGAAAATATGAAGTGGACAAGGAACTCTGATTTGAATTAAAGTCTATTTGTGTTTCTTAAAGAAATCACTATTCAGTCATGGTGAAAAGTACTGCTCGGCTACAATATTCTCAAAAAAATAAAAAGTTGAATTGGAAAAAAAAAAAAAAAAGAAGAAGCACCACTCAGGAGTCAGCCACACATAGAGTCAAAGTCACCTCCTTCAATTTTCGAGATAAGTGACCTTGGCCAAATTCCCTAACCTCCCCAAACTGGTTTTCCTCATCTGTAAAATAACCACAATAATAACTGCCTCATGGTCTGGTTGTAAATAATAAATGCAATTATATATGTACAGTGCTTCATGAGAATAACATTTACATAACACTTGCTATGTGTCAGTCACTGGCTTAAGCACTTGACTTATATTTATTCAATTTGGTATAGTCTTCATAACAATTTTTTGAAATAGGTACTATCATCAGCTTCATTTTACTGAGGAGGAAGCTGAGATTCAGAGAAGTTAAGTCACTTGCCCAAGATCACACAGGAGTAGCTGGTGGAGCTGGATTCCAGAGGCTATATATTTAGCCTTTATGGAATACCTGCCTCTGAGTAAATACCTAATACTTCAGTTCAGTTCAGCTGCTCGTGTCATGTCCAACTCTTTGTGACCCCATGGACTGCAGCACGCCAAGCCTCCCTGTCTATCATCAACTCCCAGAGTTTGCTCAAATTCATGTCCATTGAGTCGGTGATCCCATCCAACCATCTCAGCCTCTGTTGTCCCCTTCTCCTTCCACCTTCAATCTTTCCCAGAATCAGGGTCTTTTCAAATGAGTCAGTTCTTTGCATCAGGTGGCCGAAGTATCAGAGTTTCAGCTTCAGCATCAGTCCTTCCAATGAATATTCAGGACTAATTTCCCTTAGGAGGGACTGGTTGGATCTCCTTGCAGTCCAAGGGACTCTCAAGAGTCTTCTCCAACACCACAGTTCAAAAGCGTCAATTCTTTGGCGGTCAGCTTTCTTTATAGTCCAACTCTTACATCCATACATGACTACTGGAAAAACCATAGCTTTGACTAGATGGACCTTTGCTGGCAAAGTAATGTCTCTATTTTTTAATATGCTCTCTAGGTTGGTCATAACTTAATACTTACAATTGCATTAAAGAAAAAATAATCCCTTTTAATTTGACTCTTAATTTTTGTTTTTTATTTTAAGAGAACTTTGTACAACAAACTAAAACATAACCTATCAATAGGAATGCTTTCAAAAATCATATGAATATGGTTTGTTTCAGATTTAACCTAGTTTTAGCTAAGAATTATGTTTTTAATTACATAAATTACATTGATGATAGAATCACAGTAAGTTAATGTAAATGAAATTAAATAATGTTAGGAGCACAGAAGATGAGAAATGTTTATCAAAAAGTCATAGAGGAATGGAGGATTTGTTTACTGAATAAAGTGTACCTGTTTTGATTTTCAAATATACTGTACATAATATCCTATAGAGAGTTTTAAGTGAAAATGTACCTTTCATATAAAATATAATAAGATCTCAAAACATTCTTCTCCAAAGATATAACACCCATGTATTTTTTTCCAATCTTATGTTTAAGTTGTGTAAAAAAGTAATCACAGTATATGGGAATTTTCACCATCTAATTCAAATTTTCTGTCTTTTTTCGAACACATATCTCACATTTATCTCACATATCATACTTGTTATTTTTCTTCATTCAATCCTGATGGCTCAGATGGTAAAGAATCTACCTGCAGTGGAAGAGACCTGGATTCGATCCCTGAGTAAAATCCACTCCAGTATACTTGCATGGAGAACTCCATGGACAGAGGAACCTGGCAGGCTACAGTCCATGGGGTCCAAAGAGTCAGACATGACTAAGCGACTAACACTAAACTACTAACATTTACTAAGTACTCACTTTGGGTGACTCTGCCCTGAATGCTCAGGACACAGCTGTCCTTGAAGACACTCGGAGACAGGAAGGAAGGTAATTATAATAACGTGAGTGGTGTTTCCCCTGTAGTTCTTCAGCTCAGTAAGAAGACAAGTGAAGAAGGTAGAAGAGGACTATGCTCAGATGAGCAGACACTAGTGGTATGCCAAAGGCCTGAGCCTGGGCAGCGAGGTCAGTGTTAATGGGTGCAGCTTCCCAGGCTGTAAAGAGGAGCTACAAGAAAGATCAGGGGTGTGGAATGCCTACCATGCCATGCCAAGGATTGAGATATTTTAAGGGTTTTAAACATAAGAATGTCTAAACATAATCAGATTTGTGTTTTAGGATTTTTATTGGAAGGAATTGTTTTTTTATAATTGGAGGATAATTGCTTTACAATGTTGTGTTAGTTTCTTCTGCACAGCAACGTGAATCAGCTGTATGTACACATATGCCCCCTCCCTCTTGAACCTCCCTCCCACCCTACTCCCCATCCCACCTCTCTAGGTCACCACAGAGCGCTGAGTTGAGCTCCCTGTGCTATACGGCAGGTTCCCACTAGCTATCTGTTTTACACGTGGTAGTGTATATACGTCAATGCTATCTGGAGGCAAAGAAATAATTCAGGAGTCTAACTGCTATTTGTGTCAGAAGAGAAAGTATAGAGGGTCTGAACAAAGACAGTCACCATGGAAACCAAGGGGAAGGAAAGGGGTGGGGGTTACCAATGTGCTCGAACTCCCAGTCTTTCCTTTCTACTAATAAAATTGTTTCTCACATTTTTTCTCCATCTCATATGAGCTAAAATTGTTATCAATTTATGCCAGGCCTAATTTCATTGTCCCTAAAGTCTGATAGGAGCTGCTACTTACCAATAAGGGCCCTGAAACACAGCATTGATGCAACTAGCTCAAGGTCACACAATCAGGCAGGAGCAGAGAGACAAGACCCAAACCAGCTTTGTCTGAATCTGCAGCTGATGCACCCACCCAGCCATGCACCCACCCACCCCCTTACCGCTTCTATTCTCCTGTTTTTCACTCTCACTGACTGGCTTTTAACCTGAATCCATCCCTATCCTTTCTTAAAAGAATAACTCATCTGCTTACTAGTCTTTCCAACTACCGTGCAATCTATTGCTTCCCATGTCATGTTGGTCTTAAACCTCTGCAATGTTCACCTTCTCATCCTTTTTTCCCTTAAATTTCAGCATTTGGTTTCTGTGCCATCTAAATATACTGACGCCAGGACTTCCCTGGGGGTCCAGTGGTTAAGACTTCGTGTTCCCACTGCAGGGTCATGGGTTTGATCCGTGGTTGGGGAACTAAGATCCCACAAGCCACAGGATGTGGCCAAAATATAAGTAAACATAAACATTGATTTAAAAAAAATTCATGATGAATAAAAATCAAATTTAAAAAGCAAATATACTGACACCGATTATTGTCTGGAAAATTTTAAAGTATTTCTTCATCCTTCTTTCCCTGTGCTTATCAGAGTACTTTGCCTTAGTAATGACTCCTTTATTCCCTGAAACTCTTTTTCCATATGCTTTTCCAACACGTCCCCGTGTCACTCCAGCGGCTCCTTCTCTGGCTCTTATGTTAGTTCTTTCCTGATAAAGAAAAACATTTCCTTTCTTCTATGTTCTGTACGTGCTTCTAGAGGTTTGAGTTTTCCTTTGCTTCCTTTTAATTTTTTTAAAAAATCCTCTGCTATTCTCTTTCAATATAAAGACTTCTGTTTCAGCGGTGTGCTGACAACTTGTATTTCACACACCCTCCCCATACATGCCTGCGTGCCAGTTACCTCATCTGCTGCCTCTTGGGAGCAACAAAGAAGTACACAAAGGATTCATCCCTGTTGTGTGAGCTTTTTGCCTGACCTCTGTCTCCCCCTGTACTTAGATTTCTTTGATCATGAAAATAAATGCCAGGCAGGTATTCAGTTTACAGAACTAGAACTGAAGCCTGCAGACGATAACAGGAAAGAGAGAAAGACAAAGTCAGTGGAATATCCCCAGCTGAATGCATCTTAGTGCACAGCTCAAGCTCAAATTCCTGGAGGACCAGGAACCTCTGTCCCATACTTAACTGGAAGCCTCCAGAACTAGTATGACTCAACCAGCAAACATTCCATTGAACCTGCACCTCACCAGGCTGACAGCGAGGCTGGAAGCCCAGTGCAGTCAGTGATGACAGTTCTTGCTGGGCACTCTCAGGGTGACCCAGAATTGACGCTGATGTGAAACCGGAGTGTCAACAAGACTCCTGAAAGTTCCAGTCTTGAAAGACAGGATCCAGGAGTTTTCTGTTCAGAGCCCAGTGCACTTTTCATTTCCAACCCCTTTACAGGTTTGTCCAAAGCACAATTCAGTAAAAACAAAATAAAAAACCCCCTAAAAACAGTGTTAGTCACCTCTGCTCTCTCCATCCCCACTTCGATGTCCGTGAGATAAGAATTTAAAAACTTAGATTGAGACAAAAGCGCAGTCCCTAAAATTGTGCTTTACTGTTTTTGGTTTTTGCTTTGTTTCTTCTTTTTCGATTTTTTGGAGGGTGGGGGTGGGGTAGGAATACAAGCTCTTCAACCTCTCCTCTGCCCCCCTTTTACGGGGGGTGTTCTTCGGCGCACAGAAGGGATCTCTTTCTGGGGAATAACCTTTCTGCGTGCTCCTTAACCAGCCAGCGGGC
Source organism: Dama dama (assembly GCF_033118175.1). Lineage (NCBI taxonomy): Eukaryota > Metazoa > Chordata > Mammalia > Artiodactyla > Cervidae > Dama > Dama dama. The sequence goes on along the minus strand of NC_083709.1, from coordinate 16,344,225 downwards.
GTCCAAATCATCATCTTCTCCCCAGCTAGCTTAGGTTACAAGTTCCGCAGAGGCAGAGCTGTTTATTTACCGCATGTCTCATGCCCTAGTGCAGGGAGAGGCTCCTAGGCTCGGCTACGAGTCAGGAAGGCAAGGATCGCCGGGCCGGAGCTCTCAGGCCAGGTGACACAGTCCTGGGTGCCGGCGCGGCTTGACAGCTTCATCCCCGCCCACTGGCAGGCGAGCGCGGCCCGGCCACACATGCGCGCGCGCAGGGTCCTTAAAAGCCGCGGCCGCGCCGAGAGGCCGAGCTCGCCCACCGAGCGCAGGCGGCGACATGCACGTGAACGGCAAAGTGGCGCTGGTGACTGGCGCGGCCCAGGGCATCGGCCGAGCCTCCGCCGAGGCACTGCTGCTCAAGGGCGCCAAGGTAAGCGCGGCGGGGCGCACGGCCCACCCGAGACCCGCCCTCCAGCCGCGGTCGCCGGCAGTGAGCGACCAGGCTGCGCCCCCGGTGCTCTCCTTGCCGTCTCCAGAGCTGTCCAGGCTGGCTCACTCCAGCGGACTTCGAATGCGCCGGCAGAGAACCCGATCTGTAAACTACCCGATCTCAGGTCCAAACGAGGAGGTTCCTGTTGTCTCTGCATTGTCGGTCTGTCTGTTTTATCAGGCGCGAAGGATCTCGATTCCTCTCCTTTTGTCCGTAGGTAGCGCTGGTCGATTGGAATCTCGAAGCAGGTGTCAAGTGTAAAGCTGCCCTGGATGAGCAGTTTGAACCTCAGAAGACTCTGTTTATTCAGTGCGATGTGGCCGATCAGGAACAACTGAGAGGTAAGCGAGGGGGAAATCAATCCATTAGCGCAGAGCGCGCCTTGAGCAAGTAGCAACCTGAAGGCAGCCTGCGCCAGAGAGCCAGCTTGGGGTGGCGTCAGGCAACCTCCTGCAAAGCAACTACCGCTGAGCTCCAAGAGATAGCCGACTGCTACGTTTCCTCTGACATCCCAATAGACATAAATTCCTCTGACATCCCAATAAACATAAAACAACTAAGGAGGAAGAAAAGCCAAGCATGTTTGAGAAATCCTTTTCTTTTAGTCATTTGGCAGCACCTAATGTAATCAAAATTCCTTGGTGTATTCCAAGATAGTGCTGCTTCAGTAGTTATTAAATGATTGAACTTGCAAATGGAACTTAGAAAGATAAAATCGGCTAGGGGATAACTGCAAACTACTTCTCCCAGAAAGCTGGAAGACGGCAGAGTCCAATGGCAATCAAATGTGGCAATGTTTCTCCTTGGAACATGCTAGAATGCAAGGTCAAGGGTTGTCATCACAGCTGTGCTGGATGCTTTTGACCAGATGTTCTCCCTGATTTTTCCCCTATGAAATGCTTTAAAAACAGTAATAGTTGTATTGCAGAGTTAGAATTGCAGAAGAAAAGTTTCTGTCAGACTTTCCTCAGTGCTTTCCTGTTTCTGTCTACTCGCTTAAGACAGACAGATCTACTTGACCAATCTAGAGACAGTATTGGTGTAGACAAAAAACAGATTTGGTCATTTAGAAGTCCAACAGATCTGTATGAAAAAATACATGTATTTCGAGGAAAAACGAGAAAATAGAACATTTGTATTTCACAGTTTTTTATTGAAAGACTAAGTGAAAAAAATTGTTAGGCACATCTTTAATTGATGGATCAAAAAACTTTCATGAAAGTCACTTTAGTACTTTTCTTAACATGGATGAGTCTGTGTGTGTGTTGTTTTTTTTAATGTTGGAGTGTTCTGTGTTCTGTGAAAGAGTGAAAATGGAGTGGTATGTTAGAAGGAAACACATTGTTGTTCAGGGAAATTGTTTTAAAGGAAATTATGTAATTAAACTCTGAAAATTTTATAAAGACCCATAACATGGATTATAAGTGTGAGCAGAAGAGACCTGTAAACACAGTGCCAGAGGAATGTATTTTGCCAGAGGATAAAGTTTTGCTGATTGCACAGGGTATTTTTCTTCAGGGGTAAAGTCATGTCAAATCCCAACAGCCATACTGATGGAATAGTGAACAGTAGAGGTCATCTGAAAGTTATTTCTGTCTGAATTTATGTAGTTTTGCACATGACATTTAATCTTAATTGTTTTGCTTCCCAGTATTTAAAATTAGTACCTTGGCTATAAACACGTTCCTTAAGGATAACTGATTGTGGAGGAGGAAACCAGACACATAATGAGTGACCAGGAGAAGTCATGATGGTCAATGAGAAAGCCACATGTTTTCTAGACATCAGTGTTTATTTGCATTTTAGGAAAACTTGGCATTGGCTCTTCCAGTTTCAAGGTTTAGTGTGGGCTACAATTTTTAAAACTATGTAGACATGTGGCCCAAGAGATGTCATTGAAATGATAAAAATACAGAGGTGAAAAAGTTCTTGGAGATGACCTAAAGATGAAAAAAAAAGCAACAGGAAGAGTTTAGGCAAATTATAAAGGGTGCCGTGGCTTTTAAATGTCAGCAAAACCTAGACTATGAGTTGCTTGAGCCCAAAAGTGAGAAGCCATTAGTATTTGACAACCTAATTTCCTGTAAGATGGTTCTGGAGTTCTGAAGAGTGTGCGTGTACCTGCTAAGTCGCTTAAGTCATGTCCGACTCTTTGTGACCCTGTGGACCTGCCAGGCTCCTCTGTCCATGGGATTCTCCAGGCAAGAATGCTGAAGTGGGCTGCCATGCCCTCTTCCCCTGGGTGGGGAAGATGTGGGATCTTCCCCACATCTTCCCCACCCAGGGATCAAACCCGCATCTCTTGTGCCTCCTGTATTTGCAGGCAGGTTCTTTACCACTAGCACCATCTGGGAAGCCCACTAGGTACTAGATGCACTAAAACGATCATAATGGATCTGAATACACAAGTGTTTAATGTGACACTTTCTGAAGATAGTATGGCTTATTTTGAAAAGGATGTTTGTCATAGGCTAAACCACAGAACTTCAGTAACTTCTCAGGGACAGAGATGCTGGCTGCCCAAACTGACTTCCAAGAGCACTTAGCATAGGGTGCTCAGCTCTCTAAAATTTACTCCATTGAGATACTGCTTACAGAAAGTTAATGTGCATACAAATTGTCTACGGATCTTACTAAGGTTAAGATTCTGATTCTGTAGGTCTGTGGTACCACTGATTCTGAATTTTTGACAGGTTCCCAGGTAATTCTGATTGATCCTTGTTGACTCACAAACCACACTGAGAAGCAAGGCAATAAGCCAGTCTAGGAGTGTAATTTTCACCAGAAGACTGCATAAGTTAAAACATCGTTTCAGGGCATACAGTGTGATAAATGTATCTGTGCAAAGTAAGAACAGATCTATAATGTCTTCTTTTTTTATTAGATACTTTTAGGAAAGTTGTAGATCACTTTGGAAAGCTGGACATCTTGGTCAATAATGCTGGAGTGAATAATGAGAAAAACTGGGAAAAAACTCTGCAGATTAATTTGGTAAGTTGTCTAAACCATGTTCATTCTCTACAATTACTTCATAAAAGGATGTCTTAAAAGGAAAAAAGGGTTTTTTTCATGGAAACAATATAATGACCTACAATTTAGAAAAAGGGAATTTACAAAAAGCTAGGGGAAAAAGCACTTCCTTTCACAAATAGGAAGACATTTGAGATTTTCAATTATGAAAATAAATCTGTCTTAAAATATTAAAAGGAAATAGGAAAAAAAAACATCATTTATTGAGTAACTTAATAGTTGTCAAGCTACGATCTCCAGCCAAACTAGCCTGCCACCTGTTTTTGTATGACCTGCAAGCTACAAATGGGCTTTACATGTTCTAATAGTTGAAAAAATAGTAAAAAAAAAAAAAAAAAGAAATGTATGAATATATGAAATTCAAATTTCAGTGTCTGTAAAGCTTTATTGGCACACAGCCAAGGTTTATTTACATGTCTCTGGCTACTTTTATGCTATAGCAATAGAGCTGAATAATTGTGACAGTGGCCCTATGATTCACAATGCCTAAAATGTTTACTATTTGAATTTTTTCAGAAAAAAATCTTTCCAATTTCTGCCTTACATTATTTATTTAAAAACTAAATTTAATTCCAGGACTACAATAGAAAACAAGGCTAAAATGACCATTGGACTTTGTAATAATTAAGATTTTATTATTAATGTCAGTGTATGTGTGTGTACGCATGTGTGTGTGTCATGTCCACAATGTTTGATGATTATTTAATTCTTTCTTGAATTGTGAAAATGTAGAATTAGGAAATAAAATTTGTTTTATGCATTATATTACAAGCTTACTGATTATCCCACTTTATAAACACATGACATAAACCATTGGGGTTTAGAAATACTCAAACTTTAGCTAAAGCCAGATGTCAGAGCTGGGTAGGGCATGGGGTCACCATGCCCTTGGTAATTTCTTTTATTTGGTAATCTTTTTTATTAGTCTTGCAAAGCAGGCATGTGTAAAGTGCAGAGGGGCCACGGTGTGTATATTAACACACAGGGAGTGCTGCCTACTTCACCATATTCAACTTCTTAGAAACAGGTACCATGTGATGTTTTTCTTTGTTCTTCTCTCAGTAATCAACACGATATCCTGAACATAGTGCTTAGTCAATAAATATTTGGCTTGAATTGACATTCTCTGAGTAATGACTTAACTGTAATAACTTGATAGAATTGATGAGAATTACCCTAACTCGCAAAAAAAGGTAATCTGTGAGCACTACTTTTTTTAAGGTACAGAGTTGCACCCCAAGCTTGACAGATACCTAAAATCCTTTGACTCAGATCAAAAGGTACTATTTTAAAGTGCAAACACCCTCCTTCTAGTTCTATCTAAAATTTGTCTCAAGCGTTCCTGGGTATCATATTTCAAAATAACTTTCAAAGGTGTTTGTCAAGTGTCTCTCAAAATGTTTCTGATGTGTGTGTGTATGTTTAGAGACCTCACAACTGCTGTTTCTGAGTTGAGACAACTCTTTGATTTTCTTCTACTTTACGCAAATAGTATAGTTAAGTAAAATGAAATATTTTCATTCTGTTAACCATAGTTACATCTCTTGGCTAAATCTTACTTTATCATGTATATCAATGTCTAATACCATTGATTTTGCTTAGTTAACACCTAATTTAATTTTATGTTTGTGTCTCTGTTATGAATGATAAGATCTTATCATTTTCTGAAAATATTTCTATTTGATTTGGCTGTCAGTTATTCCTTTGCTTACTTTATCTCCTTCATTTGTCTGTTTCTGAATAGAATGTAGTCATATCTCAAATGACAATTCTCAATTTGCCTATCTCTTTCAGTCATCCTGTCAGTTTTAATTCTGCATAAATGGCTTGTGATCATAATTTATCAACCATTGACTTTTTTTTTCCATTTATTTTTATTGGTTGGAGGCTAATTATAATATTGTAGTGGGTTTTGCCATACATTGACATGAATCAGCCATGGATTTACATGTGTTCCCCATCCCGATCCCCCCTCCCGCCTCCCTCTCCATCCCATCCTTCTGGGTCTTCCCAGTGCACCAGCCCTGAGCACTTGTCTCATGTATGCAACCTCAAAGTCTGTTCTGTACATCTGTGTCTCTTTTTCTGTTTTGTATATACGGTTATCGTTACCATCTTTTTAAATTCCATATATATGCGTTAGTATACTGTATTGGTCTTTATCTTTCTGGCTTACTTCACTCTGTATAATGGGCTCCAGTTTCATCCATCTCATTAGAACTGATTCAAATGAATTCTTTTTAATGGCTGAGTAATATTCCATGGTGTATATGTACCACAGATTCCTTATCCATTTCGTCTGCTGATGGGCATCTAGGTTGCTTCCTTGTCCTGGCTATTATAAACAGTGCTGCGATGAACATTGTGGTGCACGTGTCTCTTTCAGATCTGGTTTCCTCGGTGTGTATGCCCAGAAGTGGGATTGCTGGGTCATATGGCAGTTCTATTTCCAGTTTTTTAAGGAATCGCCACACTGTCCTCCATAGTGGCTGTACTAGTGTTGACTTTTTAAAGTTTTAACCCCATTGCAACCTGGGATTTTTTATTTGTTTTCTATTTCCAGATATAAAATTGACATCCATGTTTTCTTTTGATTCTCATTTACCTAGGCATACTTTTTTCTGTTTCTTTATTTTGAAAATGAAAATAACCTTTAATGTTAATTTTGTCTCTTGCTAACAGTATAATGTAAAATCTTAGTTTTCAAATCACATCCTAGAACAAATGCTTTTTGTATTTGTGAATTTAAGCCACTCATATTTATTTTTACTCTTCTGTTAGGATTTATTCCTTTTGCTTTAGTTCATACTTCATGTTCACTAAATTTTCTTTTTGTTTATGTTCTTTTTCCATTCTTATATTAAATTCCATTGGATAGCCTTAATTTTCTTTGGCTGACAAGAAAATAGTACATTTTATGTGTACTCTTTGGTGGTTATCCCTGGCTGATTATGAACCATACTTCAGTATATCCTTTGGTTGCCAGGTTTAAAAAAAATTTTTTTTGAACATGCAACCAATTGGAAACTTCAGGAATTTAAAGAAGGTATATTTCTTATGAACTTATGCCACTCTCTGAAACCACATAAATTGACCAAATTTTTTAAATTGAGCTATACTAATAAAAAAAAAGCACACAACAGTTCTTTCCCTTGTGTATCACTATTATTTTTAGTTTCATCAGTAAAACTCCAGATATTTTATAGATAGAGGTCCCTAGGATGTAAATTTCCCATGTTCAGGTCATTCATAATGGGCACCTACTATGTCTTTTCTCTGAGAAATCAGCTGTCAGAAAACATGTGTATGATTAGAGTTAATATAAAGAAACATGAAAATAGTGAAGAGATATCACAGGGGGAATAGGATTAGATTCTAATGATCTGTTTTCATCCAGCAGAGAGGGCATGTTTGCTTTATTATAATAAATACACAGGTGAATAAACATCTGCTCCAAGCTGGGAAGTTCTTACATTATCTGCAAATGGAGAATTCTGGAGGACGGGAATTTTATTTGTCCCCTTTGGTTATAGCTCACTCTCCAGGATTCTTCCTCATTGAAACTCAACTGGCCTTTACTTTTCTTTGAACTCTGCTGACAGAAGCCACTCCTTAGCTTAACTCCAGAGACTGATGGCATTTGTTTAATATTACAGAAAGAGAACAAGCTATAACCTTTGTCACCCATATATAACTTAAAAACAAGTTCCTTCACTCCTACCTACAATACTCTTTCCAAGAGTAGATTAGAGTCTGACTAATCATTGTCCTCCTAACTTGATTATCTCTGGTAGTAGAATGCAAATATTTGTGTGTGGTTTGTGTATAATATTTTTTTTTTCAATTCTGCTCTGGATGTAATTTGCTTCCTTGTATTATACAATTCCATTTGTGGTCTTTTCCATGTTTTTCCATGTTCTTGTCCATGTCAGAGAGTCATCAGTTAGTTAAAGAACCTCACCACATATCATTCCCTCTTCTGAAAACTTATACAACATAACTTATCCTCATAGAGCTTATCAGTTTTTGAAATTTTAGTAGTAATATTTTGATACATGTACAACTTATGCTAATATGCTGTAAGTTCTTTCAAGGCAGACATTTTTGTTTTGCATGCTTAGTAGATGTTCAATTAAAATGTACACCATGGAATATTACTCAGCCATTAAAAAGAATTCATTTGAATCAGTTCTAATGAGATGGATGAAACTGGAGCCCATTATACAGAGTGAAGTAAGCCAGAAAGATAAAGACCAATACAGTATACTAACACATATATACGGAATTTAAAAAGATGGTAACGATAACCGTATATGCAAAACAGAAAAAGAGACACAGATGTACAGAACAGACTTTGGGACTCTGTGGGAGAAGGCGAGGGTGGGATGTTCTGAGAGAACAGCATTGAAACAAGTATACTCTCAAGGGTGAAACAGATCACCAGCCCAGGTTGGATGCATGAGACAAGTGCTCGAGGCTGGTGCACTGGGATGACCCAGAGGAATCGGGTGGGGAGGGAGGTGGGAGGGGGGATTGGGATGGGGAATACATGTAACTCCATGGCTGATTCATGTCAATGTAGGACAAAACCCACTACAATATTTAAGGTAATTAGCCTCCAACTAATAAAAATAAATGAAAAAAAAATAAATAAAAGTACAATAAAATAAAAAAAAGAAAAGTAAACTGCTATCCTATGATATTTTGCAGACATGGATATTCATTTTAGTTTTTCAGCACAATGTTTGAATGGTTTCCTATTACATCAGTGTTGCGAACAGTGTTGTCTATCCTTCCACTTTTATTCCTTACCAAATTTATCCCTTCTTTATTCTTCGAACAGTGGTTCTCACCATGTGTCCCACATAAGAGCTCCAGTAAACCTCTTCCCAATCTTTTTTTCCCATTAGACTTCTCTGTCCTTCCTTTTCAGTCTGAAATCAGCCACAGGAGCCTTATAGCTGCTCAGACTCACAAGGAACATTCAGGAAAGAAAGAATTTTTGCATAACTATCAAAGGTTGGTCTGGCCATTGAGCAGAGGTAGACTTCACTTTGAATACTGATAAAGTCATTTGGTAATGTATTTATTTCACTATTTGAAACTTTAATAAGCCTAAATAACTCATTTATACTCGGGTGGGACTTATGACTTAATATGGACATATTGTATTGACTCCATTAGTATATTCAAATAAAAATTAAATAAAATTGATGGCTATCACTGGGGATTCTTTAAAAGGATTTGTTCTGTACCTGAATTTAAAATTCATGAACTTTTGGGACTTCCCTGATGGTCCAATAGGTAAGAATCCATGTTCTCAATGCAGGGGGCCTGGGTTTGATCCCTGGTCAGGGAACTAGAGCCCACATGCTATAACTAAGACCCAGCACAGCCAAAGAAATAAATAAAAGTAAAATTAATAAATATTTTTTTTAAATTTGTGAATTTTTATTTCATTTTTCTGATTTTGAATTTCCCAGATTGGGAAAGGATGAAAGTAATCCTTTTACCTCTAAAGTTGGTTAAGCTTTAATAAAGCATAATTTGTATGAAGTCACATTTTCTTCATTCCCACCATCTCATTTCTAAATGAGGTAGACTTTTCTGCTCTACTCTACCTTTAATGAAGAGTTGAGGAAACAGATAGAAACACTTGTCAAGCATACTTCTTTTTCTTGGCTCCCAAGCATGCTGATTACAACTTAAATTAATAACTACTTTCTATTATTGCAACTCTATCATATCTGAGGACCCTATAGACCTATTTTAGTTAGTTAGGGAAGGCTTCCTGAATTATAAGTAGCTTCTGCAAGGGGGAACACAGTCATATTTATCACCTAAATAAGTAGAAATTTTGAAAGATTGAACATGGAAGAAAAAAGGATGAAAATAGATTTCATAAAAAAAATGATCATCTTTATTAGTATCCCTCGAAAACTGACTGGAGGGAAAATAAGAACCTGAAAGGTAAAGTTTTATGATTATATGACGGAATTTTTTTTAATTGCTTTAGTTACTATGTAGCACAAGAACCATAAATAAACTGAAAGCAACTCCAGAGTGGAGGGAAATGAGATGAGGGAAATGAGATAAAGGAAATAACAGATTAGAAAATTTCAGTAGTAAACACACACACACACACAAATATGATAGGAACATATATACATATGTGTGTGTGTGTGTGTGTGTGTGTGTGTTGCTCTGTTGTGTCTGACTCTTTGCGACTCCATGGTTCCTCTGTCCATGGAATTCTCCAGACAAGAGTACTGGAGTGGGTAGCCATTTTCTTCTCCAGGGATCTTCCCAACCCGGCAGTCGAACCCCAGTCTCCCACATTGCAGACAGATTCTTCTTTACTGTCTGAGCCCCCACAGAAGCCCATGCCCTCCTCCATGGGCTCTCCCCAAGCTAGGGATTAAACCCACGTCTCCTGGGTCTTCTGCATTGCAGGTGGTTTTTTTTTTCTGCTGAGCCCCCAGGGAAGCCTATCTATACATATATGTGTGTATAATAGAAGACATGATGCTTATTGAGAGGAGTTAAGTTCATTTATCCATTTATCTTTATTACTAGAGAATTATTTCCAGGATAGGGGAATTTATGAGAGTGATTTTTAAGTTACAGACTGCTTTAATTCATGAAAAAAAGTATTTTAAGGTTTGGAATACTAAGCAATTGTAATTTCAGTATACATAAAAAAATTCTCTCTTCATAACTGAAAATATTGAGTAAGCATGTGTTCATTAGATTTTTTTGTCATAGTCAAGTTTTTTTTTTTATTTGTATTTTATTTTTTTATTTTTTTTTTATTAGTTGGAGGCTAATTACTTCACAACATTTCAGTGGGTTTTGTCATACATTGATATGAAGTTTTTATTTATTCTCACTATGTAAAATTAAGGATTCCCTGGTGGCTCAGTTGGTAAAGAATCCACCTGCAATACTGGAGACCTGGGTTCGATCCCTGGGTTGGGAAGATCCTGTGGAGGGCATGGCAACCCACTCCAGTATTCTTGCCTGGAGAATTCCCATGGACAGAGGAACCTGGCAGGCTGCAGTCCACGGGCTTGCAAAGAGTCAGACATAACTGAACGACTAACCACACATAAAATTAGATATTGAGTTTTCCTTAATATATGATCTGGGACGTGGAAGAGATTGTCATAGTAAAGGAAGAGAGGTGAAAATATATATGTTCAGCTAAAACATTAGTTTTTTTTTTTTTTTTCTTGTAGATTTATTTGAAGAATACTTTCATTTGAAAACTTACTCAATTCTTAACCTGATAATAGGTGGCATGATAATTATTTTTCCTCCTTCATCAAAAACCAGGAAATAAATCTGGCTTTTAAAAAAATTAGAAACATTCCCCAGTCTTCTATCTGGCTGCATCATGTAGATGTTGAAAACCCAAAACAGGTGTCAGCAAAGCTGTAAATACCTGAGAATAAAAGAGCAGTGCCAATACACATAAACAGAAATTCTGTTCAGACATGCTAGAGACCTGGGCAGAAACACACAGAATCTGACTTCAGTAATTCCAGCCATGTACATTTTTTAATCCTTCTTATATAAACCACTGAAGATTTTTTTTTTCCTTTTAAAAGAGAATCATGTGCAAGTTTTATGCATTCTCCCTGAGTTTGCTTAATATCACACTGATGCATGGCTTGAGTGAATAGAATCCAGTTTACTTCTTTGTGCTAAAACTACTGTTAGGTATAGAGGCAACTCTGAATGCTTGTCAAGGAAACTCCAAAAGGAATTTTTAAAATAAAAAGAAGGTAACCATCAATATATGCCCTCAGGTTCAGACTCGTTATCTCATTCTCTATTATATTGTTTTCTTTGCAGTATTGTAAAGAATGAAAGCCATAGGAATTAAAGTTTCAAAAGGAAATTTTCTTCTAAAAGTCTGAGTTGAAGGGAGAGGCGTTCTTGAATCTAAAAGGGAATGTAAGGTTTCAAATACGTTGCATGTCATAAGTTGCTTTTGGTAGTGGTTAGTTCTTATTTATTTATTTTTGGTTGTGCTGGATTTTTGTTGCTGCACGCAGGCTTTCCCTAATTGTGGAGAGCAAGGGGCTGCTCTCTGGTTACAATGCACAAGCTTCTCTTGTCGTGGAGCACAGGCTCAGTAGTTGTGGCACATGGGCTTAGTTGCTCTGTGGCGTGTGGGATCTTTCAGGACCAGGGGCCAAACCGGTGTCTTCTGCATTACAAGGCAGATTCTTAACCACTGGACCACCATGGAAGTGCCAATTAATTCTTAAATGTTAGAATAAAACTGAAAAGGTGCCTATATGTGGGTGTCAGTAATAAAACAGAATAAGCTATCAAAAAGGTAGCTGCAGGAGTGATGAACAAAATTAAGTGATTTCATTACTGAAGACCATGTGTCCAGGGAACAATAATCTCCTGCTCAGTCTGGGTGAAACAGCTATGTGATCTCACAGGACGCTGAGTTCAGGGCTGCTTGATGTTGCAGCTCTGTGATATCATCAGGACAGTCCCTGTCATCTCTTCCATCTGCCATCCTTCATGGTGGTTCCCTCTTAAGGATGCTATCTCTATAACTTCATTCCAGCCATTGTTGTTATTCAGTCACTCAATCATGTCCAACTCTTTGCCACCTCGTGGACTGCAGCATGGCAGGCTTCCCTGTCCATCACCAACTCCCGTAGTTTGCTCAAACTCATGTTCATTGAGTCAGTGATGCCATCCAGTCATTTCATCCTCTGTCATCCCCTTCTCCTCCTGCCTACAATCTTTCCCAGCATCAGGGCCTTTTCCAATTAGTCGGTTCTTTGCCTCAAGTAGCCAAAGTATTGGAGCTTCAGCTTTAACATCGTCCTTCCGATGAATATTCAGAACTGATTTTCATTAGGACTAACTGGTTTGATCTCTTTTCAATCCAAGGGATTCTCAAGAGTCTTCTCCAACACCACAGTTCAAAAGCATCAATTCTTCAGTACTCAGCCTTCTTTATATTCCAACTCTCACATCCATACATGACTACTGGAAAAGGTCAGTTTTCATTCCAATCCCAAAGAAAGGCAATGCCAGAGAATGTTCAAAGCACTGCACAATTGCACATTTCACATGCTAGCAAAGTAATGCTCAAAATTCTTCAAGCCAGGATTCAATAGTACGTAAACCGTGAACTTCCAGATGTTCAAGCTGGATTTAGAAAAGGTAAAGGAACCAGAGATCAAATTGCCAACATCCACTGGATCATAGAAAAAGCAAGAGAATTCCAGAAAAACATCTACTTCTGCTTTATTGACTATGCCAAAGCCTTGTGTGGCACATTGACTGTATGGATCACAACAAACTGTGGAAAATTCTTAAAGAGATGGGAATACCAGACCACCTGACCTGCTTTCTGAGAAATCTGTATGCAGGTCAAGAAGCAACAGTTATAACCAAACTTGGAACAACAGACTGGTTCCAAATCGAGAAGGGATTATGTCAAGGCTGTATATTGTCACCATACTTATTTAACTAATATTCAGAGTACATCATGAGAAATGCCAGGCTGGATGAAGCACAAGTTGGAATCAAGGTTGCCAGGAGAAATATCAGTAACCTCAGATATGCAGACGACACCACCCTTATGGCAGAAAGTGAAGAAGAACTAAAGAGCCTCTTGATGAAAGTGAAAGAGGAGAGTGAAAAAGTTGGCTTAAAACTCAACATTCAGAATACTAAGATCATGGCATCCGGTTCCATTACATGGCAAATAGATGGGGAAACAATGGAAACTGTGAGAGACTTTCTTTTTTGGGGCTCCAAAACCACTGCAGATGGTGACTGCAGCCATGAAATTAAAAGACACTTGCTCCATGGAAGGAAAGCTATGACCATTCTAGATAGCATATTGAAAAGCAGAGATGTTACTTTGCCAACAAAGTTTCATCTAGTCAAAGCTATGGTTTTTCCAGTAGTCATGCATGGATGTGAGAGTTGGACTATAAAAAAAGTTGAGCACTGAAGAACTGATATTTTTGAACTGTGATGTTGGAGAAGACTCTTGAGAGTCCCTTGGACTGCAAGGAGATCCACCCAGTCTATCCTTAAGAAAATCAGTCCTGAATATTCATTGGAAGGACTGATGCTAAAGCTGAAACTCCAATACTATGTCCACCTGATGTGAAGAACTTACTCACTGGAAAGACCCTGATGCTGGGAAAGATTGAAGGTGGGAGGAGAAGGGGATGACAGAGGCTTAGATGGTTGGATGGCATCACCAACTGGATGGACATGAGTGTGAGCAACCTCTGGGTGTTGGTGATGGACAAGGAAGCCTTCTGTGCTGCAGTATCCAACGTTGCAAAGAGTCGGACATGACTGAGCAACTGAACTGAACCTTTGTTGGCAAAGTAATATCCCTGCTTTTCAAGGCAATGTCCCTGCCATTCCCTATGTACAAAGCAATGAAAAAGGAGTAATGCAATCATTTGGTTTTCTTAAGAGAACTGAAATTTTTCTCTGCAGCATCCTCTTTCATCACCCTCCCCAACCTGGACCCCACTTGCAGCTGACTCCTTCTCTGGTCTTACTGGCTGGGAAATGGGTCACTTTCATCTCCTAAACCAGTCACAGGCAAGGGGAATGGGACTTCTGTGACTCAATTAGATTAACCACTGTCTGCACTAAAGCAAGGGAGATTGCCTTCCTTTGTATTACATGAAGAAGTAGATACAAATGCAAAAAAAAAAAAAAAGGAAATGAAAACTGTACAGGCAATCAAGGGTATCCACTATGATATATTCCAAGAGGCAAGAGAATGAAACACAGCAGATGGATGTAGAACAATGGGCTAAACAGGGTGAATAAATTTTGTATCCAGTATTTAGAAGAGAAAAATAATATATAGAATTCTTGAAGGTGCTGTGAATTAATGCAAGTTAATGAGACACTGTTGCAATATAACATTTATCATAAAATCTCAGAAACTGGGCAACTAAGTGAAGTTTTGCAGAAATGTGATGAGCTCTACAAGTTTAGGCAAACAAAAGAGTTAATGACTGGCTTTAAAACAAAAACACAGCCATTTTACAACCTTTCATTGATAACATTTGCAGGAGTCTCCATCAGTGTCTGAGATAGCAATAGAAACGTTGGGGTGTGATTATATCATAAAATATAATGCTTCTGTTGCTTTTCCTATTTGTGCCCCTGGACTAGGTTTCTGTGATCAGTGGAACCTACCTGGGCTTGGATTACATGAGCAAACAAAATGGAGGTGAAGGTGGCATCATTATTAATATGTCCTCTTTAGCAGGTAAGGACAATTATGATGTCAATAATGATTTCTTACTGGTCATTTGGGCCACAGAAGTATCTCTTCAAAGTGTATTTATTACCAGCTCAGGTTTGAAATGGCAACTTGGTTTACTTTTCTTTTTACTGGTTCTATGGGATTTTCTGTTTCATAATACCAAAAGTTTGAACTCAAAGTTTCTTTAGTGACTTTAAAGTTACCTACTGCAGTACTGTTTTGAAGAAACATGTCATTGTTGCTCAGTCATTAAGTCATATCTGACTCTTTCAAACCCATGGACTGTAGCACACCAGACTCCTCTGACCACCACTGCCTTCCAGAGTTTGCTCAAATTCATGTCCATTGAGTCAATGATGCTATCTAACCATTTCATTCTCTGCTGCCTCCTTCTCCTTTTGCCTTCAATCTTTTCCAGCATCAAGATCTTTTCCAATGAGATGTCTCTTTGTATCAGGTGGCCAAAGTATTAGAGTTTCAGCTTCAGCAGCAATCCTTGCAATGAAATTTCAGGGTTGATTTCCTTTAGGATCAACTGGATTGATCTCCTAGCAGTCCAAGGGACTCTCAAGAGTCTTCTCCAGCACAAAGTGGAGAAGACCTTTTTCTCCAGAAAAAGGTGAAAGTATGGGCAATACTTAAAAGACATATTTGATCCTAGAAAGGGCTGATGTTTAGATTCTCAGAGACTGGAATCCTAATTCAACAGCATCAATTTTACAGCATCAATTCTTTGACACTCGGCCTTCTTTATGGTACAGTTCTTACATCCATACATGACTACTGACAAAGCCATAGCTTTGACTATACATATTTATTTTCCTAGTGTTGCTATTTGTCAGGGTTACTGTGAGATTCCTAAACAGTAAAGTTTGTAAAAACAACTTTGATGGACTAAAAAGGACTAAAATGAAGTTAAGGTATCTCTACTCATGTGTGTTGGTAGTAAGAGTGTATAATTTTAAAATACAGCATATATAGTTAGTTGGGAAACACTGTAGGGGAAACCAAACTTTATCTCTTTCTCAGTGTCTCTAGCCCAGCACGAGAATTAAATCGACATAAGATAGATCAACAGAGGAGCAAAGCATACAGGTTTTCACATGTCCACGAGAGCCCCCAAAATGAAGATCCAAAGAAATGGTGAGACCTCAGTGTTTGTAAACTAGGTTGAGCAAAGTGAGGCATTTGTGGGAAAGTAACTAAAATATATGAGGAGACTCAAGAAAGATAGGAGTTATTTTAACAAGACCTGTAAAGATGTCTCTTCTGCTTGACACCATTCTCTGATGATAGTTTCCTTCCTCCTGGGACTGGGACAGCATCTTTTAAGTTCTGTGTCCTGTTTTCAGGAAGAAAAGAGAGATTAAAGTGCTCCCTTGCACCTGCTGTTTTACAAGTGCCTTTAGCTCAAAAGTCACCCTTGTGCCCAGGTGACATATTTTGATATGTCGTACTCCACCTCCCTCCAGTGCTAAACTTCTTTCATAAATAGACCCAAATGGGTAGTGGCTCAAATATAGCATAAACTTGTTCCTCACTCCTAGATCAACCTAGGGCAAGATGCTCACTGCAGGAAACCTTTTCTGTATGCAAGCTTTTGGGAAACCAGGCTGGCCAAAGCTGGGAATCTGGAAAATGCAGGCTAGTTGTGTGCCTAAGGGTGGACATCAGCAGAGAGCTGATCATTCTTTCCACAATATGCAATTCAAATTGTGTTTTATTCAGAGCAGTGTGACTTGCAGTCAGCTGATATCATTTTACTTGGTATAAGCCATAAACCTTTAGGGTTTCCCAGGTGGCACAGTGGTAAAGAACCCACTGCCAATGCAGGAAACACTAGAGATGCAGGTTCGATCCCTGGGTCAGGGAGATACCCTGGAGTAGGAAATGGCAACCTGCTCCAATATTATTGCCTGGAGAATTGCATGGACAGAGGAGCCTGGTAGGCTACAGTCCACGGGATTCCAAAGAGTCAAGTACAACTAAGCACAGCTCAGCAGCAGCTATAATCCTTTTGGCAGGAACTTTTGGAGCAAAAGACTTCACTTTGAAAATTCTAGGAAAATCATCATGAATGGTTCTTGAATAGTTCAAGTGGAATCATGAAATTGTAGAAACCTGAGCAATATTGACAGCAAGTCTAAATTATCTGTGTCCAAAAACAATGAGACTTTCGTCAGTCATCAGGCTGGTTTCAGTTACTGTGGTAATGGCAGATCAGTGTGCCCACTTCCTGTTCTCAGCTCCAGCATCAGCATTGGAGGTGCCTGTGATCACATACGTGTCTGAGGCTCGGTGTTTTTCTCATTCCATTGGGAATCGTTGTCAGATAGTGCTTAAACCACTGTGAACTTTACCCAAGTAGAAATGTAGACATCTCCTTCTTTAGAGGTCCTCAAAAATAAACTAGCATCTCATTTTCTGGGTTGCTTCAAGACAAAAATGACATCTGTGGAGTTATTAAAGATGTAGTACTATAAACTTTTCAAGATAATCTGGTTAGTTTTCCTAATGTGACATCTACTTACAAATTATAATATTTCAAATCCAAGAAAAAGGTGAAAGCATGGGCAATACTTAAAAGACATATTTGATCCTAGAGAAGGCTGAAGTTTAGATTCTCAGAGGCTGGAATCCTAAAGGGAAATTGTCAAGGCTAAATCTATACACCTTTGAAATAAAATCCTAGGAAAAATATATAAATGATTGGAGAATTAAGAAAAATGTTTAATAAAGTTTATTAAAATATAAACATGGAAAAGAACCTATAGTGGCAATCAAAATGTAATTCCATGTATTCCCTCTAAAAGTTAAGAGGTCTAGTAACACTTGGAGAACCATGAATGCCATATAGTGGGAGACCCTTGACCTTGTATCATTGGAGGCACTGATCTCAGTCTCAAGAAGACTAGAAGCCCTCAGTGTTGAATCAATATAGAATTCTCTGGGATCAGTGTTGAATCAATATAGGATTCTCTGGGAGAGATTCTGTAGCAGAAGAGGCTCAATTTCCCCCAAGAGCATGAATAGAGAAATGCAATGTAGTACTGCCTCTTATCCAATGAAATTATTTAAACATATAACAACAATTAACTTTAACTGAGCACTCACCATTTACAGGATACTCTTTTAAATACTATGGGTACCTTGTGCTGTGCTTAGTCACTCAGTCATGTCTGACTCTTTGTGACTCCATGGATGGTAGCCCACCAGGCTCCTCTGTCCATGGGGATTCTCCAGGCAAGCATACTGGAGTGGGTTGCCATGCCTTTCTCCAGGGGATTTTCCCAACCAGGGATCCCACCCAGGTCTCCCACATTGCAGGTGGATTCTCTACCAACTAAGCCACCAGGGAAGTCCTTATCTCACTTAACTCTCTCAAAGCCCTTCGCAGTATTTCTATAATCTCCATCTTGAAGATAAGGGAGCCTAGGCTGGAGAGCACAATAAGTATCTTGCACAACCTTACACCCAAGTAAGCTGGGGAGTTGGAATTCTCATACCAACAGCCTGAGAGGAGATCCCCTGTGCCTTAACCGCCAGATTTTCTCTCTCTCCTGTCTATGAGTTTGTTAAATCTTTGTCTGTTTCCATGTCTATCTTAGCCTAACTATAAAGAAGGAGAAACTGAAGTCCTGTAACTTGATTAAGCCAGTGTGATGTCCCAGTATCTTCAGGACTCCTGGGCACTATTTTAATCTCAGGACTACTTACTCAACCTTCAGTGAAAACTTAAGCTTTTGCCCTGTTTGACACACACAGAGTAAAGCCCTGGAACCATGTGGGGAGATTACCAATGTCACAGGTCAAAACATGCCATACAAAAGAGCAACTTAGATGTCCACTCACCTTAGATGTCCACTCGCCTTTCTTGGCTGAGAGCTTGGATTGTCACACTTCCCCTCCTGAGTATGAATTCTCTTCTTAATTATCCCAGAATTAATATTGGGAACCATGTGTGAATCTTTTGCTAGTCGTGTAGACAAAGCAATGAATGGATAGAAATTCAATGAGGAGACCATTCTGGCTTTGAGTTACTTTTCTGACACTCTTACAATCTAGTGAAAATCAGAGCAATCCAAAATGATTCTCCCTCTGATATTCCTTTCAATAAGCAGGGTAACTCCACTGATGATGGTTCATTAGTTCATCTCTATCCATTACACTTGACTGGGTACCTTCATAATGCCCATCCTCCATACCTGCAACATCTAACACCATTTCCTTGTCGCCTCTGGCCCATCTTGGCAGCCTCTGCTAGGCCTCTTCTGACCTTTGGCTTTGATATTGAGGTTCCCTCATCTCTGAAAGAATATTAAAATGTACTGTTTTGTGTTTTATCCAGTCACTAAGAGCCTCTGGTCTTCCCTTAATGAAATGAAATGAAAGGTCTTTCCTTAATCAGTTTGATAAAAATACAAGATTTTGTAATAGTATAGCAGAAAATAAATTGTGGGTGTCTCACATCTTCACACTTTCCCCAGAAATAATATCAAAAATTTTGTACCCTTGAAGTCAGAACATGTTGGCAAATGTCAGATGACCAGAAACATCTTTGAGAATTACCAGAGTCAAAGTTTTGTTTGTTTTTATTTCTCAGCTTATATGAGATATAACTGACAAATGAAATCATAGGAAAAGTAGTTCTAGTTCTTGCTTCCTGTGTTTTCCAGATGTTCCTTCCCTATAGACTTTTCCTCTTTTCCCCTACTGCTCTCTCTGTTGAAGTGAATAGTGGGTACTATTTAGTTCAGCCAGAGTCCATCCCTTGATCTCGTGACCAGACCCAGTGGAATCATTTAGTGTCATAGTAAAACCTCGAGTTGACACACTGGTTTGGGCAGAGAAGTTAATGAGTAATGACCACTGACGCAGACAGAGTATCAGATGCAATTAATAAGTTTAACAAACAGAGGAGCAGTTACAGTAGAGAGTGATTCTTTGCTGTGTTGAGGGAAGGGTGTCTCCAGTCTGGAGCCAGGGAAGTTGTTCCAATCTCTGTTAACCACACAGACTCTTTGGTATGAGCTTTTGTCTATAAATGTAATATATAAACCTGCACTCACTTTGCCACATTCATCCTTAATTATTAAGCTAGAAAAAGTTGAACAGCAGAGAAGAGCAAAATCTGGTTTAATGCAGGCAATCAAACAGCTCTGCTCCCTTAAGACATCCCATGCATGTGTGCGTGAATGTTCAGTTGTGTCTGACTTTGTGAGCCCGTGGACTGTAGCCTGCCAGGCTCCTCTGTCC
This sequence comes from Dama dama, assembly GCF_033118175.1. Lineage (NCBI taxonomy): Eukaryota > Metazoa > Chordata > Mammalia > Artiodactyla > Cervidae > Dama > Dama dama. The sequence continues at coordinate 16,324,183 of NC_083709.1, read as the reverse complement.
ATGGGATTCTCCAGGCAAGAATACTGGAGTGGATCCTCCTCCAGAGGACCTTCCCAACCCAGGGATCAAACTCATGCCTCCTGCATTGGGAGGTGGGTCTTTACTAATGAGCCATCTGGGAAGCCCCAGACATCCAATAGGAGTCAAGTATGCTTCTTTATACTTAGTTACTCAAATAGTGGGAAAAGAGGAGAAGTCATCATAGGAAAAGGAGTCTGCCCACCAAACCTGCTCCCAGGTGCTTAGCTGCTGCGGTCTTGGTATTTGCTGCAGGTGATCTATGCGCTTCAGAAATAAGTCACTCAGTGGCATTTTGTGAGTGACACTGTGAAGGTCATATCACTGAATTGAAAACATTAAGGGTCCTGTGAAAATATATGAATATCTTAGAATTTTTTGTAGCTAAATACCAGCCCAGTGACATACTCATTTGAGCTATTTCATATCTAGAACAATATAATTTGTTGTGTTACAGTAAAAATGCTAAGGTTACCACTTTAAAGAACACATTCAAGGTAACCAAACATGTTGAACATCTACAGAAAGGAATTGGGGTATGAAAGCAAACTTTCTACCCCAGGAGCTATATGTCAGTGTCTCTTATAAGTATGCAGCACTAAATATTGGGTTGGCCAAAAAAGTTCATTTGGATTTTTCTGTTACATCTTATGGAAAAACTCAAATAAACTTTTTTGGCCAACCCATTAACATGGCATAGACGAAACAGAAACATAGTAAGTGTTGAAAGTCTTTAAGACTCACGTGGCCTGAAGAGAAGCATTTGGACTGGAATGTCACAACAGACCAGAAATTTCAGGTAATCACATGGTACAAGCCTCTGTAACTCTTCTTGCTTTAAAGAAGGGGGACTAACATATTTAGCAAATGCCAAGTTCCAGGCATTGTGATAAACCATTGGTTGTATGATGTCACATTTAACTTTCACAGTTCCATACAATAGAAGTCCGTTTAATTATCTCCAATTTATAGTTGAACAACTCATGTTGAACAAGTTGCATAACTTGGGAAAACTGGTGAGAATTAGTAAAGAAAGCAATGGAAATGAGTTTGAGCAAACTCAGGGAGATAGTGAAAGACAGAGAAGCTTGGCGTGTTGCAGTCCATAGGATCGCAGAATCGGACACAGAGACTGAACAACAACAATTTTAGTGTATCTTGTACAATGGATGACTCTGCAGTATCTGGATTTTCACTGGTCCAAAGAACCACCTCCCTCCTTTAGTACCAAAGAAAGTCTTCATGGTACCATTTTGCTGTCTTTTGACTTAACATTATTAAGAAGACACACACTAGAATGAATCAATAGGAAAGATCAAATATTTATATATTGGCCTTTGAGAAATGGATAAAAAATTTAGCATTTCCTAGCCATGTTGGGGGTGGGGAAGACTGTTAAGGAAATGGATAGTCTTTCAGAATTCAATATGAGAGACATTACCCTTGTTTAGAGGTAAATTCTGACTCTGGGGTGGGTCCTGCAATTATGATGCCAGTCCTTGGCCCCCACTTTGAGGAGCAGGCCCCTAAAGTTTGCACAGGGACATTCTTTGAGTGGCTAAAAAAGCTCATCTTGGTTTCCTCTAAACCCAGCATAGGCAATAACTGAACTTTTAGGAAGGGGTATTTTGATGGGACATTAGGGGCAACTTTCTGAGAATTAACAATCCCTGGAAAGTGCTACTGAAGTTACCTTTTGGAAAGATTTTTATTACAGAAGATGTAGTCGTTTTGTGAAAATTTATGCCACTTTTTACGTCATGGCACATTTCAAAGCATAATTTGTTAACGGCAGGCATGAGACTGAGGGGGAAAAAGCGGCATCAGATAAGGTCAGATAAGAACTTTCTACTGTGTGAAAGATCATATAATGAGGACATCCACCAGGTACTTCAGTTAGCTTTCTGCATAAACATAGATAAATGCATTCTCACTAGTTCTCTTTTCCCCTTCTATTAAAGAAGTAGTGGTCAAATGCAGAGAGGTGGGTAGACAATGTGAGATGGGTAGAAAATGTGAAGAGTTCCAATTCCTGCTTTTGGGCACAGCTGCTGAGCCCAAAGTTTATCATGCAAAGAAATCAGTATGTTTAGACTCTCAATTTACTTTCCTAAGTCGCATTTCTTTAACACTTCTGTATAGTTTATTTTACACTATACATTATTATACACTATACATTATTTTACACTATACATTATTTTAAGTGGTTTCTATCCACTTAAAAGCAAGTATGTTCAAGGATTCAGTACAATTGCCATCTGAGCATATTTCAGTTTTTTGCACCAAAACTTTTTGAGCTTTTTACTCTCAGTGAAATGTAGATATTGAAGCTATCTTTTGTAAATATGGGTAGAAAGAATGTTAAAGGTAGAAGAACTAATGTGGAAATTGAAATGATATTTTAGCTTTCTGAATGACCTTATTCTGTAATTGCATGTTTAATTTTCAAGTATTTAAACATTTTTTGATAGTTATTCCGTCAGTTGGTGTCATTTGGTGTTATTATCCTGAGTGGTTGTAGAAAATATTTCTCTGTTTCATGGGTAGAATGTCTCCCTCTGTTGATATTATTTTTCTTAATCTCAGTTATGACAGACATAAACCTGCTACTAATTAAATGTGTTCTATTTTGGAGAGAGCCATTTTGCAATTCTTTAAGTAAACTTGCACAGTGCTGGGCCTAGAATAAATAAGCATCAAAGGTTTCTTCCTAGCTTTTTTATAATTTAAGGCATCTATTTTAAAGCACAATTGAGGATTCCTCACAATGTCCAAAAATGACTGTTCTCTCCTGGTCACAATCCTTGTTTTGTTATTCTTAAATCCTTTAACATGAAGACAAAAGAATTTCTCTGTGCATATGGGAATTAATTTGCAAGATTTTAAAATATCTAAATTCATTCCAGCAACTGCGCCTGCAGTCATTATACTGGCAGAACTCCCTGTGAAGTCAGATGGGGTCATCCGGCTGGTTGAATATCAAAGTTCTACCCTCCCCATGCATGAGGGGCCCTCCGGTTTCGTTTACATATTTCAACAGAGCATATTTTAAATACTACTTCATTATCCTTTGTATTTAAAGTTACTGAATACATAGTTCTTAAATGAAGGCACTCTGTAAAGACTTTTGAATTAGGACTAGCAATAGTCCACAGTTGGCCAAGGGTCAGAAACCAAATCGAGTTAGGATGCTGTACCAGATTTGTGGCATTTTAGTGTAAAAGATACATTTTCATAAAAAAGGTGCACTGTGGATAAACAGGTAAACTAATTAATAAAACAAGACTTTGAATTGGCTCATCTTAAGAAAAATGTTTAATTTGCATTTATAGAAAAATAACAGCAAATGGTAGGTAGAGCTTATTACGTGGTATGCATAGTTTTAAGTATTTTGTGTAAATTAGCTCATTTAGGACTCACAATAGCTACTATAACTCCTCAAGTTCACACAAGGAAAACACCACGGTATCCAGAAGTAACCTCTCTAAAGGTAGAGCTCACTGTGGTAGATTCAGGATTTGAGATCAGCTAGTCTGGCACTGGCACCCCACTCCAGTTCTCTTGCCTGGAAAATCTCATGGACAGAGGAGCCTGGTGGGCTGCAGTCCATGGGGTCACGAAGAGTCGGACACAACTGAGCGACTTCACTTTCACTTTTCACTTTCCTTCATTAGAGAAGGAAATGGCAACCCACTCCAGTGTTCTTGCCTGAAGAATCCCAGGGACGGCGGAGCCTGGTGGGCTGCCGTGTATGGGGGTCGCACAGAGTCGGACACGACTGAAGAGACTTAGCAGTAGCAGCAGCAGTCTGGCACCCCAGATCCAAACTCCTGTAATTCCTCTCAACAAATTCAATTAAAAGGACATTTTTAAATGGTTAAATAATATACGAGATGACATTCTGGTCAAATAGTGATCCTCCCCTTGGTTTTATACATTTTTAACTAACAATTTAAAACATGTTTTCATTCTATTTGGCACCTAATTGGTACCAAACACATATTTCTAAAATGAATTCACTCCTATAAAAGCTTTTGAATTAGCACACACTGTATTTTAAGGGAAGAAAACTAATGGGAAGTCTCGAGACAGAGGAAGAGATCCTGGCTGGAAATGTGGAATTTAAATTTGAAAATCATGTGTGTTTATGTGAGAGAGAGAATGAAAGAGACATTGAGAGAATGTATTTCATCCACAAGAGTGGATAAAGTCACGGAGGGCAAGAGTGTGCATAGAAAGAGAGGAGACTTCCTTGGTGGCTCAGTGAGTGGTAAAGCATCTCCCTGCCAATGCAGGGCACACAGGTTTTACTTCTGGTCTGGGAAGAATCCCACATGCCTTGGAACAACTAAGTTGTGCCCCACAACTTTTGAGCCATGCTCTAGAGCCCAGGAGCTGCAACCGTAGAGCTCACGCACCTAGATCCAATGTTCCACAACAAGAGGAGATACTGCAGTGAGAAGCCTGTACACTAGATGTAGCCCCCACTCTCTGAGTCTAGAGAAAGCCCACACAGCAAGGAAGACCCAGGATAGCCAAAAATAAATAAATAAATAAATAAAATTATTTAAAAAGGCAGAGAGGGCCAAGGTCAGTTCTTGGGTCCTCCAGCCTATTCCTGGGTCTGGTTGAGGAGGAGGAGGAGCTGCTAGCAAGCGTGAGGTGGAAGGACACCAGAGTCAGGAGGAAAGTGTTTCAAGGAGAGCTTAATTCACTGTGTTGGTTGCTGCTAAGGAAAGGGTCCAGCAAGACGAAGGTTTAGCCTTAGCAGACGTAGGTCACTGGCAACCTCCACAAGATCTGTTTGACTGGACTGGTCAGATGAAAGCCTGATTAGGGTGAACTATGGAGCTATGCAGAGGTAGCTGGAGAAAGAGGTGAAACCAAGAGGGCTACTATTTTTATTTTTTTAAGTTTGATTTTTTGTTGTTGTTGTTCATCATGGATTTTTTTTGGCACCAGTTTTTTCTTTTTATTTACTTTTGGGTGACAGCTACAATTTTAGATGAGAGATTTTGAGACTTGTTAGTATCTCAAAGAAAAGTGATTCTCTTTTGATTCTACACTTGATAAAAGTAACCAATGTAGGCTTCTTAAAGTATTTCCATTTTTAATTTCTATGACACGATGCTTAAACTTGTTTTCTTCCTACCTCCACTGGTTCATCCTCCTCTACCACCGAGGGCTTCCATGTATGGTTGTGCAGGTTATAACCTACAGGAACTCTGTGGGGCACAATCTCTACAAACTACCATGTGAGTGGTGATCCCAGAGTCATATTGGACACACCCTGAACAATTCTCTGTGCTGACCCTTATTTCTAGCCTCAGAACAGATTTTTATCTGGAGCATGTGGAAACCATATATAAGTATATGTTAGTACTGTGAGTCTAAGGTCAGTAATAGAGTATGGCTAACCAATACTGAAGTTGACTGCAGCTGCAACAGAAATAATGTTTATACTTGGGTCGTGAGACCCAAGAGGAAATGTTGGATTTCTGAAACATTTCAACCTCAGTTAAAGTCATTGTCAAAAAAAAAAAAAAAACACTTTTCTCTCTCCCTTTAGCCCTCCTTTCCAAAACAGCAAACTGAGGGAGAGAGAGCAAATGTCTACATTGAAAGTCAGTTGGCAAGTTGGGGGCAAAACCCTGCAGGATTTTTAGCTGTTCAAAATGTAAGAAGCAATAGTTAAAATCTGCATGTAGTAGGGAGATAAAGAAAAACTATTTAACTAAATTAACTACAACTTGCCTAAATAAAATAATTGAAAAATAGAATTTTCTTTCTTTTATCATCCTCCAAACTGGATATATGTATCAAAAGAGCAAGGTATATGCAATTGATAGGTATATCCTTACAGTCCAATACTATTCAGAAAAAGAAAGAACGAGAAGTGAGCTATTGATAGACATTACAACATGGGATAAATCCCATAAGAATTATCCTGAAAGAATCCAGGTAGAAAAGTTTATGTTGTGTGCTTATATTTATATAAACTTCTAAAAGAGGCAAACTAGTCTATAGTGACACAGAACAGATCAGTGGTGGCTTAGAGGGGAGGGGAAGGCAGAAGGAAGGAATGACAGAGCACGCACAAGGAAACTTTGTGTTGTGGGGATGTTTGTGTCCATATCTTGATTGTGGTCATGGTTTTGTGGGTGTCAACGTACATCAAAACTTATCAAACCACACACTTCAAATATGTGCAGTTTATTTTATGCCAGTTATACCACCAAGCTGTAAAAATATCTTAAAAGGATGTTTGGTTTTAGAATGTCTGAAAAGGATTTATGCAGCCTTTGATCTAATACCAGAAAGTGAAAGCAGAGTAAGAGGAAACATTTTGCAGGATCACAGTGAAAATATCACTGGAATGCTAGGAGCGCCACTTTACACAAGACCAAGCCCCACTTTAAATGCAGACAAATTCTGATTGCATCTCTAATATACCTTTAAAGGAAAATGTGTTTTGCAGCTTGCTTCTTAGAAGCAACACAGCAGTATTAGATCTCCTTCACTGCTGTTGACACTTTGAACCAGTTTGGGTTCAGAAGTTCAGTGCTCTCACATATGTAACAGAAATTCATCCCACCTTCATCTTTGACAACATCTGTGATCAGCGTCCTTCTGAGTTTTGTGGCTGTCAACTAGCTCATCTCTGACTCAGGTTCAGTCTGCATTTTCTGCTGTCTGTGAACACCACCTACAACCACTGCCTTGACCTCATAAACATTGAAGGAGACGGTAGAACAGTAACTAACTTACAAGAACAAGAAGCAGCAGTGTCTGACTGTACCTGTTTATTTGCTTTATCTTGATCTCTTAATACACCTGTATACCTAATTCATCTGTGAAAGAATCATGAATTCTTGTTGACTGACACTGAAGACCTTAATTAACTTGCACATGTTACTGAACAAAAACAAAACGAAAAGGAGAAGCACATGTTCCATGCTTTGAGATCACTGGGTGGATGCCCTCTGTGTGATCTCCCATCCCAGGGATTTAAACTGCTCTTGAGCAAACATACTTCATAAATTGAGACCTGGCAGGCACCCAGGAAGTGGTTAAGGTTCGCTGAACTTTGGTGTAACCGGCTCATGATCAGTAGTGTTCTGGGACTAGTTAGCTGGGTGGAGGTGAGCACATCTCAGCAGAATCATTTAGTAGTATTAGCATGATATTTGATAGTAATAACATTATAGTAATTAGGGATTGCTGCTTCCTGATTTGGAGCAGGCACAAATTTTAAAAATGATAGAGCACATTGACTTAGGAAGTTAAAAGCCAAGATGGAAAAACGGCTGTAATTAAAAGTTTCACTGTTGATTGAGATAGAGAATTGACAATTAGGAGAAATAAAAGTGAACTTATTTACAAAACAGAAACAGACTCACAGACATAGAGCACGAACTTTAGGTTGCCGGGGGGAAGGATGGGAGAAGGGATAGTTAGGGAGTTTGTGATGGACATGTACATATTTGAAATGGATAACCAACAAGGACCTACTGTCTCCCCCCAAAACCCCTCTCATCCAGGGGAGTTTGGGGAAGAACAGATACATGTAGATGTATGGCTGAGACCCTTCACTGTTCTGAAACTATCACAATATTGTTAATTGGCTATACTCCCATAAAACAAAAAAACTTTTTTCAAAAAAGATAAGCTTGGTAGTACAAATATCTACAGTAAAGTTTGTTTTTCTTGTTTTGTTTCTTTGGCTGGGAGGTGCTATTGGGCTGGGAGGTAGGAGAGAAAAGATACTATATATGCTACAATACTGCCTTTTCCTGGACTGTGAATTTAATCATATATTTGAACAGCTACTATTGCATGTCTATGGAAAATTAAGCCAGTTGTAAATTGCTTGAATTCTGTTGTTGAGTATGTAATTATGAAAGGAAATAAATTAGGATCAAGCATTTTGTTTCTGGTTTTCTTTTCCTAAGTCATGGAACGAGAAGATCTAGGCATCTGCTACAGATCAGAATCAAAAGAAGTTAAATTTTAATTTTCTTCAACACTTAGAGGCATTTTTCAGGGCAGTTCAGGGCAGAGAAATGCTGACCAACTTAAAATGAAGACAAATAATACCCTCCAAATCCTGCTTAAGCTATTTAAATTCCTTCAGCCTTAAAAAATGTAGAATATACACTTTTTAAAATCCAGGCTTAAAAACTGAAAATTAGATAGTAACTTACTGGTTTTCAAGATGATTCTTTTGGTGTTTTAGATAAGGTCAACTTTTCTTGACTTTGTCAAGGAAACAGATAAACTTTTATATCACCCTTGCCTGTATCCCTAGGCTGTAACTTACCAACTGTAAATTCAGAACAATAGAGCAGAGGTCATGCTAGAAATATACGATGCTAGGACTAGTGAGTTTTGCATAGTTGTTGTCCAGTGATGACCTTAGAGTATTTTCTAAGATCAATCTTAAAATGGAACAGGCACAGATTATTTATTTTCACAGCAATTGTTGGGGTTTGTCTGCTTTTTTAAAATAAAATTGTTTTTGGCTTTTATTTGTCTGTTTCAGGGCTCATGCCTGTTGCACAGCAGCCTGTTTATTGTGCTTCAAAACATGGCATAGTTGGATTCACACGCTCGGCAGCGGTGAGAACACAGCCACAATATCTCTCTTTCTCTTTCTGTGCAAATGTGACAGATGAGCTCTATAAAGTAGAGGGGGACAGAGTTAAAATTCAGTACATTTAGGGACTTCCTTGGTGGTCCAGTTTTTGAGATTCCTCGCTTCCAATGCAGGGGACATGGGTTCAATCTTTGGTCAAGGAACTAAGATCATACATGCGGCATGGTATGACCAAAAAAAAAAAAAGGCAGAAAAAGTAAACAGTGCAGCTAGAGTGCATTGTATGTTTACATTTTTATGAAAAAAAAAAAAAAGCCAAAATTTGCTTTAAAATTTTTAGATACATTTAGATTAAAGATAGAAAAATAAATTATACTTCAGAGTTGTTGTTCAGCCACTAAGCCGTGTCTGACTCTTTGTGATCCCATGGACTGCAGCATGCCAGACTTCCTTGGCCTTTCACTATTTCCCAGAGTTTGCTCAAATTAATGTCCATTGAGTTGGTGATGCTAGCTAACCACCTCATCCTTATTTACTATTAAAAATAGTTTCCAGGTAACATAAAGGACCAACTATAGAGTAGATTATTTTAACATGAAGTAGATTCCAAACACAGGTTACTGAAAAAATCCTTAAGGATTAAAAAAACGAAAAGGCTTTATTTTTGAAATTGACTCCAAATTAAAAAATCATTAACTATAGACTTCCTTAAATGCTCCATGCACTACTTATCCTGAAGATATGGTAAAAATGAGTCAGAGCCTGGAGGATGGAGGAAGGGGTGAGGCTAGCTTTTACCTGGCAGCATTGTCAAGGATTCTGTCTCCATAGAGATCTAGGGTAAATGTGTGCCGAGCTTAAAAAAATAATTTAGCTGTAACTGACCACATGCGTTGATAGTATGATGTACCTTTTTATAATAACTGAAAAAAAAAAAAGTACAGCTTAAGTGGAGCCTAATAAACAGGGAAAAGTAGAATGATGTTTGACCGGAGGTGTAAGCAAGAACCAGACCAAAGGCGACTTACGGGTCAAGGTCAAGAACTTGGACTTTATTGTAAGTATAGCTGTCATTGGGTCTTTTCTGCACAGGAGTGACAAAATTATATTTCCATGTGAAGAGGACCATTCTTGCTACTATTTAGAGAATGTACGGGAATTCCCTGGTGATCCTGTGGTTATGACTCTGCACTCTCACTGCCAGGGGCGAGGGTTCAGTCCCCGGTCAGGGAACTAAGATCCCACAAGCTGTGTGGTGCTGCCAAAAAACAAAACAAAGAAAATGTAAGAGAGAGGACAAAAGTAGAAGACAAAAGAGCAGTTGGGAGACCTTTGCAGTGGTTACTCTGGTTGACATGGAGAGGGGCCTGATGATGAGGAAATCATTAATAGCAAGAAATGATAGGCATAGAGAAAGCAGACGGTGAATGGTAAATGTTCAGTCAAAAAGGAAAATAAGCAGCTGTCACACTCTTAATCGAAACTGATTGGAAATTTTAATTTAACTTGCAAAGTCTTAATCTTTAAATCAACTTTTAATGAACACATAACATTATTACAAAACAAAGTGCATTTATGCGTGCACGCTAAATTACTTCACTGGTGTCAGACTCTGCCACTGTAGCCCGCCAGGCTCCTCTGTCCATGGGATTCTCCAGACAGGAATACTGGAGTGGGTTGCTATGCCTTCCGACAGGGGATTGTCCCGACACAGGGATTAAACCCATGTCTCCTGCAGCTCCTGCATTGCAGGTGGATCCTTTACTGCTGAGCCGCCAGGGAAGCAAAGTAAATCAAAGCAAAGACCAGAAACGTTGTGTTTACAGTTACAAGACTGGAACTTGTACAGTTGATGCTCATTATTTGTTAGTTATGTTCTGTAAAATCACTTGCAAACACTGTATTAGAGGATACTGAACTATTGCTTCTAAGGGAAATTTGGGGTTAAGTTCCTGCATGCCTCTGGTCACACTGCCCTGTTCAACCAATCCACACACAGCATAGTTTTAAGTATATTTCTATTTAAAGACACCTTATTTAATATGTACTCTGTGTAATACATATTGTATTATTAATAGATGGCCAATAGCTTTTATACCTCATGCCTGAAGGAAGCTCCTCTAATGTAAGTATTTTCTCCCATAAGGCAAATTGCAGCCTTCTTGCACTTAGAAATACTAGACAGCACTCCAGCACTATGCCTTGAGGGCATTTCAAATAATAATATCACCAACAAAAAGCACAAAGATGAGAAAAACCTGGGCAAGTACCCTGAAAAGTATGCTTGTTTATGGTAGAGGAGCTGAAACAAGAAAGCAGAGCATAATTTTGTTTGACCTTAGTCCACATCAGGCAACTCAAATTTCTAATTACTCTGTGTTTGTCCACAGATAACCTTGAAGCACTATGAGTATTGATTTGAGGTCTTATGAGTAAATTTTAGCAAGGAAGAAAAAGGAATCTACAAAGAACTGACTTACATTTTGTTTTACAAATAGTTCAAATAAAATCGATAGGTTGAAAATTAAGCCAAAAGATGTTAGTCTGAAAATACTTAAAATTGCCTTCCAGATAGTGCCAATTACTAAATATCTTTAGAATAATCAAAGTCCTAAAATTTTCCACTAAAAGTATTTTTAAGTAAGAATACTTTAATACAACCCGTTTCAAAGAAAACTTGGGATATCAATTCTAAAGTCTTAGCTTATTTTTTGTTTTATTTTAAACTGTGTGTGTGTGTGGTGGGGTACAGCTGATTAGCAACATGGTGGTAGTTTCGGGTGGACAGTGAACGGGCTCGGTCATACATACACATCTTCCCACCTAAGCCTTAGCTTCTTCCCTTCAGCTTCCTGCAATGTTGACTAGGTAAGAATACTTGAGATAATCAAGTACTTTCAGAAGTGCTCAATGCTGAATTTTTTAGAAAGTAATCAAGTGAGGCTTTTGGGAATTAGTTTACCACTTTAGTTATGTATTCTTTTACTTTCTGCCATCAGTCAGCCTTACCATAGCTATCTTTATAGAGCTAGAAGGATAGCTGTTAGTGGTTTTCACATCAGAGTCTTTTAAGTAGCTTTAATTATCAGTTTACCATACTTGATACATTTACAAAACTCCTGAAACCTGCAACCTTCTACTTCCAATTGACAGATGGCTGCTAATCTCATGAACAGTGGTGTGAGACTGAACGCAATTTGCCCAGGCTTTGTTGATACACCCATCCTCAAATCCATTGAAAAAGAAGAAAACATGGGGAAATATATAGAATACATGGGTCCTATCAAGGATATGATGAAATACTATGGAATTTTGGAGTAAGTAAAGCTATTCCTATCTTCCTTTAATATGACAAAGCAAAGGGCCATCTAGATATAAACAATCAAAAGGGAAAAAAATTAGCTTTTACATCTGAGAAACTCATGCTAGCTTCAAAGTTTTGGTTTGGCAAAATCTCTGCAAAAAAACTTTTTTCTGGGTTTCTGAATAGCCTCTATTTATATATCATGAATTTTGTTTTTAGATGTAGAGAATGAATTATTAATACCTTTAGCCATAAAGAAGTACTTTTTTAAAGGGTGATGTTTAACTGTCTTTGGAAGAAGTGCCTAAATTCCAGTTCCGTTCAGTTCAGTCACTCAGTCATGTCTGACTCTTTGTGACCCCATGAATCGCAGCATGCCAGGCCTCCCTGTCCATCACCAACTCCCGGAGTTTACTCAAACTCATGCCCATCGAGTCGTTGATGCCATCCAGCCATCTCATCCTCTGTCGTCCCCTTCTCCTCCTGCCCCCAATCCCTCCCAGCATCAGGGTCTTTTCCAATAAGTCAACTCTTCGCATGAGGTGACCAAAGTTTTGGAGTTTCAGCTTCAGCATCAGTCCTTCCAATGAACACCCAGGACTGATCTCCTTCAGGATGGACTGGTTGGATCTCCTTGCAGTCCAAGGGACTGTCAAGAGTCTTCTCCAACACCACAGCTCAAAAGCATCAATTTTTCGGCACTCAGCTTTCTTCACAGTCGAATTCTCACATCCATACATGACCACTGGAAAAACCATAGCCTTGACTAGACGGACCTTAGTTGGCAAAGTAATGTCTCTGCTTTTTAATATGCTATCTAGGTTGGTCATAACTTTCCTTCCAAGGAGTAAGCATCTTTTAATTTCATGGCTGCAGTCACCATCTGCAGTGATTTTGGAGCCCAAAAAATAAAGTCTGACACTGTTTCCACTGTCTCCCCATCTATTTCCCATGAGGTGATGGGACCGATGCCATTCATCTTTTCTGAATGTTGAGCTTTAATCCAACTTTTTTACGATCCTCTTTCAATTTCATCAAGAGGCTCTTTAGTTCCTCTTCACTTTCTGCCATAAGGGTGGTGTCATCTGCATATCTGAGGTTATTGATATTTCTCCTGGCAATCTTGATTCCAGCTTGTGCTTCTTCCAGCCCAGCATTTCTCATGATGTACTCTGCATATAAGTTAAATAAGCAGGGTGACAATATACAGCCTTGACACACTCTTTTCCTATTTGGAACCAGCCTGTTGTTCCATGTCCAGTTCTAACTGTTGCTTCCTGACCTGCATACAGGTTTCTCAAGCCTAAATTCCAAGCAATATTTAAATATACCCTTCGTGACATTTCATGTGGCCCCCTATCTTCAACCACTTTACTAACCATGTCTGAGTTAGAGCAGTCGAGATTTCGTAGGATGGAGTCATCGGTATCAAATCCTGACTCCACCACCAACCACAAACTTATCCGTCAACCTCTGGGTACCTCAATTTTCTCAAATGTATAATGGGAGTGATAGTATAAAAAGCTTACAGGACTTTGGAAAGTCTACAAACAAGTGGATAAATGGAAGGTACTTAAAACAGTAGCAGATAAATAATAGATATTCAATAAATGTTGGCTACAATTCTTTATCCTTCTAAAATTCTTTCTCCTTCTACAATTCGGCCTCCTGCGGAAATCTGTACACAGGTCAAGAAGCAACAGTTGGAACTGGACATGGAACAACAGACTGGTCCCAAATAAGGAAAGGAGTATGTTAAGGCTGTATATTGTCACCCTGCTTATTTAACTTATATGCAGAGTACATCATGCAAAATGTCAGGCTGGATGAAGCACAAGCTGGAATGAAGATTACTGGTAGAAACCTCAATAACCTCAGGTATGCAATAACACTAACCTTATGGCAGAAAGGAAAGAAGAACTAAAGAGCCTCTTGATGAAAGTGAAAGAGGAGAGTGAAAAAGTTGGCTTAAAACTCAACTTTCAGAACACTAAGATCATGGCATCCAGTCTCATCACTTCATGGTAAATTGATGGAGAAACAATGGAAACAGTGAGAGACTTTAGTTTTTGGGGCTCCAAAATCACTGCAGATGGTGATTGCAGCCATGAAATTAAAAGACACTTGCTCCTTGGAAGAAGAACTACAACCAACCTAGACAGCATATTAAAAAGCAGAGACATTACTTTGCCAACAAAGGTCCATCTAGTCAAAGTTATGGTTTTTCCAGTAGTCATATATGGATGTGAGACTTGGACTATAAAGAAAGCTGAGCGCTGAAGAACTGATGTTTTTGAACTGTGGTGTTGGAGAAGACTCTTGAGAGCCCCTTGGACTGCAAGGAGATCCAACCAGTCTATCCTAAAGGAAATCAGTCCTGAATATTCATTGGAAGGACTGATGCTGAAGCTGAAACTCCAATACTTGGGCCACTTGATGCGAAGAACTGACTCATTGGAAAAGACCCTGATGCTGGGAAAGATTGAAGGCAGGAGGAGAAGGGGACGACAGAGGATGGGATGGTTGGATGGCATCACTGACTCAATGGACATGAGTTTGTGCAGGCTCTGGGAGTTGGTGATGAACAGGGAAGCCTGGCATACTGCAGTCCATGGGACGGCAAGAGTCAGACGCGACTGAGTGACTAAACTGACAATTCTTTAAATTTCTACTCTAAGAACATTTCTGACAGGTCTAAACTCTGCTGATAGGCTAAAGGTGGGAAAATAATCATTTACTCAATGTAGATAATAAGGATAAATTTATGAATCCTTCCTATCAAAATAACAGAAGGTTAGGTGTGGACATCTACAGCAAATTTATAATTCAGTGAATATCTCATTGAATTAAAAACTCAGGTAGCAGTGCTGCATAACATACATTTCCCTATTATTTGTTAAAGGTAATAGATACTTCAAAAATAACTCAAAGTGATGTGACAATTATAACTTATTCTTTAATTTTAAAATATTGATTTTCCCTTTATATTTAGCCCTTCAATGATTGCCAATGGATTAATAACACTCATCGAGGATGATGCTTTGAATGGTGCTATTATGAAGATCACAACTTCTAAGGGAATTCATTTTCAAGATTATGAAACAACCCCATTTCACACGAAAATGCAGTGAACATCTTATATGTCAGCTTTAACTGAAAATAAGCACAAATGACATACTCCATCTTCTATTGAATATAGCTTTTTAAGTGAAATGTTACTGTTTTAAGCCTTCCTTTCACGCATGTGATGTTCATTTTCTGTAAATGATTAGTTAAGTATACAGACTTTTAAAAATGAGGAACTATCAAAAATATGACGTGGACCAAAGCTAGGTTTTGATCTTTATAGTCTAAACAAGGGATATTCCAGGAATATTCTGCCTTTCAGAAGATATATTTAAATTTGTGATTCATAAATGTTAATTTCTTCAGAACTTCATTTTAAAAGAGATACTTGAATTGTTATTTAACTCAAAGCAGATGTAAAAAGCTCATTTTGTCTCTATGTTCACAGTTTAAAAGAAGGAAGCTACCTACAATGGCAAATATTTAGTAACAATAACTTTTACTTATGCACCATCTTTCAGCTGACTATTTCAGCTCTTTGAGAACATGGCATATTTAGGGCCCAGTAGGTAAGAAGTAAATGACTGTATGAATATATCCCAAATGAAAAATCTAATGTATGGAAAAATGACAAAAAATAACTGACTGAGGTGTTGATCTACAGTTCACCCTTCCATCTGGTGAAAACATCTTTTCCTCTGTGCTTGCTTTAAAAATTTTGACTCCAAAATTCTCAGGAATGAAACTTTAAAAGCTATAGCAAATAAGCATAGTTCAAATGTTGTATTTAAGACACACTTGTTAAGAAAGAAATACAAATGTAATTTTTTTTCAGATTCCTTCTTTATTTGTGCCAATTTCAAAAATGCCTGCTTTTCAGTTCTATGTATAGATGTAGAGAAGAAACCAATTTTGTGACAGCCTCAACTGAAGATGTTTTTGTGTTTTCAAAGCCATAATAACAAGAGGTAAAAATAACTGTGTATTTTGTCATTTTCCCTGTCAGGTACTTTAAGACAGGACCATTAAATGCACCTGCTTTGGATAATGCTATTTGCAAGCAATAATTAATGCTAATAATAATGACATGCAAGATTTCCAAATCAGTCATTTCCTTGTAGAAATATTGAAAAGTACCTCATTCTGCCTGCTAGCTCCTAAGCTCCCAGGTGGGAGCAAAATCCATCCATGTGAGATTAGTATGGATTTCTTAGAGATATTGGTGAATTGTCAGATATGACTCTGTTTTAATTCTGCCATAGAGATCTATTACCTTCACTTTTAAGGAGTGGATTGAATATGAGGAACTGTTGTCTAGATGTCCAAATATTTGAAAAACACCAAGAAGTGAACATCATTGAAAATCTAAGAAAAGTTAAGTTGTATAATTAGGCACAAGGGTGTTCATAACTTGTGCCGGTAACAAACCAGTTAGTGATGTAGGTATGAGGAATATCATTTATCTTACTCTGTCTTCCACTGTAATGCTCAAAGCTATAGCTTAAGCTTACTTACTACTAATTTTAATTTATGGAGAAGTCTTTGTACTGTGGCCTTCACTATACATTGTACTTTGAATTATTGTTTTTAAATCAATAAACTATGCAGACATTTAAACCCAAATACTGAGTAGAACTGAAAAAAATGTGTTCTATTTTTTAAGATTATTTTTACATTAAAAAGTTTCTTCTATAAACAACTTTAAATAAATCATAATGTTATATGGTGCTGTATATACTGGTTAAGAAAAATAAACATTAAATTTGCAGGGAAGAGAGTGGTGAAATCTTAAATGGAATTTTTCAGTGAAAGCCTTAATGTAAATAATTTTTTTGAACAAATTTTTCTTATTATGTGAAGTAGGGGTCCCAAGGTAGCAAAACTAAAAATGTATGGGTACTGAAAAAAGATTAAGAGATTGGATAATGACACTGAAATGTCTAACACACTTAGTTGTCCCATATGAACATAATTTTATATACTTGTAGTAACATTTAAAATAGAAGTGATTATGTGATAATTTCTAATTTTGCCCTGTGTATAAATTTAGGACACTGAAGTGGTCTGACAGTGTACATATTTAATAAAAATTTAAGTCATTTCACAAATTAAGTATCATTTGTAAATAGCTTTTTCTTGCATGTAGTTTGCAGGGTCAGCCCCTGGTGATACAGAACTGAGCAGTGTAGTGGAAAGAGATGGATTTGAGAATAAATAGGCAAATGACAGGCATGACATACATTTGATATTTTCCGTGATAGTGTCCCTGCTATAGACTTGAGCTTGTCACTTAGCACCAACTGAAGGTTGTTTTTAAGAGCCATGAATAAAGTGAAAGTGTTAGTCGCTCAGTCGTGTCTGACTCTTTGCGACCCTATGTACTGTAGCCCACCAGGATCCTCTGTCCATGGAATTCTCCAGGAAAGAATACTGGAGTGGTTTGCCATGCCCTCCTCCAGGGGATGTTCTGAACCCAGGGATAGAACCTGGGCCTCCTGCATTTTAGGCAGATTCTTTATCTTCTGAGCCACCAGGGAAGCCCAAAGATATCACTAACTCCATAATACTATAATGATGTGATGTTCTGGGGTCTAGCTCCACAATAGCTAGTGACCCTGCAGTCATCTTGCATGATGTATGGACTTACTACTAATTCCTATCACTAATCCATAAAAGCATTTGTTTTCTTGCTCTTATACCCAAAAAGTACTGTCTCTCCATCACTGTATAGATGCTGTGAAGGATGTGCTATGCTGTGCTTGATTGTTCAGTCATGTCAGACTCTTTGTGACCCCATGGACTGCAGCCTGCCAGGCTCCTTTGTCTGTGGGGATTCTCCAGGAAAGAATATTAGAATGGGTTGCCATGCCCTCCTCTCAGGGACCTTCCCAGCCCAGGAATTGACCCCAGGTCTCCTGCATTGCAGGTGGATTCTTTACCATCTGAGCCACCAGGGAAGCCCCAAGAATACAATGATACTAAACCACATTGCCTGCCTTATTAAATCCTATCACATTTTTTGTGTGTTTAACCTCTTGGGCTTAAATTAAAAGGATAAACTGGTAAATTCATAGATTTTGTTTGCCCTGAAGTAATTGCATGCTAGTCAGGCACCATTTTCTAAAATCTAAATGTATAAATTTAAATGTATTTAAATTTAAATTTTTATTTAAATTTAAATGTTTAAATTTAAATTTTTATTTCTTTGTCCTTAAATTCATGTGTGTGTGATATATACAGAGAGACATATAAATATATATTTGCTCCTATAGCCACAAAATAATTTTTAGAACTATGTGTCCATTGTAATTATCTAGTATGAGTAGCAGAGGATTCAGATAAACCTTGAAACTCATGATTTAACATAATAGAATTGTTTTCCTTTGGTCACACAAGAGTCCAATGCTAGTATTCAGTAAGCATGTTTCCATGAGGTGGTTTAGACTGCTTCTGCCTTGTAGCCCCACCGTGTAGGACTCTGGAGTCATTCAAATCCAGCCAGTTGACTAGAGAAGAAAAAATGAAGAAGGTATACCTGCTTCTCAAACATTTCAGCCTGGAAATAACAGTCATTATTTTTACTCATAGCTCATTGATGAGAGCTAGTCTAAAAGCCCTATGTGAAAGCAAAAGTTGCTGGGAAATGCCGACACACACATGCCCCCCAGAAACAACTCTACACCATAGAAAGGAAGCATGAATTTTTAAGAGACAAATATATCTTTTGTCTTTGCCACATCTGCTATGTCTGTAAATCCCTCACATTGAATACATTCACTCCTACTCCAGAGAAACATCCTAAAATTCTGTGCAGTTACTGTACCCAACTCAAATCCAGATCTCCAGGAGCTGTACTGATCTCTCCATTAAGATTCTGTGGCTTCTCATGACCCTGGGACAATTTATCTGACCTGTGCACACACTCTATAGTCATGAGCAGAGAGAAAATCTACAGTCAACTCTCTCATTTAGAAAAGGGAAGAATGGGATCACTGGTCAATAGCCACAGTACAACCCTGCAAGCAGGCACTATGAAATCTCTGCCCCAAAGTGGGGAACTTCCTTGACTTCACTTCAGTCTTCAATTTGAGAACAATGATTTAAAAAAAAAGTTAATTTTGTATTTGGGCAGAGCTGATTAACAATCCTATGGTAGGATCCTGTGATAGGATCGAAGGGACTCAGCTGTACATATGCATTTATCCATTCTTCTCCAAACTCCCCTCCCACCCAGGCTGCCACATAACATTGAGCAGAGTTCCATGTGCTGTATAGTAGGTCCTTGTTGGTTCCCCATTTTAAATATAGCAGTGTGTACATGACCATCTCAAACTCCCTAACTAACCATTCCCCCCATCCTCCCCTTACCCCAAAACCACAAGTCAATTCATAATTAAATGATTTTATCATTGTGCTGGAAAAGGGGGAGGGGGAGGTGGACTCTGGCTTTGCCCTAAGGGGAGTTCTTTTTACTGTATTATCCTCCATGGTTTGTTTGTTTTTTGGCTTCTTGGTTTTTCTTTTTTTGGTACCAGATCTTCTAGGAAGTGGTATAGTTTTCACACATGCTATCCTGTCAATGCAAGTTTCAAAACCTGAGGGGTTTTTTTCAGTCTTAAACAGTTAAAGGTTGAAAAGTCTGGCTTGTGATTTCTTTAGCTGAGCAATTTGAAAAAAATGTGTAGGCTTCTGGTTATTTGCTTCCAGTTGATTTCAATTGCATGAAAAATGCCCAAATATCTTGAATATTCATAATTAATTATCATAATTCTCCAGCCTGATACATTTTTTTTCTCCCCATTCCTTCTCTTCGTTCAATGTAAGTGCAGCTACATTGAGGTAAGCCAGCTTGGAGGGAACTCAACACATACTTTGTGGCAGAACTCTGCATTAATGGATCTTTAATGCAGAAAACATTTCTGAATCGGACCTTTTCATTTTTGGAGACTAAAACTAGTTGAGTTTTCAACCCAAAAGGTTCCAAATTTCTGGATTCTCTCGTCTCCTTTTATTTTCATTTTTACCACAAACTAGCCTAAACCAGCCTGAACTTACCTCCTAGTTCTCTTCCTTGCTAAGTGTAACCGGAAACCACCAAAAGATACCACTAGCGTTCCTCCAACCTCTTTGTCTAGAAAGGAGAAAGGGAAGACAAAATACTTGTCAGATGCTTTATCTTTGCTTTAACAGGGTTTTCCAGTTTTGTAGTCTAAGTATCCACCTACTAGGGGCTTCCCAGGTAGTCCAGTGGTAGAATCCACTTGCCATTGCAGGAGACACAGGTGACACGGGTTCAATCCCTGGGACAGAGGAGCCGGCAGGCTACCACCCATGGGGTCGCAGAGAGCTGGACACCGCTGAGCACAAGCGAGCAGCAGCACCATCTGCTTGCTAAGTCAGTGACACGTGTTTTAGGTTTGTTTGCTTATTGTTGTTGTGTTTGGCAGCTCTACTTCTGCTACCGAGTGAATTAGCTAAGGTAGTGTTCAGAGCTATAAGGGATAAATCCCCAAACTGCAGGGGCTTGATAAGATAGAGTTCCTCTCAGACAGAAGGATTTAATACAGCTGTGGAGTGGGCAGCCTTCCAAGGGGCTGAGTCAAGGATTCAGCTTCCTCCCATCCTCCACATTCAGCATCTTTGGGAGCCTCAGAGTCTACTCATGGAGTAGCCAGATGCACCTGCTTCTTATCCACTCCAACCCACAAACCATTTGAAGACTTGCTCAGACACCCCCCTCCAGATACAAGAGGTGGGGGTGCAGTGCTGAGAAGTGTAACCCTGGCCAGAGAACCCACTTTCCAGCAAAACACTACTCCCTGGAAAGGGGGTATAAATCTTTGGTAAAGAGCTAGCCATCTCTATCATACTGCTCTGAGATTTAAGTTAAATATATGATGTATGGCTTCCAGGTTGGTGAACACATGCAGATGTGAAGAGAGAAGGCGAGAGGTCACGACAGCTGGGGACCATTTTCTCTTTCCTTGTCCTATGCATTGCTCCATCTGGCTGTTCCTGAGTTATATCTTTTTATAATAAACCAATTCTCTTAAGTGAATAAATATACAAGTTTAAATCACTCCAAAGAATGTACTTTTGCATATGTTAAATATTGGCATTTAAAAATATCCAGTGGGAAAAATAAGCACCATGACCGCTTTATACATATCGTCTGCTCTAAAATTCAAGAATAAATATTTTTGGAAATGTCAGAATTTTTATGTTTTTTTTTAATTGTTTATCTCATACTCATATCTTCTATAGCATTTTATCCTAAAGAATGCTTTCCTGGGAATTATTATATGATCATCACTCTTTGCAACAAGTATAAATATACAAACACAAGTTAAAAATTAATTTTTGCTTTGCATATAAGACTCTAGATGGTAAAAAATTTCCTTTGGATTTGGTAACATTAAAATTATTAATAACAAGTATATTAAATTTTTGTAAGTAATAATTATTCTTAAAAGCACAATGCATCATTATTAATATATATAATCTTTAAAAAATATCAAAAATCCAAGTCCACTTTCAAAAAATACAATACAGTAGAAATGTATATGGAAATTGAGATTTTCCCCCAAATTATTCATGTATTCAAGAATAGATATAAATAGTACTTGTTGATAAAATAAGTATCAGTATCAAATCTATTCCTATTATAACTTTAATATTTAAGAAACTTTGTAAATAAATAGCTTGGAATAAAGGAGTTTGTTGTCTTCTTTGAATTCTCTCTGAATTTTATTCCAAAAGCATGCAATAATCTGTCCTCAAAAAAGTGTTGTTTCTGAAATCTATTAAGTGACAACTCAGTGATTTCCTCCTTCAATTTTTTTTGAAAGTAAAGAAAGGTCAGTTTTCCTGCCAAAGGATTTGTTATCCTTCACTTGGAGTCTGTGAGTTTCCCAATTGCTGAGAAGTGTAACAGAATGGCTATCCAAAATGTGTTGAATATCTTGTGTGTGCCATCCTAGGTTGCTGATGTATATAAAGACTAACTACCCCTTTACCTGTCAGCACCTGATTTGGTCCAGTCAATAGGAGGCTCTCAAAACAGGTTGGAAGACCAAAGAAAATGAGGTCAGGCTACTTTTCCTTGGCTTCACTTCTGAGCTATTGGTATCAGCATCTGTCAGAGAGTCCTTCCCCACCACCACTGCCCGCCCCCCAGCCCCAGCTCTACACAATGCATCGGTCCTGGTGACCATTCTCTCCTTTTCTCCTCCAGGTACAAGGGTGGTAACAATCTACTGCAGTTCCCACCCCTTGCAGTTTCCCTGAACACCACAGATAATTTAATAAATAATTGTTTTACTAAACTTGCTTCAAATTGCCCAGTTTGTATGGAATATTACTCAGCCAGTAAAAAGAATTCATTTGAATCAGTTCTAATGAGATGGATGAAACTGGAGCCCATTATACAGAGTGAAGTAAGCCAGAAAGATAAAGACCAATACAGTATACTAACACATATATATGGAATTTAAAAAGATGGTAATGATAACCCTATCTGCAAAACAGAAAAAGAGACACAGATGTACAGAATAGACTTTTAGACTCTGAGAGAAGGCGAGGGTGGGATGTTCTGAGAGAACAGCATTGAAATAAGTATACTCTCAAGGGTGAAACAGATCACCAGCCCAGGTTGGATGCATGAGACAAGTGCTCAGGGCTGGTGCACTGGGAAGACCTGGAGGGACAGGGTGGAGAGGGAGGCGGGAGGGGGGATCGGGATGGGGAACACATGTAAATCCATGGCTGATTCATGTCAATGTATGGCAAAAACCACTACAATATTGTAAAGTAATTAGCTTCCAATTAATAAAAATAAATGGGAAAAAAAACACAAATTTCCCAGTTTGAGAGAATGCCATTTCTTTCCTGCCAGAACTATTACTAATAAACTGAAACTTATCAAAAGACTGTTAGCCATAGCTGTTACTCTTTCACTCAATAGCACTCTGTCAATGAAGTTTAAATTATGTGAAATGGGGGTAAAACACTTCACACTATTAAAAATAAAATGAAAATTCTCGAATAACAACTTTAGGAATAAAAATAGGTTCTTTAGAAAATGAAAAGATAGTACAAGGATATTATTAACAAATTACAATAGTAAATCAGAATATTTACTTTAAATGGGAAAACACCTAGAAATATACAACTTATTCAAATGGACACAAGAAGAGAAAGAAAATTGGATTAGTCAGATAACTACTAAAGAGATTGCAAACTAGCCAATTTATTTAATCTATAACTAAATACTTCTCATAAAAAAAATCTTTACCCAGATGGCTTCACTGGTTAATTCTCTCAAATATTTAAGGATGAAGCAATTCCAACATTCCATTGACTCTTCCAGGGGTCAATTCCAACTTATAACCTTGATTTCAAAATATTGATCTTAAAAATGAAACAGCTGATTATTTTACCAGCAAAAATGGGTTTATTCAGGAATATCAGAGAAACAGCAATTTGGGAAAAACAAGCTCTAGCAAAAACTGTTGGCAAGTCCAATACAATGAAAAGGAAAGTTGAAAAAGGGCAAGTTGAAAGGGATTGTTTTGAACAAAAATCTATTGGAGAAAAGTGAGTGTTTAGGCTGATGACTGTTCCTCACGGACTGAGTTGAGGGGGTTGTCAGTTTCCTATTGGAGACACACATCTTTCCCTGTTGGGGCCTGTGATTGAAGGTTCTTTCCTGTCGGTGACTTTTCTGTTGGGATGTGTGATTAACGGTTCTTCCTGTAATTGACATCAGGTGGTACTGCCCGAGAGATCCGCCTTCTGGCTTCCTGACTCTTAGTGAGGTTTTTCTTTATTTTTTAATTTAATTTTTTTAAATTGGAGGTTTTGTTATTGTTGTTTTATTTTTTTATTGGTCATACCACATAACATGTGGGATCTTAGTTCCCCAACCAGGGATTGAATCCTTGCCCCCTGCATTCCTGCATTGGAAGCACGGAGTCTTATCCACTGGACCACCGAGGAAGTTCCTGAGGTTTTTCTTTATTAATTTTCACCAAAACCTGCCAAAGATATTATCTTAAAAAGCATAGGCCAATAACACTTTTTCTGTAATAAACATAAACACAAAAATTCTCAATGAGTTAGCAAAAAAATTCTTTCACATCAAAACAATAGCAGAAATCAATAAGTTGGTTAGTAAAGTAATTAAATTTGGTCTAATATTTAAATTAAATCAGTGAAATTATCATATTAAAATTGTAATGAAAATATATGAAAGCGCAAATGTTAAGGAGTACATAAAGTTAAGGTATTTATATTTTCTAAAATTTGCTGAAACCACTAATTAATATTAGATATCAATAAATCAAGCATGCCTAGGGTAAAATATGATAAATTATATATAACTGGTAAGCTAACTGAGAAGAAATTTTAATAATAATTATTTGATAAGTCCAAAAAAAAGAAGAAAAAAACAGTACGTATAATGGTGAACCCAAAAAACAGTATTAGGTGTTTGAGTGTGCGAATCCTAATATGTCATCCTACACTTCTCTTTACAACCTCCATTGGTTTCCCTCTGAGGTTAAGACAAAATCCTCACTAGAGTTATTGTCAGGAAGATAGAATAGACAAAGTTTTCTCCAGGGAACAGAACTGTAAATAAGTGGAAGCCCAAGTGTGTGTGTGTGTGTGTGTGTGTTAGTTGCTCAGTCGTGTCTGACTCTTTGCGACCCCATGGACTGTAGCCCGCCAGACTCCTTTGTCCATGGGATTCTCCAGGCAAGACTTCTGGAGTGGGTTGCCATTTCCTTCTCCAGGAAGTCTGAGGGATGTGATTTAAGGTACCATCAGAATTTAGGATACTGGAAAAAGTCAGTTTTTATTCCAATTCAAACAAAGGCAATGCCAAAGAATGTTCGAACTACCATACAATTGTGCTCATTTCACATGCTAGCAAGGTTATGCTCAAAATCCTTCAAGCTAGGCTTCAGCAGTATATGAACCGAGAACTTCCAGAGGTACCAGCTGGATTTAGAAAAGGCAGAGGAACCAGAGATCAAATTGCCAATACTCATTGGATCATAGAGAAAGCAAGGGAATTCCAGGAAAACACCTACTTCTGCTTCAATGACTATACTAAAGCCTTTGACTGTGTGGATCACAACAAATTGAAAAATTCTTTAAAAGATGGAAATACCAGACCACCTCACCTCTCTCCTGAAAAACCTGTATATGATTCAAGAAGTAACAGTTAGAACCAGACATGAAACAACTGACTGGTTCAAAATCGGGAAAGATTGAAGGCAAAAGGAGAAGGGGATGGTAGAAGATAAGATGGTTAGACAGCATCACTGAGTCAATGAAGATGAATTTGAGCAAACTCTGAGCCATAGCAAAGGACAGAGGAGCCTGCCTTCCTGACATCTCTGAGGTCATAAAGAATCAGACACGACTTAGTGACTGAACAACAACAACAAATTGAATGCATTTGCCCTGGAAGCAGACAGCTCATTGCTCAGTGAGATGATTGAAGCTGATGCCCACTAGCCACCCATTAAGAATCTTGTGCACAGCATTTCTACCTAAGTGAGAAATTGGACCAAAACAGCTTTATATCTCTTTTAAACTTTATTTCTATTCTGTGCACTATATAATGGTCTTTGCAGTAAAGTTTATACAAATTAATATGATCCATGGTGATACTTTTCTTAATCACAAAAGATTGTTACGAGATTCCTGCACTAGTTTGCTTCCTTTCTAACTTTTTTTAAATGTTTGGCTTCCCCTAACTATTTCACATATGGAGGCTTTCCAAAACTCTGTGGCCCTACACACAGGCTGCTTCTGCGGCTTCTACCCTCATCGTATAGCCAAGCGTCTACTTTCAGCCTCTGGCAGGATGTTCTTAAATGAACATCATTATGGTCACCTAACTGGATAAATCCAAAGAGAATTTTATTCAGATTTTGTGGCAAAAGGCTCACAAAATATTAGTTGATGAATGGCCTGCTCCATTCTTCCTGCCCATGGGAATGGGAGGGTTCTTTGGGAAGAAGGATGTTTTGAGTATTGGGTTTCTTAAGGAAATTTTGTCATCCTTATCTGATGGCTGCTCAAGTATTATGGCACAAATGATCTTTTTTGGTTGCTTCCTCTTCCTGTATCTTATCAATGAGGGAATGTTGTAAGTTTGCAGGACCAGCACAAACAGACACCTAGGGTTTTATAGAGATGAATAAGCTGCTTTATGTGAAATTGAGTCAGAAAGTTGGATCTTTCTAGTCTATGATCTTTTGTTTCTCTCATCCCTCTGATTCACTTCCACTGCCCCAAATCAAGTTCTCATAATATCTTACATGTGCAATTTACTTTTATTTTTCTCTTTAACTGCTCTCAAGTCTCCAGAGTCTTTCCTAGTCTATCAATCCTAAACACTGAGTTGGTGTAACATAACACATTCTCCATTTGGGTCACTCCCCAGCTCAGACTCTTCTGCCTCCTATTTCCAGAGGCACAAAATCCAGATCTCCAGCTGAACATTCCAGACTTTTCTCAATCAAACCACTACTCATCAGTCCTGCCTTATCTGGGCTCATCCTTATCAAATTGTCAGTTCAGTTCAGTCACTCAGTCCTGTCCGACTCTTTGCGACCCCATGAATCACAGCACGTCAGGCCTCCCTGTCCATCACCAACTCCCAGAGTTTACTCATATTCATGTCCATCGAGTTGGTGATGCCATCCAGCCATCTCATCCTCTGTCGTCCCCTTCTCTTCCTGCCTCCAATCTCTCCCAGCATCAGGTCCAATGAGTCAACTCTTTGCATGAGGTGACCAAAGTATTGGAGTTTCAGCTTCAGCATCAGTCCTTCCAATGAACACTCAGGACTGATCTCCTTTAGGATGGACTGGTTGGATCTCCTTGCAGTCCAGGGGACTCTCAAGAGTCTTCTCCAACACCACAGCTCAAAAGCATCAATTTTTCGGCACTCAGCTTTCTTCACAGTCCAACTCTCACATCCATACATGACCACTGGAAAAACCATAGCCTTGACCAGATGGACCTTAGTTGGCAAAGTAATGTCTCTGCTGTTTAATATGCTGTCTAGGTTGGTCATAACTTTCCTTCCAAGGAGTAAGCGTCTTTTAATTTCATGGCTGCAATCACCATCTGCAGTGATTTTACACTCCCTCAAATCCACCCCGACCCCACCCTGGCTTTTGCTTCTTCTCTTTCCTTTTTGTACTCATCTGTAAATCTCTCTCATATTGAAGAGAGTAAAAGAATATGCCAGGGGGATGCTTCAGATAGAATTCCTTCAAGTGAAATAATTTTAAAATTGGGAAAAGAGGGAGGGGATAATGGAAGTTTTAAGGTAATGATACTGGGAACATTTTTGGATAAATTTCAGAAAAATATGGTTTCCATATTTAGCCTAGTATAAAAACATAAGGAATAGATTTCTGAATCTAATTGTCTGCCTACAGATGTTTGCCATCATTGTGAATTCATATTCAACTGAACAATGAATTAAGATTTTCTTATAATCACAGCAGTAAATACCTTTCTGTGGTTCCCAATACCTCACTGGTTAAATGCTTATCACATAAAGTGCTTATTGTTAATACTTGCTGGTTTACTGAACTCTTTAGTGATGGGGGCTTATCAGTCATAATCCAATATGCTCCATCCAACATAGGACTTGATCCCTGACTGTTCCTTCTTCTTGTGTTCTAAAACATCTAAAACAAGTCAGGCACCAGTGTTGCGGGGTTGCTCTGCCACTCAGCATCATTTCACACACAGACAACAGAGCCCTGTGTGATCTCTGCTTCCCATTATCTTTTTCATCTTATTATAAGTTGTGGTGAGTGACTAACAACAATTACTAAATTCCAAACAGTCCTATTTTTTTTCGTCATTGCTGTAAAATATTTAAAACTTAAAAAAATAAACTAAGAACAGTAACACTATTTGTCAAGCTCTTCATGCACAGACACGCAAACACACGGCTTGATTGGGTAGAAAGCCAGAATGAAGAGAAATGGCAGACTGCCAATAAAACTTTCCTTTTCAAAAGTAATTTTTATTGGAGTGTAGCTGATTTACAATATTGTGTTAGT
Source organism: Dama dama (assembly GCF_033118175.1). NCBI lineage: Eukaryota > Metazoa > Chordata > Mammalia > Artiodactyla > Cervidae > Dama > Dama dama. Next base: position 16,296,099 of record NC_083709.1, on the reverse strand, counting down.
TTCAGGTGTACAGCAAAGTGAATCAGTTTGCATATATTCACTCTTTTTAAGATTCTTTTCTAATATAGGTCCTTAGATTCTTGAGTAGAGTTTCCTGTGCTATAGAGTAGGTCTTCATTAGTTATCTATTTTGCATGTGTTAGTGTATATATGTTCATCCCAATCTCTCAGTTTATCACTCCCACCCCTTGGGAACCATAAGTTTGTTCTCTACATCTATAACTAGTTTGAAAATTTTCTCTTTTAAAAGGTTACTTATTTGTAGAGGGTTCTAAGGCAAATGCTAGTATCTTTGTTTCATTGACCTTCTCTTGGTTCCTCAAGCATTTTATAGAAGAGAAGAGGCTGAGTCAGCCCCAGAAGAATTCTTAAAGCTTCCCTAAGTCCATCCCTATTGATGTTCTCCCATTTTGTTGTTGTTTTAAGTCACTAAGTAGTGTCTGACTCTTTGTGACCCCATGAACTGTAGCCCTCTAGGCTCTTCTGTCCATGGGATTTTCCAGGCAAGAATACTGAAGTGGGTTACCATTTCCTTCTCCAGGAGATCTTCCCAATCCAGGAATCCAACCTGCATCTTATGCATTGGCAGGCAGATTCGTTACCACTGAGCCACCAGGGAAGCCCTTTCTCCCCTTCTACAACAAAACCGAATGTCAATAGAGTGGAAAACTAATCCTTCTTTAACTTCCTCCTGTTTAACTTATAGTCAATCAACCCTGTTGTGTTTCAGCTTGTGACAAATCTTACTTTAAAGATGTTTCGACCTGCATGTTAAACATTAAAACTGTAAAGGACTTTTCTATTCTTCCCTGTCCTTCAATCTCAAGAAAGAGACAAACTTGCTTTACTTTAATATAATGCTCTGTTAAAGAGAAATTTGTAAGAAAAACTAAATAATTTTCTCAGGGTTCTGAAATATGATATCTACTGAGTGAATTTTTAAATTTAAATTACATTTAATATTGTAAATGCCAAGAATATGAATAGATCTACTTTCAGTTACATATATTTATTGGATAACCTCTTTGTTTCAAGCACACAGCCCTAAAAACCAAGCCAGCAAGGATGAATAAATTATGTGTTTGCCTTCAAGGAGCTCACAATCATGTTTGGAAAACAAGCATGCAGAAGAAAAAATTACAATTCAAGATTCTTTATAAAGGTTGTAACAGATTTATGTACCAGATAGATAAGGAAGTTATAATGGAAACTCTGTTTAAAGGAGAGACTTTGTAAAAAAGGAGACTCTTGAGCCCAACTTTAACAGATTTTCAAGAATTTGGCAGAAGATGTTCCAAGGAGAGGGAAAGTGCATAGTTGGTTCAACAAACTATAAGCAGTTCCTTATGAGTTCAGGATGAAATGTAGTGTTGAAAGATGCTGTGAAGCATCCTGTGTAATTTATTTTGGCAGTAGGGGACCTTTCACGGATGTTGAGTCAGTCCTAATGGGGTGGATGAATCTAGAGCCTATTATACAGAGTGAAATAAGTCAGAAAGAGAAAGACAAATATTGTATATTAACGCATGTGCATGGAATCTAGAAAGATGGTACTGATGGTTCTATTTGCAGGCCAGCAATGGAGACACAAACAGAGAACAGGTTTGGGGACACAGTGCCAGAAGGACAGGTTGGAACAAACAGAGACAGTATCACTGAAACATAAACATTCAGTCAGTTCAGCTGCTCAGTCGTGTCCGACTCCTTGAAACCCCATAACTGCAGGAGGCTAGGCTTCCCTGTCCATCACCAACTCCTGAAATATGCTCAAACTCATGTCCATCCAATCGGTAATGTCATCCAACCATCATATCCTCTGTTGTCCCTTTGTCCTCCTGCCTTCAATCTTTCTGAGCATCAGGGTCTTTTCCAATGAGTCAGTTCTTCACAGTCACACCCACTTTGGGTGGCCAAAGTATTGGAGCTTCAGCTTCAACATCAGTCCTTCCAAAGAATATTCAGGATTGATTTCCTTTAGATAGACTGGTTTGATCTCCTTGCAGTCCAAGGAACTTTCAAGAGTTTCTCCAACACTGCAGTTCGAAAGCATCAATTCTTCAGTGCTCAGCTTTCTTTATGGTCCAACTCTCACATCCATACATGACTACTAGAAAAACCATAGCATTGACTCCTTTTCTTCCAAGGAGCAAGTGTCTTTTCATTTCATGGCTGCAGTCACCACCTGCAGTTGGAACCCAAGAAAATAAAGTCTGTCACTGTTTCCATTGTTTCCCTGTCTATTTGCCATAAAGTAATGGGACCGGATGCTATGATCTTCGTTTTTTGAATGTTGAGTTTTAAGTCAGTTTTTTCACTCTCCTCTTTCACTTTCACCAAGAGGCTCTTCAGCTCCTCTTTGCTTTTTGCCATTAGGGTGGTGTCATCTGCATATCTGAGGTTATTGATATTTCTCCTTGCAGTCTTGATTTCAGCTTGCGCTTCATCCAGCCTGGCATTTCACGTGATATACTCTGCACATAAATAAGCAGGGTGACAATATACAGCCTTGACATAATCCTTTCCTGATTTGGAATCAGTCCATTGTTCCATGTCCGGTTCTAGGTGTTGCTTCTTGACTCACATACAGGTTTCTCAGGAAGCAGGTAAGGTGGTCTGGTATTTCCATCTCTTGAAGAATTTTCCAGTTTGTTGTAATCCACACAGTCAAAGGCTTTAGCTTAGTGGAGCAGAAGTAGATGTTTTTCTGGAACTCTTTTGCTTTTTCTATGATCCAATAGATGCTGGCAATTTGATCTCTGGTTCCGCTGCCTTTTCGAAATCCAGCTTGAACATCTGGAAGTTCTCAGTTCACGTACTGTTGAAGCCTCGCCTGGAGAATTTTGAGCATTACTTTGCTAGCATGTGATAGGTGTGTAATGGTACAGTAGTTTGAAAATTCTTTGGCATTGCCTTTTTTGGGGATTGGAATGAAAGCTGACCTTTTTCAGTCCTATGGCCACTTCTGAGTTTTCCAAATTTGTTGGCATATTGAGTGCAGAACATCATCATCTTTTAGGATTTGAAATAGCTCAACTGGAATTCCATCACCTCCACTAGCTTTGTTGGTAGTGATGCTTCCTAAGGCCCACCTGACTTTGCACTCCAGGATGTCTGACAAGCGGCAACTTGTTGTGTGACACAGGGAGCTCAACCCAGTGTTCTGTGACAACCAAGGAGGTAGGGTGGCGTGGGAGACGGGAGAGGGCTTCAGGAGGGAGGGGAAGTACGTACACTTGTGGCCGATTAATGTTGATATATGGCATAAAGCAATGCAATATTGTAAAGCAACTATTCTTCAACAAAATAATATTTAAAAAGAAATAGTACAGGTGTTTTTGCATTTGAGAAGATGATATTGAGATGACCTCAGAATGGAATAGATAAAAGTTGACCTGAAAGCCTGGGTAGCAAAGTGGGAAACATCAGAAACTCCATAGGAGATGATAGCAAACTCAGTACATCCAGTAACCGTGGAGATGAAGATATACACACAGACAGGGCACAGTTAGGCATCAGAATAGTGGTGCCATGTGGAAAGTGAGCTGTGACAGGGAGGACAACTCAAAATTTTAAAAAACCACTAAGTTTAAAAAAGCATCGACAGCATCATTAAAATGCAACAGTATTATTAGCAACCTTGAACCAGAATCACTTTTTGTTAACACATTTTGAAGTTATTTCCTCCATAGCCACCTGAGGCAGGGCTTAAATATAAAATTTATTTGTTTTTAATAAACAGAAATTGACACATCTGTGATAAAAGCATGGCAGGTCAGGAATAAAACTCTCAAATTCATCATTCCCATCCTGGAGAGTTCTTTTAACTCTCCTATGTGTATGTGTGTGTGTTTGCATGTGCGCACACCAGCGCAGGCTCAGTTGTGTCCAACTCTTATGCCACTCCATGGACTGTAGCCTGCCAGGCTTCTCTGTCCATGGAATTTTACAGGCAAGATAACTGGAGTGGGTTGTCATTTCCTCCTGCAGGGGATCTTCCTGACCCAGAGATCAAAACCTCATCTCCAGTTTTGCAGCAGATCCTTTACTGCTGAGCCATCGAAGAAGTCCTTTGTCTCTTGTAGTTAGTATTGTTAGAGATGATAGTGTCTCTAGTCTGTGTTTCACAAATTACATTTCTGCAGAAGAGATTCTAGGGAAAAACGTGAGTTCAGCCTCTTGGTTTCAAGAGAAAAAATGATAAGGACACCAAGATGTATTTCATAACTCATGGGCAGCTGATGGCAGGAGCACCTGGGATCAAGATCTCAAAATATCAGCACTACCCCTTTCTTCTTGTCTATTTGAATCTTCTCTCTCTCTCTCTGAAGATTTGCTTTTATGAATGTCAGACTTCATTTTCTCTGAGGGCATTATTTTTTTTTAAAGAAAGAACAAATAGTAACTATCGGGATTCTCTTAAATTGATATTTAATTTATTAAAGTAAAAAATCCTAGGGAACTTCCCTGGAAGTCCAGTGGTTAAGACTCTGTGCTTCTAATGCAGATAGTGTGGGCTTGATCCCTGGTTGGGGAACTAAGATCCTACAAGCTTGTGGTGTTGCCAAAAAAAAAAAAGAAAAAAACAGTGAATATTCTAAAATATAGTTTCCCTTAAGCTCTTAATCTTATTGTTTATAGATAGGTATTAAATAGATAGATACTCATAGATAAATAGATATACAGATATACATCATAAACTTGTATTTATACCTTTAGAAGTTAACAATGACTTTCAAACTGGCCTTTGATTGCTGTTTGGGTCGCTTAAGTTACAGAACTCACTAAACAACAAGGTTTCTTACAAATTCAGTTCAGGTCAGTTCAGTCATTCAGTTGTTTCCGACTCTTTGTGACCGCACAGACTGCAGGACTCCCAGTCCATCACCAATTCGCAGAGTTTACTCAAACATGTCCACTGAGTCAGTGATGCCATCCAACCATCTCATCCTCTGTCATTCCCTTCTCCTCTTGCCTTCAATCTTTCCCAGCATCAGGGTCTTTTCCAATGAGTCCATTCTTTGCATCAGGTGACCAAAGTATTGGAGCTTCAGCTTCAGCATTGGTCCTTCCAATGAATATTCAGGAATGATTTCCTTTAGGATGGACTAGTTGGATCTCCTTGCAGTCCAAGGAACTCTCAAGAGTCTTCTCCAACAGCACAGTTCAAAAGCATCAATTCTTCAGGGCACAGCTTTCTTTATAGTCCAAGTCTCACATCCATACATGACTATTGGGGAAGTCATAGCTTTGACTACATGGACCTTTGTCGGCAAAGTATTGTCTCTGCTTTTCAATATGCTGTCTAGGTTGGTCATAGCTTTTCTCCCAAGGAGTAAGTGTCTTTTAATTTCATGGCTGCAGTCACCATCTGCAGTGATTTTGGAGCCCCTAAAAAGAAAGTCTCTCCATTTCCATTGCTTCCCCATCTATTTGCCATGAAGTGATGGGACCGGATGCCATAATCTTAGTTTTCTTAGTAATCTTAGTTTTCTTAGTTGAGTTTTAAGCCAACTTTTTCACTCTCCTCTTTCACTTTCGTCAAGAGACTCTTTAGTTCTTCTTAACTTTCTGCCATTAGGGTGGTGTCATCTGCATATCTGAGGTTATTGATATTTCTCCCAGCAATCTTGATTCCAGCTTGTGCTTCATCCAGCCCAGCATTTCTCATGATATACTCTGAGAATAAGTTAAATAAGCAGGATAACAGTATACAGCCTTGATGTACTCCTTTCCCAATTTGCAACCAGTTGCCTTTATCATTTTAGATAGCACTCATAAGATTGGTATATTTGTTGCCTAATCTGACTTGACTTGACAAATGAATTTTCCTCCAGGTACTTTCTCAAGTATTTAAACTACTTCGGTAAACCTAATATTATATCAAACTCATAAATATGACAAACCTGAAATTCCCTCAAGCATTTCAGAAGTCTTTAAAGTGTTAGAAAAATGCCTTTCCTATTGAAAGGTTGTTGCTGAACCATGAAAGACGCCGGGATTCTTGGCCTCCGGAGGAGAAGAATTCAGTCTGGGCCCAGAGACGAGGCTTAATCACTCAGAGCTTTTGTGTAATAAAGTTTTATTAAAGTATAAAGGAGATAGAGATAGCTTCTGACATAGACTTCAGAAGGGGACAGAAACAGTACCCCCTCGCTAGGGTGAGCAATGGAGTTATATACTTTTTAATTACTTATTACAGTGAATCAAAAGAATGTCTGGAGGTTGTAAAGACCTCACTAGACCCACTCTCATAATTTACATTTTAAGATAACAGGATTAACCAAAAGGTCTTTTCCAGAGACTGTCCTCAAGCAGGATATACTATTGTTATGTAATCCTAAGGAATGTAGAGCGAAAAAAGAGTTTGTCCTTTCTTCCTCCTTGAGAATTCCAGACCCATCTCTCCTTGGGGACCCCTGGACTTCTTTATCAACCTGCCTAGGAATTGTCTCTCTCACTCCCCCCTTTTCTTTTAGGAGAATTATGTTGCCAAGGGGAAGGGGCATTGTTTTCATTCCATAACTACTTCCTGCTGTTTAGGGACTTGTTCCCTAAATTGTTGAGGCAACATATTCCCCTAACCCTCATATTGAGGGTCTCTGATCCAGGGGCCCCAGGTAATAGTTGAAGGGGGCTGGGGCACTCCTAGAAGCTTGGACAACCATTTGTAACTTAAAAGCTTTCAGACAGTTAGAAACATGTCCATCTACAGATACAGGGAGGAAACAGCAGAAATAGAACAATCAGAATTATTGTAATTAAGATAGTTTTCCACCATGGGGAACTAGCTAACATCTCCCAAAGTGAGGCAATTGAGGCTTCAGGAGTATTCATAGCCTCAATCATCTTGTCCATGAGTTTAGTAAAATGAGTAAAATTAGTGCTCATATCAGGTATATATGTACAGCACTGGGTATAAATAATGGCACAAGTTCCTCCTTGTGCAGCTGTCAGAATATCTAAGGCCAATCTGTTTTGTGAAACCACCTTTCTAATTTGTGCTTGTTTGGCATTAAGAGCTGAAATAGCTTTTTGAGAATCTTGTAATGCCTGTTGAGTAAAATTAGTCAAAGCATCCACTCGTAGCATAGCATCTGTAGTTCCAAGAGTGGGAACAAACATTGCAGCCAAATAATCATACCAGTGAAATACAGACCTTTCCCACCGAGTTTTAAGGTGGGGTAAATTAGCAGGCTTTTCTGGAAGTTCTGAAAGTATGAAGCCATGAGTAAAATCTAGACCTAGGGTGTATCTCCCTATCCAGCCAGGGGGAGGCCATGCTCATAGGTAAGAGCCACATATCCAGTAGGTCCCATTTAGAGCAAGCCAGCGTGACTGAGATATCCAGTCCCAATCAGTGCCTGGCCAGGCAAAGGGAGGACCTGAACTGGGGTTGGAAAACTTGGGAATGATTACATTGCATATTTCCTAAGCCAAAAATCCCACTTGTTTCCAATCATTATAGTTAAGTTGTTGACTAACTTCTGGGGATGGCTCTAATTGTTCCCAGCATATAGGGGCAGTAGATATTAGACGTCCTTTTCCAGGAGTTAGCCATATAACCTTACCCCATGTTTGATAAATGTCAGGTAAAAAGCCACTAGATCTAGACCTATTTACCTTATGTGTAGCAAAATGGTCATTGAACCAAGACAATGTATAATCAAAATTAAAAGTCACATTACGTCCATTGTTAAAGTAGAAAGTGTTGCACAAGTCGATCTTAGGGTTGTTAGATGGCATCAGTTTAAGAGGAGGATTTACATGTGATTGTTGTCAAAGGTAGTTGCAGACTTGGAGAAAGTCTTTCCCTTGAAGTGGAGATGTCCTCCACAGGAAGCCTTCCACTGATGAAAAGGGGAGCACTCCGTAGACCCAGCAGTTAGACCAATTGTGGAATGCAGCATAGGAATGAGCCCAGGTCAGGGAGGAGTCTTGAGGGTCAAATGGCAGACTCGGGACTTTTGGAGTCAGCAGAAGTAGGCTCACATAGATTATCAGGCCATCTGAAAACTACAAAGTCAGCACACAGGAAGTAAAGACATAAAACTTCTTAGTTCTGGTCAGGGTGCCATTTCTTAACTCAAGTGTGATGCAACCATGAATCAATTCCTGGCCCTTTGACGGCTGTGGGAGAAGAAAGAGTAACTAGGTTAAGGACCTTTCCAAAGGGGCTCAAGAGATTGGCCCCTAGATCCCAATGTTTTTATCAGGATGTCTGTTCCTGGCTCAAATAGAGGCTTGCTTGACTCAGAGGCTGGGTCAGGAGTCACCTCCCGGAGTTCCATTAATGCTTTTTGAAAAGCTGAGAGCTGAGTTACATAATAGTTAATTCCAAGGCTTTAGGAAAACTTTTCCATTGAGCATTTTCAGGAATTACTAATCGTCCATTTGTGGACTGTAACCATCCTTTACCAGTAATCTTTGCTCCTCCTTTCTCATAGTTTTCTAATTCTTCCTCAGTATATTGTGGTTTTTCCTGTTCCACAGGACCTGTCTAGATCAAAGGCATCTGCAGTGAAGGGGTTTTATAAAGTGCTGCTTTTCTCACTTGACCTTTGGCTACTTTACTCCCATCCCTGCTGTGTCCTTTGCAATGCATAACAGCTACTTCTTTAGGACAATATATTGCAGTTAAAAATCTCTCGATCTCTTTGAAATGCTTAATAGTTTCTCCTGTTGCTATTTTAAACTCTTTCTTTCCATATTGCAGCATGAACATGTAAAGTCAAATAAGCATATTTAGAATCAGTGTAAATATTTACTCGCTGCCCTTTGCTTAATTCTAGAGCTAAGGTCAGAGCCACAAGCTCCACTAACTGACCACTGGTTCCCTGGGGGAGAGATTTTGCTTCTAAAACCTGTTCAGTCATCACCGCGGCATAACCTACTTTACGCTTCCTATCCCGAACAAAAGAACTGCCATCTGTAAATATTTCCATTTCAGGATTGTCCAATGGGGGTGGGGGGTGGGTAATCCATTAGATCTTTCCGAGCTGCATAGTTTAAAGTCAGAAATTGGGAACAATCGTGATCAGGTGTTTCATTTTCCTTCTCAGGAAGGAAAGTGGCAGGATTTAAATTTCCACAAACTTTAAGCTTAGTTATTGGTCCTTCTAACAACAATGACTGATATTTAAGAAGCCTACTGTCTGTAATCCAAGTATTAACCTTAGAGTTTAAGAATACACTCACATCTTATGTGGAAATAACTGCGGGTCTGTGAGCTTGACAACTACAGGAATAGAATTTTGTGCTAGACCCACAGATTTTCCATCAGCCCACACTCTAGGATTTACATTTTGTTCAATTAAAGGGAGAGAAAGGGAGGGCTCTATATTCATGAAAACAGAGGCATGGACCTTGCTCAGTATATCCCTCCCCAAAAGGGGTGGGGGAGACTCTGGCACTATCAGAAGCCCGTGTGAAAAGCAGAGTCCCAGTTACAACTTAAAGAACAACTGACGCAATACCTTTTGGCTCTTCGAGGCAGTCCCACTAAAGAAGTGGATCAGGAAGAAAGTGGGCCAGGGGCTTCAGTAAGCCCAGAGTAAGTTGCCCCAGTATCTAAAAGGAAATTGACAGGTTGGCCCCCCACCGTTATAAATACCTGGGATTCCTCAGGTGTAATTAGGACAGGAGCTTGTGTGGGGACCCCCGAGTACCTACAGTCCTGATTGCCTTGAGAGTCTGATCCCTGAAACCTACACTTCTGAGGGCAGTCTCTCCTCCAGTGTGGTCCCTTCCAGACCAGGAATGGAGCCGGGCAGCTTAGATGCCTGAGAGCAATCCCGCTTGAGGTGCCCCTCCTTTCCACAGAAATAACAAGCTCATCCTTTTTCACCTGGGTCCCTCTGGGCATTTTTCTCAGGCTGTTTAAGAACGGTTCTGACAGCCATTACAAGGGCTTCCACCTGTTCCTTTGTCTTTTTCTGCCTTTCTTTCTTTTCCTCATATTCCCTACCATAATAGACTGTTTGAGCCAGTTGCAACAGTTTCTAAAGACTGATTTGGTCCATGCACCAGTTTTAATAGCTTACAGTGGATATCTGGAGCCCATTGAGTGAGAAATCTATCTTTCAAGATCACTCTCTCCTCTTCATTTTTAGGATCAATCTCAGTGAATCTGCAAAGAGCTTCTCTCAGTCTATCTAGAAATTTACTAGGAGCTTCCTTATCCTCCTGTTCTATGTTTGCCAATTTGGCATAGTTTAAAGTCTTAGCATGCGTTTGTCTGAGTCCTTCAAGAATACATCTGACAAAATGACTCTGATCCCAACTTCCTATTATAGTCCCAGTTTGATTCTATAGTTGGGACTGCCTGATTCCCAGTGGGGAGGACAGCTATCTCTTCCTCCCTCTTCCCTACTGATTCATTACCAAGCCATTTATCTCCATAAGCAACAGCTTTCCCCAAAACTCAAGATTTTGAGTCAGGAGTCAGCATTTGTCCCAAGATATACATCACATCCTTTCAAGTAAGGTCATAAAGCAGAGTAATACCTTTAAAAGCTCTAATATATTTTTCTGGGTCCTCTAAATAGTCTCCCAGATCCTCCTTGATTCTTTGTATTTCTTGGTAAGAAAAGGGCTTATTAACTCTCATAGACTGATTATTTCTCCTGGTGGGTGCTTCATGAAGAGGCAATAGCATGTGTGGCTGTTCCTCAGCCTCTTTGGCTGCTCTGCACATAGGATTCCAGGAATAGATTGGAGAAACCTGCTTTTCTTTATCCATTTGTGTCCTGTCCTCCATCTCATCCTGTATTTCACCCTTAGTTTTTACTGTCTGAGCTTCTCTTACTTCAATTATCTGAGTTTCTGTTGAAACCAGAGTAGTCTGAGATCGTACCAAGACAGGAGTTGTTTGGACCTCTACTTGGGCCATTTGAATCTCAGTTTGGGCTTTTACTGAGACCAAGGCAACCCTTCCTGGGCAGTGGGGGGGGAGGGGGGGGTTCCCTGACTTTTAGCTTGCTTAGTTCGGAGGCCTGGGTACAGGGGCAAAGTAGGAGGACAGGAGGGAGCTGAAGGTTTCACACCCAAATCTATACCCTTAGGACATAAGTCTGGCATATCTTGCAGAGAGAAAAAGGCAACACATATGCTACTTCTACCCATTTCCCTTGTTTTCTACAGATCTGGTCTAATTGTAAAACAGTATTATAATTAAGAGACCCTCCGACTGGCCACCATTCGCCGTCCTCCAATGGATACCATGGCCATGCAGTATCACATAGGAAGATCAAGCATGTCTTCTTTAAGCTCTGGGTATCAACTCTATCCATTTTTCAGTATACAATTCAAAGGAATGAGGCTGCAATTGTTAGCTCCCATCTGTAAGAGAGAAAGAAAAGCGACAAATGCCATCTTTCTACCGGAGGTATCCCTCCCTGCTCTAGATGGGGGTGTAGACAGACTTTACACCAAAGCTTTTCTTCCCTGGTTGGATTTAGTCTGTCCCTTACTGACGCAGGCACCATACTTGTCTCTCACGGTTCTACCATCAAGACAGGGTGGAGATGCACCAGGAGTAGACCTGATGGCATCCCAGACTGATGTCCAGTTCCTCACCGTTAAAACCTTGCTTATCTCTGATGCCACCCAGGGTGCAATCAGAGTAACCTTCCAGAATGCCTCCCAAGCTAAGACCACTGGGAGAAACATTCATCACCTGAGTGCCTGTGCATAACCCTGAACATATTCCTGACCACAATAAGACCGGTATGAACATAAAACTGAGATGTTCCTTCCAAGCGTCACCACATCAGTATAAACAATAGCAAAAGAGATGGTGAAGGGCTGGCCAGTGAGGAAAAAGTGATTTTTGTCCTCGAGTTATTAGGCCCAGTCTTTCCAGTTCATTCCAACAGATTCCACAGAAAGAATATCTAAGGAGTTGGGACAAAAGCCACTGGAAATCTTCCTCTGGTCCACTAAGAGCTAGCTTTACCAAAGGAAGAAACCCATTGCACTTGCAATCTGAGTAACCTTTAACCTCAGAGATGCTCTTGGAGTTAGAGCTCCATCTAGCTTCCAAACTTTTGACTCCTAGCAAGGCTAGGAGCTTCCTGACTACCAATCCAAGTTTGGGACCTAAGTAACAGTACACAGTAACAGCATAGATCACAAGTCCCTTGAAAGGCTATGATCTGACAGATAGGTTAGCAGTTCTAATTCCCAAGAAATTATGAAGTGGTCAAAGAGACCAGAAAGTTTGACCGAGAAAGGAGAGTTCGGCCCATACAAGTTGCCCTTTTCTGGTCAGTCCCCAACGGAGACATTGGGTGGCTCTTGGCCTTGGCAGGTCGGTATAAACCCAAGAGAGTTTTCTTCCATAAGCCATATGAGGTCATTGCAGAACTGCAGAGCAGGGCTTCCTCATTTCCTTCATGCAAGGCGTGTCATTCATTCACACGAGTGCACCCTAGAGTTAGTAAAGTAAAGCAGAAAACATGTTCGCTAGGAGAACAAAGAACTAGAGCTTCAAGCATCCTTACCTTGTCTTGAAGAATCCTGGATGAGCCCCCAAGATGAAAGTTTGTTGCCGAACCATGAAAGATGCCGGGATTCTTGGCCTCTGTAGGAGAAGAATTCAATCTGGGGCCAGAGACGCGGCTTGATCATTCAGAGCTTTTGTGTAATAAAGTTTTATTAAAGTATAAAGGAGATAGAGAAAGCTTCTGACATAGACATCAGAAGGTGGCAGAAAGAGTACCCCCTCGCTAGTGTGAACAGAGGAGTTATATACTTTTTAATTACTTATTACAGTGAATCAAAAGAATGACTGGAGGTTGTAAAGACCTCACTAGACCCACCCCATAATTTACATTTTAAGATAACAGGATTAGCCAGAAGGTTTTTTTTTTCCCAGAGACTGTTCTCAAGCAGGATACATTATTGTTATATAATCCTAAAGAATGTAGAGGGGAAAAAAAAAAAATTTGTCCTTTCTTCCTCCTTGAGAATTCCAGACCGTCTCTCCTTGGGGACCCCTGAACTTCTTATCAACCTGCCTAGGATTGACTCTCTCACTATTTGGCCACATACACCACAAGTTCAAATCAATTCTTTAATTGTAATTTTAAAGTTAACACAAGGGGAAGGAAAGGGTGGGATTAACTGAGAGTAGTATTGACATATGTTCACTACCATGTGTAAAATAGATAACTAGTGGAAAACTTGACTGTATAGATCACAGCAAACTGGAAAACTTAAAGAGATGGGAATACAAGACCACTTTATGTGCCTCCGAGAAACTTGTATGTAACTCAAGAAGCAAGAGTTAGAACCAGACATGGAACAACAGATTGGTTCCAAATTGGGAAAGCAGTACATCAAGACTGTATATTGCCAACCTGTTTATTTAACTTATATGCAGAATACATCATGAGGAATGCTGGGCTGGATGAAGCACAAGCTGAAATCAAGACCACAAGGAGAAATATCAATAACCTCAGATATGCAGAGGACACCACCCTCCTGCCAATGCAGGAGACTCAGGTTTGATCCCTGGATCAAGAAGATCCCCTGGAGAATGGAATGGCTACCCACTCCAGTATTCTTGCTTGGAGAATTAAATGAACAGAGGAGCCTTGTGGGTTACAGTCCATGGGGTCTCAAAGAGTCAGACATGACTGAGGGACTAACACTAGAATTTTTTCCCCTTTGGCAATTTGCGCTCAGATTCTCCTTGGAAAAGCCCCTCACACAATGTGCCAACCACCTTGAGCTCCAGATGGATTGACTCCATCCCAGCTCCAAGCTATATTATTTTTCCTCACTTAAAACAAAGATTGGTTCAATAGAACCTTTCACCCAAACCTCAATCAATCAGCATTTGGTTTCTTCCTGGCCACAGTGATTGGCAATCAGAGTAAATCATAAGACTTTTATTAAATGGTTATATAAAGTGACACACTGTCTCTCCTTGACTATGAAACAAGTATACATGTTACCCTGGTTGCTTTTGGCAGCCATTTTGAGAACGTGATGTGAACCAGAGTGAGAATGAGGTGAAGCCAGAATGCAGAAGAGGGCATAGCTAAAGGAATCACAGAAAACTGGGAGACTGCCTCAATCAGGGGATCGGGATGGGGAATGCATGTAACTCTATGGCTGATTCATATCAATGTGTGACAAAACCCACTGAAATGTTGTGAAGTAATTAGCCTCCAACTAATAAAAAAAAAAAAAAAAAAAATCAGTAAAAAAAAAAAAAAAAAAAATGCCCAGACTTTTCAGATATGGGAACCAGTATATCTGGTTTATAATTTATGCTAATTTGTGTTGGAGGTCTGTTATTTACAACCAAAAACATCCCAACTAATATATAAATCATCTGGGAAGGTGAATTTATCTAGGGAGTGAATACTAGACTATCAGTTCAGCTCAGTTCAGTCGCTCAGTCATGTCCGACTCTTTGCGACCCCATGAATCGCAGCATGCCAGGCTTCCCTGTCCATCACCAACTCCCGGAGTCTACCCAAACCCATGTCCATCGAATCAGTGATGCCATCCAGCCATCTCATCCTCTGTCATCCCCTTCTCCTCCTGCTCCCAATCCTCCCAACATCAGGGTCTTTTCCAGTGAGTCAACTCTTCCCATCAGGTGGCCAAAGTATTGGAGTTTCAGCTTCAGCATCAGTCCTTCCAATGAACACCCAGGTCTGATCTCCTTCAGGATGGACTGGTTGGATCTCCTTGCAGTCCAAGGGACTCCCTAGAGTCTTCTCCAACACCACAGTTCAAAAGCATCAATTCTTTGGTGCTCAGCTTTCTTTATAGTCCAACTCTCACATCCATACATGACTACTGGAAAAAACATAGCCTTGACTAGACGGACTTCTGTTGGCAAAGTAATGTCTTTGCTTTTTAATATGCTATCTAGGTTGGTCATAACTTTCCTTCCAAGGAGTGTCTTTTAATTTCATGGCTGCAGTCACCATCTGCAGTGATTTTGGAGCCCCAAAAAATAAAGTCTGACACTGTTTACACTGTCTCCCCATCTATTTCCCATGAGGTGATAGGACCAGATGCCATGATCTTAGTTTTCTGAATGTTGAGCTTTAAGCCAACTTTTTCACTCTCCTCTTTCACTTTCATCAAGAGGCTTTTTAGTTCCTCTTCACTTTCTGCCATAATGGTGGTGTCATCTGCATATCTGAGGTTATTGATATTTCTCCCAGCAATCTTGATTCCAGCTTGTGCTTCCTCCAGCCCAGCGTTTCTCATTATGTATTCTGCATATAAGTTAAACAAGCAGGGTGACAATATACAGCCTTTTCCTATTGAATCTCTACTGTTTATTTTCACTCACTACAGGATTTCATGGATTCAAGAGTATTTGATGGAAGAAAAAAAAACAAGTACTAAGTTTATCAGGACCAAGCACTCCTTTGAAAATATATACATATATGGTCATCAATTCAAGTGCTTTTTGATAAATGTTGGATGCCAACTTTGAAAGTCCTGTTTGAAAAACAAGACCAGAAAGGTGAATGAGCCACTGGGAGATAGCTTAATCTAAAATGTTTCCTCTACTAACCAGTTACTCTATTATATAAAATGCCCAACATTAGTCATGCTTTCAAGATAAAGGTTTGAAAGATCTTATTATTCAAAATTATAATCTTAGATGGGCAAAGAAGGAGCAATTATTTATTACTTAACAACTCAGCAGTCATTAGTTTATCAGATTAGCTCCAGCAGAGAAATAACCCTCAGGAAATAGAATACAAGCATTATTAGGTGGAGGAATGGGGTGGAAGAGAGTTCTGGATCATTCTTGACTAGAGGGGAAGGCAAATCTCAGTGGAGACCAGATCATAAGGTAGGGATGAGAAAAGAGTAGTAAAGAGACAGAAGATTATTCAAAAACCTAAGCTCACTCTCTGTTCTTTTCTCCAGAGCCAGTCTATGTAGAGAACATTTATAAATTATATCTTAATATTTGGACTATGCATGACTATATTTGAATATGAACCTTGAAACCAACAATTGGCAAAGTTCTAAGAACTAGAAGAGGGTTCAAGCTAGAAATCTACTGCAAGCCAACTGAATAGATGCCACATTCTAAACTTTAGGATTTACCTTCCTCCTCCCTCTCTCCACCCCCTCACTTCGTGGGATCCTGCCAGTCAGTGATTTTCTTGGCAGTGTGTCCTTACAAGATATTTACATGATTTCTCTGCTGCACTTTCCATCCAAACTGGAAAGGAACCAGTTTTATGACAAACTTCTACTTGTCTCACTGGAAAAAAGGCAATGATTAACTACTAGAATTGCATCCAGACATAGCTAAAAGCTGGTTCAGCTCTCATTCAATAAACTTTGCTTTTTCAAAAGAAACGGGGTCCTTCTTTTTCTTTCCATTCTATTCACTCCATCTTTAACTGCCTTTTCCTTAACATATCAAATAAAAGGTCATTTGATTTAAGGGAAGTGTCCAAATATATATGGAGTGGCTTGAAGGAGTAATGTCTATATCATCAGTTTGGGAAGAATATAATTTTTTATCCTACAGAAAGAATAAGACCTTAAAAATATGTCTTAATTTCTTTTTAACCAAAAGAGAGCGAGAAAGACAGAGACACTCACACACACACACACAGGTATTATATTAAGGTATAAAACTACAACCTGACCATCTGGGACTGAATTAATATTTTATAAAGGAAAAAAACTGATAATATTAACAAAATTCCTTAGTGTGTAAAATTGCAAGTTAAGAGAAACTAATGCCATGTACAAAGTGAAAACTTCTGTCCTGTATATCTGCTTTATGGTTTGCTTTCAGGTAAAAAGGAGCACCATCCAAGCCTCCTTTGAACCATGGTATCAATTTACCAGTAAATTAATGTCATATCCTGTTAGTTTTGAGATTCTGACCTTTTATTTTGTTTAATCAGGAAATATTTAAAATTACAGTTCTTAGGTTTAGCTTCTAGGTTTCACAGCAGCTCTTTTGCCAGCAGGCTGTCCTCCTCCATAGGGGTTCTAGTAGAAGCTGTTTATGCCTGGTAGAATATCAAAGTTTATCAAACCATATGATCCACAGAGTCGTAACTTTTCCTCATTACTCCTCAACCCACACATCCAATTCCACCCTTGAAATTAGTAATGCAATCCAGAAGGGAACTTTGGAGTTGCTAAACCAAATAGAGTCTAGCAGAGAATCCTAGACACAGTAGAAAGATCTATTTAAATGGGTTTGTTGTTGTTCAGTCCTAAGCCATGTCTGACCCTTTGCTACCCCGTAGACTGCAGCACGCCAGTCTCCTCTGTCCTTCACTATTTCCCGGAGTTTGTTCAAACTCAGGTCCATTGAGTTGGTGGTGCCATCCAAACATCTCATCCTCTGTTGCCCTCTTCTCCTCCTGCCTTCTATCTTTCCCAGCAAAAGGGCCTTTTCCAGTGAATCCGCTCTTTGCCTCAAGTGGCCAAAGTAAATGGGTTTATAAATCTCTAAAAAAAAATTTCTAACTGTGATGCTGAAAAATGAAAGTTAGCAAAGTCTATTAGCACACCAGTCTCATGATGGTCATCATGATCAGTTGATACTATACTTTATTCTTATAGCCAAAGAGTCTGAATCCAACTTCTAAAAAATACATGAAATACTTATCAGAAGAAACTTGAAATAACGGCAAAAGGCAAACTTGGGAACTTAGTTTTTATTTTTCTCTGAAAATGTCTACCTTAAACATAGAGGTTTTGATTGTGTAAATCACAGTCTTAGATGTGACATTTGCTAAAATCTTAGAGAGGTAAATTCTTCAGTATGATGTCTAACCTTCAGTATACTGGCATATTTCCTAGAGGGAAAAAAAAAAAAAAAGACAAAATTAAATT
The DNA here is from genome assembly GCF_033118175.1 of Dama dama. Lineage (NCBI taxonomy): Eukaryota > Metazoa > Chordata > Mammalia > Artiodactyla > Cervidae > Dama > Dama dama. The sequence goes on along the minus strand of NC_083709.1, from coordinate 16,278,246 downwards.
ACAGAAGTCATGAGATTCTATATAGAAAAAATACTGAATATGTTTATATTTTTAAAAATAATTTATTATTCTTACCTTTCTAGCTACCCAAAGATCAGAAGACAACTTCTAAGTCTTAAAAAGAATCTATAAATAATAAATGTAGTTCAGTGACAAACTTTAGATTTTGAATCTTTAAATGTTCCTGTATTTTACTACTGTGTTATTCTTGGATAATCCAAGGTCCCATCTTCTTCTACTTTTCCTCTGGCCCTCTCACACATTTGCAAGGAAATGGACCAAAACATTCATTAAATACTGGGAAAATTAAGCTCCAGGGGAAATATTTTAGGACTATAGCAATGGGCTTTATTTTCTTATTCTAAGTACAATAATGATAGTATCTTGTGTTTAAAATGTCTTTCTTTGAAAGCATTTGAGCATGTTGTTTTTGTTTGTGCTGTTAATAGGTCACCCAGTGTTCCCATGACATACTTAAAGCCACTTGACTCACCGGTAGAGAGTTAGAAATCAGAAGTTTAGAGTCTCAGCCTCCCCCATGTATGTCTAAAGTTCCACTCTTTTATATGTTGACTACATATTGGCTAATTCATAAGGTACCCACCTCAGGGACAAACTCCAAAGGCTTCTGAGTAACAGCAGAAGGTCACACCAATTAAGGTTACTTTTCTTCTCTCTGGGTATAAGCTCTGTTCCTTTGTGACAGAACTAATTTTGATTTTTAAAATCAGCTCCTTGCTTTTCCCTGCATAATTATTATCTAAAGAAAGAACTGTCTGAGCTATTACCTTTGGGTCTAACTTCAGGTCTGCCACGTGCCAAATAAATCTTAGCACATTTCTTCCTACACAGATCAGAAAGAGGACCTTAACATCATCCAGGCCAGGAAGCCAGGTCTGATTAGCCATAAATGGAAGAATCTCCATTTACTAAGAATCTCCATTTACTAAGTAACTAACTTCTTTCTACTTTAATTTTTCTAAAATAGATAATTGGGTTAACAAAATTAATAGTAATTATATCACTAGATTCCTGTGAGTTTTAAGGAGAAATTATATATTTAATATATCATATATGAAAGTGAAAGTGCTAGTCACCTAAGTCATGTCTGACTTTTTGCAACTCTGTGAAACGTAGCTCGCCAGGCTCCTCTGGCCATGGAATTCTCCAAACAAAAATATTGGAGTGGGTAGCCATTCCCTTCTCCAGGGGATGTTCCTGACACAGGGATTGAGCTCAGGTCTCCCACATTGCAGGCAGATTCTTTACCATTTGAGCCACTAGGGAAGCCCAATATATTCCCTATAATTATCTATGTATGTGTTAAAGAAGTGCTCAAGTAATTTTATCTTATTGTTTGAATCATGTCATTATTTTTAACTTTACTCTATTTGTAAATATCCCAACAAGTCCAATACTGAGCTCAGAAATACCAGCTGACCAGAAGGTTAAGGTCTGTCACGGCCTCAGGGCAGCCTGCACAGTTTTACTTCCACCTGCACCCCACCCCTCCCAAAAAATGAGTAGGAAAATTCAACAGAATTACTTTGGTCATCTAAGCACAATTACTCAAAGCTGAAATTATTTGAATAGTCTGGCTGTTCCTGAATCTAAATATATATAAATTGTTTTAAAACTCATTCATGAATTTTTCAATTGAATTCTCAGAATATTTAGCACTTTTCAAAATATTGATGTTTATAGATTGGGTGAATATATACATGGATATATATATATATAATATGTGTATATGTACTACATATGTATATATATGTGTGTGTAATATATTCAATAAAAATGTGCAAGAAATCTCCATGCATTAAATTATCAAACATTAAGAATATTCAGTAATAAGATAATGAGTATGCTTAAATTACTGCATGCAGATGATTATGAAAGAAAAGAAGCATTTTTCCAAAGGTTAAATGGATATCCTTTCAGTATTTCAGTTTTAAATATGGCCTCACATATAATGTATACTGTGTGATACTGAACTTTTTAGTTCTCCATCTAAAATCCATGTATTTAATATTTTCCATTCTATTTTTTTCTCTGAAAACACTAGCTTGTTGTTTTTAAATTGTTGATAGAGACAAGATGAAATTGCAAGATCTTTAAGGACTTTTTCAATCTTCCTTATTTAAAATGGATTTTGTAAAACAAAAGAGCAAGTCTATGAAATTCTTACACATGTTTTTGCTTAAAGATAAAGTCAAGAGGCTTTAAAAATACTAAACTTCATACTAAAAAGGAAAATCTTAATTTTTAGGGACTATGGAATTTTATGTTTTATAAATTAAATTTACTCCAAGTAGTATATGTCTGGATTGATGAATATCTACCTTAGGTAAGCCATCATAGTCTTAACCTGCTTATTCATACTGTTTCTCTTTTCTTTTTTAGTTTCAACTTTAAAGAATTTTATTGAAATGCATAGCAAAGACTCTAGGACATGAGCTGTGTGCAAATATATTGGATTGGAGATGATCTCAGAGGCCAGAGCTACATATAATTCAGACTGTGCTAAATCATATAAACATTTCAGCCTTTGTTTTTTTTTTTTTTTTTAAAGTCATTTTTATTCTATGCTTTTTTTTTTTCCCCCCCTGGGCAGAGTGCCTTCAACCTGCCCTGTTTTCTTCTCTTTTATCAGTCTTCTTTAATTACATAACAGTTTCCTTCAACTTATAGCTTACAAATTGACATGAAGCTGTTTCTTTCTGGATCAGAAAAAGAAAATAAGTCATGTATTACTCTTTTTTTAATTAAACCATCTGGACATCTGGAAGCAGAATCTAAACCTGTCACCCTCTCATGATATAAAGCAAATATGTATTGTCCCATGGAGGAAACTAAAACAGAGGTGCTCTTTCATCATCTCCCCACCTCATGGAAATAAGTTTAATTTATGAGAATTTCTGTGACAGGCAGTCTGTACCATAGAAGAAGGGCATAGCAATTACCTCGGAAAACAAAACAGAGTTTCATCAAACACCTAGTTCCTGGAGAGCTTGCTCAAACTCCATTTAATTTTTGACAGAGGGTTTAGCTATATAGAAAGGGAAGGATAAACTTCCAAGCTAAACATTCTTAATAGATGCCAACTGCAGGAGAAACAATGGCATGTTGTTTCCTTGGCCATTCGGTCAAGTTTGTACTGTAAGACTTTATATACAAGGAGTGTTTACAACACTCAGTGGCTGTGAGATGTGCCAGCTGGTGTGTTAAATGTGCTCACACTTAGCTAAGGTGTTCCATTTCCTAATCTATGTGTCTCAAAGTAACAGGGTCACACCCTGGCGTAGTGCTCTGAACAATTAAAAACAATAGACAGACACTGGTGGCAACAGGATTCAACCTATTACAGTGTATTCAGTCAGCTGAAAAATTACACAACTGAAAAAAATGCACTCTTGGATCATCTGAGACCTAAACGGACATAATGTACCTGCATTGTTTAGCCACTAAATCCACAGCTCAGCTATTATACTCAACACGGTATTATAGAAGCAGTCGTAGGAACTGAAATAGAGAGTGCTTTGTTAAAATAGAATTATTGCTAGTCTGTGCTAACATAGAATTATTCTCTATGAAATAATCACATCCAATCTTAAAAACACAGCATTTTTAAAATATAAAGCTAATGCCTCCAACTCATGAACAGTGTTTTCATAAACAATCAAAATAGTTTCACTTTGTACAAAGCAATAGGTGTATAAGGCATTGATGTCCACGACTGTAGCATACATAAACAGAGATCTGCTACCTGGTGGTCTTCTAAAAAGGTCATTCAACTCTATTATATGGACAATTCTATGATTCTCAGAGCTGAGCCAGAATTATTACTCAAGTCTACCTACTGTCACTCATATAGAATAATAGTGCACACAAAATTCACCTTTTGAAGATGCTTCTCTTGACCTCTTGGACAGATAGACTATATTTTCCCAACTTTAACCTTGATCGAGAGACTGGTTTCTGCTCTGCTCTTCTCTCACCACCATTTCTAGCATCAAAGAAGGCTTTGGGATTTTCTGGGCCCATTCTGCAGATTTATATGTTTTATGTCACCTTTCACTTGTGAAAAGCCTTGTGGCTGCAGTTCTGCTGTTTAAAAAAAAAAAAAAAAGACTGAGGTTTAGAGGAGCCTCAACACATGCTAAAATCTCTTGCCAATATCTTAAAAATCCCCTCATTGTTGTAGCTTCCCCTGATAGCTGGACTCATGCCTGAGTGGCAGGTTAAGTCTTGTAGATCTCTGAAATTTTAGGCTCCCTCAGGCTAGATTTCTAGAACTTGGAAACAATTTTGAGAAAGCAATTTCAAACCTTTGCTCTAAGCAAGAACTGACAGAATTTCCCATTATAACAATTCCAACATGCATCTTTAAAGAACCAAAGCCAATGGATTTTCATCAGACTCAAAGAAAATATTGGCGCTTTTCAAAATCCATCAGAGTTGCTTTACAACCCAACCCTTTTCATAGGCAAAGTTATCTGACTTATATTCAGAACTTCCATAGACAGATATTTAAACCACGGGTAGATGTGTTTTCATTTAAACGATGACTTCCCACATACGCTATAGAAGAAGATTTACCATTATCATTGGATGTCTGCATCTAAAAATTAGCTTTAGTTTAAGCCACATCTTTCTGTGAAGTTTGACAAAAGAAGGCAGCCAGGTTTGGAAGGTTATGAATTCTACGATGGAACTTGATTCATGGCTTCTAATAAAGATATTTTAATGCTCCTGCCAAATTCAGCAACAAGCTTGCCAGAACATAGAATCTCAAGTAAACGTACCCTTTAATCTTGTGTGAGAAGAGAAAACAAGCCCAAGAGCAACAAGGGCTGGATATAAGGGTTCATTTCTATTACCTTTTCCAACAAAAGTCAATTGCTGCCCCCCCCCCTCACCCCCGAAAAAGAAAAAAAAAACACATCAGTAATATCTGGTATTGTTCACAGTCATTAGCAAGAAGAGGGGACTCTTGTCAGTTGAGTATCTCTACGGAGGAATGCCCCTTGTTTGTTACCTTGTTAATATATGTGTTATCCCCATTAAACAGAGACAGCTTTTGATAATCCAAATTATTAGAGGTGAGAAGCAGCAGGGAGGGAATAAGTCCAATCAAAATGACAGGCAATAAACTCAACAGCGGTTGGCTTTCGATTTTGTTTTTCTACTTGCATTGGAATATGGGTGTGTCTGGCATTCTGGGAATTTGCATTTCAGACAAAGTAATAAAAAGACCATAGAAACCTAACTCAGAAAAGCTGGAGAGTCACTTTAGCTCTTCATCTGCTCAACTTCTGGTTATCACATTCCCTTCTGGAGGTAGCAACACATCCACTTCTCCAGTTATTATCTAACCTAATTAAGTGAAGTGTTCTATTTTTTGTTTCTCAGCTGGAAAGTGAAACCACAATTTTGCAGGGTATGATGATGTAAAACTTGAGCAATGGAAATGTGATTGTTTTCTTAGAAAATCAGTTGAATAAAATCAATCTGATTCTTGGGAAATTGTAACTTGTCACACATTTTCAGAGATATTTAGCCTATTGCACTTGACAAGTGCATCCATTTTGCAAAACAAGATTGTTTCTGGAAATTTTACCTACATCCCCCCACACACCCACAGTCACACCACACACACATCCCTCATCTGTGAGACTGAGACAGGGACAAACATCTAGGTAGTGACCCAGAAGAATAAAAATCCAGGGAAGACCAAAGGGAGATGTGTTGTCTAGCAACAAAACAGGGAGAGACTACTCAAGAACATCTTTCACCTGGAAGAGAAACACCACTCCCCCCCAATACTGGGTCAATGACATTACAAGACAAAAATATTTGAAATTTTATTTAACCTATACATTCTATTTTCCAAGAGGTAAATATTTAGGTATTTGGCTGGTAGATTAAACCATATGTTCACTTGCACAGATAGTGCCATTTTGTGGCAGCTTAAAAAGCATCTTTAATATATGATTTTGCTGTTTTACAATAATTTTCTTAATTCTAATTCCTTTGAATTACTGATTGAGATGAAAGGAACAGAGTGCACAGATTCTTCAAGCTTGAAAAGTTGTTTACCACAAAACGTTTCATTTTTCTCAGAGTTGTCTCATGAGGACAGATATCTATAAACAATGAGAATTTGGGGACTTGGCTGATACACTGGTTATGGAAAGTCATGCTCTGTCGCCAAGTTCCAGAGATGTTTGCACAGTGTCTAGGTGATTGGATTATATACATGGCAAAGTGACAAATATTAGTTACACAAATCAAATTCTTAAAAGTATCCAATGATGGGACATTCTAAGTTAAAACTTAGAAATTCATCCCTTTTCTAAAATGAAAGCAAAAACTTCACATTATTTCTTGTTTTATCAATCCATGCAAAAGCAAATAATATAAAATGTTGTTAAATTGTTAAATCCCACCAGTTTTACAATTGATGCTTTTAACTAACATGTTTGTTGTAGACAGTGACAGCACACCTTAGTAAAGCACTCATAAGCTCACCAGTAAGATCCAGCTTAACTTAATGTGGCATTTTTACTCAACGAAGAAAATTTGTTCTGAAAAAAGAGGTTAAGAAAAACAACAGAAATGGGGAAATAAAATTGCATATTCATAAGCCATACGAAATAGAAAAAAAATCAAAATAAACATGAGTGCCCTTTGACATAGTTGGCATAAATAATGACTGAAATTATGAATTGTAAGTACAAAGTCAAAATAGATGAAACAGTGTGTATAAAAAAAGAGGGCTATTTCGTCTATGATGCATCTAGAACTTATTGTGATAGCATTAGAGAAACATGTTATATAACAAAAAGGAAAAAGATGGTCATTATTTTTCAAAGGATTTGAATTTAGCAGTCCAAAGGTTGTGGCACAAACTATAATTATATTAATATTCCATCTATTTTTTTAACAAAATGCCAATTTTGATGATTCTTATATCCTTCAGTATCATTACACTGGAATAGCTGCACTTAAGTTACAAATTTACACAGTAACAGGGCAACCAAAGCTATATGTAATTTCAGGGGAGAACAAGATGGCGGAGGAGTAGGTGGATGTGGAGTACATCTCTCTCCATGGATACATCAGGAATACACTTTCAGACACAGAAGTGCATGGCAGTACATCTCTCTCCATGGATACATCGGGAATACACTTTCAGACACAGAAGTGCATGGCAGCGGAATGGAGTACCTTATGAGCGGAAAAGAATATTTAGACCCACGCAAAACTCGGTAGGGTGAAGGAACTAGGGGGGAAAACAGGAGTGTTAATAGGACTGGACCTTCCCTTGGCAGGTGGGGGAACTGAATCAGGGTCTAATCCCCACATCGGGGCAATTGTCTGAGTCACGGAGAAACATTTAAGGCTGAGAGTGAAACAGCTGATCTCTGGCAGCCTAAATGGAATGAGGATCAGGCAGTCCTTGCCACAGCCATACATACCCCAGAAAGGGACACAGATCCCCTAGAAAATGCAGCAGCTGAGAGCTGGAGTTTAGGGATTACAGAACAATCCCCAGGTGAGGACTGCAGTTGACTGAAGAGAGACAGATCGAGGGGATGTGAGAGAGGAGATTGTGGTGGGAAATGCCTGTGGAGGAAAGTTGAGCAGCCCTGGAAGCAAGGCAATATTGCTGAGTCATGAGTAGGCGGTGGAGCCATCACCATAGCCTCTCTCCCACCACACACCAGCATCAGCAGCTGAACAGTAGAGAGGCTGGCCCATCAAATGCCTGACACACTGACCTTCAGAGTAGGACCCCACCCAGGGTGCCCCTTTAAGTGCCTGACCCACCTACCTACAGAGTAGGACCCCACCCAGGGTGCTCCTTTAAGTGCCTGACCCACCTATCTACAGAGAAGGACCCCACCCAGGGTGCCCCTTAAGTGCCTGACCCACCTATCTACAGAGTAGGACCCCAGCCAGGGCGGGGGGCCCTCTATGTGCCTGACAGAACAACAGAGAAGGACCCCAGGCAAGGAAGCCTTCTAAGTGCCTGAATGGGCAGAGCTATGGAGAAAGACTAGCCAAAGAGGTCTTCTGATCATAAGCTACAAGATGCTCGAAAAAGAACTGATAAGGCAATAACTCCCGGGGCGGTGGAGGCAATCCATGTCTCTGCACACTTGGGGCTGCCAGGGCCCCCGCAAGCCAGGCAGCTGTGCCATCTTCACATTCAACTCTCACTGGGGCAGAGCTGCCACAGGCAAAAAAAGTCTTGCTTCTATGCGGGCAGGGTTTGGTAGTGTCCGACTCTTTGCAACCCTGTAGACTGTGGCCTGCCAGGCTTCTCTGTCAGGGAGGGGAGTTCTCTAGGCAAGAATACTGGAGCATATTGGCCAATATTTGTTACCATACCCTTCTAGAGCACTATATTTCCTGCTGCCCTAGCTGCCAACTCCCCTGAATACCTGGTGCTGCCAGAACCCCTGCAACCCAAGCAGCTGCACCACCTCCACACCTGGCCCTCACAGGGGCAAACCCAAGTCCTCCAGGGCAGCCTTAGGAGCAAACCCCAGTGGACAACTCAAGTGCAGAGGTGGAAATAAGACCACAATTGAAACCCAGGGGCAGTGTGACTAAGGAAGAAGACCCAAAGCCTTCCCACCAGCTGCACAAGCTGCAGATTAAATCCACACAGTCAACTAGGCAGACTCTGTGCGTATGGTATAAAAGGTCATTGAGAGCTCCCACCAAAGAAAACACACTAGTTCTGATAGCTGTGGATATTGGAGGCAAGAACACAGAGGAGTAAGACCAGATTAGAAACTGAGCTGCCCCCCCACAACAGGTCCAGAGATCAGCACAGTGTTACAGGGCATCCTGGGGAGGTGAGGGGGACTGTGACTTCCAGTGAGGGAAAGGACTCTGACAGCAATGACTCAAGAGAAACAGTAATTTTTCTTATGTTTTGACTTGTTCTGTAGATTCTTTTGGATTTTTTTTTTTCTTTTTCTCCCCCCCCCCCCCCGCCCCCCTGCCCCGCTGTAGTTGATTTTATTGGCACTATGAAATCTAATTAAGCTTTTGAGCTTTTCTCGTCATTTTTTCCTCAGTCACATTTTTTATTATTGTTATTAATCTCTGGCTCTACATTGGGCTTTTGCAGTTCTGGGAGTTTTCTTTTTTATATTTTTTCTTTTCTCTTTTTTTAATTGTAATTTTTTAAACTATTTAACTTTTTCTACATTTATTCCTTTGTTTGCTTTTCCTACTGTTCTTTTCCCCTTGCAGTTAATCTTTAATGTATATAAATCTTCTTTATCTGCCTCTATTTAATTTTGCATATCTATTCTTTCTTTCTTTTCTTTCTTTCATTTCCTCTCAACATATTTGTTAGTTTTATTTTCACTGTTTTATTCCCCAGTTGGCACCTTGCTTTAATTTTGTTTTTAAGTTTGTGCTTTACTTAGTTCTGTTCTGTTAGAAACAATTTTTGGTTTCATTTGTTCGTCAGGTTAATCTACTGTACTTTATATTTGCTGGACTGTTTTTATTTTGCTTATGGGTGTATATGTACATGTGTATATTCCATTATTTTAATTATTATTTGCCTGATTTTGTAACTGCCAAATGCCTGGGGTTCTCTTTGGTTTCTCATTTTTGGATATGTGTTTTAGTCTCACTTAATGCCATAACAAGCCACTTGTGGAATCTTCATTCCTGACCAGAGATCAACCCCTGAGCCTTTGGAGTGGAAGCACTGATTCCAAGACCCTAGACTACCAGAGAAATAACCCTAGGAGGTATCACATAGTGAGAACTCACACAAAGGAAACCACTGGAATACAAGACCCAGCAATACCCAACCACCAGTAGCACCCTGTGCAGGATGCCTAATCTAAACAACAAACAAAACAAAAATACAAATCCAATCATCGGCAGACAGGATTACCACCTCACTCAGCATTGCCTTTCAGAGAAAAAACAAACAAACAAAAACTATGCACAAATCTTACCCCATACAAAGCTTACACAAATCACTGGACCAAACTTAGGATGGAAGAAACCAAAAGGAAGAAAGAATTCAGCCTTGAAGTCTGGGAAAAAGAGACCTCAAACACAATAAGTTAAAAAAAAATAATAATAATGAAAAGGCAGAGAAATACTACACAAATGGTGGAACAAACTAGAAACACAGACATCCAAATAAATGAAGAGGAAATAGGCAAACTACCTGAAAAAGAATTCAGAATAATAATAGTAAAGATGATCAAAACCTTGAAAACAAAATGGAGAAAATGTAAGGATCAATTAACAAAGACCTGGAAGAATGAAAGAGTAACAATGCAGAGACAAACAATACAATTGCTGAAATTAAAACTACTCTAGAAGGAATCAATAGCAGAATATCTGAAACAGTAGAACGCATCAATGAGCTGGAAGATAAAATGGTGGAAATAACTTCTGAAGAGCAAAATAAGGTAAAAAGAATGAAAAGAACTGAGGACAGTCTCAGAGACCTCTGGGACAATATCAAACGCACCAACATTTGAATTATAGGGGTCCCAGAAAAAGAAAGGGTATGAGAAAAAAAATTTTTTTTACATTTATTTTTATTAGTTGGAGGCTAATTACTTTAAAATATTGTAGTGGTTTTTGTCATACCTTGACATGAATCAGTCATGGATTTACATGTGTTCCCCATCCCGATCCCCCCTCCCACCTCCCTCTCCACCCGATCCCTCTGGGTCTTCCCAGTGCACCAGGCCCGAGCACTTGTCTCATGCATCCAACCTGGGGTGATGATCTGTTTCACCCTAGATAATATACATGTTTCAATGCTGTTCTCTCGAAACATCCCACCCTTGCCTTCTCCCACAAAATCCAAGAGTCTGTTCTGTACATTTGTGTCTCTTTTTCTGAGAAAAATTTTGAAAAGATTATAGTTTCCTTTCCCCAACATGGAAAAGGAAATTGTCAATCAAGTCCAAGAGACACAACGAGTCCCATACAGGATAAACTCAAGGAGAAACATGCAAAGACACATACTAGTCAAACTAACAAAGATTAAACACAAAGAAAGAATATTAAAAGCAGCAAGGGAGAAGCAACAAGTAACATACAAGGGAAACCCCATATGCTTAACAGCTGATCTTTCAGCAGAAACTCTGCAGGCCAGAAGGGAATGGCAGGATATATTTAAAGTACTGAAAGGGAAAAATCTACAACCAAGATTACTGTACCTACCAAGGCTCTCATTCAAAATTGATGGAGAAATAAAAAACTTTTCAGACAAGCAAAAGTTAAGAGAATTCAGTACGACCAAACCAGCTTTATAACAAATGTTAAAGGGACTTATATAGTCAAGAAACACAAGAGAAGAAAAAGTATCTACAAAATCAACCCCCAGAATTAAGAAAATGGCAATAGGAACATATATATCAATAATTACTTCAAATGAAAATGGATTAAATGCTCCAACCAAAAGACACAGACTGGCTGAATGGATACAAAAACAAGACCCACATAGATGCTGTCTATAAGAAACCCACTTCAGACCTAAAGACACATATAGACAGAAAGTGAGAGGATGGAAAAATATATTTCATGCAAATGGGAAGCAAAAGAAAGCTGGAGTAGCAATCTTCATATCAGACAAAATAGACTTTAAAATAAAGAAGATTACAAGAGATAAGGAAGGACACTACATCAGATCAAGGGATCAGTCCAAGAGGAAGACATAACAACTGTAAATATGTATGCACCCAACAGAGGAACACCTCAATACATAAGACAAACACTAACAGATGTAAAAAAAGAAATTTACAGTAACACAGTAATAGTAGGAGACTTTAACACCCCACTAACACCAATGGACAGATCATCCAAAAAGAAAATTAATAAGGAAGCACAAGTCTTAAATGATACATTAGATGAGATGGATCTCATTCATAACTTCAAGACAATTCATGCAGAAGAATACACCTTCTTCTCAAGGGCACATGGAACATTCTCCAGGATAGACCACATCTTGAGTCACAAATCAAACCTCAGTAAATTTAAGAAAATTGAAATCATATCAAGCATCTCCGACCACAACGCTATGAGACTAGATATCAATTACAAGAAAAAAACTGTAAAAAACACAAACACATGGAGATTGAACAACACGTTTCTAAATAAGCAACAGGTCACTGAAGAAATCAAAAGGGAAATCAAAAAAATTTCTAGAAACAAATGACAATGAAAATGCGACAACTCAAAATCTATGAGATGCAGCAAAAGAAATCCAAAGAGTTTATAGCAATACAATCCTACCTCAAGAAACAAGAGAGACGTTGAATAGACAACCTAACTTTACACCTAAAGCAACTGGAAAAAGAAAAATAAAAAGCCCCAAAAATTAGTAGAAGGAAAGAAATCATAAAGATCCGAGCAGAAAGAGTTGAAAAATAAATGAAAGAAACAATAGTATAGGTTAATAAAACTAAAAGTTGGTTCTTTCAGAAGATAAACAAAATTGACCAACCTTTGGCCAGAGTCGTCAAGAAAAAAGAAAGAAGAATCAAATCAACAAAATTAGAAACGAAAAAGGAGAGGTTACAACAGACAATGCATAAATACAAAGGATTATGAGATTATTATGAACAACTATATGGCAATAAAATGGATAACCTGGAAAAAATGGACAGATTCTTAGAAAAGTTCAATCTTCCAAGACTGAACCAGAAAGAAATAGAAATTATGAACAACCCAATTACAAGCACTGAAATTGAAGCTGTGATCAAATATCTCCCAGGCGACAAAAGCCCAGGACCAGATGGCTTCACAGGAGAATTCTATCAAACATTTAGAGAAGAGCTAATGCCTATCCCTCTAAAACTCTTTCAAAAAATTGCCAAGGAAGAAACACTTCCAAACTCATTCTATGAGGCCACCATCCCCCTGATACCAAAACCAGACAAAGACAAAACAAAACATGAAAACTACAGGTCAATATCATTGATGAACATAGATGCAAAAATCCTCAACAAAATTTTAGCAAACAGAATTCAGCAACACATCAAAAGGGCTCATACTCCATGATCAAGTTGGGTTTATTCCAGGAATGCAAGGATTCTTTAGTACATTCAAATCAATCAATGTGATACACCATAGTAACAAACTGAAAGATAAAAACATATGATAATCTCAATAGATGCCGAAAAAGCCTTTGACAAAATTCAGCACCCATTTATGATAAAAAAAAAACCTCTTGAAAAAAGGGTCATAGAAGGAATCTATAGTAAAGGCCATATACAATAAGCCTACAGCAAACATTATTCTCAATGGTGAAAATCTGAAAGCATCCTCCCTAATTAGCAACAAGACAAAGGTGTCCAATTTCACAACTATTATTCAACATAGTTCAGCAAGTCCTAGCTACAGCAATGAGAGAAGAAAAAGAAATAAAAGATATCCACTGTGAGCTGTAAAGCTTGCAGATGACATGATACTGTTCATAGAAAACCCTAAAGATAGTATCAGAAAATTACTAGAGCTAATCAGTGAATTTAGCAAAGTTGCAGGATACAAAATCAATACATAGAAATCACTCTCATTTCTATATACTAACAGTGAAAAATCAGAAAGAGAAATTAAGGAATCAATCCCATTCACCATTACAAGAAAAAGAATTAAATATCTAGGAATAAACTTACCTAAGGAGACAAAAGAACTGTACACAGAAAATAATAAGACACTAATGAAAGAAATCAAAGATGACATAAACAGATGGAGAGATATTCCATGTTCCTTGGTAGGAAGAACCAATATTGTGAAAATGACTATACTACCAAATGCAATCTACAGATTCAATGTCATCCCTATCAAATTACCAATGGCATTTTCCACAGAACTAGAACAAAATTTCACAATTCATATGGAAACACAAAAGACCCCGAATAGCCAAAGCAGTCTTGAGAATAAAGAATGGAGCTGGAAGAATCAACCTTCCTGACTTCAGATTATACTACAAACCTACAGTCATCAAGACAGTATGGTACTGGCACAAAAACAGAAATATAGACCAATGGAACATGATAGAAAGCCCAGAAATAAACCCATGCACCTATGAGTACTATATTTTTGACAAAGGAGGCAAGAATATACAATGGGGCAAAGATAGCCTCTTCAATAAATGGTGCTGGGAAGACTGGACAGCCACATGTAAAAGAATGAAATTAGAACACTTCCTAACACCATACACAAAGATAAATTCAAAATGGATTAAAGACCTAAATGTAAGACCAGGAAGTATAAACCTCTTAGAGGAAAACTTCAGCAGAACACTCATGACATAAATCAAAGCAAGATCCTCTATGACCCACCTTCTAGAGTAATGGAAATAAAAACAAAAGTAAACAAGTGGGATGTAATTAAACTTAAAAGGTTTTGCACAGCAAAGGAAACTACAAACAAGGGGAAAACACAACCCTCATGATGGGAGAAAATAATAGCAAATGAAGCAACTGACAAAGGATTAATTTCCAAAACATACAAGCAGCTCATAAAACTCAAGTCCAGAAAAACAAACAACCCAATCAAAAAGTGGGGAAAAGACCTAAACAGACATTTCTCCAAAAAAGACATACAGATGGCTAACAAACACATGAAGAAATGCTCAACATGGCTTATTATTAGAAAAATGCAAATCAAAACCACAATGAGATATCACCTCACACAGGTCAGAATGGCCCTCATTAAAAAGTCTACAAACAATAAATGATATAGTGGGTGTGGAGAAAAGGGAACGCTCTTGCACTGTTGATGGGAATGTAAATTGATACAGCCAATAGGGAAGACGGTGTGGAGATTCCTTAAAAAGCTAGAAATAAAACCACCATATGACCCAGCAATCACATTCCTAGGCATATACCCTGAGGAAACCAATGTTGAAAAAGACACTTGTATCCCATTGTTCATTGCAGCACTATTTACAGTATCTACAACATGGAAACAACCTAGATGTTCATCAACAGATAAATGGATAAAGAAGTTGTACATATACACTATGGAATATTACTTAGCCATAAAAAGGAATGCATTTGAGCCAGTTCTGATGAGGTGGATGAACCTAGAACCTATTATACAGAGTGAAATGAGTCAGAAAGAGAAAGGTAAATATCGTATTCTAACGCACATAAACGGAATCTAGAAAAACGGTACTAAAGAATTTATTTACAGGGCAGCAATGGAGAAACAGACATAGAGAATAGATTTATGGACCTGGGGAGAGAGGAGGAGAGGGTGAGATGTATGGAAAGAGTACCATGGAAATTTACATTACCATGTGTAAAATAGATAGCCAATGGGAATTTGCTGTATGGCTCAGGAAACTCAAACAGGGGCTCTGTATCAACCTAGAGGGGTGAGATAGGGAGAGAGATGGGAGGGAGATTCAAAAGGGAGGGGATATATGTACACGTATGGCTGATTCATCTTGAGGTTTGATAGAAAACAACAAAATTCTGTAAAGCTATTATCATTCAATAAAAAAAAATTTTTTTTAAGTTATAACCCTCTTTAAAAAAAAAAAAAGCTATATGTAATTTTAAATGACTTATTCTAGACTTTAGAATGTATTGTAGGACTTTCAACTGGTTCACAATCCCCATTATACCTTATATTTATGAGAGAAGGTTATGGGCAGAACAAGTCAGAAGTAAGAAGCAGGAAAAAAGATTCCAATGCTCCCTTTCTGGCTTGAAGATGAAGAGGTCGTGTATCAAGCAATGCAAGTGGCTTGTCAATGATCAGAGCAATACTTTAGTGACTTTGCCTTCCAATACAAATGGTGTGGGTTCGATCCCTGGCCAGGGAACTAAGATCCCACACACCTCAGGACCGAAAAACAAAACATAAAACATAAAGAATATTGTAACAAATTCATTAAAGACTTTAATAATGGTCCACATCCAAAAAAAAAAAAAAAAAAAGTTACTGGTGAGACTTGTGATAGACTCTGATGTGAGTCAGGAAATATTTGTCCTTAAGAAATCACAAGTTACTTTAGGATAGAGGTATGTTAAGTAGATAGGCTGTTGCAAGTTATTTTAGATTACAAGATATTTAAAAGTACCATATTATAAATGGCCTCTTGGCTCCATTTTAGAGAGTCTTTTAGCAATATCAACTCCATTTTTATTTTCCTTCCACAGTTGTTTTGTATCTCAGGCCCATTTTTTTCCTATTGTCCCAGGCTAGCTTTTACAGTAAGTCAATTCAGTGATGTTCAAAAACAAACATAGATAGACTCCTTAGTTTCCCTGGCATTTTGTTATACCAGCAATGATAATCCCCTCTCTTGGGTTAATCCTATGGTTTTCATGTTCTCTGTTCTCATACCCAGCACTGTTGATTGTACTCATTCAAAACCATGCTGACTAAATTCAACAAAGCTTGAACAGGTTAGCAATCTTTTCTTCATTATTTCCTCTAGAGGCTAGTTTAAATCATTTTCATATTCCTCAAATTCTTAATGTGTCTTCTACACCCAAACCCAGAGGCTATTTCATTGTAAAGGTTTAAGTCATTAATAGTGAGCTTTATTGACTTTCTTTTCTAATCTGAAAAGATTACCTATTTCCTCTTATTCACTTTTTAAGTTTTGTCACAAACATCCTGCTCCCATTTTCAAAACCAACCCTTTCACCTGTCCTAACAACCCCATTTTGCTTTCAAGCCATTGCACTGCCTTAGTTTTACACTCTCTGGATAGTATTTCTCAGTCTCCCTCACAGGCACATATAATAGACATCAACAACATGAAAACATACAAATCTAAACAAGCTATATTATTTCTCCATAGCATTTTTTACAGAGGGGTGTTGTTGCCTTAAAATGCTGGTTAGTTTCTGCTATATAGCAAAGTGAATCAGCTGTGTGTATACATCTATCCCCTCCCTCTGGGACCGCCCCCCAACTCCCCGACCTCACCCATCTAGGTCATCACAGAGCACCAAGCTGTGCTCCTTACCTCATATAGTAGGTTCCCACTATCTATTTCACATGGTAGTGTACATACATCAACCTCAATCTTCTGTAGCATTATTAAGCATGAGAACATTACAGAAAGAAGACTCTGCTTTTCCAAGAGTTTAGGTAAGACTGGGAGCTAGAGAACTGCCTGCCATGTTTCTCAAATTTCTAGGGAAATAAAAAGAAAAAAAAGTGGCCAAAGCAAAAAATGTGATAATTCAGTTTTATTTTTTAAGTCTTTCCACTTTACATTTCTAAAGTTAACAGAACTATTTCTATACTTCCCAGAGTATGACAGGAATTGCAAAATTTATTTACTGCAACCCTGGAAAGGGGCTTCCCAGGTAGCTCAATAGTAAAGAATCCATCTGCTAAGCAGGAGACATGGGTTCAATCCCTGGATCAGGAAGATACCCTGGAGAAGGAAATGGTAACCCACTCCAATATTCTTACCTGGGAAATCCCATGGACAGAAGACCCTGGCGGGCTAGAGTCCTTGGGGTCGCAAAATGTATCAGATATGACTTAGCGATGAAATAACAACCCTGAAATTGATGAAGAAGTAAAAAAAAAAAAATGGGTGGTAATTATAGTAGAAGTAGGAAAGAGAGGGGGGAGGGAAAAAGAGAATGTAGGGGAGGAGGAGGAAAAACAAGGGGAAGGAGTAGGAGGAGGAAGAGATTAAAAAGTAGATAGAAAGTAAAGGTTCTTTTGTTTGTTTTTTTGGCATGCTTCCAAAGGTAAGTTCAGAGGATAAATAAGAGAGCAACAGTCAACCCTATGCTCTAGCTAACCATTATATAGATTCAGAATTGTTATCCAGGTGCTGCCAAAATCTTGGCTTCTAGTTCTAATTAACAAGGTTACATATACTGGAAGCAAAACTTGAGCATTCTGAAGGTGTCTGTTACCTCTTCTCTATAATCACTTGTTTCTTAGGATAGAAATGGAGCGTTTTTATGGTCAAACACTCTTGATGGAATTCTGCACCAAGCAGTATTAGAATTATACAAATAGAGAAGGCATAGTGTCCATTCTATGGGCTAGGTGGTGAATATAAGATTGATCTGACAGCTGTCGTCCACTCCCTGGAGACAGTGATAAAAATTAAACACTAAATCAATGACTTCTTATTTTAACAAGTGCTGAGAAGAAAAGCATAATTGTCTAATGTCTATGTAATCTATGGAAAATTCTTAAAGAGATGGGAATATGAGACCACCTCACCTGCCTCCTGAGAAATCTGTATGCAGGTCAAGAAGCAACAGTTAGAACTGGAAATGGAACAATAGACTGGTTCCAAATCAGGAAAGAAGTACATCAAGGCTGTATACTGTCACCCTGCTTATTCAACTTATGTTCAGAGTACATCATGAGAAACGCTGGGCTGGATGAAGCACAAGCTGGAATCAAGATTTCCAGGAGAAATATCAATAACCTCAGATATGCAGATGACACCACAAATATGGCAGAAAACAAATAAGAACTAAAGAGCCTCTTGATGAAAGTGAAACAGGAGAGTGAAAAAGTTGGCTTAAAACTCAGAATTCAGAAAACTAAGATCATGGCATTCTCTCCTATCACTTCATGGCAAATAGATGGGGAAACAATGGAAGCAGTGACAGACTTCATTTTGGGGGTCTCCAAAATCACTGCAGATGGTGACTGCAGCCATGAAATTAAAAAACACTTGCTCCTTGGAAGAAAAGCTATGACCAACCTAGACAGCATATTTAAAAAAAGAGACATTACTTTGCCAACAAAGGTCTGTCTAGTCAAAGCTATGGTTTTTCTAGCAGTCATGTATGGATTTGAGAGTTGGACTATAAAGAAAGCTGAGCGCCGAAGAATTGATGCTTTTGAACTGTGGTGCTGGAGAAGACTCTTGAGATTCCCTTGGACTGAAGGGAGATCCAACTAGTCAATCCTAAAGGAAATCATTCCTGAGTATTCATTGAAAGGACCTATGCTGAAGCTGAAGCTCCAATACTTTGGCCACCTGATGTGAAGAACTGACTCATTTGAAAAGACCCTGATGCTGGGAAAGATTGAAGGCGGGAGGAGAAGGGGATGACAGAGGATGAGATGGTTGGATGGCATCACTGACTTGATGGACATGAGTTTGAGTAAACTCCGGGAATTGGTGATGGACAGGGAGGCCTGGTGTGCTGCAGTCCATGGGATCGCAAAGAGTCGGACACGATTGAGTGACTGAACTGAACTCATGTAATCTACAAAACTGTGATTCCCTGCAGTGTTAAAGGCTCTTGCCTATCATCTTCCTCTTTTTACAATCAAGTACCTCATAGAACATATGTGTTGTGTATATTTACTGTGATAGAGAAGAAAATAAGACTTACTAGCAGGTTTCTTGTATTTACTGATAAATATTAAAGGATCATGAAATGGACAGATAGATAGATCAAAAATGCCTGTACTGCTCAGTGTAACTTAGCTCACAGGAGAAAAGATTACGGCAGGGCAGGGGGGCAGGAAATGGTAGGACATTTAGAGTTCTCACAGTAGTACAGTTGACATGGAATTAGGACTAGATTGTGACTGTGGAAAGAAAAAGATAAATCTTGAAAATATCTGCAGAAAGAATGAGTCAGACATGATGATGGGGTGAAAGGCAAGAATAAGGACGTAAGAGATGGAGCTGCTGCCACTAACAGTCTAGAAAATCATGCTCTTGGAGAAAAGGCTTCAGGCTTACAGTGATACAGTCCCCAGCACTATTGTTGCCTAGCAAGATAGGTTTGATGGCATTTGCATTGGAATGTGTGTGTAAGACATTCTGGGGCTGAAAGGAAAAGCTAATATGGGAATCACTCAACCTGTCCATGAATACCAACCAGCTCGACCACCATTCATTTCTTTGCAGTCTCCAAATAACAGCTTGTTCTATTTTCCCATGTGTCTAACGATAAGAATTCCCTAGCTTTCCAAAACCAAACAAATTCCAAGTGTCCTGTTGGCAAACTGCCACTGAAAATAACAAAAGCATTCAGAAACTTTGAGGAAACTCCCTTCTGTGCTGCCAAATTTTTCCCCCTCCCCCCCCACCCCCACACAAAAACACATACATCTCCTGAAATGAGTTCAACATGATGCATTGAATCTACAACCAAAAAGCATGAGCTTTAACATATTGGCATCCCAAGCAAATTTATTTTCTCAGGAACATGAAAAATATTAACATATTGTGAGTAGTGAGAGCACCCACATGTCTGCAAAATAAATGATTCAACCATTCCTCAAGCATTCTCACAAAGGAAATGCAGGCTTATCACATTAAACAAGAACACATGAAGAGACTTCAGTGTGTTAGAATTCCAGACACATTCAGATATAGCGCTATCATGGGCTGCTCTTTCATATTTATTCCCAGATTGGCTTTGAGGCTATTTGTTTTGAAATCCTATAACCATTAGTGCTCTGAAATTATACTGGGAAAAGTCTTTCTTTATTCCATATCACATTTAATCCTAGAATTTTGTTGTTGTTTTAGTTGCTAAGTCATGTCCAACTCTTGGTGACCCCATGGACTGTAGCCACCAGGCTCCTCTGTCCATGGGATTTCCCAGGCAAGAATACTGAAGTGGATGGCCATTTCCTCCTCCAAGGGATCTTCCCAACCCAGGGATCAAACTCCTTCGTTGCAGGCTGATTCTCTACCACTGAGCCACCAGGGAAGCCCTAATCCTAATATATTAGGATTAAATATTTGATTGGCCAAAAAATTCATTCAAGTTTTTCATAGGATGTTATGGAAAAACCGAAATGAACTTTTTAGTCAACCCAATACATAGGTATTTAACTCAATTAGGGCCTTTGAAATTATATTCTAATTTTGTTGATTTGTTTGTTGTCAGTGATTTTTGATCACAGGCTTCTTTGGAAATCTGACATTATCTCTGAACTCTCTGCTTAGAAAACTGCATGTGTTCCACGTGTCCTACAGAAGTTCAGACTCGTAAACAACCCAAAAACTCTTCATGAATGATGCAACTTCCAGGGTGGGAAGGGAGGGCTTCCTGGATCCCAGGTGAGCCATCTTTGATTTGGCCTAAGCACCTTACCTACCAAGGAAAAAATGAAACCCAGAGAGGCTCAGTGACAAAAGTCATACAACGAATGGGTGGGGGAACCATCCCAAGTGGAAGTGGAACTTCCTTATTAATTCTTGCCCCCACACATTCCTATCTACTGGGAACTTAAATTACCACAAACAATCACAATTTGGGACATCTATCTCTATCTCTCCTCTCCAAGACTGGAGTGTCACCGTCAAGAGAGAGTCAGGACAGAGGTTGGAGAGACTTGGTTTTGCTCCTGACGGATGAATTGATTATTGCATGACTGGTCGTAAATGTTTTGTCCACATCAATTTGTCTGCAAAGTAAAAACAATTATTTCTGGCTGAAATAATTCTGGTTGAATTCAACCACTTTGGACTAATGCAAGAATCAGTGGAATAATATCTGTAGCATATTGTTGTGCCCCTGAAACTAACGCAACACTGTAAATCAAGTACACTTCAATAAAATAAATAAATAGCAAAAATAAATATAAATGATTTTTTGAATGTTTTCTATGCTGGTAAAAGTCACATACTGTAAAACATACTATTTTGACCATATTTATGTTTATTTCAGTGACACTGTTGTGCAACTCTCACCATCATCCATCTCCCAAATTTTTCACCTTCCTAAACTGAAACTCTGTCTCTATCAAACACCAACTCCCTATTCCTTCTCCCCATCACACCATCCCACCCTCAGCCTGTCATCTATCAGTTTACTTTCTGACTCCAAGAATTTGATTAATCTGGATAGCTCATATAAGTGGAACCAAACAATATTTTTCAGTACCTACTGCATACACTCTGACCACCTGATGCTAAGAGCAGACTCATTGAAAAAAACCCTGATGCTGGGAAAGATCAATGGCAGAAGGAGAAGGGGGCGACAGAGGATGAGCTGGTTTGAAGATATCACCGACTCAGTGGACACGAACTTGAGCAAACTCCAGGAGATAGTGAAATACAGGGAAGCCTGATGTGCCTCAGTTCATGGGGTCTCGAAGAGTCAGACATGACTTAGTGACTGAATAATCACAACTGTATATTAGAATATATTTTTATGGTTAACTTAATAGATGTCCTAAAAATCATATAATTAAAAGTTATCAATAACATTTAATCAAAAGCATATAACTTCAGGGGAAAATGTCCTGAAAACAAAACAAAACAAAACAAACATTAATAATCATCTGTGTTTTCCAGAGTCTTACAACCTAGCATTTCAACTGGAAAGTAACAAGTTTGGTACGAATAAGTTTACGCTGATTCTTAAACGTTCACTGGAAAGAAGAGCGGCATATTAAACTGGTTGCTCCTTGAAGTCTCAGCTGTGTCCTCGTCCTCTTATGAAAGTTATCTCTGCTATTGGACCCCCACCCTCCTCCTTAGGGTCTAGAATCTTAGAGGTAAGCATCTGAAACCCAGATGCTTTAAACCTGCTGCTGTTGCTGCTGCTGCTGCTTCCAACTCACAACACCTCCCACCAAAGTGGTCAACACCGTCCCACAATGGGGTGGGATTGGCACTATTTTTACTGAGATCCCAACAAGGTGGCCCACTGTCACTTACCCTGCTCTGGATTCACCCTGTTGAAGAGCAGACCACACCTATATAATTCATCTCAAAGCAATACTACTTAGCATTCCTAACGTCCCACAGAGATTTTTCTATTTCTGGTAATTGGTGCACACTTGGTCCCAAATAAATGCTGATGGAAATGCATTTTGAAAAAACTGATTCTGCAATATTATTATTATTTCAGTGTGAGAGTGTAATCCCTGAACTATGTTGCCAGTTAACACATTGAGTCTTGATCTTACTGGTGAAATAATACAAAAATGTCAGACCCCAAAATAGATTTATCTAAAATGATATTTAAATATGTCTGCTTATAAAAATATTTGTTCATCTCTTAAATTTCAATTTCTGAGAAATTTCCTTGAGAAACTGTGATGAATACATATAATTATTTAAATTGTGAACTTGGCTTCATGCTAATAAATATAGTAATAGATATTTTTACCCTGTATTGTGGATCTTTTGGACAAACTGGAAAAACAGTGGATATTTCACAATGAAAGCCATTGAATAAACTTAAGAAAGACAAGGGGAAAGCCACTTGCAAAGGGATTTAAAGATAATATTCACATTTAGAGGTTCCTTTCAAGTTTCTTAATTGAGGTGATCTGACTTAAGCCAGAGAAAAATCTGGAAAGCTTTTTACTACTCCAATTTATTTCTCCAGGGTCTTATTAAATGTTTTACTCATTCATAGAAAAAATATAAACAGAAATATGTGTTAGATACTGCTGTACACAAAAAAGACAGTGCTAGACAAGCAAAAATGCAAACCACACTTGCAGGGAATTTGAAGTCACATGGGAAATAGAAATACATAATTTGTTGTTGTTGCCATTGTTGTTGTTTAAGTCATATTCCACTCTCTTGTGACCCCATGGACTGTAGCCCACCAGGCTCCTCTGTCCATGGTATTCTCCAGGCAAGAATACTGGAGTGGGTTGCCATTTCCCCAGGGGGATTTTCCTGACCCAGGGATTGAACCCATGTCTCCTGCATTGGCAGGCAGCTTCTCTACCACTGAGCCACCAGGGAAGTTCAAAGGTTTAATATCCTGACCAAAAAATAGAAGAGGAGCCTAGGACGTGGATGGTGAATGGTGGAGAAGGGGACAAAGCTGCCATTCTTTGGAAGGTAACCTCTTTTTTGTGCCACTTTATTTACTAGTTTTCAACTTCAAACTGCACTGTAGAATTATGTTTTACCATAGAAACCACTTTGACAGCAACAAAATTTTGTATTTAAAGGACAGAAATGATGCATGCACAGAACATACTCACAAGTCACCCCCTTCCCCTTGGTGTATGTAAACAAAGAGCAAATCTGAATTCATCTAAACGTTGTTCTATCTAATATTCTATATAATATTCTCAGACTCTGCACTTTTGTCATCTCTTGATGAGTATGTCTTTGCCTGAAAACATAATGTGTGACTATTCCTTTTTGTAGTATACATCTTTAAAACACTTGAGGGGAAAATTGTACTAAAAAACAAAGGACTTACTCACAAAGAGGTAACCTTTTTTTTTTTTTAGAAGTAAACTTTTTAAGCAATGTCTGACAGAAAGTTATAAATCAACAATTGTAAGGAGGAAGATCTGTAACCTTATTGTCTCCTAGGGTGTAAGGCTTTGTTCCTAGCCTATAGAATGAGTGAAGTGCATGAATACAAAGACTGCAGGTAAGAAGGATTGATCTATTGTCACTAGGCAGTTTATTGAAGAGAATAAGTGTTCTGAAACAGGACTTCAGGACTTCTCTGGTGGTCCAGTGGCTGATTCCAAGCTGTTAATGCAGGGAGCCCAGGTTCAATCCCTGGTCAGGGAACTGTATCCCACAAGCCAAAACTAAGAATTCAAATGCTGCAACTAAAAGATCTCCCATACTAGAATGAAGATCAAAGACCCTGAGTGCTTCAACTAAGACCTGGTGCAGCCAAATAAATAAATGTTAATTAAAAATAAATAAATTTTAGAAAGAAACAGGACTTGTACTCCTTTTTTCCAGAGGAGAAGCTGAGACTTGAAGACGAGAGAACTGGGCATGGAATTCTCTGGACTCCTGGTGAAAGGCAGGCCCACAGAGCTTCAGGGATGTACATAGAGATGCATGAAAGAATATTCACCAAAAAAAAAAAAAAAAAAAAGAATATTCACCATATGTCAGAGTTAGCACCAGGGAAAGAGTTTTTGTTTTATTTTTACTTTCTGCTTAAGTGTATCTATAGTGGTAATTTTTTTTTACAGTAAACTATATTACTCCTGTACTGAAAAAATCATAACCTTATTCCATTTGGAAATAAAATTTAAACAGAAAAAATTGACTCATCAAAAAGTTTAAAAATGTAAATTCTTGATTCATCTCAAAGATATTCAGAAACCCAGGGACTTTCTCAAACCATTCAGAATGATTCTCTAGCTCAGGCAGCTGCAGCGCAGTAGTAGCCAAAGGTTTATCCTGTGGGTTGTCAGATCATAATACATCGGTTGAATTCTCTCAACCAAGTCTCATAATGATAGTCGTGGCTGACACTTAGAAAAACCTATGTTCAAGGCACTGTGCTGAGTACTATATTTGTATCATCACATTTAATAATCAGAGGAATCCTTTTAAGTATTACTGTCTTTATTTCACAGATTAAGAAAAGAAGACACAGAAAAGTTAAGTAAACAGTTGTAGATCAAATACGAGGCAATGGTGGTGTGTGCATCCTCCCTCAGCTGTATTCAACTCTGCAACCCCATGGACTGTAGCCCGCCAGGCTCCTTTGTGCATGAGATTTTCCCGGCAAAAATACTGGAGTGAGGTGCCATTTTCTCCAGGGGATCTTCCTGACCCAAGGATCAAACTCGTGTCTCTTGCATCTCCTGTGTTGGCAGGCAGATTCTTTACCACTGCGCCACTTGGGTAGTCTCCTTAGCTCTTAGAGCCATCAAATATAACATGATATATATTTTATTTGTTTCTCTTGGGTATTGTAAGTCTTTTCCACTCTAATGAAATTTCCATGAGTATGGGGATTTGTAATCATTCTTTCTTATCATATTTCCATTTCTGAGAGCAGTACCTGGCATGGAGTTGACATGTCCTAGTTGTTGAATTCATAAATGAACTCCACAATGTCAGTTACAGAATCAAACTTCACAGTGTGCAAAGTATATTTACTGAGGACATCTCAACCTTTGAAAGTCAGGGAAAGTTGTGTCAAGCCCTTTACCCCATGCTCTATGGGGAGTCTAGTGCCCTCACCAAGATTTCCAAGAATTCCCTGCTGTTAATGTTTTGATGATTACTCTGGATTGCCTACCTGCCTCCCTAGACTGCTGATGTCACTGGCATTTAGATCCCTATAACTATTCTCTGTATCCTGCTCTGTGACAAACCAAGACACAGAAATCAGCATCTTTCCTTCCAACACTCCTACAAACACTGGTCCATTGTATCTGTATATATAGTATGTTTAACTCATAATTTGTAATGAAAGAAGTGTATTTACATGGCTTCAAAAAGTTTAAATTTCATATTAGACATCCTTAATCTTTGTACTGCTTTAACATGTCTTTAACACTGTCTTACTATACATTTTTCTCCATGGACATCTGTCAAGTTGCTTGGTCATTTCTCCTCAATTCCCTCACTCTTTTCACCACCCTTTTCCTAATATCTGTTAATCATTTTTACAGAGAATATTGCCTCTTCTCTTTTATGTTCCATGCTATTAAATTTTCACATTGTACTAAGAAATAGCTTCTCAAGTTTTATCATTTTGCACAAAAGGCGACTCCTCCTCATCAAAGGAAATTCAATGTCAACTTTTAAAATTCTTTGCTTCCAAGAGCCCTGGGCAGTTGGACAATGACAGCTACCTAACCAAAATCTCTTCCAACAACCTCCAAATGACAAGAAGAACAAATAAAACCACGCAAAACTCATCCTTTTGACATAATTAGAAGACAGACAATCTTATACTGCAAATTACCTATAAGTGAAAAACAAGTACCGAATTCCAACAGAGCCAACTTCACAGAGTGCAAACAGTTTCTGAAAAAAATACACAAGAAAGATAAGAAAGGATGGAGATAAAACTACCTTCAGAAATTGTATCCTTCAGTATGAAAATGTTGAAAAAAGAATTCTGATGTTGGTGGTAACAGATTCACTGAATTCAGTAAGAATCCATGAATACAGTAAAAATCCTTGAACCCAAACAAACACCAATCAATAAATTAAAGCTAAATGAATAAGAGGTGGGAGGGAAGAATCTTACTTCTTCAGCTAGAATATCAGTGGAATTATAGAGTTAGAAAAATCACCATTTTATTATAATCACCATTATAATAAAAATTTATTTAAGCAAAATTATTGATAAATGCTTAGCATAGGTGAAAGTTTTTACATTGCCTAAAAATATTTCTTTTCAAACCAAGTATTAATTACCAAGGGGAGATAGTGACTTGACAGTAGAGAAACCTGACAGAATCATCATAATCATATGATTATAGTCAAAAACACCAATAATGTGACAAACAACATAGATTTCCTCCTGATGTGATGGCCTGAGGAGGACACAATGTCACATCTGTTTCCCTGTACAACATCCATAATCTGAATCTAATCAGAAAAAACCTCAGGTAAGCTCAAATTGATGGATGTTCTACAAATAATAGGTGCCCTTTGAAACTGCCAACATTATGAGAGAAAAGGAAAGAATGATGAGCATTATTCCAGATCCAAGGACACTCAAGACACAAGACAACAAAGTATAATTCATAACCACAGATATATTTTTTTAACTTTTTATTTTATGTTGGAGTATAGCTGATTTAGAGAGCATATTAAAAAGCAGAGACATTACTTTTCCAATAAAAGTCCATCTAGTCAAAGCTATGGTTTTTCCAGTAGTCATGTATGGACATGAAATTTGGACTATAAAGAAAGCTAAGCACCAAGAATTGATGCTTTTGAACTGTGGTATTGGAGAAGACTCTTGAGAGTCCCTTGAACTGCAAGGAGATTCAACCAGTCCATCCTAAAGGAAATCAGTCCTGAATATTCATTGGAAGGACTGATGCTGAAGCTGCAGTGACTATACTTTGGCCATCTGATGTGAACAACTGACTCATTGGAAAAGACCCTGATGCTGGGAAAGGTTAAAGGCAGGAGGGGAAAGGGACTACAGAGGATGACAAGGTTGGATGGCATCACTGACTCAATGGACATGAGTTTGAGCAAGCTCTGGGAGTTGGTGAGGGACAGGGAGGCCTGGCGTGCTGCAGTCCATGGGGAAGCAAAGAGTCGGACAGGACTAAGTGACTGAACTGAATTGAATAGCTGAATAGCTGATTACCCTGAATATTTATTGGGAGGTCTGATGCTGAAGATGAAGCTCCAATACTTTGGCCACCTGATGTGAAAAACTGACCTTGATATGAAAAGACCTTGATGCTGGGGAAGATTGAGGGTTGGAGGAGAAGGGGATGACAGAGGAGGAAATGGTTGGATGGCATCATTGACTCAATGGACATGAGTTGCAGCAAGCTTCAGGAGATAGTCAAGGACAGGAAAGCCTGGAGTGCTGCAGTCCATGGGATCATAAAGAGTGGGACACAACTGAGCAGCAGCAATAACTGATTGACAAAAATGTGCCAGTCCAGATGGACAGCCAAGTTGTGATAGTTTTAGGTGGACACCACTGGGACTCAGCCATACACACTCATGGATCCATTCTCTCTCAAACACCCCTCCCATCCGGGCTGCCAAGTAACACTGAGCAGAGCTCCCTGTGCTGTACTGTACATCCTCGTTACATAACCCTGGATATTTCAAGCCAGGAAAAATGAATTTGCTGTACAGGGCAATATTGAGATAGCAGATAAAATTCAAATAGGAACTCTGGACAAACGTGCTCTCTGTGTATCCTGGCAATAAGGCAACTGTGATTAAAAAAGAATTGTAAAATAGACTTTTAATATCCTAGAAGAATCCACAGTGTAGGAAATCCAGAAATAGCTAAGAGTAATTAACTCTAAAGAATTAAAAGGATGGACTGGGGCAGAGGAATTAAACCTCCAAATACTACGTATTTGACTTTGGAATTTAGGTTTTTATTCTGTCAATGAAAAAGATCTCATAACAAAATTCAAAGATTGAGAAATCACATCCTTATAAACAGTCTTTGTTTTGAAAGTCTTTAAAGTTGGTTTTCTTTCTTTTCTAATTAAGTAATTAATGTGTGGGTGCTGTGATAGTTCTTCCTGGCTGTGTGTAGGCTTTCTCTAGTTATGGCAAGAAGGGTCTACTCTCTAGTTGTGGTGCTTGGGCTTCTCATTGCAGTAGCTTCTCCTTATTGTGGGGCACGGGCTGCAGGGCATTCAAGCATCAGTAGTTGCAGCACACAGGCTCAGTAGTTGTGGGGCATGGGCTTAGTTGCCCTGCAGCCTGTGCAGACCAAGGATTGAACCTGTGTTCCCTGCTTTAGCAGGTATATTCTTAACAACTGGACCACCAAGGAAGTCCCTAAAGCTGTCTTTCATATTGAACTGTCAGGAAAGTAGCTGGCTACCCATCACCTTCAGACAGAGTAGCTCTGTTTACCTGGCCACTGCCAACACATGAGTCATGAAATCAGACTGCAACATGTCTACAGCTTGTCTTATTATTTAACCCATCACTTAAGAAAACACACACATGGGGAAAAATACACTCTCTACTAGCCAATCATTTTAGCGTCAGTACTGAATTGCAAACAGAAGCAGCTGCATTTCTTAAGCAGTCTGACTAGCAACTTCAGTGATTTTATGCAAGGCTGTAACATGTTTTTGCTATCAGTTATTTCAGTGCAATTTTAGATAAGAATCCAAAATTAACTGTGATCTATGGGTATTGTAATCACAAGCCACTTCAGTATTCTTACCTGGGAAATCCCATGCGCAGAGGAGCCTGGCGGGCTACAGTTCATGGGCTTGCAAAAGAGTCAGACATAACTTAGCAAGTTAACAACAACAGTAAATGGGTACTGTAATATTTATCTGGAAAAAATGCAAACCTAGAAGTGATTTGACTGGGCTCCCCACTTGATGAAAATCTAGATTCTTCTAACTTGTTAAAGAGATCGAGGACTACTAAAAGTGTCTAAATTATGGAAAGGACCAATTTAGTGGTTTTGTTAAAAAGAAATGAAAGTAAATATGTCATAATAAAGTCAAAATATTTAATCATTCATTTTTTTTTTAAATTGACTTCTCTCCTAAAATTAAAATTTATTTGCTTTCTTTTCTTCTTCAAAAACTGAGTTTAGTTGAGGTCCTGGAAATAACTTAGTGGTTTACTTTAGACTAAATAAGCTGAAAATTCACTAAATATCAGCATTAAATCTTTTAAAAAATAGTTTGCATAGGAGCATATTTTTAAATTCCATAAATTTAATCTACTAAAGTCTAAAATTCAGCTCAGAGATTTTTTTTTGACAGATTAGTGCAGGGAAAAATGAAAGCAATCAGCTTATTTCCTTGCACATCTATAAATGCATCACCTCTGCACAGTGCATCATGAAGCCTGTTACATCCACATCTGAGAAGGAAACACAACTGGTAATTGTAATGATATTGATGTCTGATGAATGAAAATATGGTCATCGTATAACAAAATAATTTAAGAGAATTTATTTGCACACTACTTGTTGTATATGCCAACCAAGTCAAACACAAGAAACATGATTTCCTTGTTCTGGAAGAATAAATGGAATATAAATAAACATAGAACAAATAAAAAGTAATTAAATATTTTCTTATTTGAAATGAATATATAATGATAAATATAAAAGAAAACACTATGCAAGAAAAATACTTCTTTACTTAACCACATCCTCTGGGCAGTATTGTGAAAAATTTCCTCACTAAACAAAAGGAAGAGACTGAAAAAAAATGAAGTATTAATGCCCATTTCCTGTGCACTGATTCAATGTGCTCAGTTGCTCAGTTGTGCCCAACTCCTTTGGCCCCAGAGATTGTAGCCTGCCAGGCTCTTTTGTCCATGGAATTCTACAGGCAAGAATGCTGGAGTGGGATGACATTTCCTTCTCCAGAGGATCTTCTCAGCTCAGGGATGGAACCCAGCCTCCTGTGTCTCCTGCATTGGCAGTCAGATTCTTTCTGTCCATATAGTGATCCCCTTTCCCAGTTACCTTCCCCTGTGCCCCTGTCTATCTGTCAGCCACCACTGTGTTCTCTGTGTCTTTATTTTTGCTTTGTTTCAGTTCAGTCACTCAGTCATGTCCAACTCTTTGCAGCCCCATGGACTGCAGCATCCCAGGTTTCCCTGTTCATCACCAACTCCCAGAACTTGCTCAAACTCATGTCAATTGAGTTGGTGATACCATCCAACCAACTCATCCTCTGTCATCCCCTTCTCCTCCTGCATTCAATCTTTCCCAGCATCAGGGTCATCCAATGAGTTAGTTCACATCACATGGCCAAAGTACTGGAGCTTCAGCTGCAGCATCATTCCTTCCAGTAAATACTCAGGACTGATTTCCTTTAGGATTGACTGATTTGATCTCCTTGCAGTTTAAGGGACTCTCTAGAGTCTTCTCCAACACCACAGTTCAAAAGCATCAATTCTTTGGTGCTCTACTTTCTTTAGGGTCCAACTCTCACATCCATACATGACTGCTAGAAAAACCACAGCTTTGACTAGATAGACCTTTGTCGTCAAAGTAATGTCTCTGCTATATAATAAGCTGTCTTGGTTGGTCATAGCTTTTCTTCCAAGGAACAAGTGTCTTTTTCATTTCATGGCTGCAGTCACTATCTTCAGTGATGTTGGAGCCCAAGAATATAAAATCTGTCACTGCTTCCATTGTTTCCCCATCTATTTGCCATGAAGTGATGTGACTGGATGCCATGATCTTTGTTTTCTGAATATTGAGTTTTAAGCCAGCTTTTTCACTCTCCTCTTTCACTTTCATCAAGAGGCTCTTTAGTTCTTATTTGTTTTCTGCCATAATTGTGGTGTCATGTGCATATCTGAGATTATTGATATTTCTCCTGGCAATCTTGATTCCAGCTTGTGCTTCATCCAGCCCAGAGTACATGATGTACTCTGAATATAAGTTAAATAAGCAGGGTGACAGTATACAGCCTTGATGTACTTCTTTCCTGATTTGGAACCGGTCTGTTGTTCCATGTCCAGTTCTAACTGTTGTTTCTTGACCTGCATACAGATTTCTCAGAGGCAGGTAAGTTGGTCTGGTATTCCCATCTATTTAAGAATTTTCCACAGTTTTTTGTGACCCACACAGTCAAAGTCTTTAGCATGGTCAACAAAGCAGAAGTAGATGTTTTTCTGGAATTATCTTGCTTTTTCTGTGATCCTACAGATGTTGGCAATTTGATCTCTAGTTCCTCTGCTTTTTCTAAATCCAGCTTGAACATCCAGAACTTATCAGTTCATGTCCTGTTGAAGCCTCGGTTGGAGAATTTTGAGCATTACTATGCTAATGTGTGAGATGAGTGCATTTGTGCAGTAGTTTGAATGTTCTTTGGTGTTGTCTTTCTTTGGGATTGAAATGAAGACTGACCTTTTCCAGTCCTGTGGCCACTGCTGAGTTTTTCAAATTTGCTGGCATATTGAGTGCAGCACTTCCACAGCATCATCTTTTAGGATGTGAAATAGGTCAGCTGGAATTCCATCACCCTCACTAGCTTTGTTCATAGTGATTCCTAAGGCCCACTTGACTTCACGTTTCAGGATATCTGACTGTAGGTGCATGATCACACCATCGTGGTTATCAGGGTCATGAAGATCTTTTCTGTATAGTTCTTCTTGCCACCTCTTCTTAATATCTTCTGCTTTTGTTAGGTCCATACGGTTTCTGTCCTTTACTGTGCCCATCTTTGCATGAAATATTCCCTTGGTATCTCTAATTTTCTTGAAGAGATCTCTATTCTATTGGAGAGAGTCTTTTCTATTCTATTCCTTTCCTCTACTTCTTTCCATTGATCACTAGAGAAGGCTTTCTTATCTCTCCTTGCTGTTCTTTGGAACTCTGCATTCAGATGGGTGTATCTTTCCTTTTCTCCTTTGCCTTTCACTTCTCTTTTCTCAGCTATTTGTAAGGCATCCTCAGACAACCATTTTGCCTTTTTGCATTTCTTTTTCTTGGAGATGGTTTTGATCACAGCCTCCTGTACCATGTTGCTATGACCAGTGCGTTCTCTCGGCAAAACTCTGTTAGTTTTGCCCTGCTTCATTTTGTACTCCAAGGCCAAACTTGTCTGTTACTCCAGGTATCTCTTGAGTTCCTACATTTGCATTGCAGTCCCCTATGATGAAAAGGACATCTTTTTGTTGTTGTTAGTTCCAGAAGGTCTTGTAGGTCTTCATAAAACCATTCAACTTCAGCTTCTTCGGCATTAGTGGTTGAGGCTTAGACTTGAACTGCTGTGATTTTGAATGGTTTGCCTTAGAAACAAAGAGAGATCATTCTGTTGTTTTTGAAATTGCACCCAAGTACTGCATTTCAGACTTCTGTTGACTATGAGGACAACTCTATTTCTTCCAAGGTATTCTTGCCCACAGTAGTAGATATAATGGTCATCCAAATTAAATTCACCCTTTCTGATCCATTTTAGTTGATTGATTCCTAAAATGTCAACATTCACTCTTGCCATCTCCTGTTTGACCACTTCCAATTTGCCTTGATTCATGAACCTGACATTCCAGGTTCCTATGCAATGTTTTTCTTTACAGCATTGGACTTTACTTTCATCACCAGTCATATCCACAGCTGGGTGTTGTTTTTGATTTGGCCTGGCCTCTTCATTCTTTCTGGATCTATTTCTCCACTCTTCTCCAGTAGCATATTGGGCACCTACCAACCTGGGGAGTTCATCTTTCAGTATCCTATCATTTTGCCTTTTCATACTGTTCATGGGGTTCTCAAGGCAAGAACACTGAAGTGGTTTACCATTCCCTTCTCCAGTGGACCAGGTTTTGTCAGAATTCTCCACCATAACCCGTCTGTCTTCGTTAGCCCTACGTGGTATGATTCATAGTTTCACTGACTTAGGCAAGGCTGTGATCCATGTGATCAGTTTGGTTAGTTTTCTGTGATTGTGGTTCTCATTCTGTCTGCCCTCTAATGGATAAGGATAAGAGGCTTGTTGAAACTTCCTGATGGAAAGGACTGGTTGTGGGGGAATCTGGGTCTTGCTCTGATGGGTGGAGCCTTGCTCAGTAAATCTTTAATCCAATTTTCTGCTGATGGGAAGGGCTTTCCTGGTGGCTCAGTTGCTAAACAATCTGCCTGCAATGCAGGAGACCCAGGTTCAATCCCTGGGCTGGGTTAATCCCCTGGAGAAGGAAATAGCAACCCCCTCCAGTGTCCTTGCCTGGAGAATTCCATGGGCAGAGGAGCAGGTGGGCTACAGTCCATGGGGTCGCAAAGAATCGGACACAACTGAGCAACTTTCACTTTCACTTTCTGTTGATGGCTGGGGCTGTGTTCCCTCCCTGTTCTTTGACCTGAGGCCAAACTATGGTAAGGGTGATGCCCCACGGCTCCCAGGACAGTTATATCCAGTGCCCCATGCCTTCACTGGACACTCACAGGAAAGTTTGGCTCAGTCTGTTGTGGGCCCTAGAACTTTTGCAACAGTGTGAGAACTTCTTTGGTATAATTGTTCTCCAGTTTGTGAGTTGTCTGCTTGATGGCTCTATGGTGGGGCTAATGGTGACCTTTTCCAAGAGGATTTATGCCACACACAGCACCTCCTAGGTCTGCTGCAGCCAGAGCCCCTGTCCCTGAGGCAGGTCACTGCTGACCTGTGCCTCAGCAAGAGACACTCAAACTCAAAGGCAGGTCTGGCTCAGTCTCTTGTGGGGTCTCGGGGTCCTGGCATGCACAAATGTTTTGTTTGAGTCCTCCAAGCATCTCTGGAGGGCATGGGGTTTGATTCTAAATGTGATTTTACCCCTCCTACTGTCTTGTTGGGGCTTCTCCTTTGCCCTTGGATGTAGGTTATCATTTTCTGGTGGAATCCAACATTCTGTCGATGGTTGTTCAGCAGTGAGCTGCAATTTTGGAATTCTCGCAGTAAAGAATTCACACAGTCCTTCTACTCCACTATCTTTTCACAAGTCTACCCTGCCCCTTGTTTTGTTTAGTTGGTTCAATTATTTTGTTGTATGTTTATTCTTTTATACTGCACATATGAGTGAAATCATATAGTATTTGTCTTTCTCACTCAACTTATTTCACTTAGTGTAATATCCTTAAGATCCATGTGGAAATGGAAAGATTTCCTCTTTTGTGGCTGAATAGTATTCCATGATGTCTGTGTATGTGTGTGTCCACATAAAGCATAAAGTGACACCGTCCCTGCATTCCTAGAGCTTGCACAGTTCAGGAGAGAGGCATGCACACCACAACACACCAGCAGTGTGTAAGTATGACGACCGAGGTATTGTCAAGGGCTATGGGATCACCAAAGTGGAAATCTTATCTTGCCTGGAGAAGCCACAGAACATTTCATGAAGCAGGTACATTTTAGTTGAGTAACAAGCAACTACAAGGAATGCCCTGTGCAGTTGCCCAAAAAACCCTTGCAAAGGTGTGGAAGAGAATAAAGCATGCCATATTTTGAAAACCTAAATGTTTCAGTGGTGCTAGAGTATGAAAAGGAAAAGTTAACAACATACCATTATATTAACTGTATTTAGGAATCACTGAAATATTTTTATTGATTTTTTCACTATAATTAAATTAATTCACATTCATCAATAAGTGTTTTTAAATGGAAGAAACATAAAGAAGAAAATTAAGCCTACTTTACAACCTATTGCTAAATAATCATGTGACTTATGTATTTTATACCATAGCTCTGCTTCTAATAGCCTTTCCAGGCTACTGATCAGAGAAAGGGGATGATAAATACTGCCCCCAATTCTCCTGAAATCAATCATATATCCCACACTTCTCACCAGAATCTTCTCCACTTATTTTCCACATCAATCATTTCTTCTCTCAGTTTTGGTTCCTTTGGGTTGATGCAATTTCCCTACATTCTGCAGACATTTCTTGAATCTTGTGGTATGAAGTTGCCATTTTCTTATCTCGGTACACTAATAAACATAGTTGTTGTTTTTTTTCTTTTGTTATTAATATTTCCTCCTCTTGTTTTTCTTGTAACAGATTGATCAGTAGCTGAGAAGGGTTTTTAGAAGTTTGCTCACAGAAGCAGCTGTGCTGGGAATCCAGAGCATACTGTCTGGTTTCCGTTTATAATAAGCACATATAAGTGGCACTACTGGGCTAACAAGTACTGTGTAAAGTTGTCTGGTCCACAAGGCAAACTGCTTTCTGGAGAAATAGCAATATTCAGTTCCATAGGTACTGGATGAATGCTATTATCTGGCGTTCCTGCTAACTCTATGTGTCATCTTTAATCTTTGCAAACAGTTGAAGAATTTCAAAGAGTGATGCTATCAGGACTGCCCTTTATTCCTATCGCTTTTCCTGCAGTGTCAGGGACAGATAGGAGGTGCCGGGGTGTGGTGCCGTTGTAGTCAGGAAGATAAGGAGGTTAGTGAAATAATCTAGAAGAGAAATTAACCAAGGAAGTGACAAGAAGAAAATGAGATAAGGAAACAGATTTGAGAGATAAAAAGAAAGTACCAGCATTGTAACCAAGAACATGTTGCTAAGGGAGAGATGAAAATTCATTTTGAAAATGGCCGTTGTCTATAAGACACGTGACACACTTGGGTACATGTAAATCTCACAACAAATTGAGGAAATCAGTTTTATTATTCTGATAGTTTGGGTTTGTAAAATAGGTTAACGTACGCATTTAGGAAGTTGCTTTGTAAGGATCCCATTGGTGACTAACCCACACTCGTGTGGATGCTATCTCCCCACACCACACTAGACCACACTGGCTTCTGAAATGAGGCCTTCTTTGCTAATGTGAGCGCCTGGGTATTGAAAGAAATTTCTACCTCCAACTCCACTCCCTTTGGAAGTGCCTGCCTTTCCTTGGATTTCAGGTCAGTTTGTCACCCTGCTATCTCAGTTTTATGATGCAGCTTAAAGAGCATTTACCAATTGTAAATTTGTAAATCTCTTGTTGTCTAGGGTAGAAGTCATGCTCTTTCCAGGGCTTCCCCAAAGGCTCAGCAGGCAAAGAACCTGCTTGCGAACGCAGGAAACACAAGAAGCGCAGGTTCGATCCCTGTGTCAGGGCGATCCCCTGGAGAAGGAAATGGCAAACCATTCCAGTATTCTTGCCTTGAAAATCCCATGGACAGAGGAGCCTGGCAGGCTACAGTCCATGGGGTCGCAAAGAGTCAGACACAACCGAGTGACTGAGCACAAGCATGATGCTCTTTCTACATCATAAGCAGAAGCTACTGTCTCTCCATTGATTTTTCAGGCTCTGTGACTCTTCAAGGGCCTAGGTCTATGTTCACCCTCCTTATTATTTATGTTTCCTTTTGTATTTCCCACAACTGTACCCATGCAAGATGCCTTCTGGGAGAGTTCCTTGAACTAATTTTCCCCATCACGAATTCTTATGAATGCAAGTCCACCCCTCTACCCCAGTTTCTGCTCTTTCCTAAAGATTCCTCAATTTTCTTCTCTATTTCTTTTTGTTGTTGTTGTTCTGTTTTGCAGTCTTCTTTAATTGTAGTCTCATCTGTGGAGAATGGCAGATGTGAGAAGGAAGGGTAGGACCTGCCTGGGCTCCCACTGACCTGCCTGCAGGGTTCCGTGGTTCAGCAGGCTCTGGCTTTCCTGGCTTTGAGCAGTAAGACAGGCAGCCATCTGTCTGCAGAGTGACAGCAGGAAATAAAAGACCTGGTATACGTTCTCATCCTGTTAGCCCCTGTGCCAGGCCCTCTGCTGTCCTAGGCTTTAACTTCACACACACACACACACTGGGAAGGTAATCACCTTCCCACATGAATACTCTTTGATTTTATGTTTCATTTTCCGATCAGCCCACCACCTTTGTGACATTTCAAGAGCTCAGGAAAAAGAGATGTTTGCTCTTGTTTATAGATCATCTGATACTTTTAAATAACAGTGGAAAAAGGCACTTTTATTAAATGTCAAAAAATCTTCCACTATATGGTTTTTACATTAATATATATGTTAGCTCACTTTAGCACCCAAATGCCAGAGGAAAATAGGTCAGAAATGTAGATTTAAAATCCAGTCCCAACAGTAAATAAGTGATTTTGATAAAGCAACAGAAAAATTCTGGCAGTCTACCCAGGAAAACCATTTCTATCACGAAAGTGTGTACCAAAAGACCAGAGCATCAAGCAAAATACCTAGGCATATGCATCTTTGCCTAGGTTCTAAGGCTAGTAATGAACCAAAAAAAATTTTTGATAGTGATCTGGAATTTTGATGTTGATTAAATTTGGTAATCTAATGAGTGAATACCAGTATATTCTGAGGAACCAACCTGACACTTTCTACTACATTAATATTTTATTTTATTTTATTCTTCTCAGGTTTTTCAATATAACTAGCAAGTCAGACATTTGACTTGCCCTTTGTTTAAAAAAAGCTTGTTTCATATATGAGAATATGTAAAATCAAACCCATATAAGTCAATGTTCCTTTTATTGACAATTTATCTGGAGTCAAATCAGCTCTATCCAAAGTAGCAGCAGGCACACATGCTCAGTCATGTCTGACTCTTTGTGACCCCATGGACTGTAGCCCACCAGGCTCCTCTGTCCATGGCATTTCCCAGGCAAGAATATTGGAGTGGGTTGCCATTTCTTCCTCCAGGAGATTTTCACAAGTGAATTCTTTATTACTGAGCCACCTGGGAAGCCAAGAAGTAGCAGCAAGAAAACATGTTCCCATGCATCCAACACTCAAAATGGCAGCTGGCCTTAACCTCTATCCTTTGGGAAATATTACTTTCCTACAAAATGTGAAAACTCACTGCAATTCATTATATTCCTAGAGAAACGAAAATATTCCATTAGAAGACTTTCAAAAGTAAATTGAAATGTATATACTTTTAGGGAAAATAAAATGTTTTTGAGTTTAGGTTTAAGTTGAAAGGATGAAACTGAGATCATTCCCCCAACCACGTTTCACAAATACCGCATCCCTCAAATTCACTGAAGACAGGGGAACCCAAGTCGTTCATTCAATGTTCAGTCAACCAGGAAGACTCCAAAATTAGAAAACTTGATTAAAAAACAAAATTCCAATTGCTTTACAAGTTGCTTAGTTCCAAGTGCATTAAAATTTAAATCTTGACTATTTATACTAATAAATAAGTTGCCAGATAAAAAATAATAGAAAATCATAGTTACATCACAATGGATTTGATCCTTTCAAAGGGAAGCCTGAGATTCATGACCAGACCCCAACTGTGGTTTGACATGAGACCCCATCTCTTTATTTAAAATACTATGAACTCAAGAACCAGAGGACAGTCTTATTATGTCAGTTTAAGCTATTTTTTTTTTTTTTTTTTGACAAATGATCACCTCTAATTCTGATGCTTGATTTGTGGGATTGAATTTTTTAACCACTGCATTTTACTCATACCAGAATCTGTAGACTTCCAAAAGCAGAGTCTCTGATGTACAGTAAATTAGGACCTGAGGCCCACATCTTCAGGCACTTTAGTGAATTATGAGGCAGAAATACACTTCAAAATTAATCTAGTTCTGTGCCCTTGGTTGTGTCTCAGTGATGACTGTTAAGATAAAGGGGGATCTATTACTCAGCTTTTTAACTCAAGTAAGTAATTTAAACAGAGTATCAACTTCATTTCAGAAACTTTCAAAGTAACTTCAAAAATTATTTAGAACTTAATCAACAAAAAACCAGGCTATTGAAGGTAAACATGCTGTAATTTTATTTCTACATTTAATTATTGGACAAAACAAGTCTTTAGAGAATGGAAAATAATATTCTTATATTAAAAATTAATTTAAGAAAAGTAAGAGTATATAGTGTTAAAATATTTAAAATATCTATATTTTAATTGCTAAAATAATCACAATTGAAAACATAATGTATATATTACTAAATTACACTACATCACAGCACTGTTTATAATAGCCAGGACATGGAAGCAACCTAGATGTCCATCAGCAGACGAATGGATAAGAAAGCTGTGGTACATATACACAGTGGAATATTACCCAGCCATTAAAAAGAATACATTTGAATCCGTTCTAATGAGATGGATGAAACTGGAGCCCATTATACAGAGTGAAGTAAGCCAGAAAGATAAACACCAATACAGTATGCTAACACATATATATGGAATTTAGAAAGATGGTAATGATAACCCTATATGCAAGACAGAAAAAGAGACACAGATGTATAGAACAGACTTTTGGACTCTAAGGGAGAAGGCGAGGGTGGGATGATCTGAGAGAACAGCATCGAAACATATATATTATCAAATGTGAAACAGATCGCCAGCCCAGGTTGGATGCATGAGACAAGTGCTCGAGGCTGGTGCACTGGGAAGACCCAGAGGGATGGGAGGGGGGTTCAGGATGGGGAACACATGTAAATCCATGGCTGACTCATGTCAATGTATGGCAAAAACCACTACAATATTGTAAAGTAATTAACCTCCAACTAATAAAAATAATTGGGAAAAAAATAAATTACACTATATAAAAAGTATTAAAAACTGGAGTATAAGTGTAAAGGTATTTGTTGTCATTAAGTCACTCAGTCATGCCCAGTTCTCTGCCATCCCATTGACTGAAGCATGCCAGGTTTCCTAGTACTTCACTGTCTCCCAGAGTCTGCTCAGACTCATGTCCATTGAGTCAGTGATGCCATCCAACCATCTCATCCTCTTCTCCTCCTCTGTCATCCCCTTCTCCTCCTGCCTTCAATCTTTCCCACCATCAGGGTCTTTTCCAATGAGTCAGATCTTCGCATCAGGTGGCCAAAATATTGGAGCTTCAGCTTCAACACCAGTCCTTCCAAAGAATATTCAGGGTTGATTTCTTTTAGGATTGGCTGGTTTGATCTCTTTGCAGTCCAAGGGACTCAAGAGTCTTCTCCAACACCAGAGTTCAAAAGCACCAATTCTTCGGTGCTCAGCCTTCTTTATGGCCCAACTCTCACATCCTTACATGACTACTGGAAAAACCATAGCTTTGACTATACAGACAATTGTCAGCAAAGTAAAGGTATACCTTTAAATAAAAATTGGACCAATGGGGTGGGGAGGGAGGTGGGAGGGGGGATTGGGATGGGGAATACACGTAAATCCATGGCTGATTCATGTCAATGTATGGCAAAAACCACTACAATATTGTAAACTAATAAGCCTCCAAATAATAAAAATAAATGGAAAAAATAAAAAATAAAATAAAAACTGGACCAAAATCAACATACTGTGTTGTATCCTGTTTCCTTCATTTAGATGACATTATGAATATTTCCATGTTAAAAAGTCAGTTCACTTCAGTTCAGTCACTCAGTCATGTCCGACTCTTTTCCGTGCCATGGACTGCAGGACGCCAGACCTCCCTGTCCATCACCAACTCCCAGAGTTTACTCAAATTCATGTCCATTGAGTCGGTGGTGCCATCCAACCATCTCATCTGTCACCCCCTTCTCCTCCGACCTTCAATCTTTCCCAGCATCAGGGTCTTTTCAAATGAGTCAGTTCTTCACATCAGGTGGTCAAAGTATTGGAGTCTCAGCTTCAACATCAGTCCTTCCAATGAGTAATCAGGACTGATTTCCTTTAGGATGGACTGGTTGAATCTCGTTGCAGTCCA
This sequence comes from Dama dama, assembly GCF_033118175.1. NCBI lineage: Eukaryota > Metazoa > Chordata > Mammalia > Artiodactyla > Cervidae > Dama > Dama dama. The sequence goes on along the minus strand of NC_083709.1, from coordinate 16,236,788 downwards.
TGGGAATCCTCAAGAGTCTTCTCCAACACCACAGTTCAAAAGCATCAATTCTTTGGTGCTCAGCTTTATTTATAGTCCAACTCTCACATCCATACATGACTGCTAGAAAAACCATAGCTTTGACTAGACGGACCTTTGTTGACAAAGTAATGTCTCTGCTTTTTAATATGCTGTCTAGGTTGGTCACAGCTTTTCTTCCAAGGAGCAAGTGTCTTTTAATTTCATGGCTGCAGTCACCATCTGCAATGATTTTGCAACCCCAAAAAATAAAGTCTGTCACTGTTTCCCCATCTATTTGCCATGAAGTTATGGGACCAGATGCCATGATCTTAGATTTCTGGATGTTGAGCTTTAAGCCAACTTTTTCACTTTCTTCTTTCATTTTCATCAAGAGGCTCTTTAGTCCTTCCTCACTTTCTGCCCTAAGGGTGGTGTCATCCACATATCTGAAGTTATTGATATTTCTCCCAGCAATCTTGATTTCAGCTTGTGCTTCTTCCAGCCCTGTGTTTCTCATGATGTACTCTGCATATAAGTTAAATAAACAGGGTGACAATATACAGCCTTGACATACTCCATTCCTGATTTGAAACCAGTCTGTTGTTCCATGTCCAGTTCTAACTGTTGCTTCCTGACCTGCATACAGCTTTCTCAGGAGGCGGGCCAAGTGGTCTGGTATTCCCATCTCTTGAATTTTCCACGGTTTGTTGTGACCCACACAGTCAAAGGTTTTTGCATAGTCAATGGAGTAGAAGTAGATGTTTTTCTGGAACTCTTTTGCTTTTTTGATGATCCAATGGATGGTGGCAATTTGATCTCTAGTTCCTCTGCCTTTCCTAAATCCAACTCAAACATCTGGAAGTTCACAGTTCACGTACTGTTGAAGCCTGGCTTAGAGAATTTTGAGCATTACTGTGTTAGTGTGTGAGATGAGTGCATTTGTGCAGTAGTTTGAGGGTTCTTTGGCATTGCCTTTTTTGGGGATTGGAATGAAAACTGACCTTTTCCAGTCATGTAACCACTGCTGTTTTCCAAATTTGCTGACATATTGAGTGCAGCACTTTCACAACATCATCTTTTACGATTTGAAATAGCTCAACTGGAATCCTATCACCTCCACTAGCTTTGTTCATAGTGATGCTTCCTAAGGCCCACTTGACTTCGCGTTCCAGGATGTCTGGCTCTAGGTGAGTATCACACCATTGTGATTATCTGGGTCATGAAGATCTTTTTTGTACAGTTCTTCTGTGTATTCTTGCCACCTCTTCTTAATATCTTCTGCTTCTGTTAGGTCCATACCATTTCTGCCCTTTATTGAGCCCATCTTTGCATGAAATGTTCCATTGGTATCTCTAATTTTCCTGAAGAGATCTCTAGTCTTTCCCATTCTATTGTTTTCCTCTTTTTCTTTGCCTTGATCACTGAAGAAAGTTTTCTTATCTCTCCTTGCTATTCTTTGGAACTCTGCATTCAGATAGGTATATCTTTCCTTTTCTCCTTTGCCTTTCACTTCTCTTCTTTTCACAGCTATTTGTAAAGCCTCCTCAATCATTTTGCCTTTTTGCATTTCTTTTTCTTGGAGATGGTCTTGATCACTGCCTCCTGTACAATGTCATGAACTTCCGTCTATAGTACTTCAGGAACTCTGAAAAACTATAAAAAAAAAAAATTTACTTACAATATCCTCTATGGCTCTAAGTAGACCATTTAATATATATCCCATAGTTTATTTAACCAGATTCTTTATTATCGGTATTTTAGTGATTTTTCATGCTTATTTAGTGTAACAATTTCTTGTGTTGTACATTTTATACTTAAATTGTCAGCTATAACCTTAAATTTTTAAGGTTAAAATTTTTAAGGTTAAATAAAAATTTAAGGTTATTTAGAATGATTTTGAAATAAAGAAATTGATAGGGCAAAGTATATTTTTAACCATTTGATATCTAATTTTGCCTAAGCACAGGTAATAGAAATTATTCCAACTTCACTTACCAAATTCTATGACAATCTACCAGAGAAAAAATTTCTGAGAATTGTGGAAAGTTTGACATCAGTTTGACAGAGCAAATAATTAGAAATAGCATTCTAGCTTTTATTTGGAGAGTTTTGATTTATCTCACTGCTACCAGGTAGAGAAAAGCCACTTTAGGACACACTATCTTTTCTTCCTCTAAATTTGCTCCTTTTTTTGTAAAGAAATTACCTCTTAATGAAAGACAACCAAGAAGAATGAAACCCAATTTTTTTTAATTGTTTTTAAGCCCCTTAAATGTCAAATCTGTATCTGACAAGGGATTGAATGATATTAAAATTGAAAATATTATCTTTGGAAGTGCATTTGACCTTATGAATCAATGCTTCATTAGCTCTTTCCTATCTCTCTTTATCTTTACACACTCACCTTTCACCTATTGCTCCTCATAGGTCTTCACTGCAGTCAGAGAAGGCTGATTGATAAGTTATGTCTTTAGTAAAGTTATGATGTAACTTTAATTAAAGTTATGTCTTTAGTCTCATATATACAATTATAAATTAAGCCCTTTGCATTTGCTATTTGCTTCAGCGTAATTTCATAAGCAGGGGAAAAGGAACTTATAGAAGTAAAGCTTTTAAAAATTAAACTGATTCACAGAACTAGAAGGTTGGAAAATTTTTTCTCTGAAAAGCCAAATAACAACTATTTTGAACCTTAAAGTCCTAAAGATCTCTGCTACAATTACAAAACTTCACCGTAGCCATACCCAAGACATTAAAAAAAAAAAAAAAAAAAAGGTGAAGCTTTGTTCTAATAAAGTTTTATTAGCAAAAACTGATGGTGGGCTGATTTGTTTAACCTATCTGCATTGAACTCTCCATTTCAAACTTTCCAAAAACTTACTCACAACAGTTTCCATTATTGGACCAATAATCATTTTCGTATTATTTTCTGGAATGATTTCCACAACTTAATCTATAGAAATAGGAAAGAAAATGTGGACAAGAAGAAAATAACATTCAGCTATCTTTTTCTTCTTTCTAATGATCCTCATCAGAGCTCTCTGTGACTTTTACCCACCTTGTATCCGAGCTTATTTGTGTTTGTGCTGTGCTGTGCTGTGCTTGGTCGTTCAGTTATGTCTGACTCTGTGACGCCATGGACAGTCTCATGAGGAAAATCTTCACCAACTGCACATCTTGGTGGAATTTGTCATGTCTTGAGATCTTCAATGGTGGCCCCTGACTTTCCAATTGGAACCTCCAGACCATTCCAAAATCTACAGATTCATTCAATCTGGAGAGTCATTGAGGATTCTGGTCCCACTGGGAGGTAGAATCTGTCCAAGTACAGCATATTCCTGACCCTTTCTAGACTCAACAATGGTACTCTTTGCTACTCTGATGCAACACTTCGTGTGTGGTAGAAATTACATCTCATATTTTTCTAGATCTACCAGAAATGTGTCAAGACTAGTTTTGCACTAATGAAAGCCTACTGTATAGCACAGGGAGCTCCACTCTGTGCTCTGTGGTGACCTAAATGGGAAGGAAATCCAAAAAAAGGGGGATATATCTATATGTATAGTTGATTCATTTTGCTCTACAGCAGAAACTAACATAACATTGTAAACCAACTATACTCCAATAAAAATTAATTTAAAAAACAATTTTTCTCTCAGTAGTGTAAGCTTCTCCAACACCACAGCTGAAGAATTTATGCTTTTGAACTGTGGTATTAGAGAAGACTCTTGAGAGTTCCTGGACTGCAAGGAGATCAAACCAGTCAATCCTAAGGGAAATCAGTCCTGAATATTTACTGGAAGGACTGATTCTGAGCTGAAGCTCCAATACTTTGACTACCTGATGAGAAGAACTGACTCATTGGAAAAGACCTGAGTCTGATTCTGGGCAAGAATGAAGGCAGGAGGAGAAGGGGATGACAGAGGATGAGATGGTTGGATGGCATCACTGACTCAATGGACATGAGTTTGAGCAAGCTGCGGGAGTTGGTGATGGACAGGGAAACCTGTTGTGCTGCAGTCCATGTGGTCTCAGAGAGTCAAACATGACTGAGTGACTGAACTGACTAAGTGTACCCTATACTCTTCTGAAAGAGATGGGAATACCAGATCACCTGACCTGCCTCTTGAGAAACCTGTATGCAGGTCAGGAAGCAACAGTTCGAACTGGACATGGAACAACAGACTGGTTCCAAATAGGAAAAGGAGTACGTCAAGGCTGTATATTGTCACTCTGCTTCTTTAACTTATATGCAGAGTACATCATGAGAAACCCTGGGCTGGAAGAAGCACAAGCTGGAATCAAGATTGCTGGAAGAAATATCAATAACCTCAGATATGCAGATGACACCACCCTTATGGCAGAGAGTGAAGAGGAACTAAAAAGCCTCTTGATGAAAGTGAAAGAGGAGAGTGAAGAAGTTGGCTTAAACCTTAACATTCAGAAAACTAAGATCATGGCATCTGATCCCATCACCTCATGGGAAATAGATGGGGAGACAGTGGAAACAGTGTCAGACTTTTTGAGGGGGCTCCAAAATCACTGCAGATGGTGACTGTAGCCATGAAATTAAAAGACACTTACTCCTTGGAAGGAAAGTTATGACCAACATAGATAGCATATTACAAAGCAGAGACATTACTTTGCCAACAAAGGTCCATCTGGTCAAGGCTATGGTTTTTCCAGTAGTCATGTATGGATGTGAGCGTTGGATTGTGAAGAAAGCTGAACGCCAAAAAATTGATGCTTTTGAACTGTGGTGTTGGAGAAGACTCTTGAGAGTCCCTTGGACTGCAAGGAGATCCAACCAGTCCATTCTAAAGGAGATCAGTCCTGGGTGTTCATTGGAAGGACTGATGCTGAGGCTGAAACTCCAATACTTTGGCTGCCTCATGCGAAGAGTTGATTCATTGGAAAAGACCCTGATGCTGGAAAGGATTGGGGGCAGGAGGAGAAGGGGATGACAGAGGATGAGATGGCTGGATGGCATCACCGACTCGATGGGCATGAGTCTGAGTAAACTCCAGGAGCTGGTGATGGACAGGGAGGCCTGGCATGCTGTGATTCATGGGGTCACAGAGTCAGACACGACTGACCGACTGAACTGAACTGAACTGAACTGAACCTATATAAGTATTTTATACCACAGACTTTTTCACTTTACCTAAAACAAGAAGTTTGCAAAGCTTTGCACCCTTTGGCTGTTTAATACAATGCTCAACACTGTTACTCAGAAAGTTGAAGACTAACCATGAAATGGGTAATAAATGGATGATTAGGTTTCAAAATGTCCAATTTCAAACATCTTGTCAACAATTAAATCCAAACTAAGCTTATATTAAGGACATTATAAGCCAAAATAAATTTCATAACTTAAATGTTCTATAGTGTTTGACAGATCATGGAAACAGTATGGCAATATAATACTATTGTCATACTTAGCAAAATTTCCTAATATTTGATTTTACCCACATGTCAGAAAATCACATCTATTTCAGAATATAAAGATTTGAACATTTTCTTCAATTATGCTGGTGCCTTCAACCACTCACTTTCTAATGATTGTTTTGTGTAAGTATGAAGCATTTTGAGCATCTCTTACATTAACAAGTCAAAAAAAAAAAAAAAAACTTCTAACTGCACATTCTCTCTAGCTACCCCTCGGTTGAGAGAAGCACCTCTTCAATGAAGCAATTGTAAAAGTTATCTATTTTAGGGACTTTCCTGGTGGTCTAGTGGTTAAGACTGCGCTCTTCTGATGCATGGGACATGAGTTCAATCTCTGATTCAGAGGGGAAAAAGTCACTATTTTGATCCCCATTCCCTGGTATCCCACTGCAAGCCAGCCTCTTCCTACCAAAACCACTACTGTCAAGGTAACTGGTGAATTTCATTTTAACAGATCTGCTGGGGACTTTTCACCGCATGGGGACCATCCTTTCTTAAAACACTTTCTTCCACTGAGTTCCATAATTTTAACCTCTGCTACTGGTGATTTTTTTAACTCCATGGTTAAAATCTCAAATCTTGGTGCCTGCTTCCTCTGTGAGGCTTCTGACTTGTGTGCATGCCTGTCTACTGGACAAAGCTACTTGGATGGCTTGGGCATTTTAAGCTCAGTACATACAAAACAGGGCTTCCCAGGTGGTGTAGTGGTAAAGAATATGTCTGCCAATGCAAGAGACATGGATTTCATCCCTTGGTCAGGAAGATTTCCTGGAGAAGGGTATGGCAACCCACTCCAGTATTCTGGAAAATCCCATGGACAGAGGAGTCTAGTGGGCTGTAGTCCACGGGGTCACAATGAGTATGACACAGCTGAGTGCACACACACACACACACATCCAAAACCGAATTCCATCATCTTCACATCCCCTCCAACAAGCTTCTCCCATGCCAGAAATTCAGGGCCTCCCTTGACTCTTTTATGCCCTTTGTTCTTACATTTGGTCAAAAATTAAGCCTCATTTAACCTACTTTCTAATCATTTTTAGATTTTTCTCTTTTCCCAAAGGCCCCACCCCTGTCTGATTCCAAGTCACCCTAGCTACTGACTTGGGTTACTGAAACTGTCTTCTAACTTGCTTACCTCCATCCTTTCTCCCAGATCTTTCTCAACAAAGAAGCCCAAGAACCTGGTTGGGTTTCTGTGATCCTTTCAGTCCTCGTATATAGCATTTCAGTGTCTTTTCTGACATTCTTAAAAGTTCATAGACGGATCAAAATACTCTTCCTAGTTAGTTTCTTTTTTGCCATTCACCTCACTCACCAAGCGCCATCCACCTTGAACTATATCACCAGCATCCACAGCATAATTCCTTTTACCATCTCTCCCCTCTTCCAAAAAAGTTCTTAGCTGTCTTTACTTCCTTGTTAGCTTTGATTCGCCTCTTAAGTTTCAGCTTACATATCGCTTACACTAGAAATTCTTTTCTGACCTAACCCAATCCCTCAGACTGGCAAGCTCTTCCTGCCTTGTACCTCCATGGCATTACTTTCTCTAAAACAGCAGATCATACCTTACGCTATTACCTGTTTGATTTTTTAAAAAAATTTTCCTACTCACCTATAAGGTCCATGTATGCAGGAAGTATTTTTACCTTGTTCATGCTGTATGAATAAAAGATAATGGATGGATAAATGGATATGGCCTCTGTCTTCATAAAACTAATCGTTCAACAGAAGAAACAGATATGAAGAAACCAATACATTAAATAAACAATAAAACTTAACTGAAAAAATTTCTATCAATAATGAGTGCTTTGAAGCACAGAGTCCTGGAACCACTGACGTATTTAATCGGGGGAATGTTATGAAATGGTTTCATCAAAAAATTTCTAAATCATTCTTTCTACAACATTAAGGAAAAAAAAAGAAATAACGGTGGAAAAAAGATCACGAAGTAAAAGGTTGCATTACTGCAGTTGATAGCAATGGAGATAAGCATGTGCCTAACATTTCATCTTTAATTATTAAGAAAAAGGTGAGATTAAAATAAGGTAAGGATATTGATTTTTAGCTTAAAGTAAAAAGAAATGTGTAACTCCTGGGAAATCTTGGAATACCTGACAATGTTCATTTAAGAGTTAGTTCCATTCTAAGTTTTCTTATTCCTAGAGTTCAAAATTTTTGTCTTAAAACCGGAAACCAAGCTACAATTTATTTCTGCTTATTTCCCATTTTCTCTCACCTAGGACCACATTTTTGGTGTGGTCCTTGTTATGATTCTGGTAAAGTTCCAAGGAAGGACTATCCCTCTCTAGTTGACCAAGTGGACTTCAAAGTCACAGTCACCCAGTGACTGAGTATGATAATCCCCTGACAACATGTATTGCAATAGGCAAACAATTGTTTTCTGTGATAACCCTGTTAAAAATGTTTACTTAAGAACTGGAAGGGAAAGAGACCTGAGAAAGTCTGTGATCATTAAAGTAAATACTTGGAAATAAAAGAGGAATGAACAGCAGGAAGAAGACAGAAAAGTGGTAAGTAAATAATTTTATTGGTACTGTCTGCTTGCCACCAAAAGGATGAATGACATTCAGATAGTGAAATACAAGATGCCTGGGGAGGATGGGCACCTACAGCCTTCACATCAGGCATTGCAATATAAGGCTGCTATACCTGCATTTTTTAGTGCCTTCTATGGAATAGAATAAAACAAAGACTAGTTCTGTACACAGAAGAAGCTATACTACAGATCATCTTGTCTGCTATTACATGAACTGACACCCTTACCATTTACTTATGTGATATATGCATGTTGTTGTTGTTGTGTGTTCAGTTGCTCAGTCATGTCTGACTCTTTTGTGACCCTGTGGACTGTAGCCCACCACACTCCTCTGTCCATGGGATTTCCCAGGCAAGAATACTGGGGTGGGTTGCCATTTCCTCCTCCAGGAGATCTTTGCAACCCAGGGATTGAACGTATGTCTCCTGCACCTCCTGCATTGCAGGTGGATTATTTTTTTTTAATTGGAAGTTAATTTCTTTACAATATTGTGGTGGTTTTTGTCATACATTGACATGAATAAAGTATGGTGCACAAGTGTTCCCATCCCTTTGGGTTGTCTCAGTGCACTGGCTTTGAGTGCTCTGTTTCATGCATCAAACTTGGACTAGTCATCTATTTCACATACAGTAATATACATGTTTCAATGCTATTCTCTCAAATCACCCCAGCCTTGCCTTCTCCCACAGAGTCCAAAAGTATGTTCTTTACATCCGTGTCTCTTTTGTTGTCTTGCATATAGGGCCATCATTACCATCTTTCTAAATTCCATATACATGTATTAATACACCATTAATTAGTGTTTTTCTCTCTGACTTACTTCACTGCATTTGATAGACTCCAGTTTCATCCACCTCATTAGAATCGACTCAAATGTGCTCTTTTTTATAGCTGAGTAAATTTCCAGTGTGTGTGCCACAGCTTTCTTATTCATTCATCTGCTGATGGACATCTAGGTTGCTTCCTTGTCCTGGCTATTGTAAACAGTGCTGCAATGAACACTAGGGTATATGTGTCTCTTTAAATTCTGATTTTCTTGGTGTGTATGACCAGCAGTGTGATTGCTGGGTCATATGGCAGTTCTATTTCTAGGTTTATAAGGAATCCCCACATTGTTCTCCATAGTGGCTGTACTAGTTTGCATTCGGACCAACAGTGTAAGAGAATTCCCTTTTCTCCACACCCTCTCCAGCATTTATTGTTTGTAGACTTTTTGATGGCAGCCATTCTGACCAGTGTGAGATGGTACCTCCTTGTGGTTTTTATATGCATTTCTCTGATAATGAGTGATGTTGAGCATTTTTTCCTGTGTTTGTTAGATATCTGTATGACTTTTTTGGAGAAATGTATATTTAGTCCTTTGGCCTACTTGTTGCTTGGGTTGTTTATTTTTCTGGAATTGAGCTGCAGGAGTTGTTGTATATTTTGGAGATTAATTCTTTGTTGTTTTGTTTGCTATTATTTTCTCCCATTCTGAAGGCTGACTTTTCACCTTGCTTATAGTTTCCTTCATTGTGCAAAAGATGTTAAGTTTAATTAGGTCACATTTATTTATTTTTGCTTTTATTTCCAGTATTCTGAGAGGTGGGTCATAGAGGATCTTGCTGTGATTTATGTCGGAGAGTGTTTTGCCTATGTTCTCCTCTAAGAGTTTTATAGTTTCTGGTCTTATATTTAGATATTTAATCCATTTTGAGTTTATTTTTGTGTACGGTGTTAGAAAGTGTTCTAGTTTCATTCCTTTTCAAGTGGTTGGCCAGTTTTCCCAGCACCACTTGTAAAAGAGGTTGTCTTTTTTCCGTTGTATAATCTTGCCTCCTTTGTCGAAGGTAAGGTGTCCATAGATTCGTGGATTTATCTCTGGGCTTTCTATTCTGTTCCATTGATCTATATTTCTGTCTTTGTGCCAGTACCATACTGTCTTGATGACTGTGGCTTTGTAGTAGAGCCTGAAGTCAAGCAGGTTTATTCCTCCAGTTCCATTCTTCTTTCTCTGGTTGCTTTGGCTATTCATGGTTTTTTGTATTTCCATACAAACTGTGAAATTATTTGTTCTAGTTCTGTGAAAAATACCATTGGTAGCTTGATAGGGATTGCATTGAATCTATAGATTGCTTTGGGTAGTATAGCCATTTTGACAATATTGGTTCTTCTAATCCATGAACACAGTATATTTCTCCATCTATTTGTGTCCCCTTTGATTTCTTTCTTCAGTATTTTATAGTTTTCTATATATAGGTCTTTCATTTCTTTAGGTAGAAATACTCCTAAGTATTTTATTCTTTTTGTTGCAATGGTGAATGGTATTGTTTCCTTAATTTCTCGGTTTTTTCATTGTTAGTGTATAGGAATGCAAGGGATTTCTGTGTGTTAATTTTATATTCTGCAACTTTACTATATTCGTTGATTAGCTCTAGTAATTTTCTGGTAGAGTTTTTAGGATTTTCTATATAGAGGATCATGTCATCTGAGAACAGCGAGAGTTTCACTTCTTTTCCTATCTGGATTCCTTTTACTTCTTTTTCTGCTCTGATTGCTGTGGCCAAAACTTCCAAAACTATGTTGAATAGTAGTGGTGAGACTGGACACCCTTGTCTTACTCCTGACTTTAGCAGAAATGCTTTCAATTTTTCACCATTGAGGATAATGTTTGCTGTGGGTTTGTCATATATAGCTTTTATTATGTTGAGGTATGTTCCTTCTATTCCTGCTTTCTGGAGAGTTTTAATCATAAATGGATGTTGAATTTTGTCAAAGGCTTTCTCTGCATCTATTGAGATAATCATATGGTTTTTATCTTTCAATTTGTTAATGTGGTGTATTACACTGATTGATTTGCAGATATTAAAGAATCCTTGCGTTCCTGGGATAAAGCCCACTTTGTGGTGATGTATGATCTTTTTAATATGTTGCTAGATTCTGTTTGCTAGAATTTTGTTAAGGATTTTTGCATCTATGTTCATCAGTGATATTGGCCTGTAGTTTTCTTTTTCTGTGGCATCTTTGTCTGGTTTTGGAATTAGGGTGATGGTGGCCTCATAGAATGAGTTTGAAAGTTTACCGTCCTCTGCAATTTTCTGGAAGAGTTTGAGTAAGATAGGTGTTAGCTCTTCTCTGAATTTTTGGTAGAATTCAGCTGTGTAGCCATCTGGTCCTGGGCTTTTGTTTGCTGGAAGATTTCTGATTACAGTTTTGATTTCCATGCTTGTGATGGGTCTGTTAAGATCTTCTATTTCTTTCTGGTTCAGTTTTGGAAAGTTATAGTTTTCTATAAAAGAAATTTGTCCATTTCTTCCAAGTTGTCCATTTTATTGGCATAGAGCTGCTGGTAGTAGTCTCTTATGATCCTTTGTATTTCAATGTTGTCTGTTGTGATCTCTCCATTTTCATTTCTAATTTTGTTGATTTGGTTCTTCTCCCTTTGTTTCTTAATGAGTCTTGCTAACGGTTTGTCAATTTTGTTTATTTTTTCAAAAAACAAGCTTTTTGCTTTGTTGATTTTTGCCATGGTCTCTTTAGTTTCTTTTGCACTTATTTCTGCCCTAATTTTTAAGATTTCTTTCCTTCTACTAACCCTGGGGTTCTTCATTTCTTCCTTCTTTAGTTGCTTTAGGTGCAGAGTTAGGTTATTTATTAGACTTTTTTCTTGTGTCTTGAGGTAAGCCTGTAATGCTATGAATCTTCTCCTTAGCACTGCTTTTACAGTGTCCCATAGGTTTTGGGTTGTTGTGTTTTCATTTTCATTCATTTTTATGCATATTTTGATTTCTTGTTTGATTTCTTCTATGATTTGTTGGTTATTCAGAAGCGTGTTATTTAGCCTCCATATGTTTGAGTTTTTAATATTTTTTTTCCTGTAATTGAGATCTAATCTTACTGCACTGTGGTCAGAAAAGATGACTGGAATGATTTCAGTCTTTTGAATTTGCCAAGGCTAGATTTATGGCCAAGGATGTGATCTATTCTGGAGAAGGTTCCGTGTGCACTTGGGAAAAAACGTGAAGTTGATTGTTTTGGGGTGAAATGTCCTATAGATATCAATTAGGTCTAGCTGGCCCATTGTGTCATTTAAAGTTTGTGTTTCCTTGTTAATTTTCTGTTTAGTTGATCTATCCATAGTTGTGAGTGGGGTATTAAAGTCTCCCACTATTATTGTGTTATTGTTAATTTCCCCTTTCATACTTGTTAGCCTTTGCCTTACATATTGTGGTGCTCCTTCCTATGCTGGGTGCATATATATTCATAATTGTTTTATCTTCTTCTTGGTTTGTTCCTTTGATCATTATGTAGTGTCCTTCTTTATCTCTTTTCACAGCGTTTATTTTGAAGTCTATTTTATCTGATATGAGTATTGTGACTCCTGTTTTCTTTTGATCTCCGTTTGGGTGAAATATTTTTTTCCAGCCCTTCACTTTTAGTTTGTATGTGACCCTTGTTTTGAAGTGGGTCTCTTGTAGACAGTATATATAGGGGTCTTGCTTTTGTATCCATTCAGCCAGTCTTTGTCTTTTGGTTGGGGCATTCAACCCATTTACATTTAAGGTAATTACTGATAGGTATGGTCCTGTTGCCATTTACTTTGTTGTTTTGGGTTCGTGTTTATACAACCTTTCTGTGTTTCCTGTCTAGAGAAGATCCTTTAGCATTTGTTGAAGAGCTGGTTCGGTGGTGCTGAATTCTCTCAGCTTTTGCTTGTCTGTAAAGCTTTTGAATTCTCTTTCATATCTGAATGAGATCCTTGCTGGGTACAGTAATCTGGGTTGTAGGTTATTTTCTTTCATTACTTGAAGTATGTCCTGTCATTCCCTTCTGGCCTGAAGGTTTTCTCTTGATAGATCAGCTGCTATCCTTGTGGGAATCCCTTTGTGTGTTATTTGTTGTTTCTCCCTTGCTGCTTTTAATATTTGTTCTTTGTGTTTAATCTTTGTTAATTTGATTAATATGTGTCTTTGGGTTTTTCGCCTTGGGTTTATCCTGTTTGGGACTCTCTGGGTTTCTTGGACTCGTGTGACTATTTCCTTCCCCATTTCAGGGAAGTTTTCAGCTATTATCTCCTCGAGTATTTTCTCATGGCCTTTCTTTTTGCCTTCTTATTCTGGGACTCCTATGATTCGAATGTTGGGGCATTTAACATTGTCCCAGAGGTCCCTGAAGTTGTCCTCATTTCTTTTGATTCTTTTTTCTTCTTTCCTCTCTGCTTCATTTATTTCCACCATTTTATCTTCTGCCTCACTTATCCTACCTTCTGTCTCCGTTATTCTACTGTTGGTTCCCTCCAGAGTGTTTTTAATCTCATTTATTGCATTATTCTTTTTTAATTGACTCTTTTTTATTTCTTCTAGGTCCTTGTTAAACATTTCTTGCATCTTCTCAATCCTTGTCTCCAGGCTATTTATCTGTAACTCCATTTTGTTTTCAAGATTTTGGATCATTTTTATTATCATTATTCTAAATTCTTTTTCAGGTAGATTCCCTATCTCCTCCTCTTTTGTTTGACTTGGTGGGCATTTTTCATGTTCCTTTACCTGCTGGGTATTTCTCTGCCTTTTCATCTTGTTTAGATTGCTGTGTTTGAGGTGGCCTTTCTGTATTCTGGTGGTCTGTGTTTCCTTTTTAATGTGGAGGTTTCACCCAGGGGTTGGGTTGGACAATTGGCTTGTCAAGGTTTCCTGGTTAGGGAAGCTTGCGTCGGTGTTCTGGTGCGTGGAACTGGATTTCTTCTCTCTGGAGTGCAATGGAGTGTCCAGTAATGAGTTTTGAGATGGGTCTATGTGTTAGGTGTGACTTTGGGCAGCCTGTATGTTGACGCTCAGGGCTATGTTCCTACGTTGCTGGAAAATTTGCATGGTATGTCTTGCTCTGGAACTTATTGGCTCTTGGGTGGTGGTTGGTGTCAGTGTAGGTATGGAAGCTTTTGGATGGTCTTTATTACTTAATGTTCTGTGTAGTCAGGAGTTCTCTGTTGTTCTCAGGTTTTGGGCTTAAGCCTCCTGCCTCTGGATTTCAGTTTTATTCTTCCAGTAGTCTCAAGACTTCTCCAACTATACAGCACTGATAATAAAACTTCTAGGTTAATGGTGAAAAGATTATCCACTGTGAGGGACACCCAGAGAGGTTCACAGAGTTACATGAAGAAGAGGAGAGGGAGGAGGGAGATAGAGATGAGCAGGTGGAGAAAAAGGGGGACTCAAGAGGAGAGAGACAGATCTATGCAGTTGTCCGTTCCCAAAGTGTTCTCTGTAGCCGACACCCACAGATATTCACAAAATTGGATTGGGAAGAGAAGGGGAAGGGAGGAAATAGAGGTGTTCTGAGGTAGAAAACGGAGAGTCAAAAGTGGGAGAGAGTAATCAACACACTCCTGAGTAAAAATGAGTACTGAATATTGGATTCTTAAATGTCCAAAATTGATATCAAATACTGAAAAACAAGGATTAAAAACCTAGAGTAGAGGTTAGACTCTTAAAAATACAATATGAAAAACAAAAACAAAAACACAAAAAATTTTAGATATATATATGAAGTTCGGTTTAAGAATATGGCTTCTCCTTTTCTTTCTTCTTCTTTTTTTTTTTTTTTTTTTTTGGTAAGGTTATAGTGATATGAAAATGAAAATTAAGGATTAATAGAGGAGTAATAGAGTACTTTAAGAGAAAATAAGAGAAAAAATAATACAGGAAAAAGAAATTTTTTCCTAATTAAAAAAAAATAGTAAAAATATACGAAAATGGAAATGAAAGTTAAAGAGTAATGGGGGAGAAATAGGGCATTTTAAAAGAAAATAAAAGGGAAAAAATAAAAAAGAAAAGAAAAGAGGAAAAAAATTTTTTTAATTAAAAAAAAAAGTAAAAATATATCTAGGAATTTCTCTGGAGCTATTGCAGTCAGTGTGGGTTCAGTTCAGTTTCAGATAGCTCCTCATTCCAGCTTACACTTCTCAATATCTACAGGCCTCTTCAGGTGTAGTCGGTGTTATCTACAGGGATTTTAATCTGTTGCACAGGTCCCTTCTGAAGCGGTTCCCTTTGTTTATTGGCTTCTGTTTGCAGCTCTCTTCAGTGTCTAATTTCTGCCCTGACACAGGCGGGCGGAGGTGGTCTCTTGTTTAGGGTTGCTTGTTCAGTTGCTCTGCAGGGAGGGAGGGGCGCTGCAGACAGATATCACTGTGTGTGAGGAGCACTCGCAGTGTTCTGGCCACACTGGGTTTGTCCCCGCTCACGGGTGTGTGCTCTCCCCGTCTACACTGCTCAGGCTCCCAGCTGCTCTATATGGAGCGGGCCCTGCATTGCCTGTGGTTCCAGTTTTCGGGACCTCCACAAAAGCACGGACTCGGTTGGGCCTGCGTTTTGTGCCTTCCCCAGCCCGAGCAGCTCAGGCAGCCAGGAGCTTGACGGGCACACTCTCCCCGGGTGCGGTGCACCTTCTCCCCTCCGCGGTCCCAGCCTCAGTTTCTGTGAGTGTGCCAGTTGGGTGCAAGCGGCTTGTGTCTGTTCTCAGGAGCTGGCCTCTAGCCACGACCTTACCAGCAGATGTTGACCATCCAGAATCTCAGGAAGTCTTTGGTTAGAAACTGGAAGCCTGTTTGCAGTGTGGTAGGGGGTACTATCTCTGGGGCCGTGTTTGCCACTTTCCCCTCCCCTCTGCCTCCTACCTCCGGCGGGGATGGGCCGGTCCGCAGCCGGCTAGCTCTTCTCTGGAATTGCTCAGTCCCTTTGTTCTGCAAATGGCCGGCAGTGTGTTCGGGCAGTTAATTTTCTCTCTCTCTCTTGCTATCCCACAGTTTAAGTTGCTATCTCACATTAGCTTCCTCCAATTGCCCTCAGGGCATTTGGGCCCGGTCCTTACCCTAAGCAATGCCGCCTGCTCCTCTCCATTCATCCCCCTCTTGCTGGTGGCGGATGCGGGCATCTGGGGTAATTTTCTGCTGGGAGTTGCTTTTAGGCATGTAATCTGTGTTTTATTTATATTTCCTCCCAGTTAGGTTGCCCTCCGAGATTCAAAAACTTGCCCCAGACCTGCCCGTGAGAGGGTTTCCTGGTGTTTGGAAACTTCCTCTATTAAGACTCCCTTCCCGGGACGGGTCTCTGTCCCTAGCTCTTTTGTCTCTCTTTTTATCTTTTATATTTTGTCCTACCTCCTTTTGAAGACGATGGGCTGCTTTTCTGGGCGCCTGATGTCTTCTGCTAGCAGTCAGAAGTTGTTTTGTGAAGTTTGCTCAGTGTTCAAATGTTCTTTTGATGAATTTGTGGGGGAGAAAGTGGTCTCCCCGTCCTATTCCTCTGCCATCTTGGCTCCTCCCCCTAATTTAATCTTCTTAAAGACTCTATCTCCATCTTTCCAATCCTTTAGCAACTCCTCTTTATTTTTAGTATAATGCTGAAATACCTTTACTTAGGATAGAACACTATTCATTTTAAACTATATATTGTCACCCTGCTTATTTAATTTATATGCATAGTACATCATGGGAAGTGCCAGGCTGGATGAAGCACAAGCTGGAATCAAGACTGCCGGGAGAAATATCAATAACCTCAACTATGCGGTTAACACCACTCTTATGGCAGAAAGTGAAGAGGAACTAAAGAGCCTCTTGATGAAAGTGAAAGAGGAGTGTGAAAAAGCTGGCTTAAAACTCAACACTCAAAAAACTAAGATCACAGCATCCAGTCCCATCACTTCATGGCAAGTAGATGAGGAAACAATGAAAACAGTGACAGACTTTATTTTTTGGGCTCCAAAAGCACTGCAGATGGTGACTGCAGCCATGAAATTAAAATACACCTGCTGCTTGGAAGAAAAGATATGACCAACCTAGACAGCATATTAAAAAGCAGGACATCACTTTGCCAACAAAGATCCGTATATTCCAAGCTATGGTTTTTTCCAGTAGGCATGTATGGATGTGAGAGTTGGACCATAAAGAAAGCTGAGGACTGAAGAATTGATGCTTTTGAAATGTGGTGTTGGAGAAGACTCTTGAGAGTCCCTTGGACTGCAAGGAGATCCAACCAATCTATCCTAAAGGAAATGGAGAGGGTAACAGGTAAGAAGGCAGAGGTCTCCAAGCAGCAGGAGGAAATAAACTGCAAGTAGCAGATGTGTTGGTTTTTATTTCCCCCCTTCTCTACACAAAATTAAAAGAGGCTTTTAATTCTGTGTTGACAACACCTAGTTCTGCCTTGAGCTAACCAATGTGTTTTTCTTAAGCTATATTAATGAAGCTATGTATTTGCTTTGGAATTTGCCTTTCTTCAAAATAGTTCCACCTAAAACTAACTTTTTTCTTTTCTCAAACCTTGAGGGTGATTATGGCTCAACAAACCAGTATTTCTGTCAACTGTTTCATGGCCAGGGTATGACACACCTCATGCCATCCTATATCAAAAATTTATATTGTGGGAGAGGGGCCTGGTGAAACTCCCCCAGCCTTGAGGTGTCTCTTTTATCTGATTAATAGCTTTCTAACAGACATAAAACACCTTGCTAAAAAACTAGCAAAGGAGAACTCTTTCTGTCCCCTTCTAATGTCTACGTCAGAAGCTTTCCCTATCTCTGCTATACTTTAATAAATACTGTTATAACTTAATAATAAAACTTTGCTACACAAAAAGCTCCAAGGAGTCAAGCCTCATCTCTGACCCTGGATCGAAATCCTGTCCTCTGGAGGTCACAAATCCAGGCATAACACATGGCTCTCAGCAGCAACTTTTCAAAATCAACACTGAATATTCATTGGAAGGACTGATGCTGAAGCTGAAACTCCAATACTTTGGCCATCTGATGTGAAGAGCCAACTCATTAGAAAAGACCCTGATGCTGGGAAAAATTGAAGGCAGGAGGAGAGGGGGACAACAGAGGATGAGCTTGTTGGATGGCATCATCGACTCGATGGGCATGAGTTTGAGCAAGATCTGGGTGATAGTGAAGGATAGGGAAGCCTGGTGTGCTGCAGTCCATGGGGTTGCAAAGAGTCAGACACAACTGAGTGACTAAACAACATCCCCACCATCATTTCTGTTTGATTTTTCTCTAGAGATACTCATCGAATATTCATTTTTAGCTCATAAACCATCTACACTTCTACACCATTGTACACATCAATTTTATCCTGGATGTTCCTTCCCACTGTCTGTTTCATTTAACCTCACACAGAATGTAAACTCCTTAAGGACAGAGACTGCATCAATCCTGTGCCCCTTTACATAGCACTAAGCATCCTTAGTTTGCTAATGACCCTCTGCCTTGAAATCTTGTGTGGGCCCAAACCACAGGGAAGTAAGGCATGGGAAAATGTAACCGGGCACAGCACTGATTTCCTTACTCCATGATGGAGTGGCCCATGGAATGCCAGTGGGGATCGTTATAACCCACAACGCTTCAAGAAGTGCTCACCTGACTTGGTGGAGTTCTCATTTTCTGTGAGCTGAAAATCAGCAACCTCTCTGGAGGAACTAAGAAGGCATAAGGAAGCCTCAACCACTAATGTCTGCTCACATTTATTCTCAGCTTCACACCCAATACTTACCTTGCTTCTTTGCTAATACAGAGAAGTTTGAAGTAAAGGCAACTAAACTATGTCTAAATAGTCATTCTACCCATTTTCAAACCCAGACCAAACTATGTGGTCTGCACTATGTCCAGTAAATAACCAATAAATATTTGAAAAGAAAATGAAGAGAGGTAAAATGAATGAATGAGTCCCTATCTTTTCTAAAGGGCTTCCCTGATGTCTCAGATAATAAAGAATCTGCCTGCAGTGTGAGAGATCAGGTTCAATCCCTGGGTTGGGGAGATCCCCTGGAAAAGGAAATGGCTGGCCCACTCCAGTATTCTTGCCTGGAGAATCCCATTGACAGAGGATCCCAGTGGGCACAGTTCATGGGCTCACAAAGAGTCAGACACCACTAAGCGACTAACAAACATACACATCTTCTCTAAGGGAACAGCTTAAATCCTACCTCCTTCACGAAAGCTTTCCCTACTGCCTTTTTACTGTAGACCAAAATGAGCTCTGCTGAAGTTCTCTGCAAGGTCTGTGTGTTGCCCTTATTGGTCCTTGACAGTTTGCTTCCTTGTATTTGAAATAATTTCTAGGGGAATATATTTGACCTATACAACCATACAACAAGCTCTGTGAAGACAAAACCATGTTTTATATCTCTTTGGTTGCTCACAATACAACATTTGCACAAAGTAAATACTCAAATGCCTTGCTCCGTTTTCCTTTCTTTGTCCTTCCTTCTTTTAAAAGCAATGCCATGTAGTGGCCCTGGAACTTTAGAATAGTGGAAAGCTGATGCTGACACAGATTTAATTTCTGAACTTCTATAAGCAAGGTACTTTTGACAGCTTCTTCTTCTTAGGCTGTGCAGAACCACATGGAAGATTTGTAAGCAGTTTGGTAAAATAAGGCTGGCGGAATTAGAAAGGATGGGGGTGGAGGGGAGCAGGATGCTAAGAAATGCCAATTCCTTTCATATCATCCAAGAAGAGATTATCAACAACTAGAGAGAAATATAAGAAAAACTTAACTATGAGCAAAGAATCATGGATGATTTTAATTCTTCATTAAATTTTATAATTGTTTTGACAGACTATAATTTAACAAGTATTCCCTTTATCATCAAAAAGACAGAAAGTGTTATTTTCAAAATAAAGAAGTTTTATATGGGTTTTTACTATGTGTTCAATCTTAATAAGCCTTTAGGGCAGAATCTACTCTGCAGATCTAATTGAAAACAATTAAAGAATCAAGGAGTCAGGATTCTTGGCATCTAGTCTCAGCATTCCTATGACTGAAGTCAACATCTGGGGCCATGATTCTTTCTTATTTGACAAGAACTGAGTAATCTCATATCTAGCACCCTAACAATTCACTCTTATTGTCTTTCTTTAGGATGATGTGGTGAGGCCCACAATGCATACTGTGACTGTATTCTTTGCCCTCAGTTCCAATTAGTTCTAAAATATTGGACTTTATTTTGTCCAATATTTTAGAACTAATTGGAGAAAGTAAGAATCTAGGATAATAATTTAGAAATTCTTTGATCAGGGCCCACATCCCAGAACAATGTGAAATAAACAGTTGTTGTCATTTCTTAGTGCCATCTTATTTGGAGAGAATTATATTTAATATTACAGTAATATTATGAATGAGCACATGAATGAGTTTTAAATGCATGAATGAGTACATGAATCAGTTTTAAATGCAGTGCTGTCTTGGTTAAACAAAAGAAATTCAGCCTTCTTTGTAGAATACCATTAAAGATCTACAAATTAGCATTACACTATCTAAAGCCTTGTGGCCCTGGGAGCCAATTTGTGACTCATGCTCTGTAATAAACAAATGATACTAATAAAACATCATTTCCTAGGAGTTGTACACCCTGAAGCAACACATGGTCAGAATGAACTGGAATTAAAAATGAGCAATGAGAATATGGGTTCACAGCTCCAAGAAAAGCAATGCCAGAGATGTTTTAACTCAGTTCTCCTTGTGTCTGGATTAATTTTCAAAGACTCATGTCAGACTTGTGGAGGATTTCAAAGTTATGCATGCTCTTCGGTGATTGCAGCATGAGTAAGAGTAACTGGAATTGCTCAGGAAAACTAAATGGAAAGTCAATATTCATAATTCCATCAGTGGTGTATGCAGAACAATGTCTTCCCAAAAATGTCCATATCCTAAACACTGGATCCCATGATTATGTTACATTACAGGGCAAGGGGGGGAATTAAGGTTGCAGATGGAATTAAGGTTGCAATTGACTTTGAGATGAGAGGCCATCCTAGATTATCTGGGTTAGCCCAAGGTAATAATAAGGGTCCTTCCAAGTGTAGGAAGGAGTGGGAAGAGTGAGTGTCAGTGCAATGTGATGTGACAAAGACTTGTCTGGCCAATGCTGGCTTTGAAGATGGACACACCCATGAGCCAGGGAATGCAGGCAGCTCCCAACACTGGAAAAGGCAAGAAAATATTCTCTCCTAACCTCCAGAAAGGACCATAGCCCTTCCAACATATCAATTTTGGAACTGTAAAATATTTACTTGTGATGTTTTAATCCAAAAGTTGGTGGTCATTTGTTAGAACAATAGTAAGAAACTAATATAATCAGCAAATATTTTAAATCCCCAAATCCTTTTCTTTGAATACAAGTTTCATTTGCTGCTATATAACTGTTGAACTCATGTTATGTATTCATCTACAAACATTGGCCACACATGTTGAGAAACAAGGATGTGATTTGTTTTTGTATCCTTAACAACTGATGCTTATCCTGGTTCACAGAAGTCAAATAAGTTGGTAGCCTTTGCTAATCTCATGTGGCAACAATGTGCCATCAAACAGCTGACAATCATGAATAGTTTCACTCTTATGTGTCTTGAGAATCTGTTCCAGAGGATTTTAGTGTAATAATTTTTCTCAAGCATCACCTAATTTCTCTCTTATTTTTACTCTAATCATAGTGGTTCAGATGGTACGGAGTCTGCCTGCAATTCAGGAGACCCAGGTTCAATCCCTGGGTTGGGCAGATTCCCCTGGAGAAGGGAATGGCTACCCACTCCAGCTTTGCCTGGAGAATTCCATGGACAGAGGAGCCTGGCAGGCCACAGTCCACGAGGTTGCAGAGAGTCAGACACGACTTCGCTTTCATAGAACGGTAGAGCTGAACATACTAAACTGCATCCACTGCCCTCAATTTAGGTTAGGGCACCGAGACAGATTGGTGAATTGTTCTGTTTATTATTGGTTCTATGTAGTATTAGTTCATGAATCAGACTTCTTTCAAAAATAAAATGTTGATTCTATGCACTCAAAATTGTCTCAACTGGCAAGTGAGAGAACACTAAGAATATTTCAGGTACAGACAGCACACTATCAAAGTGACTTAATGAATATTCATAAAATCACAACTTTTTCATCAAAAAGGAGAAGCCTATTTGGGGTGGAGGAGAAATCTTCTAAATGTGACATGCCAAAGTGATGCTTGTCTGGAGTAAGTATTTAAATGAAGAAAGAGGAGTAAGAAGACATTATAAATAACCTGATTATTACATAACAGATCATCTCCAAGTGATCTGGTTTAAAACATTCACTTTCAAGGCTAAGATATTGTGCCACTTTTTCTGATTCAATCTTCAAGCTGTTGAAAACAGCAATTATCTTCAAATACCTGTCTGTTCATCAGGAAATTATTTGAAACAATGGGCTATCTAAACTTACCATCAAAATATGCCTTCAAGATGAAGTGTGTTCTGTCACTGTAAACCTCAAATTAAACTCTAATATATCAGGCATTTGTGGTCACTGTCAAATTCATTTTTCTGTTCCTGGGTTGAGTCAGGAAGAACAAAATAAATTCACTAGGCATTTCTTGAGTTCAAAGATTGTTTTCTAAACAATAAAATAGAAGTTTGCAGCTGGTCTTGAAATGTCATCCACTTGAAATGTGTACACATTTTCCTCCTTCATTCCTCTCATCTTAGACACTTTCTATCTCTTCTCTTTTCACCCTTCTTCCTTTTTTGTTACTGACCAAGTATGAAGAAGGTTGAACTGACAATTGTTGTGTCTTTAATAGTCATCAAATACCAAAACCCAATTTGACCCTGAAATAAGCTGACATGGAAGATGGGAGTTTGGGAAATTGTTTGTGTGTGTGTAGTTTTTTTTGTTTGTTTGTTTGTTTCTGATGGATGGAGGAAGATTGTTTGGGGTTTTGTTTTTAAAAAAATGCTCAGAGACTTTTTTTTCTACTCTTTCACATCCTCACCATCAGAATGTTCTCATCTTCTATAGTGAGACCTAGTTATCTTATATAACTTATTTTATTAGTTCTTTTTTTTTTTTTTTTTGGCTGCTCCATGTGTCATGTGTGATCTCAGCTGCCCAGCCAGGGATCCAACCCTCATCCCCTGCACTGGAAGATTGGTGTCTTAAACACTGGACTGTCAGGGAAGGCCCAGTATTTTTGCACTTTCATATAATAATTAACTAATGCCTAATACTGATGACTTGCTTTAAATTAAGTGGAAAATATTTCACTGCAATATTTTATTTACATCTTTTCATCACAATAGTTTATCTTAAAAGCAAAACAAATTCCACCAAATTTCAGATAGATCACAAATATGTAACATAAATAAAAATCTAAGTATTCAACGTCATCTTATGAAACTGGAGTGGCTACATAACCTGTTCCTGAAGATGCTCTTCTTAAACATAGCGAAGAAGACCCCAACAAGCAATCTTTCATGAATCATCAGCAACTGGACAGCTTGTGATGAAAATTCCCTCACCCTGAAGTTGAAGGAAAAGAAAATTCAGAAAGAAACTGGGGATTTAAAAAAGACAGAAAACCTAGAAAAGACAAAAATAGATAATAGAATACAGTGGTTTCTTAAAAAGACAGTACAACAGTGCCTCTTTCCATAAATTTGAGAACCTCAGTGCATTTTAGGAAACCTTACTAGAGTGAGAAATAACTGGGAGAAAGACAACAGCTGTTTTTAAAAAGAGATTATTAATATCTTGTCACAGTGGAGCACAGCAAGCATTTATTTCAAAGTGCTAAGCTTTTAAGCTTCAATTTTCTAATTAAAAAGCAAAAAAAAATTGGAACTGAGCTTGGTATTTAAATTGGAAATAAATGTGCATAAAATTAATGTTTTAAAGAAAAAAAAATCTAGGTATTCAGAGTCAAATTCAGTGGGAGAAGAGGCAGTCCTCAGTCAAAGTTAAAATAAAAGAATCAAGCTTTGGAATCATTCTTTCAAGGTCAGGCAGCCATCAAGGTCATCCAGTCAAATTGTACTGGTTTGTAATTTAAAAAACTGGTACCCAGTTTTTAATGAGGAGCTAAAGCTACAAAATTAGTTGCAAGCAGAAATGGATCTGAAGTCTCTCCCTCTCACTCTTAGGTTGGTGGAATATTAATCACAGAATATTGATCATAGTCTTTGCTGCTGAAAGAAACAGAAGCAAGTATCCATAGTTTCACAAAGCACTAGGTATAGCAAGACAGATTTCCAGTCCTCCAGAATGTAATGCCAGAGGAACAGCAGGCATCCTAGCTCCACCACAACCTTTCTCAACTTTGGACGTTCCTGTCTCCAGTGAAATTCCTTAGATAGTCTTAAAGGCATGCAATTTCCACCCTCCCTCATGGGAATAAGCCACAGAAAAATTATAGTCTACCTGGCTTCTAAACATTCCCAACTATAACCCATCTATGGCTTAGATGGTAAGGAATCTGTCTGCAATTCGGGAGACCCAGGTTCGAACCCTGAGTTAGGAACATAGCTTGGAAAAGGGAATGGTAATCCGTTCCAGTATTCTTGCCTGGAGAATCTCATGGACAGAGACATCTGGGGGGCTACAGTCCATGGGATTACAAAGAGCCAGACATGAATAAGCAACTAACACACACACACACACACACACACACACATTTGAAGAACAGAAAAAATGAAAGAAATCAGAGCCAAATAGGAAGCAGGCTACAGTCCAGGGGTCACAAAAAATCAGACACAACTGAAGACAAGCACAACAGCAACAGGAAGTCCACAGAGCTGGCCACATATTCATGATGACTCAGTGCATTTCCCTGACAAAAGGAGCTTCTTAATTCTTCAGTCTGTCTACATACAAGTGGTAACAGATGAGACGGCTCTAGGGGAACTCTCCCTGACTTTTTCTTACCTCAAATATAGACAACATTGTAGATGGTTAATCAAGCTATGTTCTTGTCTATATAGACACCAGAGGGAAGATCATTTATATGCATTTTATACAGATAGAATGCAAAACTAGGAAGTCAAGAAACACCTGGAGTAACAGGCAAATTTGGCCTTGAAGTACAGAATGAAGCAGGGCAAAGGTTAATAGAGTTTTGCCAAGAGAACACACTGGTCATAGCAAATACCCTCTTCCAACAACACAAGAAAAGACTCTACACATGGACATCAACAGATGGCCAACACTGAAATCAGACTGATTATATTCATTGCAGCCAAAGATGGAGAAGCTCTATACAGTCAGCAAAAACAAAACCAGGAGCTGACTGTGGCACAGATCATGAACGCCTTATTGCCAAATTCAGACTTAAATTGACGAAACTGGGGAAAACCACTAGACCATTCAGATATGACCTAAATCAAATACCTTGTGATTATACAGTGGAAATAAGCAATAGATTTAAGGGACTAGATCTGATAGACAGAGTGCCTGATGAACTGTGGATGGAGGTTCATGACATTGTACAGGAGACAGGGAGCAAGACCATCCCCAAGAAAAAGAAATGCATAAAAGCAAAATGGCTGTCTGAGCAGGCCTTACAAATAGCTGTGAAAAGAAGAGAAGCAAAAAGGAAAGGAGAAAAGGAAAGATGTTCCCATTTGAATGCAGAGTTCAAAGAATAGCAAGGAGAGATAAAAAAGCCTTCCTCAGCAATCAATGCAAAGAAATAGAGGAAAACAATAGAATGGGAAAGACTAGAGATCTTGTCAAGAAAATTAGAGATACCAAGGGAACACTTCATGCAAAGATGGGCTCAATAAAGGACAGAAATGGTATAGACCTAACAGAAGCAGAAGATATTAAGAAGAGGTGGTAAGAATATAAAGAAGAACTATACAAAAAAGATCTTCACGACCCGATAATCACCATGGTGTGATCATTCACCTAGAGCCAGACATCCTAGACTGTAAAGTCAAATGGACCTTGGGAAGCATCACTACGAACAAAGGTAGTGGAGGTGATGGAATTCCAGTTGAGCTATTTCAAATCCTAAAAGATGATGCTGTGAAAGTGCTGCACTCAATATGTCAGCAAATTTGGAAAGCTCAGCAGTGGCCACAGGACTGGAAAAGGTCTGTTTTCATTCCAATCCCTAAGAAAGGCAATGCCAAAGAATGAACTACCGCACAAATGCACTCATCTCACATGCTAGTAAAGTAATGATCAAAATTCTCTAAGCCAGGATTCAACAGTATGTGAGCCATGACCTTCCAGATGTTCAAGCTGGATTTAGAAAAGCCAGAGGAACTAGAGATTAAAAGGCCAACATCCACTGGATCATCGAAAAAGCAAGAGAGTTCCAGAAAAACATCTATTTCTGCTTTATTGACTATGCCAAAGGCTTTGACTCTGTGGATCACAATAAACTGTGGAAAATTCTGAAAGAGATGGGAATACCACCTGACCTGCCTCTTGAGAAACCTGTATGCAGGTCAGGAAGAAACAGTTAGAACTGGACATGGAACAGCAGACTGGTTCCAAATAGGAAAAGGAGTACGTCAAGGCTGTATATTGTCACCCTGCTTCTTTAACTTATATGCGGAGTACATCATGAGAAACGTTTGGCTGGAAGAGGGACAAGCTGGAATCAAGATTGCCGGGAGAAATATCAATAACCTCAGATATGCAGATGACACCATCCTTACGGCAGAAAGTGAAGAAGATCTAAAGAGCCTCTTACTGAAAGTGAAAGAGGGGAGCGAAAAAGTTGGCTTAAGGCTCAACATTCAGAAAACTAAGATCATGGCATCTGGTCCCATCACTTCCTGGCAAATAGATGAGGAAACAGTGGAAACAGTGGCTGACTTTATTTTGGGGGGGGCTCCAAAATCACTACAGATGGTGATTGCAGCCACGAAATTAAAAGACACTTACTCCTTGGAAGGAAAGTTATGACCAACTTGGACAGCATTTCAAAAAGCAGAGACATTACATCAACAAAGGTCCATCTGGTCAAGGCTATGGTTTTTCCAGCAGTCATGTATGGATGTGAGAGTTGGACTATAAATAAAGCTGAGCACGAAAGAATTGATGCTTTGGAACTGTGGTGTTGGAGAAGACTCTTGAGAGTCCCTTGGACTGCAAGGAGATCCAAATAGTCCATCCTAAAGGTCCTCAGTCCTGGGTGTTCCTTGGAAGGACTGATATTGAAGCTGAGACTCCAATACTTTGGCCACCTGATGCAAAGTGCTGACTCATTTGAAAAGACCCTGATGCTGGGAAAGATTGAGGGCAGGAGGAGAAGGGGATGACCGAGGATGAGATGGTTGGATGGCATCACGGACTCAATGGACATGAGTTTGGGTAAACTCCAGGAGTTGGTGATGAACAGGGAGGCCTGGCATGCTGTGGATCATGGGGTCGAAAAGAGTCGGACATGACTGAGCAACTGAACTGAACTATGCAGATGTAAAGACAAGAGATAACCATGTGCCCTGACCCATGGTGACCTCTGGCCCCAAATTCTCTCTGACAATGGCATCCAATAGGGCACATCATTGTTTATGTTTCTGTAAAGAGCCAGATAGTAAGTATTCTAGGCTTTGTGGGCTACATAGTCTCTATCTAAACTGCTTACCTCTGTGCACTTATTATAAGAGCAGCCCTAGACAGTAAGTGAATGAAGGAGTGAAGCTGTGTGCTAATCAAATTTGATTTATAGACTTGAATTCAAATACTTTTCAAGTGTCATGGAATATCCTTCTTCTTTGATTTATTTTGACCACTTAAAAGTATAAAAACATAAATACACCTGGTTTACTTTAACCATTTTTTTTATAGTCTGTTATGCACTGTGGTTTCAGATGTGTAGTAATTTGTACAATGGTTTACTTCCAAGTATGCTTTAAGCAGAACAAATGACTTTTTCTATATAATTCCTTGCCTTTTGTTTTGTATATTTGTAAACTACAAAGTAAAAAAAAAAATGAACATTTTGTGAAGTTTGTATTTTACATACTCAAGGTGAGAATTAAGTTTTAATATAAGCCTATAATACTTTATCTGAAAAAAATATATATATACATAAACAATTCTTAGCTCCAAGGCCATTCAAAAACAGGCAGCAGTTAGATTTGACCCACAGACCATGTCTTGCCAACCCCAGCATAAAGGGACATTCTGTAATTTGTATTGGGTAATTATTTTCTGTGCTATAATCCAAATATCTCTATCTGGAACTTCAACAATTCCTCACCATCTGGAATCTGTCTGTGCTTTGAGCATCAATATCTTTATTTTCTGGGGTGATATATAATCAAAATCAAGAAGCAACCCCCAAGGGCTGGACATCTGAGATTTGGTAGAGAAATCCCACTCTCACTTTGGAGGTTAGTGATGTACTGTGACAATTATACTTTTGTTAATAGCTGGTTTGGTCAGAGGGGGCATCCTGAAGAACCATCCTGGGGCAGGGGGGTGGTGTGCATCATCTGGCTCCCAGAGACCCTTCCCCATCAAAACACCCATTTGGAATCAATACTTTAGTAAATTCTAATCATATATACTGTATGGAAGGATATAAATGGGGATATACCAATGCTAAAGCTTAACATATCATGAACAGGGACTTCCCTGTTAGTCCAGTGGTTCAGACTCTGTGCTGTCACTGCTGAGGGCACAGGTTCAATCCCTGACTGGGGAACTAATATCCCACAAGAATATAAGTGGTTGGAGCACAGAAGATTTTTAGGGCTGTGATACTGGTGATTTCGTTTGTCTAAACTCATAAATGGCACAACACCAAGAATGGACTTTAATGCAAACTATGGACTTTGAGTGATTATTTTTTGTCAGTGTGGGTCATCAGCTGTAGCAAATGGAGGAGGCTATACATGTGTGTAGGTAGAGGATATATGGGAAATCTCAGCACTCCTTGCTCAGTTATGCTGTGAACCTAACACTGTTCCTAAAACAAAGTCTTAAAAAAAAAAAAAAAAGTATGTTAACTTAGAAATCAAAAGTACAAATTAAAACTATTGTATCATTTCACATTCATTACAATGAGTGAGTGAAATTTACTCTTTGTGGTGGCATAGATGGTAGCCTGCCAGTCTCATTTGTCCATGGAATTCTCCAGACAAGAATACTGGAGTGGGTTGCCATTCCCTTCTCCAGGGGGTCTTCCCGACCCAGGGATTGAACCTGGGTTTCCTGTGTTGCAGGCAGATTCTTTACTGTTGGAGAATGGCACACATTAAAAAGAATCCAGTGATGCCACATACTACCAATGAAATCTTCTATTGGCAGTAGTTGTGATGGCAAAGAATTGAAAACAAGGAGTTGGAACTATGTCCATTGATAGATGAATGGATGTATATATTTTATTTTGGTGAATGTGATCCCATTCAACAGTAAAACAAATGAGCTAGTCCTACAGATATTAGTATGGTTGATTCTCACAAACATAATACCAAAATGCGGAAAAATACAGTACAATTGTATTGATATAAACATGTGCAAAATTGTTACATATTTTTAGCAATACTTATATATTTCCCAATGCAGATGGAGAAGAAGCACAGCCACCACAGTACTGATAAGTATTGTTTCCTTAAGTTGGATGATCTGGACATGAATATCTATTATATTATTTTCTATATATTACTTTGTATATATGTTTGGAATACTATTAATATTCTCTACATTAAATATACAAACTGAAATATATATATTTGTATATTTTTCATAATGTATCTTTTAAATAAATGAATGAAAATTGTAAATGTCAACATTTTGACTTGCCTTAAAAATCATTACTGTAGTTTTAAACCAGAGAAGATTTTTGGCAACAGAAGCTAGAAATAAAACCTCTCTTGCCTTTAAATTAGGCTGCTCATTTTCTCTATTTTTCTGACTTGTAATCAGAGTCAAATCTGGATGCATGCATCTTATTCCTCCACTGTCCACTTATAATTACTAGTGGACCACTTCTACCCTCTGACGGGCTTTAAATGCATTGTCTAAAGTTCATGGCACAGTGGGCTGACTTTTTAAATTGTTCCCTCCAACTGATTCTCTAGGAGTCAAGGACACATAGTCAGAAAATGAAATAACCAGAAATTCTCCACTTGAGCACTTGCAGAACCAAAGCAATCTTCCTATCTTTCTCTCACCCACCACCCCCCAGTGCCCCCCACCCCATCCCTCTCCTCTTTCTCTCCCTCTCGGTCCCTTTTCTTCACCTAGGAAAGGGGATGCGGGAACAGGAGCTCTGCAGTCCTGGTCTCCATCACATCTTTCTCCAGGATTTCAGTCAGTAGTGCACCTGCCTTGGGTTTTATTGTTAGTCTCCAGAAACAAGCTGATAACTGATTGTTTCATGGTTATTCAACTGAGGATCTCACCAAAAAATTAATCACAGTTCACTGCAACATACAGAATTTAAAGTTATTTTTTTTTACATAAATGATCATCTCTTTTTCCAATAAATGTCCACAAATTGAGCTTTCCTATTACTTTCCCAGTTGATTCAGACATATTATGATTCAATGAGTCATTGGTTCTTAGCAGGCTCTCCTCCTAAATGGAACTGCCTCACAGAGCTGGTTGTGCACACCTAATTAGTCCTGCTGGGGGTTTGAAGATGCATACTGGCTTCCCAGGTGGCTCAGTGGTAAAGAATCCACCTGCCAATGCAGGAGACACAGGAGACAACATATTCAATCCCTGGGTTGGAAAGATGCCCTGGAGAAGGAAATGGTAACCCACTCCAGTATTCTTGCCTGGGAAATCCCATGGACAGAAGAAAGAGCCTGACAGATTACAATCCATGGGGTCTCAATGAAGTGACTTAGCATGCTCACACTCTTTTCCATGATCAGAAAAATGGCAACAGGAGCAAATCTGTGAAAACAATTGGATTCATTAAAGCATCCCAACTAATCTGAAAGAAATATTAATGCCATGTACAAATGTATAGCTATGTTTGCAATATTTTAATTAGAAAAAGGAAAGAATTGGCAATTTTGACTATCTCACTCATATATGACCTGCATAATTAAAAAAAAAGAAAGAAAGAAGAAATCAACTAGATTTCAATCCATTTAAAACATGGAATGATGGATTCAAGCCAAAATCAAGTTTTGTTTCTTAAAGGTGGATAAGCACTTCAAAACTGTTGCAACCTCAATTTTCTTTCTGCAATAAATACATGACAGAATGCTTACTGATAACTAAGAACAAAAATTATAAGAAAAATCTTTATGTCAGCCTTTTTCCAAGGAAAGATTTACAAGACAGTCAAGTAAGGAAGTACTCGGAGGGAGTAGTCATATCAAGCAGCTACTAATTAATTCAAGGACCAATCTCCTTATCACTGCAAATTACCCACCATCCAGAAAAGGTGAATCCAAAGAACTTCATAAGCTGCCTCAGTCATTAGCAGTGGGATTGGACATTTGAGCAAGCCTGAGACAAAGTGGGGCTTCTAGCCTAAGGAAAATGTTTATACATGTCTTGGTATACAGTTATTTTGATGGATTTTCACTTCCTTAAGTCCATGGCCTTAGACAATGATACACTCTGATCCATGTGGTAAGCTATTTATTGCTATTGACACAATTTTTTCAATTTCTTGGAATAGGTAATTCTCTGAGAAGAGACAATGATTTTTTTAAAATAGTGACTTGATATCCAAAGTTCAAGTTTTTGTAGTATAAAATATTTTTATGATCAAGAAAAATAATAAAACTATTTTCATCTTGGAAATAAATAGTGGTTTGATGTCAAAATGACTTGGCATTTATGGGAAAAAAGGTTTACCTTTCTTCTAACATTATTTTATTGGTAGCCCAATCACCTTGGCACCTCATGATAGTGGTAAAATCTCTAGATACAAACCCAGCTGTTGTTTAGTCACTCAGTTGTGTCTGACTATTTTGTGACCCCATGGACTGTAATTGACAGGTTCCTCTGTCCATGGGATTTTCCAGGCAAGAATACTGGAGTGGATTGCCATTTCCTTCTCTGATAAATATTGTAGGGATTACAATAAAAATATTTTAGTTTTTTACAGTATATTTTTAATTTATTCAACTTTGTATGTGTCAAACAAATGACTGAAACAAAGAAATAACAAAACAAAGGTTACACACAGCACAATGTAAAGGCTTGATCCTATTTAATTACATTAATTTTAAGGAAAAAATTTATATCAACATATTAGTCTTTCACAGAAATGAATATTATATTACACAAAAGCTGGGTTCATTGAAAATTAGGTTTGTTGCTTGGTGGGTATTGAGCCAAGAGACACAAGCAAGTCAAAGATCTGGAGAAGAAAGGGTTTACTACTTGCAGTAACTAAGGTGAACATCGGGGATATTTCACAAAGTAATGTCTCCAAAAATCTTTGATTTATTGGCATCTGATTTCTTTTTCAATCAGGTTTTATGTTCAGTACTATGATAGTCTCTGAGAAGACTAAGCATTCGGGCACTCACATTGGCTGAAATGAATTTTTGAAATCCAAAACATCAATCATTCCCTTTCCCTCAACCATACTTTAAAACAATTTCAGTTGGCTTCCTTTAGTTAAAATAGATTCTTAACCTTGATATGAAGTTTCAAATTTACTCATGCTCCATTCAGATGTGCAAAAAAAGAAGAAGAAAAAAAACTTTTTGTTTTCTATTAACTGCTCTGACCTTAAAAACTCTCATCCTGAGAGATAACAAAGGAAAAAAAATAATCTGAAAAGTCAAATGATGGGGAAATTTTGGTACATGCCCATGCAAACAGTTTCTAGGCAATTCAGATTGCTTCGATGAGACAGCTAAATGTCAAACCGAAGTTTTATCTCTGCTCTTAACCTGCCTCCTGGATGATAATCAAGTTTAGGAGGGAAGCTGAGCGCTGAGGAATTGATGTTTTTGAATTGTGGTGCTGGGGAAGACTCTTGAGAGTCCCTTGAACAGCAAGGAGATCAAGCTAGTCAATCCTAAAGGAAATCAAACCTGAATATTCATTGGAAGGAGTGATGCTAAAGCTGAAGCTCCAGTACTTTGGCCACTGGAAGAGCATTGGAAAAGACCCTGATGCTGGGAAAGATTGAGGGAAAGAGGAAAAGGGAGCAACAGAGGATGAGATGGCTGGATGGCATCACGAACTCAATAGACATGGGTTTGAGCAAAGTCTGGGAGATAGTGAAGGACAGGCAAGCCTGGCGTGCTGCAGTCCATGGGGTTGCAAAGAGTCAGACATGACTTAGCGACTGAACAACAAGAAGGAAGTGGATAGTGATGGGAATTGTAGGGAGGGGGAGAGAAATGAAGGGTATTAAAGATGTTAAATTTAGACTTCCCTTGTAGTCAAGTAGTTAAGAATCTGTCTTCCAGTGCAGGTGACACAGGTTAGATCCCTGGTGGGGGAACTAAAATCCCACATCCCGAGAGGCAACTAAGCCCAGATGCTACAAAGAACAGCAAGTGCAGCAAAAAAAAAAAAAAAAAAGATGTTAAATTCAGCAATAATGATGACAACTAAAACTGATGTACTCACACACT
The DNA here is from genome assembly GCF_033118175.1 of Dama dama. Classification (NCBI taxonomy): domain Eukaryota; kingdom Metazoa; phylum Chordata; class Mammalia; order Artiodactyla; family Cervidae; genus Dama; species Dama dama. The sequence continues at coordinate 16,203,475 of NC_083709.1, read as the reverse complement.
CTCTCCATGAGAATTCAAGACATCAATAAGTATGTAAACAACAATGATAATATTTAAAGGCATTTCTACAACTTCTAGAAAATGGTTTAAATACAGACAAAAGATCATTTATTTTCCTAATTGTTCAATAAACATTTTGCTAAACAATTTTTTTAAGGTATTGAGTTTCCCTAAAGCTATCTTTTCTGAAAATTATTCTCTTCATCAGATAGCATGGTTTAAAATTTCAGGCGTGATCAAAAATTTTTTTTTTATTTTTGCATGAAGATACTCTGACTATATGCTTCCCCACAGTGATACAAACCAAAGGACACTAAAGTCCTGGCCTTCTTTTCAAAACCTGTTTTAAAGTATTTAACAGGAGGATACTGAACTTGACAGTAAGGTTTCTGGAAGTTATCAGCCTCAGTTTCTGTACAAATGCTGCCTCTTCCAGGCACCCCCGGCTGTGTCAGAATTTCCCCACCACAGCAACTTGTGGTCAATGTGACACAGTCATAGGGACCCGGACTAACAAGGCATGTCTGGAAGAGGGGGTGTTTGACCAAGCTGGGAATTCCAGGAAAATTACCAAAAGAGAACACATTAAATGCTCATTAATTCAACCAATATCTCATGGACACCAACGTTCTGGAAGACTTTTTGTTGTGCTTAACAGTAAAAATGAGTAAGATATCCCTCCCACCCTTGAATAACTGATACTTTGTTTACAGACCAGAGAGAATGAACTACTAGCCTTAGTTGTTGTTCTTTAGTCGCTAATGTGTCCAACTCATTGCGATCCCATGGACTATGGCTCACCAGGCTCCTCTGTCCATGGAATTTTTGAGGCAACCCGCTGGAGTGGTTTGCCATTTCCTTCTCTGGGGGCATATCTTCCCAACCCAGGGATTGAACCCAAGTCTCCTGCATTAACAGGCAGATTCTTTACCACTGAATCACCAGGGAAGCCAAGTGTAGAGCACACATCAACCCTTGAAAGTACTTCAGAAAAAGGAAATGCTGATTTTTCTACTCAGGGGCCACTATTTTATATTTTGATTTCTCCTAATATAAGAATGTCCATTAGACATTATCTAGGAAAAAATAGATTTATTTCTCTGAACATATATCCTTCACTAGGTTCCAAGCCTCATTGTAGTCACTTTTTGAAAAGTAATCCATTACTTATTAAAACAATATTGAGAAGTATACATTATTATTTTTCCCTGTTTTATAGATGAGGAAATTGAGGCTCAAAGCCCATAAGTAGCCCACCCAGGTTTACACAGAGAGCAAGTAAGTTACCTTTAAGTAAGATAATCAAAGATAAAATTTTTTTTAAAACTGTATCAAAATAAAAAGGAAAAAAATCACATTCCATATTCAGGGTTTAAATTAAATCAAAACAGGGTTCTTTAAGATTTTTCATTGCCATACTAATTAGGACAAAATGTTCTGTCCTTGATATCTAAAGATGTCCATGAGAGAATAAAATATGGAAAAATAAAATATTCCTCCCCATATCAGGTTATCTTACTATCCTCTTCAGACTGGATAAAGAACAATTAATTAAACTATATGAACCTTCCTTGGATCTATTTAAATGTTTGGCTTATGACCCTCTATCATGGAAAACATTTAATCACAGGTTCACATGGTAATTACCACTAGGCTATGGTTTACTCATCTGAAAAGTGGGGATAAGGACAGTACGTACACTGTAGGATAGTGAAAGGATATCTCCTTTTATGATGTGATGGCATAGCATCCAGGTAGAATACACAGGAACTGAAAAAGAACATTCTTCACCATGGCACTTATGCTTTGCTATAAACAAAATATAGCTATAAAGAAAAAGGAAACTTGACATCCACACAATCAAAATGCTGGGACTTCCCTAGTGGTCCAGTGGTTAAGAGTTCACCTTCCACTGCAGGGGACACAAGTTTGATCCCAAGTTAGGGAATTAAGATCCTTTATGCCATATGTAGAGGCCAAAATAATAATAATAAAATTAAAAGAATAAAAATTAAAAATACAAAAACTGCAAATTGGCTTCTCAGAAAAAAAGTAAATGCCAACACGTAAATCAACCAATAAACCAACATGGGCTCAAAAACTTCCTAAGACTTCCTCAGCCCACCAAAAACGTTCCTTTTCTCAGGTCAGCAAATGGGCTTCCTTATCTTTCTAGTATTAAATGTTTAAAAAAACAAATAAAAAACTTTATGCTTCAAAGCAATATGAGACAAAGTCCTACTTATGTTGGAAGGCCTTACGGAACTTGTTTATGTACTTCTGACCTCTTGGTAAAATGACTAAATCAGTACTTTAATTATAAATGATTGGGCTATCAGACACGAACAATCAATCCAAGAATCACATCTTTGAGGGCAGCTCAAGTTTTTAGCTGTATTACATCTTGGACTAGGAAAGGAAAGTCATCCACATGTCTGTCTGATTATGCTATCATGAAAAATAAGCATTAATTAACAAGCTTCACTTTGTCTGCTGTGCTTAGTCACTCAGTTGTGTCCAACTCTTTTGCAACCCCATGAACTGTAACCTGCCAGACTCTTCTGTCAGTAGGATTTCCCAGGCAAGAATACTGGATGGGTTGCCATTTCCTCCTGCAGGGGATCTTCCGGACCCAGGGATGGAATTTGAGTCTCCTGCATCTCCTGCATTGCAGGTGGATTCTTAACTGTTGAGTCATTCAGGAAACCCAAGCTTCACGTTAAGAGATTGAAATTCTAGTATTTTAGTGCAGATTAAAAAATAGGATGTAAACTGAATCTTCTGTTGTAAAACTGATGGCTCCCTTGAGCTTATTATCAGAGCAAACTTAATGTAAACCAAGATGCTTCAAGAATTGAATCAACTGATTCAATTGATGACCATCAGATTCACCGGATTTTTGAACTCATGGAAGTATATTTTTAATTTTACAAGAGTTCTCATCAAACCTTTGCACTGGCTAGCTAGGATAATATCTTTGTGTCGGGCTCCCTACCTCATTGATTTCCGGTCTCCAGTTCTTTCGGAAACCCAGACCAATCTTCAGTCCTAACCTCTGGCTCAGCCCTTTCCCTAGTCCCCTGCTCCTGCGGATGGTGCACACAGGACCTTCTCTTGGACAATCTGCAGTAACATCTCCTGGTAACTACTGGTGTGCTAAGGTGCCTATGTTTGTTTTTGTTTTGCACAGAACCTTAAATCCTAAAAAGTGAAGCATACCACCTTCTGACACACCTGTTTACTTTATGTGTAAGAACTGTGGTCCCAGAAACTGTAGATATCCACAAAGACGACAAAATCTTTCTAAAAACAACCCAGGCCATTATGAGAAACATTCCAACTGGACAAGACTATTTACTTAAGAAATGAAGTCAAAAGCAAGGACTCCCAAATCAAACATACCGAAATACCTATTTTAATTGGCATGCAGGAGCCTCCAAAGACTTAAAAATTGCAAAATAGCTTCATGTAAAAATTTGTTGCACATGGTAATGTATAAATGGCAACCTTAATCTCCCAAATCACTGCACCTCCCTTCCTTGCCCCATGTCCAGAAATCCATTCTCTATGTCTGTGTTTCTATTCCTGCCCTGCAAATAGGTTCAGCTGTACCATTTATATGCATTAATATGTGGTATTTGCTTTTCTCTTTCTGACTTACATCACTTTGTATGACAGTCTCTAGGTTCATCTATGAATGATCCAAATTTGTTCCTTTGTACGGCTAATAATCTAGGGGGTCCAAGAGGGAGGGGGTGCATGTGTACACATAGCCGGCTCTTTTTGTTGTACAGCAGAAACTAATACAACATTGTAAGGCAACTATACACCAATTTTAAAAAAAATATTGCAAAAGTTTAGTGAAAAATTAAAGACTGCGGTGCCTAAATCAAAAGACTGAGTGACATAACTTTTACTGCTCCCCTCTGTCCTCCTTCAGGTGTCTGTCTGCAGTGCACAGTCCAGACAGAAAATTAAATTTTCCATTGTTCCCTCCTTTCCAAATCCAGACCCATTGTGAAACTGAGTCCCCCTAAAACTGAGCTCCTCTCCTGAGTTTATGATTAAACTCTCTACCCATTATCCCCCTTCTCATCCAACACTTATTCTTCACATGACTGATGAGTATCAAAGAAAAGGGGGGATTGAAACCAAGTAGGACCCTGTGGGTATGAATCCTTTCCTTGTTCCTCATTTTTTTGTTTGGTCTGATTTCCTGTCTCTGGCTAACACCCCAGAATTAGTGAACTTTGTTTCCAGGCTCTGTAAAAAAGAAAAAGAACATGAGACAAGGGTAACCAGAATAAAACTTCTTGTGTTGTCTACAGACACTTAAAATTAGACTGGCATCCGTGGCTGTCACTTTTTTCATTCTGATTCGAATAGGAATTCCCAGGAGCCATTCATGATTCAGCATTCGCTTCCTCTGGTAAGGTCCTACTTCACTGGCCAAGGCTACCTGCTTCACCCAAATTAACACTTCTAGGGAAGTTGAAACTTAGTCACATAAGATCACTGAGTAAGCACTGGGCTTACCAAGGTGGCTCCATCAATGGAGTCTTTCTTTGATTTATTGGTTTTCTGGTTATTTATTATTCGGTTATTTATTTATTTGTAAATATTGGTTATTTATTTATCATTTGGTTATTTATTTATTTATTTATTGGTTATTTATTTCTTTGATTATTGATTTTGATTGGTTTGGGTCTTGGAGACTACAGTTCTGACATGAACTCCATCCAGACACTGGGAATTATCCTGTGGATAGTAGTTACAGAGTCTCCTGGCATGCTCTGTACTCTCAAGGGTTTTCAATGCCTGTCCACAGCCACTCACCACCAAGCACATAATCTCTCTGAGACTGAAACATCAAAAAAAGGAACAAAGAGAACTGACTTAAATATTGTGAACCTAAAGTCGTGGCATGTGAATATCAGAGAAATTAAGGTCACAAAAACATTATGACCAATGACTATCACACAAGGATCAACAAAAACTGCAAGAATTTCATAATGGGAGCTGGAAATGGTCCTCATGCCTTGCAATTTGATTACATTTTTCAATGAAGCTGAGTCTCTAATCAAAAGCAGAGAATTGTTTAAAAAAAAAAAAAAAAAGGAAAGAGAAACCCAGAATGGGGTCACTTGCTTCACATAACAGCAAATCAAGATTTAATATCTAACCTAATTACAGTTTCCGCCTCTCCCAGAAATGTGACCTTTAACCAGTTAATCTGGAATTACCTGATCAGTACTAATGAGGTCACCTGCAGGATAGAACCCCACCCATCTCCCAAAATATGACCTTGCTGGAAACAACCCACTCTTTGTTAGAAACTTCCCTTTTCCACCCCTTTCTGCCCAGAAAACCCTTCCATTTGACAGCTCCTCAGAACCCCTTTCTGCCGGCTAAATGGGATGCTCCCTGATTCACGAATCATTAAATAAAGCTAATTAGATCTTCAAATTGCTCAGTTGGGTTTTGCAGAGACATCACTTTGCTGACAAAGGTCTACAGAGTCAAAGCCATGGCTTTTTCAGTAGTCATGTATGGATGTGAGAGCTAGACCATAAAGTAGGAAGAGCACTAAAGAACTGAAGCTTTCGAACTGTGGTTCTTGTGAAGACTCTTGAGAGTCACTTGGACAGCAAGGAGATCAAACCAGTCAATCCTAAAGGAAATCAACCCTGAATATTGATTGGAAAGACTGATGGTGAAGCTTAAGCTCCAATACTTTGGCCACCTGATGCGAAGGCTGACTGATTGGAAAAGACCCTGATGCTAGTAAATACTGAAGGAAAAAGGAGAAGGAGTGGCAGAGGATGAACTAGTTAGATGGCATCACTAACTCAATGAATTTGAACAAACTCTGGGAGATAGTGGAGGACAGGGAAGCCTGGTGTGCTGCAGCCGACGGGGTCACAAAGACTCAAATATGACTTAGTGATTGAACAACAACAACAAATCCCTGAAAACAAGTGCACTATAGAAAAGGCAGTAACTTGCTTCATGATGAGTTCTATGCTAAGTACTTCAGATATCTTTTCTCACGTCACACTATATTTATTCATTCATCTGTTAACAGATATCTAAGTTGTTTTCATATACTGGCTGTTGTGAATTTGGAAGTGCAGATACTGCTTTGAGACACTTATTTAATTTCCTCTGGGTATGTACTCCAAAGAAGGATTGCTGGATTACATGGTTAGTTCTATTTCTGACTTTCTGAAGTATTTCCACACTGCTTCCCATAATGGCTATACCAATTTACAATGCCACCAACAGTGCACAAGTGTTCCAAAAAGGACTAGGTCTTGAGGTAGACAAATCAGGGCTTAAAACCATGATCTGTGAACTTGTAGACATTTTTGCCAAGGGGGAAGGCTGGGAGGAAGGGACAGTTAGGGAGTTTGGGATCGACATGTACACACTGCTATATTTAAAATGGATAATCAATAAGGCCCTACTGCATAACACAGGGAACTCTGCTTAATGGTATGTGGCAGCCTGGATGGGAGGGGAGTTTGGGGGACAATGGATGTATGTATATGTATGACAGATTCCCTTTGCTATCTTAAACAATCATACTTAAAACTATCATAACATTGTTAATAAGCTATACCCCAACACAAAATGTTTTTGGTGTTAAAAAAATTAAAATTAAAAAAAAAATCTAAAAAAAAAAAACCAGTAAGAACTGTGTTCTACCTTTTTCAAGCTATGTGATTGAAAGTCATGTCACCTCTCTGAATTCTAGTTTCCCTGTATGTAAAAAGAAATTTTCATCCTAGGGCTATAAAGATTTGATGATAAAAAGCAACTTTATAGTGCCTAGCACAAAACCCATCAAAACAATTTTGGATCTTTTTTTCTTTCTACCTGCCCTGATTTCCACTCAGTTGTGAATTTGGTAGCACAGATTAACTGCCTGCTCACAGAAGTAAACTGCATTTTCATAGGTACAGCCAAATGCTCCTCAAGTGTTGGGAACCATCTTCCCAGTGTCTTCTCACTCTCTGCTTTAATGTTGGCACTACTAAAAACAGAGTAACTGCCTCTTGCTACCTTGCTAAGAAGGCAGAGATGAGGTTGCATATGATGCTGCTTAAGACGCGATCTGAGCATTTAAAAAGAGTTTCCATGTAAAGGACAAGGGATGCCAATCAGGTCAGCTGTGGGCAAGCTTGGCGGAAACTCTCTGACTTATTTATTACTATTTTAAAGCATAAAGTATTGAAATTTTCAGTGAGATTTATTCCAAAAGGTCTCTTCTTTATGACTCAGTGGACAATTTCTTTCCTACAAAGATTCAGGCAATTTTTCAGGAATGTGAATTATTGGGTGCCAATGCTGAGCACAGGAATCAAATTAACTCTTACAGTAAAACATTCATCTATTCCCCTGGTGCTTTTCCTAAAAGTACTAGAAATAAGACTCTTAAAAACTGTTGCTAGGAGGTTCTAGAGACCAACTTCAAGAAACAAAATAGGTAAGGTCAAAGCTTTATCAGAATATGACAGTATTTAACTTGACAGGACAGTTTTGATATATATTCATCTTAAAACATAACACCTGGATTCTGAGGTCCAGAGCCATATTCTCTGAATGCCTGTCTGTCGCTATCTATATTACATATATTCTCCAAAAGATTCACTTGGATCAAGGGTAGATTTTTCAAGGAGAAACATCATCAGCAAAAAAAAAAAAAAAAATGCAGGTGTTGAAAGGATTGAAGACAGTAGAGTGAAGAGGCAAAAATACACGTTACACAAGATCATCAGGTGCCTGAGCCTGTGCCAGGTTTTAGAGAAAAATGAAACTGAGGGGAGACAAGATCAAAAGTACAAAGCCCAGAGGATTTGAGGGAATCACTTTTAATTATTGATCTCTCTGAGTTAGCCTCAGAAGCCCCAGAGAATTTTCTTCAGGAAACTGTCTAATTTGAAAGTCCAAGATTTTGTTTGTTATCAAAGCTAAAGCAAAAGTAAAAAACTGATAAATATTGAAGGAGTGAAAAATATTTTAGTTGCTTCATCTCATTATCAGTTATAGCAAAATTATAGTATAGAAGAATTAACTATCTTTATTACTCACTTACAGAAATATAGAGAAAGTAAACAATCTTATTCTTCTACTAAAAAATAGACCTTACATGCTGGGGGAAAGAGTTAGGGAGTTTGGGATGGACATGTACAGACTGCTATACTTAAAGTGGATAACCAATAAGGACCTATTGTATAGCACACAGAACTCTGCTCAATGTTATGTGGCAGCCTGGATGGGAGGGGAGTTTGAAGGGGAATGGATACATGCATATGTATGGTTGAGTCCCTTTCCTGTCCACCTGAAACTATCACATTATTAATTGTTCAATATAAAATAGAAAGTTTAAATTTGAGATAACAGTAAAAAAAAATAGACAAAGACACCCACATTCCTTGAAAACCTTGTTTTGCTATTTATACCAAAGGTGGATATACAGAAGTACTACTATGTCATGAAAATCAGATTTCTTAAGGTTTGCTGATGTGGATAAAGTAAATGAGAGAATATCAGATATTTCTCTCTACTAAAGCATTAAGAATACTTGTTTATTTTTAAAGTCTGTTGTGCCAAGAAAATACCATGAATTAGCATCTTCTTATCTCAGCCAGGTTCACAGCCAATAGGATTTTCTGATCACCTGCTCTGGGGTGGGATCAACACCAGCTCCGCCTCCTTTTTTATTAGTTTGGCTATGCTGAGTCTTCCTCGTGGTGCACAGTCTTCTCTAGTTGTCAGCGTGTGGGCTTAGTTGCCCCGAGGTTAGTTCCTGACCAGGGATCATCAGACCCTGGCCCCCTGCATTTGCAGGCCGATTCTTAACTACTGGACCACCACAGAAGTTCCAATGCCAGCTCTTTCTTTCCTGGCACTTTCACCTCAAACTCCAGGACGGTGCTGTTTTGTGTTACCATCCCAGCCTCACCACTGAAGTCTCATTATAGTAATTTCACTCCTCTTTCAACATTTAGCATCCGTAAGGTTTAGATGGCATTGCAGAAGGCAGACCAAAAGTTGGACCATTTGTTTGTAAAAATTGTTCTGATACCTGACCCATGTGGAAATTTGCTTCAACAATTCTGTGAATTTTCCACTGAAATTTTCAATGTGTCTCTCCTACACAGAGAGCCCCAGACATAATATTCATCGTTTCATTTCGTCTGACATTAGGATGACACAGAGGAATAGTAACTTATGCAAATAAATGCCTCAGAAATATTCTTGATGACAGTATATAGTTAGAGTGAGAAGCATGAATGGGTTAACCTTATCAATTAACCTCTAGGAAGAAAAGCATAGGATCTCTTTCTCTCTCTTTTTAACCTAGAAAGCCTTTCATTAAAGAGTAGGATGGAACCCTCATGGGCCTCTCAACCTCCACTTCCTCACTTCCCCATTGCAACCCCCATCTCTTGAACCTTAATATCAAGTCAATGCTTCAATTCGTCCCTAGCAAATAAATTTCACAGAAAATCCAGCAAGTGATATAGAGATTTTTTCAAGATGAAAAGATACTGAGTATTTTGAAATGTGATAACACAAAAACAGCAGACTTTTTTTCCTCTGCTTTATATGGCTTTAATCTGTAATGGGAAGACTTTTTCCCAGTTAAGAAATGATGGAGTGGAGATGGAGGATAAATTAAGAGTCTGGGATTAATATATATACATTGCTATATATATAAGAGATAATAAACAAGGACCTACTGTATAGCACAGGGAACTCTACTCAGTATTCTGTAACAACCTAAATGGGAAAAAAAAAATCTGAATAAGAATAGATATAGTGGCTAAGATGGTAAAGAACCTGCCTGCAATGCAGGAGACCTGGGTTCAGTCTCTGGGTCAGGAAGATTTTCTGGAGAAGGGAATGACTACCTACTCCAGTATTCTAGCCTGGAAAATTTCATGGACAGAGAGGAGCCTGGTGGGCTCCAGTCCATAGGGTCACAGAGTCCAACACTACTGAGGGACTAACACTTTCAATTCATTTTTTCTTTTTCATAATTGGATAAGTTTGCTGTATACCTGAAATTAATACAACACTGTAAATCAGCTATACTCCAATACAAAATTAAAAAATAAATTAAAAAGAAATGACAAGCAGCTGAACTTTGTATAATCATTAGTGGGAAGAGGCAGAAATAAAAGAATAGCTTAAAATTTCTGAACGACATTAAGATTTTGAACCATAAAATCTCACTTGCCATCACAGAGATCAATGCCCAATTTTTTTCTCTGAAGTTGTTCGCTTTCATCCAGACTGTTATCTCAAGATTTATTTCACAAAGTTTACTCTGCCTGTGATCTTTCACTTTGTTATTTTTCGCAAGTTTATTTAACTTACACCATACTGATTATTTTTTAATGATAGCATTTTCAGCTTAAACCTCGCTAATTACCAATAATATTTATCACTACAGATGTTTATTTATTTTTCTTATTTGGTTCTGAAAGCAGAACCAAATGTGTCCCTTATCTCAGCCTTCCCCTGCCCCACTCTCCTCCCCATGTGCCAAGTAAACAAAAAAGCAAACCTCTACTGCCATCCAGTGGTGCCTCTGAATTTTTTCAAATAAAACCTCTGGTGCAGCAAACCATGACTAGAATTTTAAAAGGATTCTCTCTCTTAAATGGCTAGAATGTTTTATACATTTTAATCTGAAACAACTAGATATAAAAATTTTTTAAATAAACTGTGCATGTCTATTATATGTACACTATTATCGATAATACCATTTTTATCATTACAACAAGATCATGAATGAAGTGATGGCCCATTCCCATCTTACCATGTTGGACATGTGACTTCTTTAACTTCTTATTATAAAATAGAGATTCACATGAAGTTAAAAAAATATCACCTAGACTCCCATGGAAAAAGTGCCAAACTCTTTTCAGAGTAGTTGTACCATTTTAGATTCACATTATAATTGTGTGAGAAATTTAGGTTCTCAGCATCCTTGTTAGCATTTGGTCTTTCTACTGTTTCTTATTGTACATACTGACACATATATAGAGATGTCTTGTTGCAGCTTTCAGGTTTATTTCCCTAATGGCTAAAGATGCTGAATTTTTTTTCGTATGCTTATAGGCTGTCTATATCTTCTCTTTGGGAAATACTTGTTTGTACCTTTTGCCCATTTTCAATTTTTCTTTTTTTGCTGCTGACTTTTGACAGTTCTAATTCTAGTTATAACTCTTTTGTCAGATAAGCAGTTTGAAAACATTGTCTACCAGGATATAGCTTGTCTTTTTATTCTATTATTAACAGGAACTTTCATGGAGCAAAAGTTTTTATTTTTTTATTGAAATATAGTTGATTTACAATGTTGTGTTAGTTTCAAGTTCATATTAAAGTGATTTTTATACATATATACACACATACATATATATATATATATATAAAACATCAAAAGGGTGATACATAAATATATATAAAAAGTTTTTTATTTTGATGAAATCTAGTTTAACAAAAAAATTTTATGTCACTTTTATCACACTTTTGATGTCATGTCCAAGAGTTCTGCCCAGGCCTACCTCCTAAAGATATTCCTCTCTGTTTTTGTTTCAAATGTTTTCTAGTCTTACACTGTATATTTAAATCTCTGATTTATTTTGATTTTACTTATGAATAAGACATGAGGTTTGGGGTGAGCTTCACTTTTTAGTATGTTCAATTGCTCCAGCACCACTTGCAGAAAAGACTGTGCTTCCTCCATGGAATTACTTCTGCACTTTTGTCAAAAATCAGTATATAACATAGGATTTTTATTTTGCTTTATAGTTAAATACATTGTATGAGGACTCCCAACCACAATCCTTTGGTGAAACTAATACAGAAAAAATTTAAAGAGATAATTTGATAAAAATGAAAATGAAAGCTCAATAACATGAAATGTTATTGACTAGAAATACACAGAAAATTATTCAAGATGAGAAACAGGTTCATATATATAATCTTAACCTCACTAGCTGAATTCAAACCTAACTTTAAATGAAAAACTATATAACACATCAGATGAAAGTGGGTCCTTACAATGGTTTCCATGGCTTAAATCCTGGAGGAGCCCTTTACTAGCAACAGGACCTTGGAGCTCCAGCAACTAAAACTTTGATTTCTGCATTTGTCATCCTTGAACTATAAGTAATAATTTATGTCTCTCTTTGAGTTGCTGTGAGGCTGAGTTAATAAACATGAAACACTTCACATATGAGAAATGCAGTCAATGCCAGCTATCACTAGTCAGATTCAACATAAAAAGCCTGATAATTACAGCGAAAGCTTTAAGTCAAATCTGTTTGTTAGGATGAGCTATATTCATCTTAAACCTTAAGCAGGTCCTGTACTCTAAGTTCATTTCCTGCTTGTAAAGTGGGAACAAGTGAGCAGGAGATTGTATCACCATGGTCAGTTACTCTTTTAATAACGACTACTCCTAAAATACTAATTATCATCATTGACCATTATCAATAACATCAAATGTTTCTGGAGCCCTGATGTGTACAGAAAGTCCTGTGTTGGCTGCTAGAGTTAAAAAGCTATAAAAGCAGTTGCTATGCAAGTTTGCATATTACAGTCCACAAGCAAAAGTAGGCCATTCAAAATATAAAAAGGAGGAAAGTGGCTCCCAGAGGCTTATGAGACTAACCAGGTTCAGTATCCATCAAGCCCAAATGTGGTTAAAGGGCTGGATAATTTCAACTCCAACAACTCTATTGACCTAGCTTTTAAAGACAGAGCCAACACCACAAAAACTCATGCAAATCAAATCTCTCAGCTATCCTAAGAGAAAGAAACAGAGATTAAGGAAATCTTCAGCTACAGAAGAATAACAGGCTTTGGTCAACAATTAGCATACATGAGAATTAACCATCAACAAACAAAATTCCATATGGTACATTCAAGCATCACAGTTATTTATTTCTCATGAAGATAATTATCTACTTCATAATATTATTCTTTATATTAAAATATCTATATTACTATAATATAATAATATTATATTTAAAGAATAATATTGTGAAGTATTTAATATTTGGGCTTCCGCGGTAGCTCAGTGGTAAAGAATCCATCTGCAATGCAGGATACACCAGTTCAATCCCTGAGTTCAGAAGATCCCCTGGAGGAGGACATGGTAACCCACTCCAGTATTCTTGCCTGGAGAATGCCATGGACAGAGAAGCCTGGTGGGCTACAGTCCATACAGGGTCACAAAGAGTCAGACATGACTGAAACAACTGAATATGTATGCATTTAATATTTAATAACATTATTTTGAAAGAAAAGTAGCACAGGTTGCTTGTATGCAAGTTCCTGGGACCTCTGTTCACATCCTAGAGTGTGCCAGATCACCGCCCACATCACCACTGCCTCCTGACAAGGCACCAATTTTCAGCAAATACAGAGTGACATCTTGTTGATTCAGCCCACTTTGGTGACAGCAAATACCTCCCTTGCCCAGAGAAGCATGATGACTCAGAAAAGTCACAGCCTGTGCAGGGGAGCAGTTGCTGGAACAAACCCCAAGTGGCTTAGCAAGTTTAGACTGAAAAAGAAAAGTTATTTATATTCATGTGATAAATAAGTAGCTGCAACTTGGAAATCAGTCTCCTCTTGATTTTAGAACATCACTCTCTCCATCCTAGTCTTTTTTTTTTTTTTAATCATAACAGCATTATACTTTTCCCTATGGATTACTTTGTTGACTAACATTTTGAAGACAGAAAGTCTTAGCACTGTTATTTATTTATTCATCCATATATTTATTTTCAGGATCATGTCCATGTCTTTTCAAGAAAGATAAGAGTCCCAGTAGTGTAGCCAAGATCTGAATGGCTCACTAAAGCTGAACCATTTCTGCCAATGGGAGCAGGAAAGAGAATTCACTCACTGATGCAGTGCAAACCCTGAACCATCCTGAAATGCTTTGGTCACCTGAAATGCCCACATGTTTGCTTCATTTGATTTGCACCAGCCTGTCTCTCTGTTCTCTTGCCACCTAAATGTAGTTCATGAACCCAAGGAAGTGTTACCCGAACCAACTCAGAGCTAGAAGGGATGTAGGAAATAAGACCAGGATAGCTGGTTTCCCTGTGAGGTGAAGGGGTACTGTTTGTTTTGGTCATTTTGAAGAGGGCTCAGAAAGCAAGAGGAAGGACCAGTTTCAACTGAGGGACTGTGGGTGTTTTATTTCAATAGCATCCCAGGGTCTCCCTGGTGGTTCAGACGGTAAAGAATCTGCCTGCAATGACGGAGATCTGGGTTCGATCCCTGGGTTGGGAAAATCCCCTGGAAGAGGGCATGGCAACCCACTCCAGTATTCTTGCCTGGAGAATCCCATGGAGAGAGGAGCCTGGCGGGCTACAGTCCACGGGGTCACAGAGTTAGACACGACTAGGCGACTAAGCCCAGGGCTGTCCACAGGTAAATTTCCGTGGGTCAGTAAGACTTACACTCTTGCTCCTGGCTTCATCTGGAATTACTCTGAATGCGAGTTTCTCCCACACCTCCGATTCTAATTACAAATACTGTCAGAGAAGGAATAGGAAACTGGAGCAAAATTCAGTGTGGACATCTCAGAGAAGAAGGGAGGAAATGGCCCAAATGAAAGATATAATGTCACTGGATGGTGGAGGAAAAGGTTTCTCTGAAGAAAAAATTTTAAATTGACAACACTTGACTTTGTAGTTGAAGTTGCAAAGAAGAGACCTATGAAGCATAACTTTAAACATACCTGTGTGAGAAGAACGGTACATAAATAGTTTCATAATCCATCTCCATTTAAAGAATATGGATAAAAAAGATAGTGCTACATATACACAATGGAATATTATTCAGCTACTAAAAGAAACGAAATAGGGTCATTTGTAGAGCTGTAAATGGACCTACAGTCTGTCATACAGAATGAAGTAAGTCAGAAAGAGAAAAACAAGTATTGTATAATAACACATATATGTGAAACCTAGAAAAATGGTTCAAATAAACCTACTTGCAGGGCAGGAATGGAGACACAGAAGTAAAGAATGGATACAGGTACATGGGAGGAGGGGGCCTGAGGGTGGGGCAAACTGGGAGACTAGCATTGACATACATACACTGGATCCTCAGGTGGTGTGTGGAAAAAAATCCTCCTGCCAGTGCAGGAGATGCAAGAGATGTGGGTTTGATCCCTGGGTCAGGAAGACCCCCTGGAGGAGGAAATGGCAACTTGCCCCAGTATTCTTGCCTGGAAAATTCCATGGACAGAGGAGCCTGGAGGGCTACCGTCCATGGGGTTGCAAAGAGTCAGACACAACTGAACGACTGAACACACGCGCACACACACACACACATATATATATACTACCATGTGTATGATAGCTAGCTAGTGGGAAGCTGTTGTATAGCACAGGGAGCTCAGTTCCGTGTTCTGTGATGATCTAGAAACATGGGGTGGTAGGGTAGGAGGAAGGTGCAAAAGGGAGGGGATATATGTATACTTACAGCTGATACGTTTCATTGTACAGCAGAAACTAACACAACATTGTAAAAAAAATATGCTTCAATAAAAATAAATAAAATGAAACAAAACTGAAAGCACACTTTGCCATTATGATCTTTGGTAGAGCAATTCTACTTTTCTGTTCTGACGACCACGTAAGCAAGAGTCATAGATGCACAAGGATGTATTTGGCTTAGGAAAAGTCAAGGCTGAGGTAGCACAGGTGAACAAAGAGGATATGGAATATGATTGATGCAAACAGAAGGATTTAACCTAAAGAATTTCGTTCTATGTTAAAAATAAATGGCTAGTCATGGAGCCAACTTTGAAACAATGTGAACTCTTTTCTGGTGTCTTTATAAATTGGTATAAGTCATGTGTCATATGGGAGCTCATCTGATCCTTGGTGAGCAAGGTAAACCTGAATTGAACCCCATACTTCCACTTGCTGCTGAAATTCAAAGCCATGCTAGGACCCTTGGTGAATACCTAGACAGTTTACTATCACACAGCTTCCTCTACTGCCTGGGCTCCACATAGACTGACTGGGTGCCACCTCTCATCGATCTGGATATAAACACTATTCCTGTATCATCATCTTCAGATGATGAATTAGAACTAAAGCATTTGTAAATATGTGTGATTTTACTGATAATTGGAAAGGTGGGAACAAAAACACATCATTTCTTTTTTAAGACTTTTTTTCATGTGGGCCATTTTTTAAAATTCTAAATGTGTTAGAGTAGTGTTTGTATTTTATGTTTTTGGCCATGAGGAATGTGGGGTCTTAGCTCTCTGACCAGGAATCAAACCTATAACCCCTGCATTGGAAAGGGAAGTCTCAACCACTGGACCACAAGGGAAGTCCCAACATCTTTTATTGTATTGCCTTGTCCATTTTACCACTCAAGACCAGAAGTTTCTCTCCTGGCTTTTTCTCTGAAGTACCTGTTCTTCTATTTTGCTGGCTTATGTACGCTCTTCTCCTAAAACTTGTCTCTCTCTCCTCCCCTGGTAAAAAACAATACATTCCTCCTCTCACCTCACCCATAGCAGCTCCCCTGTCCTCTGAAGTCACCAGCCGAAACCTTCCCAGCATTTATGAACTTGTTTTCTAAGCAGAAGCAGCTCATAGACAAGAATTCTGGCCCAAATGTTAGGCTGATATTTTCTAACCACATTATGTTATGTCTACATTTGAATGAAAGAAATCTGGTGTGATGATGCTGAAAATCATTCAGTTCAGTTCAGTTCAGTCGCTCAGTTATGTCTGACTCTTTGCGACCCCATGAATCGCAGCATGCCAGGCCTCCCTGCCCATCACCAACTCCCGGAGTTTGCTCAAACTCATGTCCATCGAGTCGGTGATGCCATCCAGCCATCTCATCCTCTGTTGTCCCCTTCTCCTCCTGCCCCCAATGCCTCCCAGCATCAGGGTCTTTTCCAATGAGTCAACTCTTCGCATCAGGTGGCCAAAGTATTGGAGTTTCAGCTTCAGCATCAGTCCTTCCAATGAACACCCAGGACTGATTTCCTTTAGGATGGACTGGTTGGATCTCCTTGCAGTCCAAGGGACTCTCAAGAGTCTTCTCCAACACCACCTTTAAAAGCATCAATTTTTCAGTGCTCAGCTTGCTTCACAGTCCAACTCTCAACGTCCATACATGACCACTGGAAAAACTGTAGCCTTGACTAGATGGATCTTTGTTGGCAAAGTAATGTCTCTGCTTTTTAATATGCTATCTAGGTTGGTCATAACTCTCCTTCCAAGGAGTAAGCGTCTTTTAATTTCATGGCTGCAATCACCATCTGCAGTGATTTTGGAGCCCCCAAAAATAAAGTCTAACACTGTTTCCACTGTTTCCCCATCTATTTCCCATGAAGTGATGGGACCAGATGCCATGATCTTAGTTTTCTGAATGTTGAGCTTTAAGCCGACTTTTTCACTCTCCTCTTTCACTTTCATCAAGAGGCTTTTTAGTTATTCTTCACTTTCTGCCATAAGGGTTGTGTCGTCTGCATATCTGAGGTTACTGATATTCCCCCCAGCAATCTTGATTCCAGCTTGTGCTTCTTCCAGCCCAGAGTTTCTCATGATGTACTCTGCATATAAGTTAAATAAGTAGGGTGACAATATACAGCCTTGACGTACTCCTTTTCCTATTTGGAATCAGTCTGTTGTTCCATGCCCAGTTCTAACTGTTGCTTCCTGACCTGCATACAGGTTTCTCAAGAGGCAGGTCAGGTGGTCTGGTATGCCAATCTCTTTCAGAATTTTCCATAGTTTGTTGTGATCCACAGTCAAAGGCATTGGCATAGTCAATAAAGCAGAAATAGATGTTTTTCTGGAACTCTCTTGCTTTTTTAATGATCCAGCCAATGTTGGCAATGTGATCTCTGGTTCCTCTGCCTTTTCTAAAACCAGCTTGAACATCTGGAAGTTCACGGTTCACGTATTGCTGAAGCCTGGCTTGGAGAATTTTGAGCATTGCTTTACTAGCGTGTGAGATGAGTGCAATTGTGCAGTAGTCTGATTCTTTGGCATTGCCTTTCTTTGGGATTGGAATGAAAACTGACCTTTTCCAGTCCTGTGGCCACTGCTGAGTTTTCCAAATTTGCTGGCATATTGAGTGCAGCACTTTCACAGCATCATTTTCAGGATTTGAAATAGCTCAACTGGAATGCCATCACCTCCACTACCTTTGTTCGTAGTGATGCTTCCTAAGGCCCACTTGATTTCACATTCCAGGATGTCTGGCTCTAGGAGAGCGATCACACCATCATGATTATCTGGGTCATGAAGATCTTTTTTTGTACAGTTCTTCTGTGTATTCTTGCCATCTCTTCTTAATATCTTCTGCTTCTGTTAGGTTCATACCATTTCTGTCCTTTATTGAGCCCATCTTTGCATGAAATGTTCCCTTGGTATTTCTAATTTTCTTGACAAGATCTCTAGTCTTTCACATTCTGTTGTTTTCTTCTATTTCTTCGCATTGATCTTTGAGGAAGGCTTTCTTATCTCTCCTTGCTATTCTTTGGAACTCTGCATTCAAATGGGAATATCTTTCCTTTTCTTGTTTGCTTTTCACTTCTCTTCTTTTCACAGCTATTTGTAAGGCCTCCCCAGACAACCATCTTGCCTTTTGGCATTTCTTTTCCATGGGGATGGTCTTGATCCCTGTCTCCTGTACAATGTCACGAACCTCCATCCACAGTTCATCAGGCACGCTATCAGATCTAGTCCCTTAAATCTATTGCTAATTTCCACTGTATAATCACAAGGTATTTGATTTAGGTCATACCTGAATGGTCTAGTGGTTTTCCCTACTTTCTCCAGTTTAAGTCTCAGTTTGGCAACAAGGAGTTCATGATCTGAGCCACAGTCAGCTCCTGGTCTTGTTTTTGCTGACTGTGTAGAGCTTCTCCATCTTTGGCTACAAGGAATATAATCAATCTGATTTCAGTGTTGACCATCTGATGATGTCCATGTGTAGAGTCTTCTCTTGTGCTGTTGGAAGAAGGTGTTTGCTATGACCAGTGTGTTCTCTTGGCAAAACTCTATTAGCCTTTGTCGTGCTTCATTCCATACTACAAGGCCAAATTTGCCTGTTACTCCAGGTGTTTCTTGACTTCCTACTTTTGCATTCCAGTCCCCTATAATGAATAGGACATCTTTTTTGGGTGTTAGTTCTAAAATGTCTTGTAGGTCTTCATAGAACCGTTCAACTTCAGCTTCTTCAGCATTACTGGTTGGGGCATACGCTTGGATTACCATGATATTGAATGGTTTCCCTTGGAAACAAACAGAGATCATTCTGTCATTTTTGAGATTGCATCTCCAAGTACTGCATTTCGGACTCTTTTGTTGACCATGATGGCTACTCCATTTCTTCTAAGGGATTCCTGCCCACAGTAGAAGATATAATGGTCATCTGAGTTAAATTCACCCATTCCAGTCCATTTTAGTTCGCTGATTCCGAGAATGTCGACATTTCACTCCTGCCATCTCCTGTTTGACCACTTCCAATTTGCTCTGATTCATGAACCTAACCTTCCAGGTTCCTATGTAATATTGCCCTTTACAGCATCAGACCTTGCTTCTATCACCAGTCACATCCACAACTTGGTATTGTTTTTGCTTTGGCTCCATCCCTTCATTCTTTCTGGAGTTATTTCTCCACTGATCTCCAGTAGCATATTGGGCACCTACCAACCTGGGGAGTTCCTCTTTCAGTATACTATCATTTTGCCTTTTCATACTTTTCATGGGGTTCTCAAGGCAAGAATACTGAAGTGGTTTGCCATTCCCTTCTCCAATGGACCACATTCTGTCAGACCTCTCCACCATGACCCGTCCGTCTTGGGTGGCCCCATACGGCATGGCTTAGTTTTATTGAGTTAGACAAGACTGTGGTCCTGTGATCAGATTGGCTAGTTTTCTGTGATTATGGTTTTACTGTGTCTGCCCTCTGATACCCTCTTGCAATACCTACCGTCTTACTTGGGTTTGTCTTACCTTGGACATGGGGTATCTCTTTACAGCTGCTCCAGTAAAGCACAGCCGCTGCTCCTTACCTTGGACGAGGGGTATCTCCTCACAGCCGCCCCTCCTGACCTTGAATGTGGAGGAGCTCCTCTCGGCCCTCCTGGGCCCGGGCAGCCGCAGCTCCTTGGAAGTGGGGTTGCGCGCAGAAGGGTGGCCGTGAGGAGCTACCCCTCGTCCAAGGTCAGGGGCGGCGACCGAGAGCGCCAGGCTGCAACAGCGCAGGAGCGGCCCAGAGGAGCTACCCCACCTCTGAGGCCAGGGGCAGCGGCCAAAAGAAGCTACCCCATGCCTGAGGTCAGGGGCGGCGGCTGAGAGGAGCTACCACACGCCTGAAAATCATTAGACTGGAACAAATGACTCCTCAACAGTTGATCTCATTTAATCCTTGCAAGTATAGGGATGGAGAAACTTTTCCTCTATCCTTTTGGGCTCAGTGCGAAGAACTTGCAAATTAAACAGGCAAGAGACACATTAAGTAGAAAAAGAAAAGTAAAATTTATATTGATGTTAATGTTACATGCACAGAGGCATCACAGAAAACTGAAAAACCTCAAGAAGTGGTCAGATTAAGGGGCCTATGGAACATTTTAACAAAGGCCAATAAATTGTGGGGGTGTCACAGTTGGTAAAGAATCCATCTGCCAATGCAAGATGTGGGTTTGATGCCTGGCTCAAGACAATCCCCTGGAGAAGGGAATGGCAACCCACTCCAGGATTCTTGTTTGGATAATTCCATGGACAGAGGAGCCTGGTGGATTACAGTTCATGTGTTGCAAAGGAGTCACACACAATTGAGTATGCACATGTACAATAAATTCTGGAGAAGTAAGTAAACAAAAGAAGAGGGATTTGGGTTTTCTAAGGCTGATATATTATGTGAGAAAAAATATATATATTAGAGAAACTGATGCTAAAAACTTGGTCTCTGTACACCAGTGCTAAACCAAATCTCAGAGATAGAGTTTTGAGTGAGGTAGAAAAGAATAGCTTCATTGCTTTGCCAGGCAATGGGGGACACAGTGGACTTGTGCCCTCAAAAATTGTCTGTCCCAACCTGGAGGGATTTGGTGAGGTGTTTCAGGGCAATGGTTCAAGGGCAGGGTTATTGATAAGGATCAATTGATAGGGACTGGATTCCTTTAATCTGGCCTTAGGTGGTCTCCTGATGAGCTGTGGTTCCTGAGGTTCTCAAACTTTGACCTTCTCTCTGGGATGAAGAATGCTTCCTCAAGCAGTTAACATCTTCCATTTGTTGGTGGTTTTATTTCTGCAGTTGAGCTCAAAGATACTGTTATGTGTATCCCTTCAAGAAAAGCTATGACAAACCTAGACAGTGCATTAAAAAACAGAGACATTACTTTGCCAACAAAGGTCTGTATAGTCAAAGCTATGGTTTTTCTAGTAGTCATGTATGGATGTGAGAGTTGAACCATAAAGAAAGCTGAGCACAGGAGAACTGATGCTTTTGAACTGTGGTGTTGGAGAAGACTCTCTAGAGTTCCGTGGACTGCAAAGAGATCAAACCAGCCGATCCTAAAGGAAATCAATCCTGAATATTCATTAGAAGGACTGATGCTGAAGCTGAAGCTCCAATATTTTGACCACCTGTTGTGAAGAGCTGACTCATTAGAAAAGACCCTGATGCTGTGAAAGATTGAAGGCAGGAGGAGAAGGGGACAACAGAGTATGAGATAGTTGGATGGCATCACAGACTCAATGGACGTGAATTTGAGCAAGCTCCAGGAGATGGTGAAGGACAGAGAAGCCTGGCATGCTGTAATCCATGAGGTTACAAAGAGTCGGACACGACTGAGTGACTGAACAAAAAATCCCTTGAAGGGGAACTAGGACCTTGCCCCACGGTCGCACAATTGTTTCTCCACTGCTCCTCCCTTGTCTCTGCACACCCTCCCTGATTAGCAACTGTTTGAACCTGCCCTTTGAAACTCAAGAACTCAAGGAAGTTCAAGAAACAGGGGACACAAAGAATTTCAAGCCCAGGAGCCCCATAAGGTTCTACTCAGTTTCAGAACTAATGGAAACAAAATGTTATTTTAGTAAGGTTTTTCTTTAGGTGGACTCATCTTGGTGCCGGCTCTCCAACTCTGATGATAAGATTTGCTATCCTCATCTTGGTACAAGGTTTTTGGGAAGGAGTAGTTTGTGTGTGGTGCTCAGTCATGTCCAACTCTTTGCAGCCCTATGGCCTGTAGCCCTCCAGGCTTCTCTATCCATGGGATTTCCCAGGCAGGAATCCTGGGAAATCATTCTGGTGAGTGGGTTGCCACTTCCTCCTCCAGGAGATCTTCCTGACCCAGGGATCAAACCCACGTCTCTTGGGTCTTCTACACTGTCAGGCAAGTTCTTTACCACTAGCGCACCAGGGGGTAAGTTTATACTCTGCTTTTAGGTAGAAGGGTGAGGGCAAAGGACTTTTCTTGGATGTGCTGTTTCTCAGTTGCTTTCAGTTCAAAAAAATCAATATGCCAAAGTAGCAAATTTGGGGTGGCATGTCCTGATCCCCTTCACAAAATAGTGAAGTGTCTTTATGCTCACTTTACAGATGAAAGCTCTAAAGCAATAAAAAGCTAGGAAATTTCCTCAAGATGGCTCTGGAACTATCTGGAACCAGGATTTAAACAAGATGAACAAATATTTGAATGGAAGTATTTGGAAGCAACATCATTTGGGATTAAACTTTAGCAAAATGCTGTGAAATGCAGTTTGACACATATAAATCAGCCAATCTCATTTTCCCCTTATTGTTGTTTTGAATTTTCCCAGGAGTTCTTTTTTCCCAAGGTTATTTACTTTAACCCTTCTATCTGGAACCAGGCATCTCATTAAGCCCTTCTTTCTGTCTACGATATCAGTCAAGGGAATTCCTTGATGGTCCAGTGGTTAGGACTCCACGCTTCCATTTCAGGGGCATAGGTTCTGTCCCTACTCAGGGAACTATGATTCTGCGTGCTGCTAGATGAAACAAACAAACAAAAAAAGATATGAGTCAAATAAAACTATGCAGTTAAACAGGATTAAAAAAAAGAAAAAGAAAATCAGGTTTAAGATATGACTTATAAATATCTAACCATTCATGGTGGTATCTGATGATTTCATTTCTCTTTTTTCTTCTTTATCTTTTTTTTTCTTTTTTCTGAGAAAGGGGAAAGAAAGAAGAAGGAGTGCTGAAGGAATGTTAGAATATTATATCACTAGTTAACTAGAACAATTTTTGGTTTTCATTATGTCTATTAAGCCCTCATCCTAAACATAGCCTTCAAACTTTCTATTCCAGAATTTATACATTGTAGTGCACTGATTGGTTCAGACGTCTTCCTCTATTAAACTGTACTCTTCTAGCACAATTGTTTTTCAAAAAATATTTTTGGAATAAGGCAATAAGTATAAATGCAATTTTAGTGAAATTACGAAAGGAAGTTCCTCAATTTTCCTCTAGAGGCTTGATATTCAACCAAAGTTGTGGACTGAATGAATCAAAATGAGTCAATCTTGAATTGGGGTTATTAACATCTAGCTCCAAATGGAGGAGGATTTCTATCTCACAATGTTTCATTCATGTTTCATTAAGTGTTATCCACTTACCCGCAAGGGATGTGAGCTCTCATTATTTGGTAAGTTTTTCTCTAATACTCTGTTATATGCTCCCAGAGCCACAAAAACTGTGTTGGTTGGGTTAGAGTAATTTATTTTCACAATTTCCTTGATGGATGTGTAACTCAGAGGTAAAGTGAGCTGCCCAGTTCATCCCTATGATTATTAAAATCATGCTCAGGTTTTCTAGAAAGAGCATCCATGCTGCAAGCCAGAGTACCTGGAGCATAACTGATGAGTAACTGAAATGTATTGAATTAATAAATCAACAAGTTAAAGAACAAGGGGTTTAAGTCCTAAAAATACACATACTTTTCCCTTCATTTAAGCTATCAGCCTTATCCTCCCTGAAACAGGTAAGAATTTGTCAATCAGAATCAACTCCCATCTTTGACCAGATGTGCAGGAGAGGAATGGGTACTTCTCTGAGTGACTTTTTCTAAAACAAAGGTCAAAATATTATCTACCTAAGGTGCCCCCTACCCTGCTTTCTTAATTTTTTTTTTAGCTGCATGACTGGGCCTGAAGGATTTTAGTTCCCCAACAAGGAATGAAACTTGAGCCCCTGCAGTGGAAGTGCTAGAGTCTTAACCACTGGACCACCAGGGAAGTCCCTTAGTTTATCATTTTTAATTGTTGCCAGTTTCTTTGATTTTGACTCCAGGTTTCTCATCAGTGAAAACTTGCCAGTAAGTCTCCTTCATGGGGAGATTGTTCATCAGAGGAGGACATGTACTTTCTCTACCTTCTACAGAGCACCAAACAACACCTGGGCCACCCCAATGCTTATAGAATCACAAGGAGCTCTCTTACCCTCAACTGATTTTCTGGGCTAAATTGCAAGGGACGCAGAGTGATTTAAGAAAATGACAAGGCTATTGATTAGAACGTTCGCTTCCACTTCACAGCACAGGTGGCCAAGTTCAGCTTCCTCTGAGCACCACTGCCTTCTCCCTAGGGTGTGCCCTTGTCTGCATAATGCGGCCTCCCAAAGCATGACTGGGAGAAAACGAATCAGAGAAGGATTCTGAGCTGATGTTGTTCATCACTGACTGTGATGAACCTTTTCCAAGGCTGGGAAAGACAACCAGGAGACAAGGTTTCTCCAGGAGAGGAGGAGCTGTGCTCTCCTTCCTTCCCATGAAATCTTAGTCCAGCCCTTACCTCTATTTTTTAAAATTTAGAATGATGCTGATTCTTGTCCTGCATCAGAATAGTCATATTAGATGCATCAGCATAATAGGCAAAATTTGAGGCAAACATTTGGCTCTGCTCAGAGAAGCCACATTTATGAAAGCCCAGTTAACAACAACTGGCCATTGGGGGAGGCAAGGAACGCAAGTGAAGAGGCCCATGTGGGATGAGGTTCTGTCTACCTTTGAGAGAAGGATGAGAATGCTTCAGAGTCTGCAGGGAAATAAGTGCTGTGCTATCCGGCCTCAGGGGCCACCCCGTCAGGTCCAGACACACGGGCAACACGTCAGCACTTCCACCTGTCTCCAAAGGCACCCTCTTCACAGATGCTATGACTCCAATAGCTTCAGTTTTTATGTTTCTTTAAGAATAGATGCATTGTTATTATCTTGAAATGGAACACTAGAAACACATCACTTTTACATCTCTCCCTTATCTAGAGTTGAAAGTATTGCAACAGAGTTCTATTTCTTTTCTGTAAGAAATCACGGCAGGTGACCTGGAGGTTTCCCCAACGCGAAGAGTCAGGGGTTTGAAGGTTTAGCTCGTGAACTAAACGTCCACACTAACCATCATGTCAGTTTGGAATGACCTGCTGTTGGAAAATAAACTGCTCTAATAATTCAGAGAGAACACTGAGTTTTGTCAAAAATCTGTCATTTTCAATGAGAATGAGGATGACATTTAAGGAGTCATTCTGCTTCTTGCTTTGCAGATGTAGTTTCTGACACTGCCTATAAAATGAATCTGTGGAAGTAATCAAGACTATCTAATACCCAATGATGAAATAAAAGAATCACTCAAGAATTATTAGTTTATTTTGTTTTGCTAGATACTCATCAAAAAAAGGTTCCAACCTACTTTATTGATAATGGATGTCATCTATTTGGACTTAACTCTTTAATTTCATTTCTCAGAAACAAGGCACATGATTCTCTCTGTGAAAGTTCAATTACCAGCTGAAACCACATTAGGTTTTTAAGCTACTGAATTAAATTAGGTGCTTTGAAACAGTCATTGACTAAAGAGCTTAATGTCAAGCTTTGAGAACACAGAGACATTTGCAGTGAATCAATAGTATTGGCAAAGCTATCTCCTGGCTTGCCTGCAAATAGTGAATCGCAGCTCCTATTTTTTGAAAACTAATTTGTTTTCACACCGGGAGTAAAATTGCCTCTTTTTTTCCCCTCAAATGTTCATCTTAAGAAATTAAATCTGAGAACAGGGAGAGGGCTATATTTTAGGGAAAGAGGCCACCAAACAGCCTCCAAACCCTGAAGCGGAGGCAGTGAGGCCCTCTTTGTTGTTCCTTTTCTTCAGGCTCCACCCCTAAGCATGCAGACCTTTCTGCTCTCAGAACCCACAGCCCCATCCTCCTCTCCCTCAGCTTGGGGACTCTCTGTGTCTTCTGGAGGAGCATGTGTTCCTTGATGTTCTTCCTAGGCATTCTGTTTCTGTTTTCAGATTATACCCCACCCCCATCTCATTTCCTGCTTCCTCCTAAACCTAACTTCCCTGAAGGTTTGAGCCTTTGAGGAAACCAAAGAATGATTTGCAAGCCAGTTGCACTTTCTGTCTTGCCTCTAAATTGTTTAAAGGCAGAAAATACAAAGGGACAATATGCATTTCATATATACCACATTTTTACCATATGCCAGCATATATGCCACATATATACCACACATTTTTACATATATTGGCTCATTTAAACTTCCTACAACCACATGAGAGAGTATTATCTCCATTTTATAAGTGAGAAAACTGAAGCTTAAGGAGATTAAATTATTTGTCCAGGTTTTAAAAAATATTTCAAAGTAGAAGTAAGAATTCAAGTAAAAAAATCTCATCCCCAAATTCATCTAATTAATCACTTCACTAACCTTTGCCTAATGATAAGTTTTCTGAAGATAAAATAATGTGGTTTTTTATTTTACGTAGATCTACTGAAACAGCAAGGAACTTCAGAAAGAACTGCCTTTTATTTATAGTTATGTGGAGTTTAAAGACATGATTAGTCCTGTTTCCCAGAGAAATATAGGGAAAAGAACTTTAACATGGATATAATAACATCCAATATTTTTTTGAAAATTAGTCTTGACTTGCAACTTTTTGAGGAGAGGGTTAACACTCTTATCTCCCCTCAGAAATGCCTAACACATTCCCTGTAAATAGCAAATAATAAATAGTAATCTATATTCCCACCTGTAAATAGATCTGGGCAATTGCTCAGTGAGGCTCATATGGGGCTCAGGGAGGAGGTACAATAACTATCTTGGGAAAGCAAATCTTTAAATATTCACTGCCAGAAAACCTTGTGCTTATCTTGAAACACTAGTGCTTTTTTATTTTAGGAGGCTTCTCAACTATGCTGTTGATTCATAGGTGGCGCTAGTGGTAAAGATCCCGCAGGAGACATAAGCGACAGGTTCGATCCCGCATCAGGAAGATTCCCTGGAGGAAGGCATGGCAACCCACTCCGGTATTCTTGCCTGGAGAATTCTGTGGACAGAGAAGCCTGGCAGGCTATAGTTCATAGGGTCACAAAGAGTCAGACAGGACTGAAGCAACTTAGCATGCATGCATCATGGTGTAGGTACCCCACTACTTTCTTAGGGTAGGTAGTCTGGTATCTATCCCAAGAAAATTCAGGTATAGAGTGGCAAAGCATAGAAAATTGTGACAACCCTTTAGAAAAGGGACTTAAATATATATATATCAAATTTGGGGGTGCTTCCCAGGTGGTGCAGTGGTAAAAAATCCACCTGCCAATGCATGAGATACAAGAGACGTAAGTTCGACCCCTGGGTCCCTAAGATCCCCTGAAGAAGGAAATGGAAACCCACTCAGTATTCTTGCCTGGGAAATCCCATGGACAGAGGAGCCTGGTAGGCTACAGTCCATGGGGTTGCAAAGAGTAGAACACACATCAGAATTTATTTTTAAAATCCATTTCCTTTAACTCAGTAATTCTACTTCTAAAAACTTTAGCCCTGATGGTCTTTTTTGTTGTTGTTGTTCTTGACGGTCTTTTGATGAGTCAGCTTTGCTAAGCTGCAGTCCTCAGTTATTCATAAATACTTATCCAAGTGTTGCCATGAAGGTTTTGTTTGTTTGGTTTTGTTTTTTTTTTTTAAGATGTGATTAAAGTAAAAAAATAAATTGACTGCAAGTAAAAGAGATCATCTTAGATAGTCCATGGGGTCACAACGAGTAGGGCATGACTGAATGACAAATACTTCACATGTTTTATTTGGTGGGATTTTTAGGACTTTGAGCCCAGAAGACAGCATCTCAAGTAACCTTGAGAGAATTTCTCCAAGGAGGTGAGGGGAGGAGCCAGGTTATATAGTAATAGAAGTTTTGCAACAAAGGGCAGGTTATTGTTAATTAAAGAAAACCCAGGTTAAGGAATTTAATACTTTTCCATGTATGGGAACATGCAGGAGTTTGGGCTTACTGAAATCATTCCTATGATATGAACCTCAGCTTTCTGGTGCTAGTTTCTTTGTGTTTTCACACCCTGAGTTTTCTCAAGGTTCACCAGCTCAACATCCATGGTGGCTAATAATTGCTGATGAATGTGACATCCTTTGTTTACTGGTAATGGAAGGAAATTTTCCATTTCTCACCTACAATTCCATACCTGGCTGGCTGGCCTCCACAGGGTGAGCCAGATCCTTACAATAAATCCCTTGGCAAACATGTCCTACTGCTTCTGCTTCATAGGGTAAGCCCTGGCTGATACAATAAAAGAAATAATCTGAAATTTGTAGAACTTTCACATACTAAGGTTACCATGAGAGCTTTTTTATAATAGCAAACTTAAGTGTGCCCTAGTGGCTCAGAGGGTAAAGAATTTGCCTGCAATGCAGGAGACCCTAGGTTTGATCCCTGGGTCGGTAAGATCCCCTGGAGAAGGGAACAGCTATCCTCTCCAGTATTCTTGCTTGGAGAATTTCACGGACAGAGGAGTCTGGCGGGCAGCTACAGTCCATGGGGTCCCAAAGAGCTGGACATGATCTAGAAACTTATGAATTCAACTAAAGTAATTATGGCACAGTTACTTGTTGTATTTATATGTCTGGAAATTTTGGTAATATCATAGGAAAACTTATGTTTAATTTTAAGTTTAAAATGCAGGATAGAAACTATAGGGAGGATGGTCCCAGTTATGTAAAAGTGTATCCAAAAAAAAAAAGAGCCTAGAAACAACTTGTAGTAAGAGAGGTTGTCTTTGGGAGGTAGAACTATGTATTATATTTTAAACTGAGACAAAAAGAAGAAATTTTAATCCTTTAAAAAAATCTAGGAGTTTATGCTGTGCATCCTTTCAGAATTAAGGATATATCCAAATATACATAATTTTAAAACTAGTGCTTTATATTCATGGGCCTTTTTCCAAGAAATCTAGCACTTTAAGATTTTATGCAATGTTAATATATTCTTACATAATACATAAACTTGGATAACTTTATTGTAAATCTGGTGAGGTACTTTATTCTAGAACCAACAGCATAAATAAGATGAAACCAGAAATCATTGTAAACAAAGGGATGAGGGCTCTAAAGTTTCAAGTATCAATAACTTGCTTTTATTTAAATCACACATTGTGATACATTCTGGAGAGTGCTAGGAAAGGCTTACTATAACTAGCACAACCCATCAGAAAAACATACACATAAAAAGCACAGAGAAGATTGTTACTACAATTCTGCTTGCTGAATAGTTGCCTGAAATTAGATTTTGAGCTAGACATCTTTCTGTCAAAATGAACCATAATTTTAGCAGATGTTATAATAGGAATATATTTAACACTTGTGTATCTGTTTCTATGCAAAAAAAAAATATATATATATATATATGACAAATGTTTCTCACAAACCCATGCACCCCTCACCCCCACCATCTGCATGTGCACACATCTGAATTCGTCTTCCCTCTCTTAATCTAAAAATCAACAGTTTTTGTCTCTAAAAATCAACAGTTTTTGTTAGAAAAAGAGTCAAGAAAGAAATAAAAAGAGATAGATGGAATCATGATAATAGACCCATGAGATTTTTTTCAGCAGTTAAATCTGATTGTGTACAGAAATGAGGTATAAAGTGAATTTTCTGTCTTCTAGGATTTGTCCAGCAGGGATAGAAACTCAGCAATGTGCCTTAGTTCAAGCTTCCACATTTAGTTATTGACCATCTAACCTCTTAGCACGTCTTAAACATGCTTTATACATATGTTTAAACAGACATTGAGTCTAACTACTACAGCGGAAACCGTTGTTTTATATTATGTTGCATTTTATGTGTTAAGAACCCATCTTTTCTTTTATATCATGAATGTATGTACTGTGAAAATACACGTGTATATTCAGAAGGATAATGACATTTCCATAGGTTAACTTTGAAAATATATACTTGAAAGTCACAAGAATGTGGATGCCAAATACAGGGTCAGTGGCTTTCCTTTTCTGCTTGCCTTGTGTCTCTAGATCTGGAGTGCCTCCAGATTGTCAGATTTGAAAGAAGTCAAACTTCGGAGATTCTGAGGTCAGACGGCAGGGTTTACGTGAGGGACATCCTCCAATATGTGTGTGCACCTCCCTTCCCCACCCTCCAGGGGGTAAAGAGCTTCTTTGGAAAAACAGAACATGCTGGGGAGGCATGCTCTTTAGCCAACAGTCCTGAGTGCTATGAGGTTACAATCATAACTTCATACAGAAATGCTGGAAGAAGTCAGTAAGGTTTGGCAATGTGCTGTGGGCATATGAGCTTGTTAGGGAAAACATGTAGTGACTGTGAAGAGTTGATGACAATTCTGGATCCTCTTCTTTGAAGCATCTGTTTTCATTTATATTCAGTTGTTCATCTGCTATTCATTCAGGAAGGATTTTTAGTAGCTTAGATATATATATAAGCAGTTGAACAGTTGAATCTATATGGAAAGCTAATAATATAGTCAATGAGAAAAAGTTAAGGCAGAGTTCACTGTATATGTGTGTGTGTGTGTGTGTGCATATGTATAAATATACTTGGCAATTTTCCCTTTTAATTGTAACATGACTTTTATTTATACTAGAACTAATTATGAATAATAATGTTGTTAGTTTCTGAGGCAAGTGGCCATTCAGGTCTCTGATTCTCAACCTAAAGTTTTTATGTTCTGAAGGAGAGCAGTTCTGTGCCCAGAGAAAATGTGGTTTTTTTTTATCCTGAAGCATTAGATAAACTCTCTTTTATCTAAGGCACTGTTTTTATGTGAAGGCAAGTAAGATTATTGTATTAGGTAGAATTCAAAATTCATTTTTAAATAAAACTCTTGGACCACTTCAAGTTATATCCTTAGACTCTAGGGTTACACTTGTCATTCACTCATTCATTCTTAAACAGAATACCAAAGGCACGAAACATGGAAAGAAAATAATTGGTAAATTGAACTTCATTAAAATGAAAAGCATTTGTTTGTTTTAAAAAAACACCACTAAGAAAATCAAGGAAAGCCAAAAACAGGAAAAAAAAAATAGTCATGACACACATGTCAGAGGAAAAACTGGTAACCAGGATATAGAAAGAACACTTACAATTTAATAACAAGAAGATACACAACTCAAAAAGTGCCAAATTGTTTTCCAACTTGGTTGTACAAACCCCCACTCCCACCCTGCAGTGTATGAAAGTCAAGTTACTTATTAACTGTGTGATCTTTGGTCAGTCACCACACCTCGCTGACTCAGTGGTACAAGAACAATGCAAAAACAGTTGCCATGAAGCTCCCTCCAAGAAGTGAGGTCTTTCCCCCAAACTTTGGAACCTGGAGGGCCTTGTGACTTGCCCAACAGAAAGCTCTAGAAATAAGGCTAAGCTAGTTCCCAGCCTGGGCCCCAGGAGGTCTTGAAGCTTCCACTCTGCAGTTTTTGGAACTCAAGGGGTTCCATGAACAAACCTGGGTTACCAGGTTAAAGAAGAGCCCTGATGTCTCAGCTAAGGCCTTTCTAGACCAGGAAGCTTCAAACTCACTTGTGATCACAAGTTCATGTCTCTGCCAGATCACCTAGACCAACTTAAGATCAAGAACTGGGCAGTGAAGCCCTGTCCAGTTCACCATCTACAGAATCACATTTGGAGTTGATAGTATAAGCCGATAATTTTGGAGGTGGTTTGTTAATCACATAATTGATAGAGATACCTCACAGTGAGATTGGCTAGCATAAGAATCTACCTAATAGGACTGTTGGGAGATTTTTTTAATTAACTTTTTTATTGGAGTATAGTTGATTTTATAATATTGTGTTAGTTTCTGCAGTACGGCAGAGTCGGTTATACATACACATATATCCCTTGTAGACTCTATTCCCATATAAGGAATAGAGTTGCAGAGTATTGGCTAGAATGCCCTGTGCTGTACAGTAGGTCTTTATTAGTCATTATTCTTGGGAGTTATATTTTTTTTTCTTTTTAATTGGAGTATTCTTGGGAAATTTAGATGAGATCATACATGTAATCCTCTCTGCCCAGAGTACTCAACTACCTTAGCCACAATAAGAGCTATTGCTATTATCATAATCTTTATCTTGTGGGGGAAGGAGCTTTTTCAAAAGTCTGGCACTTCATGTGACTAATGTTATAGCCTATGAAACTTCCCACTTTGAGAAAAAATGTCATTATGAGCTATGGTGTAGCCCTTCTATAACACTGGCTGAAAATTACTCTTCCTGACAAGGAAAGGGGAGGCACTTCAGAAGATGGCTGTTTAATGCAAATATGTTGTTGCTTAAGAGAGGAAGAAACTTTATGTTTCTTCTCCCTATTAGTCTATCAGCTTATGCATGCACGCTAAGGAGCTCCAGTCATGTCTGACTCTTTGTGACCCTAGGCACTGCAGCCCACTAGGCTCCTCTATCCATGGGATTTCCCTGGGAAGGATATTCGAATGGTTTGCCATTTCCTTCTCCAGGGGGTCTTCCTAACTCAGGGATATAACCCTGGTCTCCTGCATTGCAGGTGTATTCTTTACTGACTGAGCCACCAGGGAAGCCACTATAGAGGCTGATTAAACACTAATTCTTTTTAAATCTTCCCTTTAATTTTTTTTGCATAATTTTCAAAATTTTTACAAAGTCTTTCTCAGAAGTGCATTAACTGTTATACTAACAAGTGTTAATGTAGTTCCTGTCTTTCCCCGAAAGGACTATAAAAACTGCAAGGCTTTTAGGATTTAAGGCATGGATAGAAATACTCAACCCAGGTGTTTCTAAATCACCTTCCACCATCTCAAACGATGCTGTACTTGAACAGGTCTGGCAAAATGTCTTAGAACGTCGTCTGTGTTTGTATCAAGTTATGTTAAATCCAGAATAAATGCATACAATAAAGCAAAGCCTACTGACATATTTATTTTCAGGACACTTCTGTCATATGAACTTTATAATCATATTTGAAAATCCAGCTGTAGAAAGGTATGTGTACTAGATGAATGGCTGTTGGTCATTTGCCAAACCACAAAATTGAACTGCATATAGTAAAGAAAAATTACAAACCAATGTTGGAGCAATTCATCCTTTCAAGTCAAATTCTTCAATTAATCACCTAATTTCTATCAATATCAATATAATAACCCTTCTAACACCTACTAAAAATAAAAATGACTACCACATTTTTCTGAAATCTTGCTAAAAGTGATTTCTGGCTTTTAAAAGCCTTGTCTAAAGTGTTTGTATAAATATAAATGTCCTCTGTGTCCAATGTAATCAATTTTCCATTTTCAGTAAATTCCAGAGAACTCTGCCCTCTGCAAGAAGTGTTGGCTGGATATCCTTGTGGACTGGTTTTACTAGCAAAAGTGTTCATTACAGAGGAATGTCTCCATGTGGGATAGACTTCAATTCCAGGAAGGCGACAGGTTCAAGCGTAAGTATTATTTCTCCCCAATTAGGAACAAAATTGTGTTTATTAACCCCAAAATACATTGCTTGAGCCAGAATTTATGGATCTGCATAACTGGAGTAATTTTCTTTTTAGGCTGAGACCCTTTCTGGTGGTAGCCCTATGCTTTGAGCAAACATCTGAACCAGAACTCTAAGTGGTTGTGGTTAATGCATACATCGCCGGAGATCTTTGGCAGTTCAAACGTGCAGCACATAAAATCTCTGCCACTTTGAGACCCAAGACCACTTGGGGAGATATTCTCTGTTTTAAATATAGTCATAAAAATGAAAGTGAATTTTATTTGATGAGAATGATGTGAAAAAAAATTATACTTTAGGCATTTGAGGAGTCAATAAATGGGCTGAATGGAGCCAAGGCCTATTACATGTGGTCTAAGGAAATGTGTTTACAAGATGTGAGTGATGCAATTAATAGAATGGATCTAGCGCTGCCAATGCTGTGGGCTCTCAGGCTAAGTAAATGGTATCCCCATTATATTCCCCTTCTTTCCTTTGCCACTGCTTTCTCCTACTCCACTGAAATGAGTGCCATGGTGCAGCTTAGACTATATTATCAACCCAGGAGGAGCAATCTTAGATACAAGGACTCAATCTGTTTTCTCCCTGTTGCCCTAGCTTCTGTGAACACTACCAACCCTACATGTGTGCTCAGTGGCTCAGTCTTGTCCGACTCTTTGTGACTCCACGGACTGTAGCCACCAGGCTCCTCTGTCCATGGGATTTCCCAGGCAACAATACTGGAGTGGGTTGCCATTTCCTCCTCCAGGGGATCTTCTCAACCCAGGGGTTGAACCTCCGTCTCCTGCATTGGCAGGCGGGTTCTTTACCACTGAGCCACCTGGGAATCCTTACCAACCCTACAGAACTATCCCATTTGCCCTGACCAGCTTTTTCCTAGTTTTCACTGTTGAACTACATTTTAATTCCTACCTCTTCAGCCCATGTTTGTCCCTTTCACTACTCTGGTTACACAGTCCTTTACATTTGTGTGGACTTAATTGAGGATGGGAGGAAAGTAAGGATGGGTGCTTTGTCATATCTGAATATTTTTCTAGTAATCTTGCCCTAATTTTGTATTTTTGTGTGGTAAAGTCAATGAAAATATTTGAGTGAATGAAGCACGTTTTCTATTCGAAGAAAGCATGTATTTCCCTGCCCGTGGGCCCTCCATTCCATTTACCACGACAGAGGTATAGGTAAGTTATAAACCCACATGAGGAATATGGGTGAGGGGCCATCAGCAGGGGTTTTCATGAGCTGGTGGAAAATGGAAATCAGATGGACAAGGGTGATGCTGCAGGAAGGAAAAGCGGAGGGTGAAGGTCCACCTACTGAGAGACTTGCTGCTGAAGAAGGGGCTCTGGGTTTAGCGGAGGAGCTCCCCTAAAACATCCGAGTGCAGCAAGGGAAGGGAGACATGGGGTCCCAGAAATGAAGAGGCAACCCGGGAGAGGGACCCGGGAGAGTCCAGGACGAGTTGGATGGAGGAGGCCTAGAACGCAGCCGGCCAGGGTGGGAACAAGAGGATGGGACACTCCAAGTGGGAAGGTTCTAGGAAACAGAAAACACAACACAAGAGATTAAAATAGTGTATAAACAGATTAGCAGGATGGATACATAGCACTCAGAGTGCTAGTTCTTCCTATTCCATAATAGGTGGTCTAGAGATAAGGTCAAAAGTAGACCAAATGAGCAAAAACTAACCAGATTATTTACAAATACAGTTAAAACACCAGAGAAAGACTTAAAATAGTCAAGATTTTTTCCTCTGGGGAGTGGGGCTTGGGTGAAGAGCTGTAGGGATAAGAAGCCTCAGCAATTGTCTTAATCTAATAAAAAAAATAGTAAATACAATGACATCATAATATAATAGTATAATAATATAGGTATTGATACTAATTAGTAGAGGTCTACAAAGTGAATATATTCAATTATGGCAAGTGTATACTTAAAAACTCCTGTAGAAGATATAACTTTTGTAGACATAAAGTCATAAATAGACACCAATTACCTTAACCATTGCATATCTTAAAAACTTATCCCAAGGAAATAATATATACCATCAAAAATTTACATGTAGGAAGACTTATTATTGGCACTTTTTCTATTTAGGAACTTTATAAACCAGTAAAATGCGCAATAGAGAAATTATTTAAAAGATTATGGGATCATGCCCAGCACATTGAAGAAGGCCAAATGATTGTTAAACTTCTAGGACAGAATAGTGTGAAAAATCCATATTTTGCATTCAGAAACATAATGACATGGAAAATGATCACTAGTCCCATGAAAAAATTAAAATTATATCTGAAATATAATCTCCATTTTTAATAAAAAATGAAGTCACATGAATGTGCACAAGTCACACAAGTCACATGAATGTGCACATAGAGCTATAAAAAAAGATAACACCAAAATATTAACAAAGTTTAAGGTGCTTTTTGTACTTCTAAAAATTTTCAAAATCAGAATAAAATGAACATGTGGTACTTTGAAAATGTTAAAAACAGAGAGTGCTATATAGTAAAATAAAACCATAAAAGATTGTATTTCTTACATAGTCATTTTAATAAGAAGCATGAAAGTTGAAACTATAATAAATATTCTTATCTAAAAAATTTGAGTTTGCATATTCTTTTTGACCTTAGGGTAGAGGATGTTATTTGTAACTCATCCAAACTCATCTTTTAAAATTTAACAAGACAGTTCAGTAGTCTATTTTTACTATAAATCTATCTTGAGCAAGAATGTTGATAACCTGAAGGTTAACATATATTCATTAGCATTTTTTTACTAAGTCAGAGAACAACATAATCCAAACAGTCTTATCCTTTCTCTAAACCTAAAAAAAAAAAAAAAAAAGGCAAAAAGTCATGGACTACCTTTTGAACTTTTCCCTTCAGTTTCTCATAACAGCCTTCATTTTCCCATGAGTACAGTACATTCTTAAAGCTATAAAGTGTGAGAACATTATCCTGGAAGCAAAATGTTATTGTTAAACTACCAGATATATTTTAACACTGACTACTTTATAACTTTGAAGATACACTGAAAACAATTTAAAAACACATGTCTCCTTTAACTTTAGCTTTTACAACTTAAAACCAACTAAAACTGGACTAAGAGGGGAAGAGGTAGCAACTTATCTGAACATTCTTATGACCAGCTCTTTTTAAAATGTAATTTTTTGTGTGTTTGAGCAAAGTGCTTTCCTGTGTATTTTCCTACTCCTCCTGATTCACTTTCCTGATAAAATGGGAAAGTATAGTTGTCACAGGGTTTCCCCAGTGACTCAGTGGTAAAGAATCTGCCTGAAATCGAGGAGACACAGATTCAATCCCTGGATCGGGAAGATTCCCCTGGAGAAGAAAATGGCAACCCACTCCAGTATTCTTGCCTGGGAAATCCCATGGACAGAGGAGCCAGGCGGGTTACAGTTCATAGGGCTGCAAAAGAGACATGATTTAGTGACTAAACAACAACGTATTTGTAATAATTCTTTACATCCTAATCTTAAACATTAAAGGCTCACTGTAAATTTTTCTACATAAACTTCAGATTTTAGAAGCCATTTTAATTTTCTGTTATTGTTGTTAAATGATGGTTTGGACCTGAAAAGTTAAGAACAATTGATACCTTCTATGTTGAAGCTAATTTGCTTGAGTTGTATACTTATATCTTTTACATGTGTCTAAGTATTAGGGTTAAGAAATCATATGTATCAAATAGTTCTTGTCATGAGAAAATAGTTAAAGAAATAAGGTTGATTTTTCCCAAAAGTTACACATAATTTTCTGGGTACATCATTATACCCATAAGGTCTCTTAATAATAGCAGTGTACTGTTTCATGGCAGTGAAAATCCACAAGGAGACCTGTCTTTGCAAGTAGCTTCCTTCAGCATCTTAAATGCTGTGACCACATACCTTCCTCTGTGGGTTCCACATGGCAGCTTTTCACTGAGGCACAAGCAAGTATATCAACTCCAGAGCTATACCCTCACATCACACTGTACAGAGTTAAGGGTCTTTTCTGGTAGTTATGGAGGCAAGGGAAGGAAACTCGTCTTCCCCAGAAGACCGAGCTCTTTGCCTACAGTTGGGTGGGCTGCTCATCTGTCAATCAGCACCTGGGAATCAGTAGAATGAGTTATAAGGCAAGTGGGCTTATACCTGAAGTCATTTTGCTTGAGGCTTATAGTTGTCTTAGGGCTTCCCTGGTGGTTCTGTGGTAAAGAATACCTTGTTAATGCAGGAGACACAAGAGATGCAGGTCAGGAATATCCCCTGGAGAAGGCAATGGCAACCCATGCCAGTATTCTTGCTTCGAAGACCCCGTGGATAGAGGATCCTGGCGAGTTACAGTCCATAGGGTCGCAAGAGTCAAACATGACTTTGTGAGT
Organism: Dama dama; assembly: GCF_033118175.1. Taxonomy (NCBI): domain Eukaryota; kingdom Metazoa; phylum Chordata; class Mammalia; order Artiodactyla; family Cervidae; genus Dama; species Dama dama. The sequence continues at coordinate 16,165,258 of NC_083709.1, read as the reverse complement.
AAACAACAGCAACATGGCTCAGAAAGGGAAAGGATTGTCACCCACCAGGAAATTTGGGTAAATCCCCCAAAGAAAGCTAAGCATGAAAGCAGGCAGCTAATGTGTCTACGATCCCCATCACCATTAAGTAGATTATTCCACATTAATAATTATACTTCTTCACTTTTCAGAGAAAACAAACAAAATGAAAAGACAAAAAACAACAACAAAAATCCCAACCAATTCTATGGTCTTTAATTCCAAAATCAAAATGAACAATGTCATCTGTTTTTGACTTGAAGATAGGCCCCAGTTGATGAATCCGTGCACAAAGGTTGCCTTTTGATGTCACTGGGAGAACAGAGGAAACAGGGCCAGTCCGAGGACATAGCAGAGACCATCTTTAAGCAGTCCTAAGAATAAGGGCTGTAGTTGAGTCTTTTAGGAGAACTTTGTAACACTACTGCCAGAAAACTGATTGCTATTATGAAGCAACTAAATCATTTTTTGAGGTGGACATTATACTAAATCGATATCAACCAGTATAAAGGAGCCCAGCCAACAAATCCAAATATTTATCTGAAATTATCTGTTGGATGTTATTTATCCTGTTGGACCCATTTGGAGATAGGGCTCTTTGAAGTGACTCCATGGGACTGCTGTCAGTGCTCTTGGGTGATTATCACTCATCCAAGGCAGAAACACCCTTTCTTCCTTATCCAGTCAGTATTTCTCTTTTCTGTCCCTTCATCTCCAATGCTCTTTACCTTCAGCCTCATTTCTCTCCTGGACCCTGTAAGCATTCTCTAACTAGTACCCCAGCCTCCAGCTTTGTCCTCTTCTTGTTCCCCCTCCAACACCACCAGGGCCATCTTCCTAAAACAATATTCTAGTCCTCATGGCTTCCCATTGTTTCACAAGGTAAAGCTCCTTAGGATAATATAAAAGATTCTACCTCTTCAGCCTCAGATGTCACCAGTGGTGACTATTTTCATTGGCAATTTGATGAAATGCTACTATAAATACTATGAATATCCTTATAAATTCTGTCAATACTTACGAGGGAATTTATCTAAGGTATATGCTGTGGTGTGGCATTGCTACTTCTTAGGACATGCACATCTTACAAGCTTTTCACCAAACTACCTGCCAAGTCATTGTACTGACTACACTCCAATCAGAGTTATTTAAGACTTTGTTGACCACAACCTTAATAAAACTTAGTACTTCTGCACAATTGACTGTAAAATTGCACAATTTTGCACATTGACTGTATTTTTTTTTTATTGTATATTGCTCATTCAGGATGTCTTTTCTCGGTAACTCATCTTTTGTATTCTATTGGAATATTTATTTAGGGATGTTCTTTTTACATGCTGAATACTAACTTGTTGGTTATTCCTACTGAAAAAAATTCTGCTTTGTCATCTCACATCTTCTTTTGATAGATTGAAATATTTTTAAGTGATTCTCAAATTTTTATTTCAGTGGTAAAATCACATGGTAATAAGTCATATAAGAATAAAATTGACAAATGGAGAGGAAGGCGTCAGCTGGAAGTCATGGGGGACGAGTGCTCAGAGTTCCTGGGGCTCCGCTCAGGGTTTCTGTGCTTCCTACCAAAGTCCTCCAGGAACTTCTGGAACCTCCACGGGTTCCACAGTGCCCAGTTTGAGAACCAGTACCCTAGGGCAAACTTCTCTTCACAGGAGAAGAAACCAAGCTCAGAGGTTGAGGTATTTGCCCCAAGAACCCTGGTGGTGGCTTCCTCCACCACCGCTATCAGGAAGGAAATGATGGGGAAATATGCCTGCATAGTGGCCTTGGTCTCAGAGGATGGCCCTCCTCCAGCATGGTCACTCCTGTAGTTTGGCTCCCAGGTGTGTGCAAACCGAGGGCTTCAGCCAGTGCTGCTCCAGAGTGACCTTCCACCCATGGCATCTGTGTGGCCAGCTCACCTCTGCAATCTCAATCGGCTCCACTGTGGACATTTTATGTGACATCAAAGGAGAAATGTGAGTGCTGGAACCACTGTCTTTGCACACTCTGTTGGGGAAGATCAGGCCTCACAGAGTGGGTGAGGTGGAGAAGGAGAAAGTAGAAAATACAGATGTGTAATGATCTGGCCATTCTCCATGACCCGCAGTTAGGTCTCTTGCCATTGAGATGGAAGGGGGTGCTCCAGGTTGCAGGTGCATCTCCAGTTGGTACGAAGCAGCTGAACAAGCCCTGTGGAGGAGCCTGGGCTTGACAGTCAAGTCAGAGCCACCAGCACTAACTCATACCTCTTTGAACTCATCCTGTGTTTTGTCCATATGAACATCTCTATCATCTTGAGAGGCACAAAGGGTGTTGGTTCGGAGCTGTTAAAGCCCTTTAACATTGACAGCATTTCCACAGACAGGTCCAGACAGTTGCCCCTCAGTATACATACCTGGGCTTTGTGGGCAGACATCCTGTGGGATGGCAGGGGGTGGAGATGGGATAGCGGGGCAGTCATGAGCCCCAACCACCTCTCCTGCACGCACACTATGGCTGCCCACACTGGCCCGAGTCCCAGTGCCCGATTCTCATTCCCTTCCAGATTGGAATGCCTGCTGAGCTGTTTCCTCCTTCTCAGTGAGATTTCTGGGCTCTGCCATGTCTATGGTTCCCTTTACCCATCACTTCGTTTCCTGTTTTGGCTAGTTAAAGCCAAGCCATTTGTGCAGGAGGTGTAGGATGCTGGGGTGCTCAGCAAGTACCTTCCAGCCGACACATTTGCAGGGAGGGCTACCTTCAGCATGAACCACCAACCCTCCAGGAAGCCACCATCTTTCTAGTCAGTAATTCAACTCCCATATGTCAAGTTTATATTTTCTTTTATGACCTGTGCAATTTGAGTTAAGAACTATTTCCACAAAGATAATCTTTTCCAGTGCTTCCCTAACGTTCATATGCATATTTTTAAATGCAGATTTAGTTCACACGTGATGCTGGTGTTGCTGCTCATAGACCTCACTTTCATTTCTATTTCCATATTTATGTCTTTAATCTACCTTTAAATGATTGAATGGTATAAATTGAGGCTCTAATTTAATCTCCCCCACCCCTTGACAGCCAGGCCTTCCTAAAACTATTCACTGAACGTGTAACACATGCTCAGTCATGTATGACTCTGCAACCTCATGGACTGTAGCTCTCCAGGCTTCTCTGTGCATAGGATTCTCCAGGCAAGAATACTGGAGTGGGTTGCCATTTCCTTCTCCAGAGGATCTTCCCAACCAAGAGATCGAACCTGTCTCCTGCATCAGCAGGCAGATTATTTACCACTGAGCCACCAGGGAAGCCTGTATTCACTGAATAGTCCATCCTTTGCCCACTAGTCAGTAATGCAGTTTGTCATCATCTTTATTCTATGTAGAGTCTGGTAGGAAGCTCTGTACTCTGCTCATTGCAATAGCCTATTTTTCTGCCCTGCAATACCATAACCTCTTAGCAATCATAGTTGCTGTTATAATTACAATAGTTTTGTAATAATTTCAAATACCTTATAGGAGACCTCATTAAATAATAAATAAATGTTTAAAGCCAAAATAATGACAATGTTTTGTGGAATTAAAACATGTGGAAGTAAAATGCAAAACAAAAAAGGCTTGAGGGATGAATGGACATGTAGTTATAATGTTCATATACTATACTTGAAGTGGTATAATATTACTTGAAGGTAGCCTGTGGTAAGTTAAAGATGTATACTGCAAACCTGTAGCAACTATACACATTATAAATATAAAATATAATTAATAAGTCAAGATAAAATAGAAATATTAAAAAATACTCAACTAATGCAAAATAATGCATAAAAAGAGATTAAGAAAAGAACTAAGAACAAATGGGAAAAAAGAAAACAAATAAGGTGGTAGATTTAAACCTAACCATGTCCATAATCAAGTTAAATGTAAACGATCTAAACACTCCAGAGATTTACAGATTGCATGAAAGAGCAAGGACAACATATATATTCTCTTCAGGAAACCCACTTCAAATACAGATGCAGATACATTGAAAGTAAAAAGATGGGGAGTAATACCATAATAATACTTTCTAAAATAAAGTTGGAGTGTATATATTAAATCAGACAAAGTAGATTTCCATATGAGAGAATACTACTCAAGATAAAGAGGGCCATTTCATAGTGATAGAAGAATAAATTTTTCATGAGGAAATAACAATCCAAAGTGTTTATGAATCTATGTAACAACAGATTCAAAATACAGGACAGAACTGAAAGAAATGAGAATTTTTTGCAGCCTTCAACTACAGTTATAATTGGAGATTTCAACATTTCTGTTTCAACAACTAATAAACTGATCAACTGGATGTCATTAAAATTTAAAACTTCTGCTCTTTAAAAGTACCTAGTTAAGGGAAATGAATTTGAGAAGTCAGAGAGTAGGAGAAGAATCTTTGCAAAACAGGTATTCAACAAGGGACTCTTACAACTCAGTAGGAAGACAAACCACCCAATATAAAAAAATAGGGAAAAGAATTGAAGAAACTTTCACCAAAGAATATACACAGATAGCAAATAAAGACATGATACTCAACATCTCACAGAAATACACACTAAAACCACCATGAGGGGGACTTCCTGGTGGCTTAGTGCTAGAGAATCTGCCTGCCAATTCAAGAGACAGGTTCAATCCCTGATCTGGGAAGATCCCACATGCCACGGAGCAACCAAGCCCGTGCGCCACAGCTATTGAGCCTGTGCTCTAGAGCCTGGGAGCTGCAGCTACTAAGCTCACTTGCCCTATAGCCCATGCTCTGCAACAAGATAAACCACCACGAGAAGCCTGCGCACTGCATCTAGAGAGCAGCTCCCACTCACCACAACTAGAGAAAAGCCGGAACGGCAATGACAGTCCAATACAGCCAAAACCAAATAAATAAATAAAATTGTTAAAAAAAAAAAAAAAAAAACACCATGAGGTACCACACTGTCACCTCCTGTTTACTAATCACTGGTGAGGAAGAGCGTCCTACCTTAGGGTGATGGAGATGCCTGATCTCAGGACAGGTGAGATCTCTTAACAGTTTCTAAGTTAAGTGTGCTCACCACCTGTGGGAGAAGAATGCTGCAGGCCAAGTGGGGCCATGTGAGGGCTGCACTTCGAAAGTGACCAGCCGGGGTCACACACCCACCAAGAGACTGACAAAACCAAGTGTTGGTGAGGATGTAGAGCAAGTGGAACTCTCAGACTGCTGGTGGGAAAAGTAACAGGGCACAGCCACTTTGGAAAACAGTGTAGCAGTTTCTCATAGAAGTTAAACATAACCTATCACATGACCCAGCCATTCCATTGCTAGGTATTTACCCAAGAGAAGCAAAAGTGTATTTTTAAATAGACTTGCATCCTAATGTCCACAGCAGCTTTCTTCATAACATTCCCAAACCAGAAATAACCCAATGTCCATCAACTGATAAGTCATCTAGAAACTGTGGTATTTCCACACAATGAAATATGGCTCAATGATATACGGGAAAGAACTAATACAACATGAGTGAACCTCAAAAGGAAAATACTGTATGATTACATTTATGTGAAATTTTAGAAATGGCAACATTAAAATAACTGAATGCAAACCAGTGGTTGTTAAGAAAAGGGTGGAGGTGGAGGACTGGGTACAGAGGGGCATGTTCTAGATCTTGATCAGGGAGGTAATTACATGAACGTAAAAACTCACTGAATTCTGTTAACTGGTGAATTAATTTAAAACATTTGTATGTAATTAAAATTTTTTAACTTATTTTTGGCTGTGCTGGGTCTTCTTTGCTGTGCACAGGCTTTCTCTAGTTTCAATACATGGACTTTTCATTGTGGCAGCTTCTCTTATTGCAGAGCATGGACTCCAAAGCATGAACTTCAGTAGTTGTGGTACTCTGACTTAGCTGCCCTGAACTTCTGGACCAGGAATGGAACTCTTGTCCCCTGCATTGGCAGCCAGATTCTCAACCACTGGACCACCAAGGAAGTTTTATTATATGTAAATTATTCCACAATCAGGCTGATGAGAAAACAAGAAGGAAAAACCCTCAAGGCCTTAGGGTCCTACCGTCAACAAACTACCCCAAGTCAGCTGCAAGCCCTCTGGATTTTTGCTTCCTCTTCTTTAGGTCCTTAAGAATTTCTTTCGATTTCTTGTGATAAATATTTAGTGCATTTCCTCCAGAATGTCTGATGGTTTCTTGCAGGAGTTTAAAAAAAATTCTTTTAATATCTTGTCTGTCATATTGCTGCTTGCAGCAGCAAGCAGAAATTTTTTTTTTTTTAGTAAAAATTCTCTGGCTTCTAGTGCTTTAAATTAGACCTAGATAGTTTTGTGCAAGCTTTTAAAAATATGGTAGTTTCTAAAAATTGCTCACCTTTTTTTATTGGGAGAAACTTACTGCAATAAGGCTCAGAAATATTAATGCTTTAAGTATGGGAAATTATGTTAAAAATTATCAACTTATAAATTCATGCTACATATTATTTTCCACGCTTAAATACATTACCAGATAGAGCAATATGACATAACATCTAAATGACTGATGTTAAAGTGAAATTAAGATGTCAGATTCAGAAATCAGTAATTATGATGCCCTCCTTTATCTTAACACCCATCCATAATATATAATTCAAAGAATTTATGCATTTGGGAAACTTATTGAATAAATGCTTTTTGGGGGGCTATACTGGGTCTTTGTTGCTGCCATGGGCTTTTCTCTAGCTGAGGTAAGCAGGGGCTACTCTCTAGCTGTGGCGTGACAGCTTCTCACTGTAGTGGCTTACTGCAGAGGAGAGGCTCTAGGGGCTCAGACTTCAGTAGTTAAGCCATGTGATTTCAGTAGCTGTGGCTGCCAGGCTATAGAGCGCAGGCTCAGCAGCTGTGGCGTACAGGCTTTAGTTGCTCCGCAGCATGTGGGATCTTCCCAGGTCAGGGATCGAAGCCATGTCTCCTGCAACGGCAGGTGGATTCTTTACCAGAGCCATCAGGGAAATCTAAGTGCTCTATTCTTAATTTTAAAATGTTGAGTTGAATATTTCATATTAAAACATTTTTTAAATCAAATAATTTTTGTGATTTGTGAACTTCAGAGATAAATAAGACATACATACTGTACAGTCCCCATTCCTACAAGTATTAGATGTAAAAACCATAATCAAATGAGTATGGATTTTGAAAGATCCCCTCCCACCCCAATAAATCTCATGTTCTCTGTGTCACTACTGCTGTCTTTTATCACTCTTTGAGTGAGTAGGGTAAGAAACCTGACATTTACACTAGATGAACTTGGGAATTGTTAAAAAGTAAAAATTAAACCTATAATGTTATTGGATCTCAAAAAGTGTTGTAGTTTGTAAAATTGACAAGGTTCATTTACACTTTAATGCCTCCCCAAGTGCCTGTCAACGATGTAAAGTTGTAGGAATGAGTAGCATGAAATGCAGCCTCCAAAGTCTTGAAGTTTTATTTTTCAGGGAATGTATTACATGTTAAAACATGACATTACAAAGTGTTAGAGTGAGACAAACAAACAAATGTAGAGCCACTTTTTCCAACTTAATAGTCCTGAGTTATGCCTACAATTTTCATAGAATTGCCATTACTTCTTATTTCACCTTATGAATTCTCAGTGTTTCTATCTGATCTCTATCTAGATGTATTCAGAGCACAGTATAGGTAGGGCCACACCAGCTGCTGACGCCTCTGTGGGCAGTATAATAAATACCTTTCATCCCACTTAGGGGAGAATTAAGGGGATGGAGTTCGTGAAAACTCTAGTTAACTGCGGGTTTAATTATGTAGTTCCAAATAATCTCACCAGGAGTCCCCTTCCTTACTTTCTTAAGAACTTCAAATGGCTGGTTTACGGTATCAAGCTACTCACCAATTTACCTAAGAGGAAAAAATTTTCTACTATTTGCAGGAGAGTTAGAAGAAGAATAAATAATTGCTCTCTCTTCAATAACTTCAATGAAGTCAAATTTGCTTTCTTTTCCCCCAAAAATTACATCGTCAAAAGTAGTAAGATTCTTTTTAAGTATAAACACATGGTGTTCTTATGAGTTGTTTTCATTAATTCCTGTGTAAGTTTGTTGGATAAAAGTATGAAAAAATTTGGATTCCAAATTCCACTAGATAATATGACATCTTTTATTATATTTTCAGTAGAAATTTATATTTAGCACACTTAATGTATATTAGGAAATTTAAAATGTTTAAATCTTTTCATTGGTATTCAGGGCTTCCCTGGTGGCTCAGTGGTAAAGAATATGCCTGCTAATGCAGGAGGTGCATGTTCTATCCCTGGGTCAGGAAGATCCCCTAGAGAAGGAAATGGCAACCCACTACAATATTCTTGCCTGGGAATTCCATGGACGGAGGAGCTTGGCGAGTTACAGTCCATGAGGTCGCAGAGTGGACACAACTTGAGAGACTAAACAACAACAACTGGTATATATGTATACTACATAAAGGAAAGAGGGGGAAAAAAAGACCATGAGAAGACAACTTCTCTTTTGTGCAAAAAAGAAGATTCCAAAACATTTCTTTTTAAGACTGGAATTCGATTTTTCAAAGGGAAAATAAGGTCCTATGTTTCATAGGAAACCACCTATCTTAACAAAAGGTAAAATACCAGCATATAAACCACAAGGTGGTGCTACAATTCCATGCCTACAGATACTAAATTTTTAGAAGTTTCATTGATAAAGTGGTTTCTCATAATCTCTTGGTTTATAACTTTGTGCAATTGAAAAAATAAAGCTAAATGGATTCATTAATTCTAGAAATATTTACTGAAACTACTAAATTCAAAGTTGTATGCTAACTTCAAAAGTTCATAATTTAAACATATGATGACTACACATGTTCCTGTATTAGAATAATAAAAGTATTTTTTAGGTTACTTATACTTAGAATTTTAACTTACTATTAATGTTTCACATGTGGCAAATATAGACTTACATTATATAAATACATGAGTAAATAAAATAATTCATCTAGTTATTTAAAATGAATTCCAGTTTTCTCTAATTTAAGTTCATCTAAGATTTTTTTCTCTCTCAAAAAGAACATAACTTCTCATCATTTAAAAAACAAACAAACAAAAATACTCATTGTGTATCTTGTAATACAGAATGGCCACCATCTGTGTCTGAGCTGCTGGTCTTAAAATGTGTTACAGAATAGAGTACTAAAACACTCAACACATTTTCACAACTGTCCAACTTGCTTCCAAACACAAAAGGAGAATCATGCCGTGACTTCCTCAACATTAATTGAAAATGTGTTGCTGCCTTTTGACTGCACATGAAACAGTTGTATCTTTGTTTTATTTAAATTTCAATGAGTATTTTCAACTTTTCATTACAACATATTCGTCAGTACAGATGGCAAGATGGTATGTATGAGAGCCTCCTGGGGACGACATGCAAGTCCCCGGTGAAGCGTTTCCAACAGGATGTAAACCATGGTCCTCAAGCCTGTACTTTAAAAAACACATTATTTAGCACACTGCCAACAAATGTCGACACAAAAATACAGTGCTGGAATGACTTCACACTTTAAAAGAAGTGTACTGGCACCTTAGCTGTCCTAAGAATAGCAAAACAGTAAAGCAGTATAATCAAAGCGCAAAAATATTTAAGTATTTATTCAATATGGAACCAAAAAGCGAATATACCAAATGGAATTCAAATTCTAATAAGAACATTCCAGTGTATTAAAATTGCATAGAGAACTCTTTAAAATATACAACATGTACAGTAGCCAAAGTCCTAGAGAAGTTCATGCAGACAATTCTATAATTAGTGATTTGGGCATTTCAGTAACTCTGCAGTTTCTTCAAACCTGAAATATAATAAATAAATAATATATTAAGTAAATAACTAATCCATAGTGAGGTGTAGGATTTAGGTTGCTGAAATTATGCTTTTGAGCCTTAAATAAACTTCAGTGCCCATTTATAGGTACAAGTACTGTTAATAAGTATACTGTGGTCAGAAGGGAAGGTAAAACAACTAGAGTCAATTTTAAGTCTTTAAATCGCGGAACATAAGTTATTTCAGCACATTTCAAATTAAAAAAAAAAAAATTATAGTTTTTTAAAGTAGTAGGCTCCATGATAATATTACACAATTTCATTTCACATTTTATTTCAACTTCTCTTTAAAAAATACACATAATTTATATTTGTATTAGATGAAAGTATCATATTCAGTATTATCATACCAACAACTTTCTGAAAAAGATTAGCAACACTTTAACAATACTTGTATGTCCCCAAACCATTCATCTACATACATAATTTAATAGTTTGATAAAGTAGTTATCAAAAATAGATAATTTCTGGATTAACTATTAATATCAACCAAAAATATCACTGCACTCTATAGTCTGCAATTAATTTCATTAACAATGTTTTACATCGCTTGTTGGAAACAAAAACAGTGACTCATCTCACAAACACATAACTGTAGGTAGATTTATTATTCACTAGAGTCTTGAAGTAAATTCCACACCTGATTGAGAGACCTTCAAGGTTTGAAACACACATGTACATTCTTTATATACTGTAATCCAACACAATTCCCTATAGAGAAATGAATCTCTGTTGCCCTTTTTGGTTACTTACATTTTTTTCATCCTTTCCATTTTCTGCATTGTTGTTTCCTTTAATTTAAAAAGCAACAAATTTAGGCAATTTCTCAAAGTAAACCATAATCCAAGATGGACCGTGAACATATAAAACACAGTCTAAAACACTGCATTAAGTACTGTTTATTTATCACAAAGAATTTTTATGAGATTAAGATTTATAGTTTCACTATTTTTCTTGCCAATGGCATCTATAACTAAATCTAATGCTTACTTTTTCTGACATTACAAAGGAAATCATGTAAGTGGTTGCCAGATTCTTCTTACCTCTGAGAACTCTTTCAAACCACAGTAATTAACAGTTGAGGTTCTGGGAGTTGAATCTGATGACACCGTACTATAACCAGAGGACAAAGGAATATTTGCATGCCTTTCCTCTTTGCTTTTTCTATCTGTGGAGAAATTAATTTTTAGATTACCTTTTCCTTTCACGGGGGAGTCAAATATCTAAAATTTTATGTATAGAGGGAAGGAAAATAAACATCTCAATATAAAATGGCTACTGGTATAGGTCTAGATGAGTCCTTAATATTCTTTTAGGATAATGACCTGCACATGAAGATCTAGATGTTAAAAATTGGCCAATAAAAATCAAGAAAAGTAATATTATCTTTATCATGATAGCAATCAACTGAATATACAGGTTAATGTATTTTTAAATATAGGCTACTGACGCATGAATATTCTTTTCTTAAACTGACTGTATATACTTCCTAAAAATCAAGAAACATTTTACCCTGAGTTGATATTTATGGAAAAAATTGCTTAAAATTCAGGGTTCAGATTTATTTCTCTATATAACTGAATAACTTTCCTTTTCCAGTATCCTGATATTATTCATTCAGCAAAATGATGGCAAGTCTTTCCTACAACTGAATCAATTATGGAACACCATAGAAAAGACAAGTCTCTGTCCAATCAATTCCATGAGCCCTGCATTTTTAGTCATGGTACATTTGCAAAAACAAGGCCAAAAAAAAAAAAAAATCAGGTACCCATTTAAACTATTTTACAGTTTACCATAAGCCTACACAGACAATCTTTGTATTGTGGAACACAGTATTACCACATGAGGACTTTAGTCTCCCACCAAGCCACAGCCTCTTGCCTGTTTGCTCCACTCCTCTACTCACTCATCAGCATGAACTTCAAATAAACCACCCCCAACCCAACATAATTCTAAGATCAGATTGGTAAACTGCTGCTCTCAGCATCAAAAGAAGTCAAACCCTCTTCTTCCAGGTAGCATGTATAGGTTAGATATAATGTATAAGCTTCATAAATTTGACTCTTAATTGACCAGGGTCAGACTAAAAATTTTTTGAGACAAGTATTCACCTCATTCCTAATCTATAATTCATGTCAGACAGTGGTCTGTCTGCTCATCACTCAGAGTCCCAGCGCAGGTCTTAAACTCGGTTATGTGTTTAACTAACGGGTTAATAGTATGTGCTGCAATATGTTATTTAAAAAGTTTAAGCCCAAATAGGCAATATCGAACTTGGCAAAGACAATGTTTGCAAATAGCAGGCATTCAGTATTCTTGCAGTGCATGAAAACTTGATTTCTACCATAAATATTTACTGGGGACAGAAATACAGACATTATGCTGGACAGACCATAAGATAAAGTTCTTGCTCTCAAGGGTCTTGGAACTGAGCTTAGAAATTTGTTGAGTAATGAATGATAAAGAGAAAAAAAGTCAACTTTTACCAAATCTGAAACTTGTAGTCTATAATAAATTTAGTGCCAGAAACAGCATCTCTAATAATTGTACCTAATAACCTAAACATTGAAATTGTTCTCTGTGCAATGAAACTGGTATGTACACTAAGTATGTACTGCTGAAAAGAAAATGTCAAAGCTAATTTGCCTCAATTCAAACATGTCCCATCATTCAGTAGCTATGTGGCTTTTGGCAGTTTAATATTTAACCTCTCTTCCTCATCTGTAAAATATAGATAATAAAGCACTTGTTTTGAGAATTAAATTTTTATTACTATAGCTTCATTATGAATTCTCAGTTGGAAAATTATCTCTTCTGCAAATATGATTATAACATGAGACAAAATTTAGACCTTTGTCTTTTCAAAAAGTGTAAGAATAATAAAAAAAAAAAAGCTATCACCGAAAAGCAGCTTAGAAATCTTATCCCTGCTGTTCAGCCACAATGGAAATGCCAGTAGCCAAAGAAGTTAAGGGACATAGAGATTTGCCCTAATTTTAGGTCCTTTACATTCTATCATCACTGGTGAACTGCTGAAATATAAGAGGTTGTAACACATTACAGGTTACTGACAAATGTGTTTTTTTTTCTTTTACATATATTATTCACATATGTGAAAGTTATTATGTATTAGGCACTCAGTCATGTCCAACTCTTTGTAACCCCATGGACTGTAGCTGCCAAGCTCCTCTGTCCATGGGATTTTCCAGGCAAGAATACTACAGTGGGTTGCCATGCCCTTCTCCAGGGGATCTTCTGACCCAGGGATTAAACCCAGGTCTCCTGCTTTGCAGGCAGATTCTTTACCATCTGAGCCACCAGGGAAGCCATTCCTGGTGAAAGTTATTACTTAAGTTTAAATGAGAAATTACGGAGGCCCATTTATTATTCTAAAGCACTTTGCAAATAAAAAAGTAAAACGCCTCTAAAAGTTTGCAATTTTATAGATTGGAATTTATTCCACTACTATATGTAAGTTGGCTTTTCTAGCAACTCTTGACTTATCTATAAGTTCAGTATTTTTTTTCTTCTTAGGAGTTTTGCAATTTCTAAAAAAAATAAGGTTTCGGGGATTAAAATAATCAAATACTATAAAAACATTTTTGTGAAATCTCCTAATCATATCACCAATTCCAAGACACCAAGAGCTCACCTGGATTGAGACTGTCCATGTCACTACTGGAAGCATAGTCTTCACTCATCTCATTAAACTCTACATATTCATCATTCTGAAATAACACACTTTAGTATTTAGAATAAAATGAAAAGATATGTTCTCAATTTATATTCTTACTGCATAACATATATAGATGATATAAAAATGCTTAGATACTTTTATTTTATTTACAAGCAAAACATAAACATCTCTATATATAAAAAATGATCTTTCAAATGTGGAAGGAGATAGAAACCTTTAATCTACTTTTTAAGAAGGAAAGATAGACAAGGACCAGAAATTGATACAAGTTTATCAGATTATCTTACTGGATGAAGGAAAAAGCAAGAGTCCCAACAGGCACCACCAAACGGGCTGTGTCCAACTAGGACTTCATTCCAACTAAACACTTCCCAAGACCCAAAACAGGCTCTTATTTAGCATCCCAAAGAATATACACATAATAATGAATAGAAGTACTTTATTATATCTGAGATACTCTGTAGAAGCGAAGGAAAGAAAATACCTTTTTAGATAAAAGCATTTCTGTTTCGAGAAGAGTGACACGACTCAGAAGATTGGCCCAGGTTTTTTCATTCACCATCACTTTCCCTTTCATTTTTTCTTCCAAAGATTCTAATCTACTTTCTATGCAAGTCAGTTTCTTAAGCTTTTCTTGGCATTCAGCAAGCATAGACTGTAATGCAGTAACCTCAGGATTGACTTTTATATCCTAAAATGATAAAACAGTATCAGTTAGGAAAATAAAACTATAACTAACTCGCTTCTTATAATTAGGAAAGCTAAGAGGAAATGACCAAGAAATGAAAGTACACTGAGATTGTTCCCTTTGCTATAAACAGGAAATAAGCCTAATGGATATCTGGTGGCTTTTAAATGGCAACTGTATACCAAGATGCAAGTCACAAGGCATAAAAGACAGAAAAAGGAGTTTTAACAGAAGCAGTAATGACCAGACACTGTAACAGGGTCTGTGACCACAAAGTAACAGAAACGATATTCACAGAGAGAGGGAGAGGGCACAAGGGACAGCGGGGCCCCAGAAGGAAAACAAACGGGCCGCAGTGCACCATTCTCCTCCATTCATCAATATAGGGAGGAGGTGGGAAAGAACCTTCCCTACAAAGCAGTCTATGTCTCTCACTAGATTGTGAAGCTTGATTTAAGAAGTCCTATGTCTTATTCATCTCTGCATCATCTCTCCTAGTACTCTAAACATGAGGAGCAAATAATATCTTTTTAATTATATTCAGTAAGACTTAGTGATTCTTAAGTAATGGTAACAGGTCATGATCAATAGTTTAAAAGACTAGAAATGTTACAAAGGTTAGATGCTTAAATAATCATGTACATCAAAGCAAGAAATACTGGCATCTGTTCAAGAAGCCCCAAATTCTTACTTGTTGCTCACAGTTAATGTCAGAAACCTGTAATTCAGGAATTGTTATTTCAGCAGCCTTTAAGTCACAAACATCAAATGCTTCGTTAACATCTGTTTCTGTATCTTCAGGAATGTTAGCACCATCTTCATTGTACAGGTGTCGGATCACCACAGCTTTCTTCTGCATAGAGAAAAATACATCAGAGATGCTTCCATGTTCTCTTCCACAATTATTCTAAACACACACATAGTAATTTTTCAAAACAAACATCCTATTTTCCATTTAAGATTTATAGAAGTATAAATTACCATATATGCATATACCAAATGTTACAAATTTATTAATATTTTATATGTGATGATAAAGTTGTGGTCATGATTTTTAAAAAGCATTTTTATATTTTACAAAATATTGAAATAATCTAGTCAATGATGTCTGTGACTTGTTTCAAAAAGGTTTCAATTTGGGGGGGAAGATGTTGAGAGAAGTGATCACAATTAAGATAAAAGAAGATTAGCAAAGAGTTGACAAATTGCTGAAACTCTGAATGAATACTTTGGTAAATTTTGAGATGATCCATAAGAGGAAGTTGTTTTTAAAAGGTTAACACACTATTCATGTATATAGATAATTGAGCTGGCTTTATGAGTAGAACTCATTACAATGTTTTTTTCTATTAAATAAACCACAAAACATCAGACCCTCAATAACAGTTAGAAAGGGAAAGCATTGAGAGGAAGGCTTTAGGTGAAACTGCACTTATGCGGACTCTCCTGCCTACTTCCTTTCTCTACAATCCGCACATGTGCAAGGAAAACTCAGCACACAGGACACAGAAGTCACAACCAGCGCCCCAGAAAAGCGTGGCAGAAGGAGACAATTTGCTTCAGCACTGACTCAACTTTTCATGTAAGCCAGTGTACTTACTGACTCCAACTTCTCTAAATTGGAAGAATTTTAATACCTACACAAATTTGTGATAATTTTGATATAATTGATAAAACTTTGATGGATAACAACGGAAATTTTAAGAAAATTAAAAACAAGTCTAATGTCTTAAAGTTTTGTATCTTTTTGTTAAGATAATTTAGATCATTCCTCAGCCCCACACTGAAATAGAAGACTGAAAAACATATTCAGTTGTATCAACTCAGATTCATTAAGTCCTTACAGTGTACCTAATACTGTGCTAAAAAAGCACAATGAAGATTTGAAAAATCTGGGATAAGAAATTCCTTGTTTAGATAAATTCTAGTTGGGAAAGGACTCAGGACAGTTACATTTGTTTTCACAGGGCCCTCATTACCTGAGACAGAACAGGCAGAGTTTTCTTTTTAAGTTACTGACATAGGAGCCTTTTTCTTATAGTTAAGTGTCACTACATTTTATAATGGAGTAAAGTATAAATAAATTCACAGGTTCTGTTTTTATAACTCATATTATGAATTGGGGAAAAATAATTCCCTGAATCTTACTTCAGCTAAAATATACTCAAATCCTGTATCTAATGACACATTGATTGTTTGTCTGATAGTCTATCCTTCAGTCTCGATGGGTTTGCCCCAAGTGGAAGACAGCTGAAAGCATATTTACCATTATAAACTAATATTATGGCTTCATTTTCCCTTGGAGATAGAAAAACTATCCCTGAATGCATAGAACTCATTCAGCCACAGCTTCTTGAAGCAGACAAGGGCAGGGAAGGTATCTTCCAACAAACAGAAAACATTCAAAACACCATCCCCAAACCAGATTATAGATTTAAGGACTATCAACCATTGGATAACCCACATTCCTGGTACAGAAATATGAATGTATATAAATCAAGACCTAGAACTAAAGCGGGGGCCTTTAGGAAGATTAGATACATAATTAAGAGTAAATGTTCACAATCACAAGAGGTAGAATTAGGGATTAGAAATATAAAGAGAAAACGTGTTCAATTGTACATTTCTACCCTCTTCTAACTTTACCAATGTTCCCAGATAATACATGATATGTATTGTGAAAAATCCTTACACTCTAATGTCTGAGTAGAATGTTTTTCTAGATGCTAGTCAGAAAAGTGAACATTGTGTGTTGGATCAGTTAGGCAGGTAATTCTTAACACTAATGCGACACACTGTCTTTGCACTGCCCCACCTTTCCTGAAGTCATAAATCTGCCAGTGACATCAATGCCCACAGGTTCAGTAGATGTCTTCTCAGCACTTGAACAAGGTTCTGACTTAGCAGAACTGGTTTTTTTTCTTTGTTGTGATGGAGTCTAAAAAAAAAGGTATTAAGACGTCATAAACTATGTGGGAAGGTGGCATGTATATATTAAATTCCTCCATCATTTAAATTTTTATGAAATGTGACTGCCAAATATTGCAAGTCTAATGAGACCATATGTCTTTTGAAAACTACAAAATGATGAAAATGTGTTATATTGTTATATTAGTTTAGGACTAGTAGTTCCAAGTCACAAATGTGTCAAAACAAGTGATGTATATTTAAGCAAACATCAGGCATTGTAAGGCCACTCAGATCTGTGAGTAGCATGGTAATTAAAACTGTGCTTTAATTTCCTGACTAGGTATTGACTTTATACATTAAAATATACATAAGTTAAAAATCTATTAATAAAATTACCTTCTCAAGACTACTCAACTCCTTGTGCTTTTTCATCACACAATTCAAAATATCACATATAATTTGGATTTTCCATTCTGCAAATCCACACTGAATAAACTGTTTTTTTGTCAAGATTGGTTTATAATTAAATTGATCACGAAGAAGCTGTAAAGAGGAAATAACAGACCAGCATAAAGGTTTGGAGCAATTTCTTTCAAAAATCCAAAATGGTAAGTGACCAGGGATATACTACCATTTTTGAGAGATGGGGGAAGATTAAGACACTATAGAAAGGGCACTAGAGAGACTTGTAGGGGTGCTATGAGATCTGATCAAGTAGGAAATAGGTAGAAAACAGGCAGCTAGGAATGTACCAGATAGCTATCCAGGAAGATGGAAAAGATAATCATCAAAAACTTCAAATATTCTCATAGGAACTAGAAAAACTCCTTTGCTTGCTAATACCAAATATCAGAAAACCATAGTTCTATTTGTTTATAGAAATTATGACAATTTTTAGACAAGTCAGTAGGCTACTCAGTTTTGATTTCTCGTGTGTAAAATGAAAGAAACAGATTAAAACAGTAATTTCCAAAATCTCTTCTGTGTAACCTCAGATTTCCTAGAAGTCCTTTTTAGGCTTCCATGGATGCTTTCTGAGGTAAGAGGCAAAGAAAGGGAAGATTAAACAGAGACTACATATAAAAGCTACCATCTCATCAAATTCTTTACTTACAAAAGGAAAAAAAAAAAACAGATTTGATTTGATAAATTGACTTTTACTATTTTTTTAAGGTTACATAAACCATAGTACGTAAATAAAATTAATGATACAAAGTAGGGTTTTGAAAAATCAAACAGAGATTAAGTTCAGGATACATGCAGTACAAGTATAGATGCCAGAGTAGATAATAAGACATGGTTTCAGATCTCAAGGAACACAAGTTGTTCTAACATAACTTGCAGTTCTTTCTTATGAACAACTAAATTAACAAATTAACTCACAATTCTATGAACCACAAATTTTACTTAATAAAACCACATTCACTCTAACTTCTGCCAGTATACCAAATTTTACTAAAAATAGACATGAAATAGACAAATGATAACCAATGATAAATGTTTACCAGTCATCATATTTATTAGAGTACAAAACATAAAAGCAAACAAATTGCATCTTGAATGGAAGAGACTGCATTTACAGAAGATAAATACATATGAAAATACTGTCAACTATATATATAAGGAGTTATAAAAATATTGATTTAAAAAAACCATTCGATGACTTCTATAGGAATTGTTGTTTCATAAACTCAAAATACCTTATAGACAGTATCTATGAAGCGCAAGTCATTCTTTGCTAGGAGCTCAACATTGGAGTCGACCAGCAGTTCTGCTACATAGGGTGAGTATGAGGTAAGGGAATAGCTGATGATGGGCAGAGAGGCTGCTGTATCTCCCTTTACCAAACTATATGGAAAAAAAGAAAAAAGATTTTTAATATGCTTAATTCCACAACTAAATGCTGTTAAAAACTCATAATTTAACACAACAGTGATAATAATTAGGTGATGCACGAGACCCTTCAGATTCCACCCCCTATTCTAAACCAGTGCAGCCAAACTACTATGAAACAAGAACTCTTCGGCATCAATACCAACAGTCTGTTTACCACAGTATTCATTGATTTTCCAAAGACTGGCCTTACTCGATCTAGTTTCTTTTCTCCTACCGATATAGCATAGGTACCTCCTTACAGTATACAAATAGGCTTTATGTAGTTTTGCAAACATTCTCATATTACCTCACTTACTCTTTATCATAAACCTCCAAGAGAAAAATATTATGAATTCTAAGTTACAGATGAGGATACCAGGGCTGGAAAAGGCATCACTGCTGACAAGGTTGACCAGTTTACAATCTTCCCCTGACATCAGGCTCATTTGGAATCTAACTTGTTAGATTATGCTAATTCTTCTAGCCTAGAAAAGTATGTCTTTCTCTTCAGTTATGTGTCATTCATTCTGTTTGAATAATCCATCCAATCTCAAGCCTTCTTCCATGAAGCCACCTTTCTGACCCACAAGGATCTCTCTAGAACAACTCCCCAGGTGTTCAGGATCTGATGTCTCATGCCCTTGTCTCGTACTGTTATCTAACTGTCTCCACACACGGATCTTTCTCACCAAGAAGTGCCTTCACTGATTCTCTCTCAACAAAGCACAGCAAGTATTTGTTCAACTGATGTAACAATGCACTTACTCAAAATGACTGTTTTCCACAAAATTTAAACATGTACATAAATCTCCCCATCCTGCCCCAAATTTTAAAATAAGGAAGAGAACAAATATGATAACATTACATTTTGTTTTTTCAAGACAAATATAAATTGTTTCTCTTTTACCTTTATGGGTACAATTATAATTTACTCAATGAGAAAACTGCTCTGGCAACTCTGTCTCTCTGTAAGACAGTTCAAAACAGAACATGAAAAAGTACTTTTTTACAGAAAAATCTGTCTATTTTATGAACATTATAATAGAAAACAGTCAGTCTGCAATGAATACCTCTTTTGCTAAACAATCTCAAAAATCTTGGTTATCCAGTTTCCATGGACTTAGACTAGAAACAGTAAGAAAAACAGATACTATAAATTGGCAAGCCAACACAAAAAACAGCAGATGTCAGGATAAAACTTTAAAAAGGGAAAAAGTGTAAAGAACCCAAAATACATGGAGGCTGTGTGTGTGTGAGGTCAAGGAGAGCAATGTGTGTGTGTGTGTGTGTGTGTGTGTGTGTGTGGTCAAGGAGAGCAATCTGAAGCAGCAAGACAGTGTTACCTCCCCCAACCCTGTGTCAATAAACCCTGCAGACATTACTACATTATAAAATAATCTAAACTTTTTCTTAATGATAAGCTTAGGTCAATAAGAAAATCAAATGCTTGAATGCTATACTCAGAAGACAGGAGAATAATCAGTATATTTCAGAACTATTTCTATCCAAAATGCCTTTTAAAATGCTAATGCTTAAAAGTGGGAAGAAGAAAATGTGGTTACTCAAACTGATTAGTCCCTGCAAGTCTGGATAGTAGAGAGATCCCTGTTTTGAGAAACCAATATATGACCAGTACACAGTATGGGAGCAGATTAGGAAATAACCTTCTGCTTCTCACAAATGATGGTCGTAGTAACAGTCATCTTCGCTAAACTTTCCTTAGTCTCTTCACTACCCTTTCAATAGCAGCGTTCTCTTAGTTAATCTTCCCTGGTTCACAATGAGAATATCTAGGATGCTACTGAGTAGTTGGTTTAACTCATGTTCACTCACTACTTGAACACATACCTAATTATGAACTTGTCCCTCAACACATTCATAGAATAAATGTCTAATTAGTTTCTAAGATGTTCCATGCAGTTCTAGAAAGGGGGAGACTGCAGTGAATTGAACAAAAGCACCAGATGTCAAGCTGCATTCTACTGGGAAAAATATTTAATCAGTCAGCAATCCCACATATGAAGGAAAAGAGGTATCAAAGGCTAAAGAATGATAGGAGTGTATATTAGACTAGCAGAATTAGAGAAGAAATGTATGTTGCTATGTTTTACAAAGGCAAGTCAGTCATATTTGGACAGTGGAAACTAAAGCAAATGGTTCAAAGTGGGGCTATTGAGACAGCTTAATAACAATCTTCAAGTATGACATAAGTTGTCATAAGAAATCTGTTAACTAGAATCTTCCAAATCAAAACGGAATACCACCCAACTAAATGTAGGAGGCTGGTAAACTACAGAATTAATGAAATCCATTATACTTCCATGAGATTAAAAGTTGTACAGAGGCCATACCTTATACTTACAATATTGTGTTTTGACTTCTAAAAGCTGTTTCAAATCTCTTGGAATTTTTCATTAATTCCTACTTAGAAACAAACTCCTAACTGCTTTCTAAAATATCTCAGTCACTTTGATGAAAAAAATTAAAGGACCTATATAAAATCTGTATTTTTATTTAGATACTCCTCCCATGTGTTACCTCACATCATTAGTGAAGATAATACAAACAAGTTTGATATTGCAGCTTACCCTACACAATCCACCTCTCTAGGATAATTTAGCGAGCGAAGCA
Organism: Dama dama; assembly: GCF_033118175.1. Classification (NCBI taxonomy): domain Eukaryota; kingdom Metazoa; phylum Chordata; class Mammalia; order Artiodactyla; family Cervidae; genus Dama; species Dama dama. The sequence goes on along the minus strand of NC_083709.1, from coordinate 16,143,565 downwards.
CTTGTTCTAAGTTCCGTAAGCTTCTTTTTAAGTCACCTGTTGCCATTATTTAACGTTTGATTCAACTCCAGCTTTGCAAATTATCTAATTTTTCACCTAAAAAAAAAATAATAAATCCATGAGACATTATTTAACTCTTTTTATCTCTGAAGTTTATTTAATCTCTTTTGTTCATAGCTCATACACACTTACTGTACTTATTTTAGCTATTTCTCCCCAATTTATCTTCCCTGTTGGTCTGGTACTGTCTGGTATCCTCTATATATTCCTGAATGTCAGGTGCACTTTTCCCTTCAGCATTTTTTCATTAAAAAAAAAAAATAAGCTTGCCAGATGTTCATCTTCTTACAATGAGTCTGATATTACATGGGTGCGTTCCCAGTCATGTCTGACTCTTTGTGATCCCATGGACTGTAGCCCATGAGGCTCCTCTGTCCATAGCATTTTCCAGGCAAGAATACTGGAGTAGGTTGCATTTCCTCCTCCAGGGGAGCTTCCCAACTCAGGGATTGAACACACATCCCTTGTGCCTTCTGCATTGGCACACAGATTCTTTACCACTGATATTACATAACACTCTCACAAATACTTAACTACGGTACAACAAAGTACCATTTGGGAAGACATAACACCCTAAAATAATTTCCATCAATGACTATTTTGGCTACTTATAAAGGGTACATAATAAAATCAGTAGGAAATGGAGACAAAGAAATTAAGCACAGGTTTAGTCAGTATTCTCAGGGCCATGAACTTACACAGCTGTAAATCAGATGGCTTGCTTAAAAAATAAAAAATAGATGAGTTTTAAAAAATTCAGGATTTGGCTAATTACATATGGCAGACTAAAATGTATGTTACCTTTATTCCCTTTTCTAAACTCCAGTAAAGTGAAAGTAAATGGTTAGAAACCATATATACTCATCAGGAAAAAGAAAACCAGAGGGGATTCCACATGACAAAATTTTGGAAGATGGAAAACAGATGATGAGTTAACAACCAACCTAGCAGAGCAAAGACAAGTCAATCCCATCCTCCTATTTAGGGGGAAACCAACAACAGCAAGACAGGTTCAGAAACGAGGGTCCTTGATTTTCCTGAGGGGTACAGCCAGGGGCTTGAAATAAGAATGATTATTTGAAGGTCAACATAAAAAGCGAATAAACCCTAGAGATTTACTGTCCCTCTGCTTCCACTCCCTCTCTCCATATATAACCTGCTCCAGGAGCAACCACCTCTGATCCCCAGGTTTAACAATGAGTTTTTAGAAAAATCAGCACAACCCACAAAATACTGAGTTGGAATTCATTAAGATTTAAAACTTCTACAAAATACACTGTTAGAGAATGAACATATGGGTCACAGACAGAACATTTATAAAATACTGGATAAAAGACTTATTTCCAAAGTACACAAAGAATTCTTAACTGTTAGAATAAGAAAACAACCCTATTTAAAAATGGACCTAGTATCCGAAAGTCTCATTAAAGAATGTGGTGGTGGCGGTTTAAGTATGTCCGACTCTTTGCGAACTCATGGACTGTAGCCTGCCAGGCTCCTCTGTCCATGGGATTTCCCAGGCAAGAACACTGGAGTAGGTTGCCATTTCCACCTGCAGGGGATCTTCCTGACCTAGGTATCGAACTCCCATTTCCTATTTGGCAGGCAGATTCTTTACCACTGAGCCACCTGGAAAGCCCCAAAGAAGATAAAGATGGCAAATAAGCACGTAAGATGCTCAACATCAAATGTCATTATGTAATTATAAATTAAAAAATGACACCACTGCATATCTTCTTATAATGGTTAGAATCCAAAAAACTGACAGTACCAAATGCCTATGAGAATAGCAACAGGAACTCTCATTTTTGGTGGGTGGGAATGCAAACTGCATAGTCATTTTGGAAGATAGTCTGGCAGACTCTTACAAAGCTAAATGTCACACAATCAGCAGTTGTGCTAGTAAGTATTTACTCAACTGATTTAAAATTTTAAATGCACATACAAGATTCTGCATGGAAATGTTTATAGTAGCTTTCCTCTTAATCATCCAAAACCAAAAGATATTAGGATGTCCTTCAATAGGCAAATGAATTACTAATATATCTATATAACAGTATATTAACAAGAAAGGCAACCAAGACAGAAATGAACCTTAATGCATCTTGCTAAGTAAAAGAAACAAGTTTGAAAAGATTACATATTGTTTGTTTTCCATTTTACGACATTCTGGAAAAGGCAAAACTGTAAAGACTGCAAAACTAGAGATTATGGCTGCAAGGATTCAGAAGTAAGAAGAAAGATCACAAACAGTTAATGTGCAAAGCAACCTCACAAAAGGGGCGGGTGAAAAAGCCGCAAGCTACGTTAACTTTGGAAATGAGAGGCATCTATAAGATTAAGGAAAAATGAACAGCACAAAAACACTGTACTCCAGTTATCAAGTTGTTTCCCATGTACATATGAGTTATGATGCTTCTACACATATACGCTGGAAATGAACAATTAGGTAAACGGATGGCTGAATAGTAGAAGGTATGATTCTCACTGCTGAAGTGGGAGTTTACAGAGAAGCAAAGGGAAGCGACTGGAATCAGCCTGCTTTGTGGATTAGTTAAACATATCAGTATGAACTCATGTTTAGCTTAATATAGATACAGAAATATGTGCAATGCTGGCTCCCTGGAGAAATGGCCAATTCTCGGACTGAGGCAGGAAATATACAAGATGAGCCTGAGACTCGTTTTATTATTGTATCATTCTAGAAAGTAAAAAAGTACACACAAAACAAAGAAACCAATCCCACACTGATAGGAGTATGTCATAGGGAATGAAACAGCTTCCAGAGATCAAAGCTGAAACTATCTGAACAACAACAAAAAATCAGTATAACTCAAATGTGAACAAATAAAGAAAAAAAGTCTTATAATTATTTCAATATATGTAAAATAAGCATTTGATAAAATTCAACATTTACAATACTTAGGAATAGAAGGGAACTGCTTGCCATCATCTACAGGATATTTACAAAAAATTTACTGTAAACATCATATGTAAAGGTGAAATATTGAAAGCTTTCTTCCTGAGATTGGGAAAAGGCAAGTTTACTCACTGTTACCATTTCTGTTCAATACTGTACTATGGGTCTTAGTACAAAAATACAAGAAAAAGAAAAACTAAAAAGGAAGAAAATAAAAATGTTACTACTCACAGACAACATAACTATATTTGAAAAAATTCAAAATAAATAAAAGGAATTTAGCACGGTTGCTGGACTGAAGGTCAATATACAAATATCGATTTTATTTCTCTGTATTTCTCAAATAATTTAGAAAATATGTTTTAAAATATATGTACAAATAATTCACTAGCCTCAAGTATCATAAATGTGTGAATAAACCTAAAACAGATCTGTAAGACCTCAAACAAAACAAAACAAAAAAACAGAAAACTTTGTTAATGTAAAGCCCTAAAAAAGATGTCTACATTCGGGTCAAGGATTTAAAGACTCAATAAGTTGATCCCATAATTCAATGTATTCCCTCCATCCCATGCTCCACCAAAACACACTGTAGTTTTTTAAAGGTGGAAATTCACAAGCTGATTCTAAAATGTGCATAGATATGCAAAAGATAAATGGGAAATAACACCGTGGTGAAGATGATCAAAATTGGAAAATTCAACCATTGGATATGGAGAGTCATTATAAAGTTGAATTTAGAATTACTGAAAATATCTACCATCACAATGGAATGGAATAATGCACAGAAATAGACCATGCATATATCAACACTAGACTTAAGACAAAGTTGATGGAGAATAGCCCTGGAGAATGGATGGTCTTTTTCAATAAATTGTACTGTGTCAACTGAATACCCAGATGGGATTAATAAATCTTGACCCCCTTAATGTAAAGGGGACTTTATATCCATTACAATCAATTACAGGTTTGTCAAAGATCTAAATGTGAAATATAAGACAGACAGGCTTCTTGGAGATTATAGAATACATGATTCTTCAGGTAGAAAAAGATTTCTTGTCTTAAGACTGATAAAATGAGCCACAATAAACTTTCTATCTTCTGTTCATCAAAAGATACCATTAAGAGAATGGAAAGATAAGTCATTGAGGGGAAGTTGATACTGTCAATATACATAACCAACAAAACGATTAAAAAAAAAATCCTACAAGTAATAAGAAAGACAACTCAATAGAAAAACAGGAAAGAGATCTGAACAGGAACTTTACAGAAAAGCAAACATGAAAACAACAAAAATGTGAAAAGATATGCAACCTTATTAATCATTAGGAAATTACAAAGTAAACCCAAAGGCAAGGTTGCAAAGTATCTGAAACAGAGCACAATGCTGTGAAAAGTATAAATGAGTATAATGACTTTGGGAAACTTATTAGTGATATCTACTAACAAACTCAGGGTCCATGAAACAGGAGTATGAGGCCAATGGATACAAATAACAGAATATGTGTGTACTTTTATGTGCACCAAAAGATATGAACGATATTTGAGATTTTAAATGGTTCATTTTTTAAATCTCAAAATAATACCATGGAATTACATTTTTAAATGACTCATTTTATTGCATGGGGCAGGGCTTTCTTTAGACTAAAGGAGGTTATTCCCAAGGGAGGTACCTAAACAGGTAAACAAATGGTTAAAAACTTTTGCAAGAAAAAGACAAAGGGCTTCCAAACTGTAACCAAGGAGGCAAAGCTCAGTCACACACTTCAAAATATCTAGTATTTATAACTGTCCAAAAATATAACAATACCTTGAGTATTAAATTCTCTGGGAATGCTGCTCCTCTCAAATGAAGCCACTGACATTAAAAACAAAACAGAATAATCCATAAATCAGGGGAACTAGATTAAGCATGACCATGTCCCCCTGGTCAACATCCCAGCAGTTGCCTAGGGTACAAATCACCTTCTCACACACCTTCCCTGTATATATATGTATATAACCTGAGATGGGGTACAAATGTGCAAAATCCTAAATTTAGTAAGCTTTCCATATTAAGCCACTGGCCATGCAATTCTGTACCCTTTCCTCCTCTGTATCTTTTTCCTTATAGCTCAGCTGGTAAAGAATTGGTCTGCAATGCAGAATACCCAGGTTAGATTCCTGGATCAGGAAGATCCCCTGGAGAAGGGATAGGTTACACACTCAGTATTCTTGGGCTTCCCTTGTGGCTCAGCTGGAAAATAAGCTGCCTGCAATGCAGGAGACCTGGGTTCGATCCCTGGGTTGGGAAGATCCCCTGGAGAAGGCAAAGGCTACCCACTCCAGTATTCTGACCTGGTGAATTCCATTGACTGTTTAAGTCCATGGAGTCGCAGAGTCCAGCGCAACTTTCACTTTCACTTCCTGTTCCAAATCTCCCCGCCTTTATCCACATGGTAAAGAACACATTATAGAATATACTTTTAAATGCTCATATGTGAGTTTTAGTCAATATTTTTTCAGCCAATCAACCACTTCAACTAAGCATTTACATTTTTAAGCAGAGGAAATTTCAAATGCAAGAAAATTAGATAAAAAAAGGAAGTGATTCTAAAAATCACTTTCAACAATGTATTGGCCAAGAAAGGTCAACCTTATTTAAAATCTTTCAGGATAACTGGCGGAATATATGTGCATAGGGAAGCGGTTAAGGATGACTTCCCAAGACCAGCCTTAATTTTCCTGGAAAAGATGAAGTGCGAACTAATCTGGCTGTTGACTGCAAAATATATATATATTTTTGGGTGTTGTCACTGGCCAATATAGTAGGTCTTAGTTTGTCAAGTTCCAGACTCATGTGCGTGTGCTAAGTTGCTTCAATCACCTCCAACTCTTTGCAACTCCATGAGGTGTAGTCTGCCAGGCTCCTCTATCCCTGGGATTCTCCAGGCAAGAATACTGGAGTGAGTTGCCATGCCTTCCTCCAGGGAATCCTCCCCACCCAGGAATAGAACCTGAGTCTCTTACCTTCTCCTGTATTAGCAGGTGGGTTCTTTACTGCTAGTGCCACCTGGGAAGCCTCCAGACCCATGTACCTTAATACAATTCTTCTAGGGGCACCTTTTCTCCTGCTGCTGCTGCTGCTAAGTCACATCAGTCGTGTCCAACTCTGTGAGACCCCATAGATGGCAGCCCACCAGGCTCCCATCCCTGGGATTCTCCAGGCAAGAATACTGGAGTGGGTTGCCATTTCTTTCTCCAGTGCATGAAAGTGAAAAGTGAAAGTGAAGTCACTCAGTTGTGTCCGACTCTTCAGGACCCCATGGACTGTAGCCTACCAGGCTCCTCTGTCCTTGGGATTTCCCAGGCAAGAGTACTGGAGTGGGTTGCCATTACCTTCTCCACCTTTTCTCCTAAGACATTCTATTACTTTAATATAAATTTTATCTCTTTCCACAGACTTCTTTAAACCCTTTTTGAGGTATATTCAATCTCTGTGATACATGAAATTTTGTTTTATTTAACACTTTATGGTATCTTTCCTTTCTCTTAAGTCCTGTAACATATATTAATGTCTCATTATTTCTACCTCTGGTTATGGAATTTCGGACAACAAAGTATGTCCCTGGAACACATCCTCTTCTGTACCAGCAGAATAAATATTCTGAAGAAGAGTATGATAAAAGTACAGCTGGGATCTGTAGGTGAGGAAGATAAGTGATAAAATAGGAAAGAAAAAAATTTCAGGATTAAAAACATTGAGTATTACAGGAAAAATTTACAGCTACTGCTCTGCATTTTCATGGAAGGCTCTACAGTTTATTATAAAACTGAAAAAACACTAAAAATTAAGACATTAACAAAAGCCAATCTAGGAATTGTGCACATTTTAACACAGTAGTTTCAGACATGAAAAATAACTTTTTAAGAAGTCACTTAACATTTTCACTTTACAACACTTATAAAAAGAAATTAAAAGACAAAGGCATATACCACTGAGCTCGTAGCACAGATTCAACTACTAAAATGGTCTCAGTATTGCTTCCTAGCTTCCTCCAGAGTTCTCTGCTACGAGTCAATCTGCCCCACTGTATTACAGGAGGTACTGTGAAAATGGTATAAAATAGCAGTTTAAGACGTTTAATCTAATTTAGTCTCACTGCCATTAAAGGTCATTAAATGTTGCCTCCCAATGGAATGCCAATGAACTCAGTGATTTTTGTTCAGAATGAAGCAATTAAACCGACTGGTGTAAGGACTATGGTTGATGACTAAGAATTTGTGACAGCTACTGATATTATCTATTAAAAATAATAGAGGAGAAAACGGGGAAACGGGGAGTAAGGGTCAAGCATATCTGAGGGATAGCTGCGTTCATATATAAAACCGTGAAAAGGTTTGTGGACAATTTTAGAAAAAGTCTACTACAGCCCTGATTCCGGAATCCAAATTTCAGTATTTTTTCCCCCAGTAACGGAAAAATCCAGTCCTGTAGGAAAGTGAAGTACTTTTTCTTCCCCCCCTTAAATACTCGGGAAAGGTAAAGCAAGGAAAACATCAACTATCCTCAGCTCTTCCCTCTCATCAGTATTTCCGAGGAGCTGGATTGCTCAGCTCAGAGGCTCCAGTAAGAGGAATCGGTCGGTCCAGGACCCTAAGTCATAAACTATCTGTGAGGATGAGTCTTCCCACTTGGTCGTTATCAAAAGGATACCCCACTCGGGTTCATGGGCAAGGCACATCTAGGGCTCTTCTCCTCCCACTTAATTTAAAAAGATAAGGCAGAGCTGTTTACTTCCACCTCTCCCAGGGCTTCGGTTAGGGCAACGAAGAGAGGCGACCCCCGCCAAATCCCGGGCGCAGCCCCGTCGGCTCCCCCGCGCTCACCCAGAACGGCCCAGCAAAGAAAGGGTTCCGAAGGCTTCTAGCCCCGCACAACGGGCAAAGGAGGTGGTAGCATATGCAACCCGAGAACCCGGGAGCCCAGCCTCCAGCAACGAGTCCCTGCGGCCCGACGGCTGTGCCGGGGCGCGCTTCTCGCGCCGACCGTTTGTATTCGTAGCACCGCTGCAGGACCTTCAAAGCTGTTGGCTCCCCCATGTCCCCGGATTCTCCGCCGCAGATTCCACGGGATGTCTATCCAGAGCCCTGGGAAGACTCGTTCTGCCGAGAGGTTTTTCTACATTTAGTCAGATCCTAAGGTGCAGATTGGAAGTCTACCCAGTTCTGAGGCTCAGAAGGGCTCGAACTGGGAAGTGAGGAGCCGAGACCCTGTGGCGAATCGTAGACCATGGAGATGAAAATACTTTCTGAAGCCGCTGAACTCTGACGTCACTTCCGGCAACAATAGGAAACGTCAAAACTCGGCCGCTGAGGGGGCTGCAGCTTGAGGCTCTGAGTTCGGAAGGATCCGGTACGTTTCTGGGATTCACCCCCTCCTCACCTCCACCGGTGTGAACAAGTGAAGTTTGAACCGGCTTCTCCATGGCCTGGGCGCCCGTTCCCGGCTGAGTCGTTTTCTTTTTGGCTGAGGCCCCCGCCCAGAGGCCGATTCGTCGCGGCGGCGGTGGGATCGCAGGTCGCTCAGGTAAGGGCGTCACCCGAGATATTTCATAGCTCTTGCGTCCCTTCCCTGTACACCCCTACTTTTCTTCTCGGAAATAATGACAACCGACACTTGCCAGTTGGCAGAAACTTGCCACCCTGTAAGACTTCGGGGCCAATGACAGTGCAAAACATCTTGAGTGACAGCGTTGCTGGCTAATTAAAATAAGGAATCCGTGTCAGGAGGCGGGAGTAGGTGTGTTCTTGTGTTCCTAGGTCACTGGGGTGTAGGTCAACTTGGGACCCCAGGTAGGACCCGACTTCACTCTGAATAAAGCCAGGAAAAAGCAGAGGTTACTCTTCTACCCCAGATGTAGCTTTTAAGTAGAGTGGGTTTTGGGAGAGTTCATAAGCACAGTTTTCGATTTTTTACATACTTTCCAGTAACATGAATGCAAACACTAACATACAGTTCATGTCACGATGGACTGCTAGTTGCTTTAGCAGTTAAACTTTGGCTATAAACTAGGCAAATTATTAATTTATCGTCTCGTTTGTTTCTCTGTGACTGGGCTCTAGTTTCTTATATGGTGGCTGCTCAATTAAATATTATTAAAAGTGGATGAAATCACAAATGGATCCAATCCTCAGTCAATTAAGGGTTTTACTTTAGGTTTTGTGTACATTTAGCAATTTAATCTTTGAATCTACTTCTTCTAACAACTTGAGGTTTTATATTCAGGGATCCCAGATGTTTGCCTCCATATCAATAGATCATGAACTTTATTACTGCAAAGTGAAGCTAATTTAGTTTTCCATTTCAGCTTTCCTTTTTTTTTTTTTTTTAAAGTTTGGAGTTGGAGACCATATTTCTGGGATAGGAGGGATTTTTACCACCTAAGAAAATGGTTTACAAAATTGAGAAGATATCAGAATGAGAAATAAGTTTTATTCTATTTTCAGGTTGAGTAGGAAGCTTGCAATTTCTATCCAGATAACTTGACAGTTTGTCTGAGGTATTGTACACAATATGGCACCTGGCTTTCCCTCAAGTGAGCAATCTAAGAGAGAGAGTGCCCAAAACTCTCTCTAGTCTTTTATAACCTAGTATCAGAAGTTGCCTCTCATCACTACTGCCAACTGCCATATTCTTTTGTTAGAAGTGAGTCAATAAATCCAACTCAGTCATTGCGAAAAGGATTACACAAGGGCATAAATCTCAGGATGCAAGGGTCTTTAGGAGCCATCTTAGAGGCAGCTTAACACAGTTACACTGGCTGATAACTTTTAGGAGTTAATAGGCATAACTGAGCAAAATTTTATCCAAGAGAAATGCCTGGTTGTAATGAAACAGGCCAACTTAAACAAGGATTTTCCTTCTTGAAAAGTTTTTTTCAGAGGTGGGGGGGAGTTAAGTAGGGGGTCTTTTTTCCTACTGATTACATAAAGAAAGGCTTTTTTTCTTTTCCTCTTGGAAAACTGCTTGAGAAATGGCATGTGTGAGAGAAAGGTTTGTGTTTCAAGGATATACATGAGCAGAGTACCTCATAACTGGAGATTGTGTATTCCTTACCGATTGCCATTTTTCATGGTTGAAATGATTTCAAAATAAACATGGGCAAAGATAGTTTTTAAGGTGGAAAGAAATTAGGAAAGGCTAGAGGTAAGCCTTTCTAGTGTAGAAAGAATGTGGCAGTCTATGTTGGTATGAGAGCAAATAGGGATAGGAGAGGTGTGTCTGAGAACAGAAACGCGTTTGTGTGTTTGTTTTTAAGCATTATTAGATGTCAGGTTACATTCTTTCAGCCCTACTGGACGCACATCACCAGCACAGTTTTTGTCAGTGAACCAAATAAGCTTATTAGACATGAAAGGTATAGGCTTCAGGGTTTATTATTTTGGCTTTGACCCACTGTAAAATTGCCTATGCTTCTTCCAGATTTGAAAGACGTTGTCAATCCTTAGTAAAGTATTGTTCAAGTTTATCTTTTAACTTTCAGGTGCTTAACACTAGCCAGTGTAAATTTTCAAATTGTAGATTTGGCTTTTAAAATGGTGCTCCCAGGGCTGATTCATGTCAATGTATGACAAAAACCACTACAATATTGTAAAGTAATTAGCCTCCAACTAATAAAAATAAATGGAAAAATAAAAATAAAATGGTGCTCACTATCAGGTTAATATACTTCATTTATACTAGGATATAGCCAATTAACTAATGTACTTTTAGGCCCTTAGATATCTGCCAAATTTTAAACAGGTGCTTGCAAAAATAATACAGTTGAAATGCTTCATTCACAAAACTATTTTATGGTAATAACTAGGTAAGCTAAACCATGCCTCATAATTTATTATACCTGTGATCAGTTTACTAGGGAATGTTTTTTGTGTTTGTTGTGCTTTTGAGTAGGTTAAAAATAGTTATTTTCCTTACTTCACAGTGTAAAAGGAATGAATTACCAAGAAATTATCTTTTCTTTGATCATAGAGCATTGAAGTTAGTCATTGAAATTTACAAATTTATCATTCATTACTTACTTAACCAATGGCTATATACAAGTCTATTTTTTCCCCTACATTTGTATTCAGATTTGAAAATTGAGGGTAATCCATTTACTGATATGATAACATGTCAAAATCATTAATATGAAGTCTGTGAATTATTTGTCTAACTCATGTTACATTTTCATTGATTATTTTACAACAACTTTAGTGAATTATATCCGCTTCTAGAAATTTATGTTTCCCGCTTATTTTTTTTTCTCATGGTTTTGTTTTTCTGATATTTATTGACATAGATTCTATGGTAAAACTTGAATGAGTTTATATTCTATTTAGGACAAATGTTTTTATGATGGAGAGATGAGAAAAGACATTTGGTTTCAAGTTTAGGCAGCAGGTTTGGTTTAGGTCTGTGATCAGCAGTTTGTGTATTCTGCAAGAACAGGTTGCAGAGAATTTCATAAGCTATTTGAAAGAAGGAACACGATTTTAGCAAGTGAGCCATGCTTGAAGAACTATTTGCTTATGCTGAGCAGTAATTTGTAGAAGTCACAAACACAGGGGAAAGAGACAGAAAGGACAGATGCTAAACACACATACAGGCACACACACATCCATCTCTATCACCTCTTCATTTTGTTTTAATTTTTCGGATTTTCTCATCTTTAGAGGATCACAGAATTTTATAGCTAAAAGGGAACTTAGAGATCATTAAGTTCAAAACTCTCTTTATAGGTGAGGAAAGTGAAACTTTGAGTATTATGCCCTGTAGTCACAACAAGTTGAAGGAGCCTGAATAAAGCACGTATTTTGTGTTAGTCTGTTTTCACTGTTAGATGTTTTCTCATCTCACTTCCGACTTTTCTATTGGCTGCTGTCAGTATTTATTTTATTTTAGGGACTTCCCTGGCCCTGCAGTGGTTAAGACTTTATGCACCCAATGCAGGGGTCACAGGTTGGATATCTGGTTGGGGAACAAAGATCCCACATGCTGCATGCAGTGGCCAAAAATAAAATTTAAAATATATTTATTTTATTTTGATACTTTGTCTTTATTTGTATAAAAGTATGTCAGTGACAGTGACAGTTTTTGTTTTATTTTTTTAATTCCACAGCTCTGATAAGAGTGGCCTTGTGGTTAGTGGGCATGGAGTCTGCTGTGCCCTGAGGGTTGGGAATGTGCTGCCATGACCACTGCTGATACAATTGGGTTGAATAAAGAGCACAGTTAAACAATCAGTGCAACTAAAAAATAATGCTGGTGAGAAATTCAATAAATTTATTTTACTTGAAAGTTAAAACAGACAGTGGAACATCTCTCTGCAAAAGAAGCTGAAAAAATAAGTGAAATTGAATAAGCCCCCAATTCCCTGCTTTTTGGTTACATTTTAAGTGACATATCTTAATTTTTACACTTGTTTAGATACCATTTGGTAACATTCATTACAGAATCAAATTAAAGAACAGGGAAAAAAAACTTTCAGAAAACAAAGTGATATTGTAAATCTTTTTTGAATTTAAAAGAACTACAAATGGTATGCCTTTTGCTAACAAAAACTGCTCTTGCAGGACCAGATCTTTAAATTTAATGAGTGGGTTTTTTTTTTTTTTTATGTGTTTAATGTACCCTGTGACCTCTTAGTACTTTGCTATTTCCCTTTTCTCCTTAGAAGGACCTCCTTGTGGACTTACCCTCCTTCATTTCTCCACAGTTGTTGCCTTTCAAAGTTAGAAGTGTGCTTGGTTATCAGGTTTTTTTTCCTTTTCTCTTTTCCCCCTTTCCTCAGTCTGTTTTAAACTACCTTGGTGGTCTGTTCTTTTGGAAAAAGAGAAATAAATGCCGGGGCTGCCAATTTGGTTATAAATGTGGAAAATATTTTCTCACAGAATCTCCCATGTTCTTATGCAATCACATGATAACACTTAGAAAGTAACTAAAAATCTAGTGACTTCCTAGTTGGAAAAAAAATTGAAAATTTCTAAGGCAATATAAAGGAGTGAATTTCCTCATCTTTAAGTCTTAGATGTGTGTTAAAGATAACTCTTTTGGTACACAGAGTTTTAGATCTTTATCTGAGATAGGAAATTTCTTATTTGTAAATCCAACTATTTAGACATTTAAGAAATATTGAAAACTAATAATTTATAATGAGTATTTAAAGTAGCTCATTCATGTCACTCACCACAGACTGGTGATTTAACACTGCTTACTCAGGAAGACACTTCATAGAATCTCCTTTGCTTCAAATGAAAGTGTTTAAAGCAGAATGCTTTTTTGAGACCTCCAGACTCCTTTGTGTTCTTCCCATCTTCCCCTGTGTGTCATCCATCCATCTAAATGGTGTATGAACCATTCTTTATCACATATAGTTGTTTCCACAGCATGTGCTATTTAAATCCTTAGTGCCATAGAATTACTGAAAGCAGTAGAGCAGTGTGTTCCTTTAGAATAATACTTTATTTGATGTTTAACTTGTTACATAGGGATGTTTTGATTAAAGATGCTTAATATACTTTACAGATAATTTTATATTAGATATACCAGCAGGTATTAATAAAGCAATCTTTAGCATTCTTTTGTGGAAAAGTTCTACTTTTTTGAAAAGAGAACAAGATATTACAATAACAGAAAAGTATTATTCTCATAAATGTTAATAATTAACTTGATAGAGCTTTTGGTAATTAATATAATCTATGCTGCTTTCTAAGTGGAAGTGCCTTTGTGCTGTTCCAACAGTTACATTTAGACTGCCACTGTATCTCTTATATTAAAAAATGAAAATTATATCTAAAATATGTCAGAAAAGTTTCTCAGATTTTTGCATTAGAGAAAAGGGAATGAGTCAGGATATATACACTGCTTTACAATTAAAAGATGCCTTTATATATTCAGTATATTATCTCCATTAAGACTCATAACAATCCTGTAATACAGATAGGAGTGATTTCCTCCATTTTATAGGAAACCAAAGATCAGACCTTGTTTGAAATATCTAAGGTCACACAGCATATTGTGTAATTGGAACTCCAACTTTAAATTCACTCTCCAGAATAGCTGTGTCAAGAAAACCTACACAGTTCTCTCATGCAGACCTCATATAGGCCACATTCTCTAGTCTCAGCGTAATAAAACTAGACATTAATTTTAAAAACCAGAAGGCCTAAATATTTAGATTAAAAAAAAACCCAGCTCTTCTAAATTATTTGGTCAATGTGTAAAAAAAAAAGTACTGTTGTTATTGTCACTGTTATTTTATTTTTTTATTTTTTTTTTTTTTGATTCTTTTTTTTTTTTTTTTTCCAGTGGGTTTTGTCATACATTGATATGAATCATGTCACTGTTATTTTAATAGAAATAAGGATATATAAGTAGTTAGGAGATTAAACAACTGATGGTTTTTTCAACATTTTAAAAATATTTTAAGCAAATTAGATCATTATTCTCACAAATTTGAAATATTATAAAATTATTATATTGTAACTATTTTAATATTATAAAATTATCTCCAGCAATCAAAATTAAATCACATTATTTCCTTTACTTTGATTTTTAATGAGTAATTAAGCCACTTTTAATGTAGCTTGCATTTATGCTGTTTCTTTATTAGGCCCAGGAATAGGCCCACATCAATTCTTTTGTATTTATACCTCTACTTGATTATTGATATATCCTAAGTAAATAGTCTACACATTATTATAACTTGTATGCTTAAAGATTTGTATTCCTTGATTCTCTCTTCTTTTGATCTGTATAGTGTGTTCCACAAAGTCAGAGGTGATTCAGAGGTCATAGATTTTTAATAATTAGTTGGATTTCCTTAAAATAGTTACTATTTGTCAAATGTCACTAGACTTGCTATGTCCTTGGTCACCCTCTTTAGAGTGTTTATTAGTGTCTAGTTGTTTAAAGAACTTTATTGTGGCATCGTTTATATACTATAAAATTCACTTGTTTTAAGTGTACAGTACTCTGCCTCCCACCTTTTTTAGTTAATTGTAGATACACATGCAGTTGTGAGAAATATAGCAAGAGATAATCTTGTACTTTTTGCTTAGTTTCCCTGGGTAGTGTGACATATTACAAAATCATAATATACCATCATATCCAGGATATTGAAATTAACATATCTCACCTATATTATTCAGAATTCTTCAGTTTATATTTGCTCACATGTGTATGTGCATGTATGAGATTCTGAGCAGATTCTCATATCCAGTACCACTGTCAAGATACGGAACAGTTCAAACACCACTGGGATCCCTGGTGCTGCCATTTAAAACTACAGCCACTTCCCTTCTGGGTAGTGATTTTGAATGTCTATCATGTAATTATGTACCATTTATATATCCTCTTTGGCAAAGTATCTGTTCATGTCTTGTGTTTTTTTTTAATTGAATTGCTTGATTTTTTTTTTTTTTTTTGCTGTTATGTTTGAGATATTTTCTCTCCATCTGTAGCTTGTGCTTTTGTTGTTTTCATACGGACATTTCAAAGAGCAAAAGTTTTTAATATCGATGAGGTTGACTTTACCAACTTTTACTTTTATAGATGGTACTTTTGATGAACTCTTTGCCTAGATGTAGACCCCTAAGATCTCCTTCTCTGTGTTTTTCTAAAAGCTGTATTCTTTTATGTTTTGCATTTAAGTCTATGATCTATTCTGATGATTTTTTGAAAGATGTGAAATTTAGATAAGGTTGATGTAATTCAGTTTTGCTTGTTGTTTACCATTTAAAGATTCATTCAGTCAACAAATATTGCTGAGTGCTTTGTAGGTCCAAGGCACTATGTTTGGTACTGGATTTTTCCTTGTTGCCTATTGTGTTGAATCATTCCCCCATCTTAGTACTTACAGGCAGTTCTTATTCTGCATGGTACCATGTAAACTGAAATGTGTGCTTTTTAGAACCATGGCCTTGCTGTGCAAAGTCCCATAGAACTGTTATCCAGTGGTTAGCATGGTCCTGTACAAGGACTACCTGTATATATATTTTAATTTGTATTTCTGACAGTAATAAAGCACAATATGATAGGTGAGTTCCAAAATTATTGTTGTCTTAAGGAACATATGTTTGAGTAATTCATATTTTATAATCAAGAAATATGCTTAAAAATACAGCTCTCAACAGTTGTAAATTGATTTCAGAGCTCTAAGAAATTAGCATTCTATACATAAAGTTCTTTATAATTCAGGTTCCTAGGGATGTGAAAATGTCATAAAGATCTATAGTAGAAATTTACTGTTAATTTAGTTTGTGATACTGCAAAAAGGACTTTTGATACATTGAATCCTCCCATGAAGTCATAAAGTTACCATTTCTAGAAATATATCTGTAGTGATTAAAGATGATGATAGTACTGATACTGAACTGCCAAAATGGTCTGTTATCACTGACTGATGACTGGATACTTGACTTTATTTGCCAAACTGTGTCAATCTAAGCAAAGTTAGTTTCTTCTAACTTTATATATTTACTAGATGTTATTTTTCTTTCTCCTAGCAAAAGTAAATGGCATCTCCAAATTCACAGATCCTAAGTTAATGAAATTTAAAACCAGGATTGTAACTGTTCAGATCATTATGTCCAGAATAATCAGGTATACTCTGAAATGGAAGAACCAAAATAAGAGTTATCTTTTAAAAGGGGTTGAATGGTGACTACAGAACTACCTGTGATGGTAAATTACTTGTGTGTTAGGTTCTCTTAACCCCTCTAAGTTCTTTGGAGTAAGAGTTATTCACTGTTTTCCTGATGAGGAAAGTAAACTATAGTCTAATCAGATTCTGTGTAGGAGTTTGAAATAGATATTTTTTCACATCAAAGCCTATGTGCTTTCCATAAGAATAGTAGCTTGAAAGAGAAACTGCAGCTGGAAGCAACGGTGGAGGTAATAAGCAGCTGCAGAGGTAAAAGGGATGAGAGTTAGTGATGAAGAAACAGATGGTAAATTGTCTTTGCCAGTTCTGTGCATAGGGCTCAGTGATTAGGAATAAAAACTTTGGACTCAGACCTGAATTTGAATCTTTAGTTTTCCACTTGTCAGCTCTGAGATTTTGGGCAAAGTTGCTTAACCTCTCTGAGTCAGTATTTCCTCAACTATAAAATAGGTAGAATAATATCTAATATCTACCTGTTAAGGTTGTTTTGAGGACAAAAATGGCATAATGTAATTAAAACTTCCACAGTACTTGGCACAGAGTATTAAATAAATTGTGGTTTATAGTACAAAAACAATATTATTGTTTAATATTTGTTATTAAATATATTTAAAGTATTGTGTACATAATATTATACACAAAAGGAGGGAATGCAGCCAGTAATCCCAAGCCTTAAATCTGCACACACAAAATTAAAGGGTTTCTCCCTCTACTTTCTTTAAGAAACATTTCTTCGTCCGTTAAATAAAAAATTTTATCACAAATGGCAAAAATAATTCTTACTGTTTTGATGTTTGCCTTGACAAGGGTCACTTACTACCCTTAAACCTTGATGCTGAACTTTATCTCCTTAGTGATGGTTTTCAGTCTGTATGACACTAAGCTCAAAGAACAGTACTTCTTAAACTTAGTGCACATCAAACTCACTTATTTTCCAGTTTCACATGCTTGGATTCCTCAATCAGAAGATTTCTGAGATTAATAAAAATAATTGGTGCATACCTTTTATCCTGGCAGCTCAGACAGTAAAGAACCTGCCTGCAATGCAGGTGACCTGAGTTCGATCCCTGGGTCGGAAAGGTCACCTGGAGAAGGAATGGCAACCCATTCCCGTATTCTTGCCTGGAGAATTCCATGAACAGAGGAGCATGGCGGGCTACAGACCTTGGGGTCACAAAGAGTCAGACAGGACTGCAAGACTAACACTTTTCATCTATTACCCAGATTCACAAATTTTAAACATTTTGCAACATACTTTAACATTCTCTCTGTGTGGAGATTGACATTACTGTTTTTCTGAACCATTTGAGACTAGGTTGTATACATTATGCCTTAACAATTCAGTATTTTTCCTAAGAACAAGAATATATTAAAAAGTTCATTTGGGTTTTTCTTTAACATCTAACGTTATGAACTTTTTGGCCAACCCAATATTCTGGCAAAGTCACTGCACAGTTATCAAATTCATTAAAGTTAACATTGATGTAAGTATTTTTACCCAATCTTAGGCTGTGTATCTAGTTTTTTAGTTAGTCCAATAATGTCCTTTATAGCACTTCTTTTTTCAGTATATGATCCAGTCCACACATTGCATTTAGATGTCATGTTTTTCAGTCTCCTTTAATCTGGAATGATTCCTTTCTTTAGCTTCATGGCATTGGCAATTTTGAAGGGAAACAAAAAAGATTGTAGACTCAGGTTTCTCTGATATTCCTCATGATTAGATAAAGGTTATACATTTTGGCCAAAATACTGTCTAACTGTTATGTCCTTCTCAGGGTCCAGAGGCACATATGTTCAGAGGCACGTATGTCCATTTGTCTCTTATAGATAAAATTTAAGTTTGAACACTTGGTTAAATACTATCTGATTTCTTAATTTCTTTTTGCAATTAATGAGTAATGTATAGGGGGAGTTACTTTGAGACTCTGTAAACTTTCCATTCTTTATCAAACTCCAGATTCAGCACTCATTGATAATACTTGCCTGAATTATTTTTTCTATGATGATTGTAAAATGATAATTTTTCTAACTCCTTATTATTCAGAATTTTACTAAAAGGAATAGCTTTCCTTTCTTCTTTATGTGTTTATTAATCATCAGTGCAGACTCACTCATGGATTCTTCCTTATGTGATAATTGGAGTATCATTCTATAAGTTTTATTACTAAAGTGAAAGTTGTTCAGTAGTATCCGACTCTGTGATCCCATGGACTATGCGGTCCGTGGAATTCTCCAGGCCAAAATACTGGAGTGGGTAACCACTTCTCCAGGGGATCTTCCCAACCCAGGGATCGAACCCAAGTCTCAGGTCTCCCACATTGTAGGCGGGTTCTTTACCAGCTGAGCCACAAGGAAGTCCAAGAATACTGGAGTGGGTAGCCTGTCCCTTCTCCAGCAGATCTTACTGACCCAGGAATTGAACCAGGGTCTCCTGCATTGCAGGTAGATTCTTTACCAACTGAGCTATCAGGGAGCTATTTATTATTGTTTATTATATAGAGAGCTACTTATTACTAAAGGGCTCATCATTTTCGCTCTGCAAAAAATATGGTTTTGTCAAAACAAACGAGCTAACATTTTATTATTATCTGTGAAGTGAACTCTATATGTAATATTTAATACTCAAGCCCTTTGAACTGTGTGTATTACTATTATATTATATGCAAATTATCACCTTAAATGTGACAAAACCAGAGCTTAGACTATGTGTGTGTTAGTCACTCAGTCATGTCTGACTCTTTGCGAACCCATGGGATTTCCTTCTGGAGTGGGTTGGAGTGGAGTGGGTTGCCATTTCCTTCTCCAGGGGATCTTCCCAACCCAGGGATCAAACCCAAGTCTCCTGCATTGTGGGCAGGCTCTTTACCATCTGAGCCACAGGGGAAGTAAATTCCCCAGAGTCCTGTAAGTGCTGACCAGTGGAGTCAGGACTTGAATTCAAGTGTCTGCTCAGCGTCAGAGTCCTCAACACCATGCTCCCTCTGTGATTTGCTTCACAACTTCTGCAATGGATCTCATGTCTTTTTGAGTTTAATCACTTTTCTGACAGTTCCATCCACATGCCACACACCTGTTACCCTAAGGAAGACTGGGAGTAGGATGGAACAACTGTGGACACCCTTGCCTTTCTCCAAAGGAGAAATTTATGATATTGATTCTTCTGAAGTGATTTATCATGCTGCATTCTTCGCCCAAATCCAAAACTGCTTTAAAGGGAAAAAGACATCCCACAAGGGTAATTTGCAATATTTTATCTGTAGAAGGATAGAAAATGCATGTGTTTATGTGCCTCAAACCTCCACCCTCCCCATTAACTTTTTTTTCTTTTTTAATACTAAGAACCATCTGCTGGCTTTACCTCTTTTCTACCTGCTAGATGCTTTCTGAGTCCCTTTATCCAGTGCTGTATTTAAATGATCCCATTTAAGTCTGGAGCCTAGGGAAATCACCCTGATTCTGCGTTCCCTAGCAACATCCCTGAGAAGAATAACAGCTGCCTAACCATATGCCACCATAAAGAGGTAGGGAAGTACATACAAATTGACATTAGGTGCCTTAAATCTCGAGACTTCAGACATCATAGTCATCATATTTGATTATTTACCTTTGGGGTGCAAGTGCAAAAGAGAAGAATAAATATAATTATCTAAAATGACAACAGATATACTGTGGATGAGCTTAGAAATCAATTCAATTTCTAGATATGTTCTTGCTAAGATCAGCAGAGAAATGGCTATGATAAAATTTTTTAAATGTTTATGAGTCTTGTGTCAAAATTAAGCTGTACTTACGTTGTAGTAAGACAGCATATTTAAACCTTTAGGAAACTTAAAGTTCTTTCCAAATTTTTTGTTGATATTCTGTTCTTTTTTCATTGTTGATTTATTGTCCATGGTTTTGCTTTTTCCAGAATGTCTTATAATTGAAATCACACACATGATGTAGCCTTTTCAGATCAGCTGCTCTTACTTAGTAATATATATTTAAGTTTCTTCCGTGTCTTTTCATACCTCATTTCTATCTAGCATTAAATATTCCTTTGTCTGGATATATCACAGTAAACTTATCCATTCACCTACTCAAGGACAATTTGTTTGCTTACAAGTTTTGGTAATTATGACTAAAGCTTCAGGTCCACGTGCAGGTTTTTGTATGGACATGAGTTCTCCACTTATTTGGGTAGATACCAAGGAGCATGAATGCTGAAGCATATGGTAAAAGCATGTTTATTTTTGTAAGAAACTGTCAAACTGTCTTCCAAAGTGACTGTATTGTTTTGAATTTCCACATCTTTCCAATATTTGGTGTTGTCAGTTTGGGATCTCAATCATTCTAATAGAAAATAAGAATTTAATTATTATAGCTTAAGTACTACTTTAGGAACTGCTACCATATTGGTAATATGTGTTATAAGGAGGAAAAGTTACTACCTATTGTGGTTTCTTTGCAAAAACAAATTTTCCTACATTTAAAAATTATTAATATGTTCCTTCTCTCTATACCTACCCCTTCCCCCAACCCCCACCCGATCTCTTTGTAGCTTAAGCTTTTGGATTTCCGAGGACGAAGAGTGAAAAATTATCCTGGACTGTTTTTCCTGTTTTAATCAACAAATAGTCATTATCTAAATAATAACCAACAATTCAGTAAATATACATGCTTTTTTGAAAAAAATAGCCTTTGATATTCTTTCAAATTCCACTCAGTTTTCAAATTTATTTGAAATATTTCAATTTTCAAAAATTATTCCTGATAATTTTCAGAATTTCTGGTCACCAATAGTCTGGGGGAGGGGTTGCTTTTTTATATTTTGATTACTACTCTTTATTGTAAACAGCCAATTAAAACAAAACCATATTTTAAGGTTAGGTTATGCAATGAAATTTAATGATTTTGAACAAAAACTGGTTTCTTCCTCCAAATTTTTAAAACTCATACATATTAGTAGAAAAATTGGGTTTTTAAAACAGGAATATTTTATTTGTAAAAGATCTTGGAAATAATTTTTTATGTTAGTTAAAAGCACTTCCTGGTTTCATTTTTCTCAATGAATTTATTTGCCCAGGAAAAGTTACTTATTTGCAAAACCAAATGAAATGGAAAGGCTAGACCAGTAGCCTTCTAAATATTTGCATATGAAGAAGTCTGGTATTTGTAACAGATAAATGTAGAGCTGCTCTGGTGGGAGGTGGAGTGGAGGCAAGAGAGACTGGAGCACCTCCTCCCCTTCTCCTGCCTTTTCCCAGGGACCTCTGAGGAGTCCATAGGACTATGTGGAGAAGAACTGGAAAATTGATTTCAAGATTTGTATTTAAAGCAGCAACAGAATCAAATAGTCATCACTGAGCTCTTTATCATGGAGTTCTAGGTGTCTAATTTATAAGGTTTCTGAATTAGACTTCAGGGCCTATGTTACATTTTATTACAGCCTACAACTTAAGAGCAGACTGGCAAGAATTAAACGAAAAGCCTGTTTCACAGCTGTTATGCATCTGGGAATTTGGTTAAAAGGGGCTAGCTTAGCTTAGCCTGGGTTGTGATAAAAAGCAGTGTGTGGGGACCTTTTAAATGAAGTCCTGTGCTCTGATCAGAGTTGTATTTAATACTGGCCCATAAGTCCACATAATTATAATTTTGTAAGAGTCTTTAGGACGTCAGTAACTTTTAAATCTTACCTTGTGAAAAATGATTATGTCACCTGTGGATTTTAAAAGCAGTTAGCAAACCGAGATAAAGGTGATAATCAAACCAAGTAGTTCTCCATATCCAAGTTTCATACTTACAATGTTCCGACTGTTCTTTGTAATTTGCTATTCCATTTAATATGTTTTAATGAGGCATGTTAATTCTGATAAACGAATGCTTCATGTAGACTTGTCGTACCGCAGGGAAAGGTGGATTACTTTCTTAATGGAGCCTTACTTCATTCTGGCATTTCTCCCAGGCTTGCAGATGGGTCAGGGGCTGTGGAGAGTGGCCAGAAACCAGCAGCTACAGCAGGAAGGCTACGGTGAGCAAGGCTACCTCAGCAGAGAGCAGAGCAGGAGGGTGGCTGCCAGCAACATGTCTCACACCAGTCATCGCAAACACGTCCAGGGGGGCATTGACATATATCATCTTCTGAAGACAAGAAAGTCTAAAGAACAGGAAGGATTCATTAATTTGGAAATGCTGCCTCCCGAACTAAGCTTTACCATCTTGTCCTACCTGAATGCAACCGACCTCTGCTTAGCTTCCTGCGTTTGGCAGGACCTGGCCAATGATGAACTTCTCTGGCAAGGGTAAGTTCAACTCACCATATTTGACCCAGATATCTCTAAGTATAACCTTGCCTAAATGCTTTTCTTTTTTTTTTTTTTTTTTGAAGGATGGAGTGCTGCTTTTTTCCTTTTTAATATTCCCATCAAACTTAATTTATGGTCCTGTATTTGAACTTTGTTAAAAAAGTTTATTTCTATGCTTATCAGAACTCAATCAGAATATAGTTTTCATTTGGGATTTTAATCTGGATTGTTCGTTTCTAAGAGAAATGCTTCCTTTATGCCTATATCTCTGACTCTTGGATTTTTTTTTCTTTGATAAATTAAAGGCTGGCTTAGTTTTTGTTTTTTAATTTAGGGGAGGTTCTGTTGCTTTTACATAGCTTAGTAATAAAAGTCAAAAGCTATGGGACTAGACTAAAAAGGCTGCTAAAATATTGATAATTTTCTAAACAAGTTACCAGACTCCCTGCTACAGAATCATCTCATTTGGCTGGGGGAAAAAATGCAATGATATAAATTAACTATGAAGAAGATATTCCCATGTAAAAGTGAATATTCTACCCACTTTCCTCAGAAATTTTGATGTTACAGGCTGAGACAGTAACTTTCTTATTTTCCTGTAAGCTCTGTGTGTGTGTGTGTGTATGTGTGTGTGTGTGTGTAGAAGAGAGAGAAAAGAAGGAAATTTGGAAGTTTGAGTCAAAAATCAATAATGAATATCAGAAAGTGAAACTATGGTATCCATCCAGAATTTCTAGGAATTGTAACAAGATGAAAGGTTAGCTTTCAAATAATAACCAGTAGCTAATGCCCCTAAACAAAATTGGAAACAAGTGTCCCAATGTGTATTAATAGAAGCAGTGTGTTTTGAGGTATTTTAAGTATTACAGATGTTGTAAAAAGTCATGGTTAGCTCTGATAATAAAGAACCAGTGTTTTAAAGCAATATCCTAACATATACTAATCTTAATGTTGCAACTTTTCATTTAAGTATTAAAGTTACAGCATTACAGTTTCTCCCTCTACCCAGCAGTTCCCCCATCCCCCACTCAACTATATTTCACAATGGAGCACATAGTTGTTTAATTCTGTTTAGACTCTTGGTTAGGACTGCAAGCTCAAGAGTAAGTTCCTTTGATTCAGATCCTGCCTCTACACAAATTAGCTGTGTGACCATGGGCAGCTTTTTTATGGTGTCTGTGTTTCTTTATCTGTAGTGCCAAATCATAGGATGGTTGTAAAGATTAAGCAAATTAATACTATTAAAATGCTTTAAATAGTGCCTGGCATCTGTTAAGCACTTGGTAAATGTTAGCTGTTATCGTTGTCATCATTTATGTTTAACTTCAGTGGGACTCGAATATTACTAATCTTTGTAATTCACATTTATCAAGTGTTGTCAGAGTTACTAAATTGAAGGCGTTTGTCTGTTTTACTCTAGTAAATAAATAAAACAAGCATAAAATTAAGCAGTTTATACTTCAGAGCTGTAAAATCCAATTTTATATCATTTCATATCACTATTTTATCATGTATATACGTCTTTAACTTAGAAGATTCAATCTGGTCATGTTTTCTCATCTGATTTTTATCATACTTACAGGCTGTGTAAATCCACTTGGGGTCACTGTTCCATTTACAACAAGAACCCACCTCTAGGATTTTCTTTCAGAAAGTTGTACATGCAGCTGGATGAAGGCAGTCTCACCTTTAATGCCAACCCAGATGAGGTAAGTGAAGAATTTGAACATTTGTAACTGTTGAACTTAATTGTTCCAACATAATAAATTTGCAAGTAAAGTTATAAGTCCCTGAACATGACTTTTGAATCACTGTGAAGTCCAGTATTTGGACTTATTGCTGTATGACTTAGTCATTTCTGTCTTCCTTATGATGTCAAGTACTAATCTTGCTATCTGCTCACTTGCTATCTGCTATCTGCTCACTGCTCATGGCAGCTTCCATGACACACATGCAGCCATCGCCTGCATTTGGTTGAGATACCACTACATTATCAGTTGAGAGCACAAAATATATTCATCAGACTTTATCTGCAGCATTTTCTTCATTTCCTCATTTCCACTTAGTTATGATTATCAGAGGATACAAAGGATATTTTTCTAGTTTGTGATGCATCAAAATGTCTTTAAATAATGCCTTTAAAAATCTTAATCCCATGATAACATAGAAACAACTTATAGATTGTTATAAAATTGCATAATTTTGCATTAATTATCTGATTCTTTTTTTTCTTAAGATAATAAGCAAACACAAATAAAGAAGAGGGAGAGTGGGAGAATCAAAAAGAACTGCTTGAAATGAATTAATTATTTAATCCTTTCTTAACATATGAGTAATCAAAATGTGAAGACAGTTCTGTCACTGGCTCCCATTCTCCCCTATTCTTATTTCAATATATTCTAGAAAGGTTCAGATTTTTAGAAATGTTTCTTATTCTTATAAATCTAATAGAAATTATGTAACACTCAGAACTACAACTTTTGGGTGGATCATTTAAGTCTTAGCCCCACATATACAGCAAAGTATATATGTTATAAAGCAAATATGTTATAAAGAACAGATATGTTATATTTGTTCTCTTCTTTCACCACTTTTATTTTCAATGAATAGAAGACATACTTTTAATGAAAGTAGAATGACTTATAAGAAGTTAAAGTTCAAAGTATACATTTAAAACCAGTATAATATTGATGTTACCAGTTTAAACAGGTCATATGACTAGTGTTACCATAAATATTTTGCATTAGTGTCTTGAGTTAATTGAATGATGATTACTAGAAAATTGAAGCAGAGGGGTGTGGTGTTTTACTCCAGATATGTGGGAATCAGGAAAGGCAGCTATTACAGGCCTGTCTTATTAGGGCTAATTTACCAAGTCACACTGGCTCCAGTCATGGATTATGCCAATGTTGAGCAGAACTGTCATCCCCAATTCATATCAGTTGCAAATATTACATTCTAAGGAAAGTGTAACTTGGTAAGTACTAAGTTGTAGCTTTTCGAAGTCAGAAAAGTTGGATGTAACTGCTCATATTGATTATGGTAAGTAGTCATTCCTTGCTGAAACAGTACCATTTTTAAAATAAATTATAAAGCATCTTTTTATGCAAAAATGAAACTATAGATAGGCCCTTATATACTAGAATATTATATTAGTTTTAAATATCTAAATTGGAAAAGTTAGATGTCAAAATGTGTTTCCATCTTTGCAGCTACATATATCAGACTATAGAGTTCTTTTGTACCTCCTCTAGAGTGTTTGGAGGGGGGGCAGAGAAAAGAGGTAAGATTAAAATCCTCTTTAACTGACAATAAACTATAAAAGTCAAATGTTTGCTTAAAAAGGGGATTCAAGTTACTAATTAAAAATAAGATTTTTAGATCTTCAGATTTTTACTTATCCATCCTACCTCCCATTGTTATTGAGAGTTGGCTGTATTTTCTTTCTTTTACTCCCTGGCCTGATTCAAAGATATCCTGGAGCATTCCAGAAGTATTGAATTCACTGTTCTGAAAGGGGCACATACTGTTGTCAGGCAGCATGGAACTAAACCATTCAAAGTGACTTTTGGTTCCAGAATTCTGCTTCTCTGCTTTTATTTAACGTCACCCAGGCTCTCAGCAAGCAGCTGTTGCCTAATAACAAAATAGAATTCTATCTTTACCAGAGTACCCTTAGGACATAAGTAGGCATGGAAGGACATTGAAGTACACTTGTAGGTGCAGGGAAATGAGGAGAAGTATTTTAATTAATATTCCACACTTGCTTTCATTGACTGATAAACAATCAATGTCAGTTTGGTTGCTTAACCAGCCAAAATATAATCAAAAGATCATCTTAGTAGATGTTTTTATACAGAACTCACCTATATGAGTCATACTTCAGCCAGGTCTTAGAATGACTCTTGCCATGATTTTTTAGTTCTAGCAATCAGAAAGTACCTATGGAGGTTGATTATTTTTCCCCCTCACTGGAGCACTGTCATCAGATGTGTTATTTGGGTTTATTTAAGGCTGAGAAGTAAATTAATTACGTTTGATGTTATGTTTAAATGTAAGTGGTGTTTATTTTAAGTACCTGAGATAAGATGTATATAACTGTTCAGTATTGTAATAAATCTACTTTTCCATAATTTCTAGTTCTGTACCTAACATTTTGATAGCAAGCATCATTAAAATATTATAAAAATAAGAATACTTACAGCCACAGGGAGCAAGATTCTCCAAAGGACATCGTTCATGTCACGGATATGGGTAACCAAACTCCACAGCAGCTGCTGGCAGTGGCTCATGGGGTGGGGGAGGACTTCTGCACAGTCTGTGGTATGATTGTCTGGCACGCTGCTGTTACATGCATGACGGTGTGATCTCAGCTGTATGTGAAGTCGTGATCTTGTGCATGAGCTTGTGTACCTTGTGGCAGGTGACCACATTCTAGTAAAGGAATGTGCTAAAAATCATCTGTTTACATTAGGCCATATTTCCCCTGCATGTCCGAGTTATGTGTGTGATTTTATTCCCCAGCATTATTATAATAAAGTAATTTTACTTATCAACCAGTAACTTATTCCATTGAGTAATAAATGTTTTCTTGACATAGTTATTTGTAAATTTAGAGGCTGAAATTGGTAGTGAACATAGTTTATATTATAGGCTCATTTTTGTTTCTATATATGTTTATAAATTTTTAAAATAATATCCTCATTAAAGTGAAATCGCTCAGTCATGTCCGACTCTTTGCGACCCCATGGACTGTAGCCCACCAGGCTTCTCTGTCCATGGAATTTTCCAGGCAAGAGTACTGGAGTGGATTGCCATTTCCTTCTCCAGGGGAATCTTCCTGACCCAGGGATCAAACCTGGGTCTCCCGCATTGCAGGCAGACGCTTTACTGTCTGAGCCATCAGGGAAGCACCAATATCCTCATTGGGGTCAGGTAAAAGAAGTCTTTTTAAACACTATGTAAGCACATTTTTCCTGTGTTCATGTAAAAAGAGCCACATGCATACAATTATGTGTATTTTATTAGACAGATCTGGGATAAAATCTATTATGAGAAACATTTTAAATTTTACCTAAGCATATATTTTAGATGGAAATGTGTAAGCCAGTTATTTTTAAGGGATCATCTTCTTTTTGTTGTTGGACCAGCTAAAATACAAACAGGAAATTTGGAGGAATTCTTCATTATAGAAAAGGACTTGGGTGTTTATACTCAATTTTTACATTGTCTCATATATAAAATCTTAGTTTTTTGTTCCAATATACAGCACCAAAATGTTCATTGCCATGACTTCATACCATAGAAACAATGATGAACAGTAACTTTTTTCCTGGAGGTTGAAACTCTGATATCATCAGAAAATACACATTTCCCAAATGTATTCTTTGGAGTAATTATTCCACAAAATAATGGACATAGTCAAAGTATTTCCCAAGTCTAATAAATTTGATCATGATAAGTTACAATTAGTTGACTTATTTAAAGAATAACTTTTCAAAGCCTTTATAATATACTGATGCCCATTGTGAATATCTAAGAGGAAAGTGTTGTAAGTGAGTTTATTTGTCATAGTCTCTTTTTGGCGAGGTGGGGTGGAAGGGTATAAAGTAACATTCTGGGGAACAGATTCTGAGGTATGCTAGGATAGATTATCTGTAGTCTTACCCTGTGTGAATGAGTATGTGTTTCTAAATGAATTAAATAAACCTGGATTAAATGGTGGAAATACCTTATTATTCACTGACAGCTATAAGAAGTTTATTTTACCTATAATCTCCTTTCCTATTTAAAGTCTATGGATCTATAATTCTTTGTTCTCTTTCCTTTGGTCTGATAGTATTAGTTACAAAAAAACAAAAAACAAACAAAAAAAAAACCAACAAATAATAAAACCAAGTTGAGTCTAGACAACCAAGAGCTTTCTTTATTCATGTTCTATATTTTGATTGTAGTCAAACATGTTAAGTGTGGAAAATAAGGGTAGGACATCAAACCTGATAGCAATATTGTATTCAAATAACTACCTGTAGACACTGATTAAGTATTTTTGTCAATAACTTGGAACAGATCATTCATCATCATATCCTTGGTGTCTCATTCTCTACACTAACTCTATTAAATCTCCTGCAACAGGGGTATTCCCAGGGAAGATTGACAGGCCACAACAGATACTTTTTAGTTTGGCAATTGTACCGCTTTTGGGGGTTTTATCCCAGCTCTGCAGGCCTTGAAGTTTGACTTTATCTTTCCACTGAAATTAGATCAGTCTCTCAGGAGTAAACATAAGCCATATAGTAGAACCTGAGCCAGGTTGACAGTCAAATGGGTGTACTTTAAACAGTGCCTCATAACAGAGCAAGAATGCCTAAGCTCTTAGCTAATGTCACAAACTAAAATATGTCTAGGAATGATTGGGTCCTCACTCCCCTTTACTGTGCTGCTCCACTCAGTTCCACATTTTATGATGTACCTGTAGTACCCACTTGCCCTGTATGGTTCATCTAGGTGTTTTTGGCTTGAAAGAACAAAGAACCTAATAATGGTTTAAGCCATATAAATTTATTTGCTTCAGAAGACACCCAAAATGGGTATCCCAAAGTTGTTTCAGTGATACAGTGGGAGCTCAATGTGTTGACTGGCTACCACTACTCAAGGTATCACATTCTTATATGAAAGTACCCTCAGCACAAAGATTGGCAGCAAACTCCTCAAATTCCTTATGCTGATTAAGGAGAAAAAAATTCTTTTCTGGAGCCTTCAGTATGCTTCTGTATGCTTCAGTATGCTTCATTTCTTATGACCCAAACTGAATCATGGGAACACCTCTAGACCAGTGGAGAACTTAAGAGAAAGGGTTATGCGATTGGCTTAGACTTAGCATGATTTAGCAACTGTGGCTGAGTTGGAAGCAGTGAAAGAGTGAATGAGCCTTTGAGCAAGCTTCCAAGAGTCTGCAGCACTGTTTTCACTAGTGAGCCACTCAAAAAATGTGTGATTCCGCTTCCTTTGTTCCGGGACTCTGCTGGTTTAGAGACATTAATAGTCAAGGCATGAGTATTGTCACCAGAGGCACAACAATTCAAATTGCTTGCAGAGACCACCCTTTCGCTGTTTTAGGTCCTCCTGCCACTGAGCAAATAGACCTAAAGGGAGGGAAAAAAGGTACAAGCGTAGATAATTATTCTGTGGCTGAAGTGACTAAACCTAATCTAGAAGGCAATAGTTACTGCTACACAGTGTGGAAAAACAAAAGAATATAAGTGGAACTCAGGAGATGTCTAGTGTTCCTTCCAATTCCACTATATTCTATTGTGCAAGTTATTTTTTTTTTAAATCCTTGTAGTCCTATATGGGCAGGATTTAAATCCCGTCACTTATAGACACCTCACTAGATAAAGACCTTCAACAGCTGAGAGCCCAGCTCCATTCCTCAGGAGTTGAGTATAGATTATCCCAAGCTAATCATGTTGCTTTCATTCCCTTTGGCTTCCATGACATCCATGTAATCCAGTGCCAACCTGTGAGATTGGAAGAAAGAGTTCTGTATGCTCTATGTGCTCATGTGTACCTCTGGACATGGGTGTACAGGGATGTAGTGATAGGAACACTTGTGACCACCTTGCAGCCATGTAGGTTGTTAACACAACAAGAAAGACACACTGGAAAGGAACAATTGGGTCCATGGTCCATGTGTGAGCCTAAAAATCCTAGAGCCTTAGTAATTTGGGACTTCTTATACAAGGCAATAAATCGCTGGACATTTTTTGAATTGAGGTTCCTGCTGTTTGCAGTTAAAACATACTAATGCTACATAATCATCATCACTGCTGTTACCCAAACTCTTAGGAGTTTGACATGTAATTCTGAACCAAGTTTTTCAAAAAAATAGACATTGCTAGTTCTCATTAGCAAATTAATTTTGTCTCCAGTTTGCTGATGAGAATTTATTTAGAGCAAAAAGAGCTTGTTGACAATGAGAGGACTCCCTTACCAAATATACCTTCCCCTCTATAAAAAAAACATATATACTCAAAAGACCTAAAATGCTCTCGTTTATTAGCAAAATCCCTTTACCTTGATCATCGTTAGAGTCAAAATACAAAAAAACTCTGCCTCTCAGACACTGAATATTAGTTAACCTCTGTCTAGTTAAGTTAATAACCTTCTACCTGGTACAGCTAGTCAGGTCATACTAAACTAAAATTAGCCATACATAACTAAACGTTTAGTCATACTAAACATTAACTCTCTTAAGGGCAACATGATGTATGTGTCGGTATGTGCATATGTATGTATGTTTCTGCCTGTTTCAATCTGATCTATCATGTGTTGGTTTTGTCTGGTGTCTACTAGATCAACTTTATTTTACACTTTTCCCTGACCACACTGTATCTTTGACCATCCTCCCTTACCCTCCCTCATCCCCAAGTCATTCCCTCACGTGGTTTAGAATCAGTCCACAGAAGGATGTTTGTAGACTTGGCATAAACCTTTCAGAAACTTCAGAGAAAATCAGTTTCCCAGGCCCCTTTCTAGTCTGTATCTAATTGAAAAAGATTCAGGACTAGAGTATTCCATAATTTATTCATCACCCAAACCACCTGATGGGCTTTGCTTTTGTTTTCCTCTGTGTGTTATAGGATATACTCATTTGTTACTGGAGTAAAAGCATACTGAAATTAATGCACAGTGTACTGAGGACTAAGAACTGCAGGAAAGAATAAAATTAGTATATTTTAATTATAATATTTTTGACACCACAGCAGTCATACTACATATTTTAAAATAGGAAATGCTAAAAATCAGGGAGATTTTTTCTTTGTATGAATTTTGCTACCAATTTAGATATATGTTCCTAGAAACTTTGCAGTACTGTATTAATATCTAAGTACATTTCCAAGAAAATTCTCTTTGTCTTTTATTTCCTTATTATACCCTCTCTGACCACCTTGACACCTCTCCAGTGTTCTTTATCTGATGTAACCACAGTTTCAGTGAAACTTGACATCACTTGCTAGATTTAAATTCTCAGCTTTACCATCGGAGGTAGTTGTCTCCCTGTATGTCTTTCCTGAATTTGAAATTGTTGCTACCAGTGTCACAGTAGATGTCATTCAAGTATGACTGCTTTATCAGAAATTGAAAAGACAGTGTTTCCTCAATTATTGGATTTCATCAGTTGCACACGATCTATCAATTTAATTGCAGCTTTGAAATGTGGAAGTATAAAAGAAACACTATGCATTTTCAACCAGCTAGTTGTAGTGTACATTTATCCATAAGATTATGTAATGTTTTTCCATTTTATAAGATTTTTAGAGATACCATCTATATAATAAAAGTCTTAAGATCTTTCTGAACCACTTATTAGCAGTTAAATATATCATTAGAATGACATGCCGCTTTTTATTTTTGGAATAGTGATTTCAACCTTTATGAGTTTATAATTTGAGGTATTTATGGTGTACTTGTCCAACTCATAGGTTTTAGATACATTATTTTTTCTTTTTTATGTTACGGTCATCTTTTCTCCCCCCTGTTTGAATTATATAATCCTTACAAGTTTACAGCTTCTCTTGAAAGTCACCTGGAAGCTTTATATAGAAAGAGTTGTGCTTTCATTCAACAGATACTTATTAAGTATCTCTCCACTTTCTAGGTATATGACTTTGACCTCAGGCAAATTATTTGCCCTACTTCTGTGCTTCAATTTCCCCAACCCAAAATGGGGATAATAATAGTATGTATATCATGGTGGTTTCAAGATTTAATGAAATAGTATGTGTTAAATGCTTAGTGCTCACCAAACTGTAGCTTTATTTTATACTACAAGCACAACTGCACACACCATAGTGTCAGCAGCAGGTACTGCTCTAGGCTTAGGGGTTCTTTGTCTCCTGGAACTTTTGGATTGTAGCAGATAAATATTTGACACCTGAGTAATGGTCCTTCATCAAGTATGTATCAGAAACACCAGCATCTTCTAGCTTTAGATAGTGATAAACTTTGCCTTTAATTTTGTTTTCTGACATGTGATGAGCAGTTTTTGCATATTTTAATAATAGTGTTATTAACCAGTAACTTTTTGGTTCAGTGGTAGGGCTTGGTTTAATCTTTTAAAAGAAATTTTAAGCAATAAATCGAGGTACATACAACATTATGCTCAAATTTAAACATGTTTGGGCTGAAATAGTGGTAGGATGAACAGAGACTTCAGTTACATGAAAAAGTATGCACATGTGATGGCAGCAAAACTACTATTTAAACCCCAACTTCTCTATTAATAAGATTTGGGTTTTTGAAAAATCTTTTTTTTTTAATTTTAATGTCCTTTTAAAAGTATTCATTTGTTCTCAGTCAGGAAAATATTTAAAGTCTTCTTTATTGGAAAATTGCTTCAGCGCTGTTAAAATATATTTATAAATGTACATTCCAGATAATATAAAATTATAAGTTTTATTTGTCAAAGTCTGTCATTTAAATAGCTATATATGTATGTGTGTATGTGTATTTCTATAAATGCACATATTGCAAGTGAAATATTTGTGATTTTTATAAAGCAGGAATTCTAGACATAACATTAGTGCTTAAATGTGTCACTTTGTCATTAGTTTGAAGTGTTAGTAACCATACCTTAACCTAATAGAGATTTATCTCCATATTTTGATTAATACTATCTTTTTCTAATTTACAGACAGATTAGAGATAGTACTTTTTCTAGAAGCTTACATAGCCTACCAGCAATTTTGTCAATATAATTACAATAATGATTGCTATATTTAACTTTTAGTAGTAATTTAACTCCTCGTATGGCAGAAAGCGAAGAAGAACTAAAGAGCTTCTTGATCAAAGTGAAAGGTGAAAGTGAAAAAGTTGGCTTAAAGCTCAACATTCAGAAAACTAAGATCATGGCATCTGGTCCCATCACTTCGTGGCAAATAAATGGGGAAACAGTGACAGACTTTATTTTTTTGGGCTCCAAAATCACTGCAGATGGTGACTGCAGCCATGAAATTAAAAGACACTTAGTCCTTGGAGGAAGAGTTATGACCAACCTAGACAGCATATTAAAAAGCAGAGACATTCCTTTGCCAACAAAAGTCTGTCTAGTCAAGGCTGTGGTTTTTCCAGTAGTCATGTATGGATGTGAGAGTTGGACTATAAAGAAAGCTGAGGACCAAAGAATTGATGCTTTTGAACTGTGTGTTGGAGAAGACTTGAGAGTCCCTTGGACAGCAAGGAGATCCAGCCAGTCCATCCTAAAGGAAATCAGTCTGAATATTTGTTGAAAGGACTGATGTTGAAGCTGAAACTCCAATACTTTGGCCACCTGATGCAAAGAACTGACTCATTTGAAAAGACCCTGATGCTGGAAAAGATTGAAGGCAGAGGAGATGGGGACGACAGAGAATGAGATGGTTGGATGGCATCACTAAATCAACGGACATCAGTTTGCGTAAACTCCGGGAGTTGGTGATGGACAGGGAGGCCTGGCATGCTGCAGTTCATGGGGTCGCAAAGAGTCAGACATGACTGAGCAACTGAACTGAAGTGAACTGAGTAACTTATCACTTTGGAAGTAACATCATCTTCATGCAGAGGTCTGTCCCAGTGATGGATGTGACTCCTGGGGAGTCTTAGAACTCACAGATACAGCTTGCTTTCTGTTTGAGGCTATTAGAACCAATGAATAGGAACTTTGTAGTGTTATTTGAAACCTTAGACAATGAAGTTCATGTTATTTTTGTCTGATGGCATTGCTTTCTCTCCTGTGAAAAAGAAACAGAAAGATCTGTCCTCCACCTCTCCTCCATTTTTCCTGGACTCCATTAGAGGTGATTTTCCATTTTTCTTTTTATTTTCTTTGAACTATCCCTGCTTTTCCTGAGTTTCCTGTTGACATTTTCTAATAGCTACAAATAATTTAGGGCATAGGTGTGACTGTTCTTGGCAATTCCTCAGCATTGTGTACTTTCATGTACCAAAATCCCTCCATAAATTGTTTTTGGAGACTGAAATCCTTGCCAACTGAAACAGGTCCATGAATAAGCTGACTTCAGTCCGTATTCCATACTCATGACTTTTCATCATCCTCCAAACAGAATATGGGGTTCTGACCAATTCCAGTTAGATAACTTTAAAAATTTGGTCAGAGCTTTTCCTTTAGTCTTTTCAATCTATTGATTAGATTAACCATAATTAAATTACCATGAATAAAATTGCCATGAGTAAAAGTATTGTGTGACATTTCTGAAGTTACATGCTGAAGGACAGTGTTATACACAAGAGAATGGAATAGCTAAACTTAGTGGGTAGAATGAAATGAAATGACAGCATAAAAACATGGATACCTAGTTTTAAAACTTGCCCTTTAAGTAATATAATCTTTATTTTACTTCAGCTAAAAAATGAAGTGTTGATATTTTAATTTGCAGAGTATATATCCCTAGAAGAATTTCTAGATGTGTTTTTTCCATTAACTATAGTGCCCATGTTCTCTAAATAAATAGGAAGAATGAGAAATTCTGGGCTGGCTAATATTAATACATTTTACGTATTTATTAGCAATTATGATAGCACTAGAAAAAGGAGAAACAGTATCAGAGCTGTCATCTTACCCACTGCTGCTGCTGTTTTCAAATAAGACAATGGGAATACTCTGACCTGTGGAGGGCTACCCCTGATGTGCTAATTTTTTTTTAGAAATAATTAAAATTTTAAAATTAAAGCTTTTACAATATAGTATCTTATTTTTATTTTTTTTAGTATGAAAATGTTACATTTCAATTGCTCATTCCCCTGTGGTTAAAATGTACACTTGACTATTAATAGATCAGTTCCATATTGAAACAAAAATTAGAAATCTAGATTGAAGTATTTCATTTTATAAATATTTATTGTTAAAATTTAAGGATTGTTATTCTAAAAGTTTTCAAATGTCCTTTTAAAAAGGAAATTAAATGCAGAGTCCAGTTTGCTTTCTGTTGTGTAAGGCTCAAAGGACAGATTTATTACCTGAAAAGTAGTAGTTGTAATACTTGGTTTTTACGTTTTATACAACAGTAAGTTTGAACAAAACTAGTTAAAGCAACTTTTTTCACTAAATTTCTTTCCTAAGTTGTTCTTTAGGAAAACACATTAAAGATACTCCCTAGTATGTCAGTTTTGTTTTATCAGTGATTTTTTTCTATTGATACCAACTGTTACACAGTGTTTCTGCCAAGTGTCTGAGCCAATTGCCAATACTTTCAGTACTAGTATTCAGCACTTAAAAATATATATATATATTAAGACTTTATCATTTAGAGCAGTTTTAGATTCACAGCAGAAGTCAGTACTTTACATGTCTAGTTTCCTAGAATTCACTGTCCCCAAATATATATTTTTTGGTTCTGAACATAGATATAGTAGATTTTTGCCTTTGAAGTACACTATGGGTAATAATGATTTGATTTTTAAAAATAGGAGACAAAAACATGAGTTTAGTACAATAGAAGAAAAACAAAGGATGTATATCTTAAATAGAAATTGCTGTGTGAAAGAGACATTCTTATAAGAAAATGGGGAGATGCATTGTGTAGGGGACTGAGCTTCAACATGTCATTCTTCACTCCGAATTCCTTCTTAATATTGGTTTTAGCTATTTGTATATGTTTTCTTGACTTGTTTGTGTTTGCCACCTAAATAAATCTTATGTCTAAACAACTTACCACTCTAATTAGATTAAGTCTTGGTGCTGTCATTTGCATAATAAATTTTAGTGACATACTCCATGGAGAATGCTTTACAGAATTTCTTGATTTTTTTTTTTTAATCTTTGAATCACTGAAAGTATGTATTCTATTTAAAGCTTTGACATGAGATGAGATGAATTCACCTTAACTTCTCTTGGGTTTTCATTGATGCTTACCATTCCTTTTGTTTATTCCTAATGGATTTCCTGTTATACCCTCCACCACTGTTGATAGAAATCTTTATCATTTTGCTCGAGGAGCCAAGAGTTTGCTCTTGTCCAACTCTTTCTGGATGGCTTATCTTCCCTAAAAAGAAAACCAACGTGCACTCTGTTTTTGTCTTTTAACGCTTTCTCCAAACATCTGTCTCTGAACCAGTACAGCCATCCTGTCCTCCAGGCTGAGGAAGTGTCTTAGACCCCACCTGTATTTTTGATCCTTCCCCCGTTCTCCTCTACTTGCAGCTCCAATTATGTTCTCTTACTTTTTTGCCATTAATTTTGCCATTTTTTTCTCCTATGGTAACCCACTCCAGTATTCTTATCTGGAGAATTGCATAGACAGAGGAGCCTGATGCGCTGTAATCCATGGGGTCACAAAGGGCTGGATATGACTGAGTGGCTAACACACACACACACACACACACACACACACACACACACACACACACACACGTACTAATACACTAAGTAGTAGATTTGTATTCAGCTTTCTCACCTTGCTCATGCCTTAGTTTTCTACTTTTCCCATTACTATGTGAAAAGGGACCCCTTGAAAGTCACTATTTTTATATATTCTTAGACTCAAACTCTGATACTTGTTAATTTCTATCACTGAAAACCTGGCAGTATGCATTTTGGGGGGCAAGAAGTTCTAAGTTTCATCAGTTTAAAGTCTTCACTCAAACCACACAGTGTTTATTTTCTTTCTGACACAGATGTCACAAGTCTTAACCTCTTTAGATGTCTCAATGTCTTAATCTTTTCTTCTTTCCTAAATAGCTTCATCTTTAGACCTAATATCTCTATCTCCCTTGGTTCTGCCTTATATAACATAAAGTCTAACCTTCCAACAACACACTCAGACCCTGGTTTCCTTTATTCAGATGGTTCTAGTTTGTCAATATGTCCCATAAAATGCAACATCCAGAATGGGACACTTATTTTACTATATCATGTAGATGATAATGAGCTACACCCTTCCTTTTTCTGGAAACTGTGTTAATTTAGACTAGTATTGGGTCATGATTTCCTTGCTACCTATAAGACACACACACACAGAAGCACATATCTATACTGCTGAGAGTTCTAGTCCTGATTAATAACTATCATTAATGCTATAGGGTCTAGCATATTCATCTGTCCATGGAATTCTCCACATTACCTGCTATCTGAGAAACCTGTATTCAGGAAGCAACAGATTGGTTGCTGACATGGAACAACAGACTGGTTCAAAATTGGGAAAGGAGAACATCAAGTCTGTATATTGTCACCCTGCTTGTTTAACTTATATGCAGAGTACATCCTGTTAAATGCCGGGCTGGATGAAGCACAAGCTGGAATCAAGAGTGCTGGGAGAAATATCAATAACCTCAGATACACAGATGACACCACTCTTATGGCAGAAAGCTAAGAGGAACTAAAGAGCCTCTTGATGAAGGTGAAAGAGACGAGTGAAAAAGCTGGCTTAGAACTCAGCATTCAAAAAATGAAGATCATGGCATCCAGTCCCATAACTTCATGGCAAATAGATGAAAATGTGGAAACAATGTCAGATTTCATTTTCTTGGGCTCCAAAATCACTGCGGATGGTGACTACAGCCACAAAATTAAAAGACTCTTGCTCCTTGGAAGAATTGTTATGACAAACCTAGATAGCATATTAAAAAGCAGAGACATTACTTTGCCAGCAAAGGTCCGTCTAGTCAAAGCAATGGTTTTTGCAGTAGTCATGTACGGTTGTGAGAGTTGGACTATAAAGACAGCTGAGTACCAAATAATTGATGCTTCTGAACTGTGGTGCTGGAGAAGATGCTTGGTGGTGGCGTCCTTTGGACAGCAAGGAGACCAAACCAGTCAATCCTAAAGGAAATCAACCCTTTTGAGTGATTTCAGCACCATTCTGAAGCTGAAGCTCCAATTCTTTGGCCACCTGATGCGAAGAGCTGACTCACTGGAAAAGATTCTAATGCTGGAAAAGATTGAGGGCAAGAGGAAAAGGGGGCAACAGAGAATGAGATGATTGGATAGCAACCACCAACTCAATAGACATGAGTCTGAGCAAACTCTGGGAGATAGTGAAGGATAGGGAAGTCTGCGTGCTGCAGCTCATGGGGTCGCAACTTAGTGACTAGACAACACCTCCAAAATGGTCTAGGGATTCTTCTGTAACATTCTTCTAAAACTTTATTTAAAAATCAACAATACTTATACATGTATTAAACAAATATATAGTTATTCAACAGTTCATGCTGTAGTTTCTTTTGTATTTACTGCTTACAAAACAAGATAGTTTTGGATGGTTGCCAGCTTGCTTATTGAAGACAATTGTAATCTGGTCCTGTGCCTTTTTCTGTTGTGTCATCTCTTAACCCTTCACTCTGATAGCCCTTCTGAAGTAATCTTCCTTTCCAGAGGAATCCCAGGCTTGAAATTGAGGCCGTCTATCCTCAGAACCAACAGTGCTAGCTGATTTCAAGTTTGTGTTGCTGGTTTTCAGGATTGTGTTTAAAACCGTCTGCTTCCTCCTCTGCATTTAATTGATTTTGGAGAACTCGAGATTATATGTTAAATTTTCAAACATGTAGTCCATAGAAAAAGGAAATGACCAACAACTTTATGATGCTTGCATAAGGCAAATGCCAGTGTTTGTTTATAAGTGAGGAGCATCAAGCAATATTAAAAATGGCATATATCATATAATTAGAGAATTATATACTATTTAATAGATCACATTAGTTTTTTTATATTTTGTAAACTTTTAGAAAGTAAATTAGAATTAGTTTTGTATCTCTTAAATACTGATTTACAAGTAAGCGTGAATAAAGAACCTGTTCATAACTATTTAACTGACATTCCTTT
Source organism: Dama dama (assembly GCF_033118175.1). Taxonomy (NCBI): domain Eukaryota; kingdom Metazoa; phylum Chordata; class Mammalia; order Artiodactyla; family Cervidae; genus Dama; species Dama dama. Next base: position 16,103,794 of record NC_083709.1, on the reverse strand, counting down.
GTCTTTGAATCACTTGGATTAAAATTAAACACTGGAAATACTTCTAATATTTTGTTACACTTTTTAAATGGATGAATTTTGGAAAAGAAATAAAACCTGACTTAATCTTGCTAAGTAGATCAATTAAATATACAGTCAACTCTCGATTGTTCAAACGAATGGAGGGAAGGATGGAAAACTCATTCCTATTTCCCTGGTTCCTACCCCCTCAGGCTATTGCTGAGAGCCTTACTGCAAACAAGGTCCTTGGCTTTCCTTTCCATCTTGACCATATTATGTTCTCTAGCCTCCTATCCGGGTATAGTGCAGTCTGAAAGATGGCTTCCCACTGAGTTGACAGAGTCACATGTTCTCACATTTTGTTCTTTTTAAAGTCAGTGCTTTTTAAAATCAATGCTTTAGGATTGTTTTTACACTTTTAAAATTCTCATGAAAATTTGATAACATTGCTAATATCCTATTATCTTGATGGCTCATAAAATTAATTTTGTATAAAAATCTTATCTTTTTGAATTACATTCTATAGATAATTATAACCTTTCAAAAGCATAACCTCATGGTACCAAATTGCTCTAAAAATGTAATAGCAAATTTTTATGGGAGTTTTTATAAAAATTCTTCCAACTCTGAGAATTCCTAATATATGCAGTGTTTCTGAGTACTGTGTCATTGTTTGTAAAGGGAAGAAATGCTGAAGGAATTTGTGTGTGAAAACAGTATGTTACGTGTATATAATATGTCATTTTCTCTACCAATTAACTGCACACATTGTGCTATTATCCAGACATGAGCATTCATGGAAATGCATGTATCTGGATAACTGTGAGTTGAAATAAACACACCTGCCTTTTATTTCAATAAGTGCACATTCAAATCCACATAAGACATTTATTTGAATGTGACCTTCATATACATGAGAAAACATTGGTTTCAGTGTTTGATTTTTTTGTTGTTGCTGTATTGTTGTTGTTGGTTTAAATCTAAAGTAGGGCACAACCTTATAGATAATGCTTCTCTGGAAAACTTTGCATGCAGAGAAAAGGAAATTCAAAGATAAACCCTATGAAAAACATTGAAATTGTTTTGTCTTACTGTGTTTTGCCTCAGTGTGTATTGGAGCCAAATTCTTATAGAACATAGCAATACTTAAAGCCAAACTATATACAGCCCATAAACCAGTCTATAATTCTTCCCATTTTACTTTAAGTTAAATAACTTAATTATTATTCTTCTCCAGCCACCCCCCCAAAAAAATGCTAGTCTGTGATTTGGAGAATCCTTTTTTCTCAAGAATCTGTTTCCTTGAAAAGTGTGTTAGAATGTATATCTGCACTTTCATGTTTTCAATTAGGCAATTGAAGTTTTCATTATAAGGCTTATTTTTAAAGTCTATGTAATAGTTATTCATTACCCCTAACCATAACCCAGTTTAGGTGATATTTCTGGATACTTTTTTTAATTGACATGAGTCAGAAAATTGAATCAGACTTACTTTAGAAGTCTTAACTTTGAATTTCCTACTTTTCATTGCATGTAAACTATCAACCATAAATAATAGTGTCAGTTCAAGTTCTAGCTTGTATTTTGCATGTGAAAGCTATAAACAGTCTGTTGATGCTGGAAAGACTCTATAGCTATTGTTTTGCTATTGCCTAATTGTTAAATTTATAAATGAAGACTGATTTTATTTATGTAGACTTGTCTTTCTGTCTTAGGGAGTGAACTACTTTATGTCCAAGGGCATCCTTGATGATTCACCAAAGGAAATAGCAAAGTTTATCTTCTGTACAAGGACACTAAATTGGAAAAAACTGAGAATTTATCTTGATGAAAGGTAAAAAAAAAATTAATTTTTCATGAGAAATGAGTTGAGGAATGCTTTTAATTAGTTAAGTTTTACTTTAAAAATTATAGTCATCTAGTTGTAAAATTGAGTGAAGACAGGGAAAAGATTCCTGTACCTTGCAAATCATTACTCTTGTGAACTTGAACTTGTGTGTGAGTTTACTGTTGTAAAATTAAAAAAAAAAAAAAAAAAAGGCCCAAGAAGTCCAACATCTTTGTGATAGCTAACCAAAACCAAATATTTTTGAGGTCGAAGCCTCTTTTCCTTAATAACTAGCCCTAAGAAGTGTTTGGTAGCTAAAAGTTCTGAATTTTGAAATTGCCCATATAAAAATCAAGTAGACAAATTGTACTCATAAACACAAATCCTAGAAGTATAAGATGTATATATTTGTGATACAGTACATGAAAAGTGTCATCTAAAGTTTGAAAATTTGAGAAGTATGATTTAATAGTGTGCTTTCCAGAGATAGTGTCTGATATGCTGTCCTGACTTGATAGTTATCCATTTGTACTCTTGAATTCTGGGTATCAAGGACATAAAAATATTGTGGAAATATTTTGATGTGATATCACCATAAACTATGATTTTAAAAATTATAGATCTCATAGTAATCTAAGGAATGTTTCAAAAATGGGTTTGCCTTTTCATTGTGATTCTCATTTTTTTTTAATTTCTCAGGATTTTCCAACAATTTATATTTATTATATGCCAGGAACTTTGCTAGAATTTGCAATATGCAATTGATTAAAACATAATCCCTAGCCTTGAGGGGTACACAGTTCAGCATATTGGTCACTGAAAAAAATTTCTTACATAAAGATGGTATAATTAACTCTTTTTGTCCTGAAGTGCTAGGTACCTATGAATTGGCAGGTTTTTTTGGTGAAAAATCTGATTTTTCTGTAAATATTTTAGACTTTGAAGGACATATGATCTCTGTTGCAGCTACTTATAACTATGCCATTGTATCATCAAAGCAGACATGGACAATAAGTTAACAAATGAGAAAATCTGTGTTCTAAGAAAGCTTTATTTATAACAACCACCCATGGGCCTCTGTAGTATTTGGCCCACTAGCTGTAGTTTGCATGTCCCTGCCGTAAGCAGCTGGTAGAAATTAAGATTATGATCATATAATCGTTGTTGAGTTTAGTAAGGATTGAAGCATAGTGTAACAACGCACTGTGCTGTGCTTAGTCAGTCGTGTCTGACTCTTTGCGTCCCCATGGACTGTAGCCCGCCGGGCTCCTCTGTCCGTGGGGATTCTCCAGGCAAGAATACTGGAGTGGGTTGCCATGCCCTCCTCCAGGGGATCTTCCCAACCAAAGGACTGAACCCAGGTCTCCTGCATTGCAGGCAGATTCTTTATCATTTGAGCCACCAGGGAACCCCAAAGCATTATTATTGGAATGCTATTGATAATAAGTATATATGCACATATGTACACAAATTGTAAACAACCTAAATGTGTTTCATTAGAATTATGTCCTTAAGATGGGATACTGTGGAGCCATTAGAATGAATGAGTTAGATCCATGTGCAAAAACACAGAATGCTGTTCATATTATACTATATGAAATAAGCAAAAGCAGATTCTAGAACAATATAGGGTATAGATAGACGCTTTAAAAAGCTTCACATCAGCAGTTGTTACCTCTGGCAATGTGGATTGATATGGAAAGTATAGATTCTCCTTATTTTCAGAATTAAAAAGGTAAAGAATTTTGTTGATCATATGGATTTAACCAAGAAGATTCTTGAAAAGAAGTTACTATTTTTAATTATGAAAAATTCATTTTTTCATTTCAGAATTAAAATTTCTAGTTTCACCTTGTTTTTTGTTCTATTCATGAAAGATTTTTTTTTAATTGTTTAACTTGATAATCATACTTTTTTTTTTTTTTAACTTTTAAGACATATATGCTTTATAAGACTGGTAATAAATAGTAAAGTATTTTCATCCAAAATGTAAATAATCTATGATTTTTCCCATCTTTTTTAAATAGAGAAAAGTTAACTAAATCTGTATTTTTTTTTTTTTTCCTACTAGGAGAGATGTCTTGGATGACCTTGTAACGCTGCATAACTTTAGAAATCAATTCTTGCCCAATGCACTGAGAGAATTTTTTCGTCACATCCATGCCCCTGAAGAGCGTGGGGAGTATCTTGAAACACTTATAACAAAGTTCTCACATAGATTCTGTGCTTGTAACCCTGATTTAATGAGAGAACTTGGCCTTAGTCCTGGTAAGAGTATGTATAGTGAATTCCTTCCTTCTCCCATTCCCATCTCCGGGTAAAAATAGTAGTAAATGAGACATTTTCCTCACTCTGGGGAAAAATGCTTCCCATAATTACAAATACTTGTTTCATTGCTTCTAGCAGTGACTAGTTTGTCAAAGCTATTATTTACATGTAGTAAATATACTGTTTTAGGAGGAAAGTTATACTTAGGTATGTTAATTCTTACTTAAGCATTGGAAATTTTATACTAGTCTAATCAAAATCTTGAGAAATTATTTTTAAAGCTTTTCATAATACACATATTACATAGGTAACACCTAGAATTTTTCTACTAATGTGTATTTTTTATATAACTAGTTTTCACTGTTTGTGTGTATGTATATATGTGCATGATGTAGCCTGAGTCACCTATGTATTTTTTCATGTGATGCAGCTTTATTTCTGCATGTTTTTCATATCTTATTACAGAGATTACCAAACCTTTTCCTAGCATAAGAAATTTGTTGAACATGCTTGTGCAAGGCAGTCTTTATAAAGACTTTCAAGATTCTGAAAAATAAACACCATAGTAGCAGTAGTAAGTAGTTGTGGCAAGTATCATGAGGATAACAATAAGCATCAACTATTGCCCTGAAAATATATAGAGAAGAAAAATTTTTTGCTGCATGGGCTCATGTTTAGCAATCTAAAGATTCACGTTTGAGATTAATACGTAAATTCCATAGAATTTTTTTAAACCTTTTATACGTATCTAAATTAGAAGAAGAATAATTTTATGAAGTGTTTACATTTTATTTTCTAGTACCAAGTTAATACATTTTCTTGTTATATACAATGCTTCCAAATTAAATTAGGTTTCTGTAAAAGCATATGTAAATAAATATCTTACTTTGTTTTAATAGGATAAACAGAGTACAAATATGTTTTACGGGTAGTTGAATGGGAATTTCACATTTGAAAGCAAGAGGAAAATAAAACCAATTCTGAAATTTTTAAATTTAGAATGACTTTTCACTAAAAATTCCTAAATTATTTGAAGAAAATGCTCAATGAATTGGTGTTTGGATAATTGACATCCCTGTTGGCCCAGGAGACAAGTTTTCTAGGACACAAGGCTTTCATCACCAAATTAGAAAAGGCCCAGGCAGTTCTCTTTAATTTTAATCTAATCTTTTGGAATTATGAACACTTTTTCCTTTGGGACCACTGTTTAATAACCATCTAATAATTGGAGGTGTTTCTTTTTCCTTCCAGATGCTGTCTATGTACTGTGCTACTCTTTGATTCTACTTTCCATTGACCTCACTAGCCCTCATGTGAAGAATAAAATGTCAAAAAGAGAATTTATTCGAAACACCCGGCGTGCTGCTCAAAACATTAGTGAAGATTTCGTGGGGCACCTTTATGACAACATCTACCTTATTGGCCATGTGGCTGCATAAAAGCACAATTGCTGGGACTTCAGCTTTTAACTGCAAACTAAAGCTACCCAAGGACCTATTTAGCAGATATGGGAGTGACATTAGTGCTGGTCATTCTAGCCTCTGTATACAATCAAGCTTGAGTGTACAACCTTTTTCCTTTTACTCTTTTCTTTTTAGTGACTTCTTTGGGGAACTAAAGAATTTTGCAGAATTTTTCTTAATTTTGCTTATCATGTTTTGCACAAAGCAGAGCCATTGTCTGACACAGCTGTTTAAGAATGTTAAACTGACGTTATACTCTAAAAAAGATGGGATATTTGTGCATTAGATTTTGCCTGAAACTTTATTCATTTCCATTCTTTTTTAAAATACCATGTAATATGTACATATTTAACTAAAAATTTATAATCATAATTATTTTATTGTAAAGATTTTGACTAAAGCCTTTCCTTTTTCTCTCAAACTGAGTTCTGAAATTTATTTGATAAGAAAGTATGACTGTCTTCATAAAACTTGCATCTAACCTGGATAGAAACCGATACCAGCTTCTCTTTCCAGTCTTTGAAGAGTATATTTGTCTCTATGCAAAACAAGCACTTATTTTTACAACATAAATTCATCACCTGACTTCATTTTTAAAATTTCTGCCTTAGTTAAGTCTGAAGTCCTTTAAACCGTAGCAAAACACATTAAAATCTAAGGTTTCCACACATAAGAACAAAATGCTGTTAGAACTTATATCCAAAGTAATTAGTCAGACCTTACTATTCTTCTAATTGTGATGATTTCAGCTCAGAATCAGCTGGGAAAGGAATCTTGTGAATGATAGAAACTGTCTTTATTCGCTCATTCAGTAAATATTTATCAAGGCCTTCCATGTGCTAAGGGACTTTTAGGCTGGTAGCAAACAATTTCTAGGGTCTTCCCAGGTAGTACAATGGTTAAGAACCTGCCAATGCAGGAGACTTGGGTTTGATCCCTGAGTCAAGAAGATCTCCTAGGGAAGGAAATGGGAACCCACTCCAGTATTCTTGCCTGGAAAATCCCATGGACAGAGGAGCCTGGCGGGCTATAGTCCATGGAATCACAGGAGCACGACTGAGCACACACACACACACAATTTCTAAGATTCCAAAGCAAATATCTAATTATGTTTCACACGTATGTAAGTTTGAATTCCACGACAAAATAATTCCAATAAATGTCTTTATAAATGCCTCATCCATGTAAACCAAACCCATATCTGTCTTTTTACAAGCTGTTCTTTCTGTGATATCCTTTACCGTTTTTTGTATCTAAGGTCCCCCTACTATCATCTAAGATCCACTTCAAATATAATTTCTTGGTCAAAGCTATAAAAGACTGTCTCTATCATATAATATATACCACTGGTGTTAATTAATTTTCTACATGTCCAACTTCTTTATCAAACTGTAGTCTTACTAATGTCAAGGATTACTGCTAGTCTGTCTATTCTGTTAGATTCTGTTCTAAGGCTTGAACTAAGCAAGTGGTAAAGGACTTAGTGAGGAAGAAAAAGTTTTTAAAAACACACAACTGAAAATTGATAGGATTTAGTGATTTGGAAGATAAGTTTCTAATATGAGGATCTGCTTATTCCATTATCAAAGGTAACTAGTAGGAAAAGCAACGAGTGGAATGAAGTGGAAAAGATAATGATTCTAATTTGGGGATGTCTTGAATTTGAAAGTATCAATAGAACATTGAAGCTAAAGAATAAGACTAGATATGTAAGTTTGAGGGTAATTAGAATTTGGAGTATGCTACCCAGTACTCTTGCCTGGAAAATCCCATGGACGGAGGAGCCTGGTAGGCCCCAGTCCATGGGGTCGCTAAGAGTCGGACACGACTGAGCGACTTCACTTTCACTTTTCACTTTCATGCATTGGAGAAGGAAATGGCAACCCACTCCAGTGTTCTTGCCTGGAGAATCCCAGGGACAGGGTAGCCTGGTGGGCTGCCATCTATGGGGTCGCACAGAGTCGGACACGACTGACGCGACTTAGCAGCAGCAGCAGCAGCATACAAGGTGAAGCATGAAGTCCGAAAACAAAGGTTTGTAAAAACTGTAGAAAGACCAGGGAATAATGGAATCCCAAGAGCTAGGGATTCAAGAAGGATGCTGAGCTTTGCATGTGCTGCAGCCCAAGTAGATTTGTTTTTCCATTTACACCTAGGCCTTTTTTGAGTATACCTTCTCCACTTGGGGCTGAGTTCTTTGAGACTAGAAAATAATGGTAGTGCTAATGGCTTTTATATTGTCTCTGGCCAAATACCTCCTTGTTCAGTGTGTAATCTGAACTCTGCTGAAACCAGTAACAGTACTTATGGTCCTCTGCAACTCAGACCTGTCTACACTTTCCTTCCCAGTAAGGGCTCTGCTGTTTCAAGCCCAGAATACACCATACCAACTATGCGCTGCCCGTGCCTCCCTCCTATACACCATCACCACTTACACTTTAACATGCAGTACGAGCTATATTAAGAAAAGCAAAGGGAGAATATGCTTGAAAACTTTCAGAGCCGTCCAAATTTACCTCCATCAACAGGGTTTTTTTCTAACATTATTCTGTCCAAGCTAACAATCTCTAATCTCATCTGTTCTACTTTCTCTCTGGAAAGCTTGTAATCCCTCACTATTTACCTGTTGAGATGTTAATTGCCCTTCAAAGTCCCCTCATACTTTTTGCCTCCAGGGCAGCTTTCTCAATTCTTGCAGGTGGGAATTGTATTCTTAGATCTCCCTCAATACCTAACATAGACCTTGGCCTGGAAGCAGTTTCTCAATAAACCCAAAAGTGTATTATTCTAGCCCTGGTTTAGTTTCTATCTAAGTATACAGAAAGATGGCTTTACTGTTTGCATTTCAAAAAAATGCATCCAGACTTTTCAGGTGTACCCATTTTACAAATCAGGATGTATTAGAGTTAAAATAATGCAGATCCAACCAGTATACTGTTCTAGTGAACATTTTCTTAAATATTACTATTAATCATGTAATGAACTGGCTATGGTTTCTTTTCAAGCATTGTAAGTGAATATGTCTACTTTAGGAAAGCATCCTAAGGAAATAATCCAAAATAGAGGAAGAGCAGTAGGTACAGTCTTTGTCACATCATTGTTTTAATACAAAAGGAAAAGTAACAATTGGAATGCCCCAAACTTGTGGCTGTTCTAACAAATAATAAATATTTAAGTTTATACTAGACACCAGAAACTAAGGACTGGTCAAGTAGACCAGAACACATCCTCAAAAAAAAAAAAAGAACACATCCTCATAACTATGATGCCATGATGTTAATAATGTGTTAGCAGTTGTAAATTATGGTAAATATTTAAAAGGATATTGAATTACATATAAACACACACATTACAATTACTATGTAAAACAAAGCAAAAGCCTATGACTGAAAAGAACAGATTGGCACACAATATACCAAAATAGTATGGATAATGAAATTTTTAAAATTTCTTCTTTCAAATGTTCTTAATGGTCATGTATTTTAGACAGAACAAAATAAATTCTTTAAAGTATTCAGAAAATGATAGAGTGTTCCTAATTTGGCTAGTAGAGTTTCCCTTCATAATGTTTCCATGCATTTTTATTCAAAACTTGTTTTATTTTTAAAAGACACTTGGTTGATCTGTTAAATCATATCTGGATAAATGTTTTGCTTTCAAGCTTAGAAAAGTGGATTGTTTTGTTTTATTTTTGTCTCATCAAATTAAAGACCAACAAGAGAAAGATACCAAATCTTTACGGAGGAAATTTTCATTTGTTTAAAAAAAAAAAAATGACTTTCTTCTTGGCCTGGTCGGACAGGAGGGTTGGATTTAATTTAAAATGATTAATGAGATTTTGTCAGGCTTCTTGACTTTACCCCACTGCAGTTTGTCAATGCAACAACCTGGGAAGCCAGGACGCCACTCTGTCGCCCAAAACCACTCTCTGGGGAAAAAATTAACTGGCAGAACTAGTGCCAGGTACACATCAATGGCATTGTCTCTCAGGCATTGACAGTTTAAAAGTCTCAATTGGAAAATGTATGTTTTGGGAACACACATACCTGGGATGTTTTCAGTCTCTTGCAAGTGGTTAATCGCTTTTTAAATATTTAAGTGTTGATGTTTTCCAAAGGAAACTGTTTAAAGACAAAATCTTTACTAATATATCCCTTTTCCCTAAATTATTTAAAAAATTCAACAAACAAGGAATCCTGTGATCTTGGGTCACTTTTTGTTTTTCTTTTTTTTTTAACTTAAAGAAGTAAGGTGGAGTTTTTTTTAAAAAAAAAAGGTGAAATGATTTTTCACTTTTGAAAATGCTGTTTTTAACCATTAGCATGACCAAATTTTCACATCAAGTTTTTAAAATAAGCTATAAATTTATGATCTGACATAGTGCACTCCTCTTTTACTTGTGTACTTTTATTTTTAAATAGTCAGTGATATGACTAGCTAAAACAAAGTTGATGAATGTGGCTAGTTATTATGGGGTAAATGCAATATGTGTTTTTGCTTTGTTGCTTAATTAACCACATAAGGAAACAATACTAATGTTGAACTCTCTTCTTTAGAAATAACATAATGTCTACTTGCCAATTTTTATCAAAGCAAAAAATTAGCAAAGAGTGCTTTCCTATTCACAATATCAAGATGGTGATCTCTTCTGAACTGTGTGCCTGTAGACAATCTAAGGAAAAAATTCTCAGCCAGAGCCAGGCTTCCAGTGACTGTCAGCTTCATTCCCACAGTAGGAAAGCTGAGGAAGGCACAGAGAAGTGGAAATGCGTTGAGCAGTTGATCAAGGCTGTTGCTCTTACTAAGAGAACAGTAAAAAGCAGTATGTGTGATCTTAGTTCCCTGACCAGGGATCGAACCCAGGCCCACTATTTGGGAGCATGGGATCTTAGCCACTGGACCACCAGGGACATCCCATAAATATTAATACATAAATAAGTTTTGCTAACTAAAGTCACTTTCCACCAGATATTACCAGTATTTGCTGCTTGTTTCTCTTTATGTTATGCTAAGTGGAACAATAATTTTCCCTTCTCAGCAGTTTCTCTTTTTGTTGACTCAGAATGTTTCTAATACTCTCATGATTATTACATCAAGTTATTTAAAACTTTACTGTAGCTAATCACTTGGGCATGGTTTGCTCTCCTAAAGTTATTCTGATGCATTTTTTTGCTTTTCTATTCAAGGAGAATTTCATTTCTCATATATTCAGGATCACTATAGCTCCCCAATATGTATAATATGACATGAGTTTACAGCAGTACATTTTACGTGACAGTGAAATTTTCATTTAAATATTTAAGTAAGCATTTAAAGATGGCTCATTTTGTGCAAGGAAGGAATTAACCACGTGCTGCAAAAGAAAGCAAAAATGAAAACAAAAAAATCTACGCCCTGCCATCGAGGGCTTAGCTGGGAGGAAGACAACCATAATCACATACAATTCTAGAATACTTTATATCTACCACTGCAACTTTGCAGGGGTCTGGAGATGTTATGTGAGTTTTGGAGGTTCATGTGACCATTTATAGGGATCAGGAGAGGCAGATCCCGAGTACATTTTGTATATTACTAACCATAAAAAACTTTGAAAGATGTGTTAAAAAAGCTTTTTAAAAAAAAAAAAAAAAAGCCACCTTAAAAAAGTAAAACTACCATATGACCCAGAAATCGCACTCCTGAGCATATACCCTAAGAAAATCTTAATTCAGAAAAACACATGCACCCCAGCATTCATAGCAGCACCATTTACCATAGCCAGGACAATGGAAGCAACATAAATGCCCATCAATAGACAAATGGATAAAGAAGATGTGGTACACATATATGATGGAGTATCACTCGGCCATAAAAAGGAACAAATTGGATCATTTGTAGTGATGTGGATGAACCTAGAGTCTGTCACACAGCGTGAAGTAAGTCAGGAAAAGAAAAAATAAATATATGTTATTGCATATATGTGGGCTCTAGAGAAAGGGTTCAGATGAACCTATCTGCAGGGTAGGAACAGAGACCCAGACACAGAGGACAGACGTAGACACAGGGAGGGAAGGGCAGGGTGAGACAAACTGGGAGATTAGGATTGAATATACACGCTACTGTATGTAAAATAGATAGCTAGTGGGGACATGCTATATAGCACAGGAAGCTCAGCTTGGTACTCTGTGATGACCAAGAGGGGTGAGATGGTGGGGGTATGAGGGGGGCTCAAGAAGGAGGGGATACATGTATGCTTATACCTGATTCAAGCTGTTTTACAGCAGAAAGTAACAACATCATACAGTAATAATTGTCCAACAATAAAATTTAAAAAATTAAAAATATAGGGGGAAAAGTAGAAGTTTGTTATGGAGTTAGTTAATAAAAACACTATGTCTTTTTTTCCCACCTCAATTTTATGGGGGGAGAAAAGGCCCTATGATTTTTTAAAGAGAAGAGTGAGCTATTAGTACTGGCTTACCTCATAGCTCAGTCAGTAAAAAATTTGCCTGCAGTGCAGGAGACCCGGGGTTCGTTTCCTGGGTCGGGAAGATCCCCGGGAGAAGGAAACGGCAACCCACTCTAGTATTCTTGCCTGAAGAATCCCAGGGACAGAGGAACCTGGCAGGCTACAGTCTATGGGGTCGCAAGAGTTGGACATGACTGAGCGACTGAATGCACAGCCAAGTATGAAGGAAGGAATGTGATATCAGCAGGTATACTGCTGGATGGGGCAATAGCCTGACCAAAAGCTTGGAAATATGCAAGTGTCTGAGGTCATGAAACAGTGAACAATTTGCTGGAATTGGAGGGCAAGTTTTCAGCAGTGATTTAGTGGAAGAAAAGGCTGGAAAATACAGATTGGACAGAGATAATGCTACAAGCGACAGTTGGGACTTTTTGTAGGCAATTGGATATATTCATGAACACAGATGTCATTTCTGATCTCTGATTTAGGAAGCTCTTTTTAAAGCCAATATAAAATGTTAAACAAAAACACACTAGAATGTTTTATAAGAAAACTAGTGAAAATGCTTCTGGAATTCTGGCAGTGAAATTTGGTTCAAATCTGAACTTTAGCATGGCTATTGGAAGGGAAATGATAGAAGAAAGATTTGAAAGAAGTAAACCCTCCTGGTACAAGACTGAACGTTGGCCATAAAGATGAAGGAGTTAAAAATGATTCTGCATGATCTGAAGAAGGTGTTGCTGCTATAAACAGAGAAAACCCAAGTGACCAACAAGTTTATTTGGGTTGGAAGTAAGGCACTGAGGAGAGAGAGGATAAGTTCTCTTTGTGTGTGTGTATGTTAGCCACTCAGTCATGTCTGACTCTTTGCAACCCCATGGACTCCTCTCTCCATGGGATTTCCCAGGCAAGAATACTGGAGTGGGTTGCCATTTCCTTAAGTGCAGAGAGGACAATTATGCGAAGGAATTCAGCAGTTAGTTTGAAATGTAATCTAATGCAAGGATTGGAGATAAAAGCTAAGATTACATTTTGAGAGAGTCCTCTGCACAAATAAGATAGAAGAAAAAGAATAGATACATGTGTTAAGGTTGTCAAGATCATTTTGTACTATACTTGGTGGTTAAATGAGCAAGTTGATATTGATGAGTGTTCTCAAATATCCAAAAATCTTAAAGTATTTTAATAACATGCCTTGGATAGAGAGGGAAAAAAGCACCCTGTTACATTTGAAAGAACCTTTCACAACCCAATTTAAAAACCAAATAACTGAGGTTGATCTGTTCAGAAAAGTGTTTCCTCTTGACCATCCATGTCTTTGCCAGTATATGAATGTGCTTAGTTGTTCAGTCATGTCTGACTCTTTGCAATCCCATGGACTGTAGCCCACCAGGCTCCTCTGTCCATGGGATTTCCAAGACAAGAATACTTGAGTGGGTTGCCATGCCCTCTTCCAGGGGATATTTCCAACCTAGGGATTGAGGCCAGGTCTCCCACATTGCAGGCAGATTCTTTACAGTCTGAACCACCAGAGAAGCCCAAGGGCTCTATTTATAAAATAGCTTTTTTTTTTTTTTAAATAATTGGAGAAACTCCAATTGACCCTATAGTTGGAATACTCAAAGCTAAAAATGAAAATTAACCAAATAAAATCTTGCACTGCTGATTAAGACCCATGCAAATCTACTGCTCCCATCCCCACACCCAAGATACCCAACCTGACTATTCCTGAGTCCTTGGAAACTCGAGGTGAGTTGCCTTCATGTCATGCTGCAGTTCAAAGTTTCAAAGTATCTTTGGATTATGTCTTATTGCCCTCATATCCTTCACCAGGATGCTGTTCCTGATCCACGTGTAACTAAGCTCTAAAAAAGCCAAAATGATGCTCTTCTCTGCAGTCTCCTTGTCTTAGAATATGGTGTATTCTTAGCAGAAATGGGAAGGCAAACTCCTCACAGGGCTTAGCACAATCTCTGAGGCCCTCTTGACTCTCCTCCACTGACTCTGCCTTTAGCCTCCAGAGTTTCATTTTCCCCTCAAAGCCCTGCTCTGTGTGCAAATCGACCAGACATCCCTGGGTCACCAGACTTAACCAATTTCTCCATCAGACCCACCCACGGCTGAGGACCACCCCAGTGCTCCTCAGCCTCTCCAGCCAGGCACCTGCCTCATAACCTGGGGGTCTATAGACTTTATTGTCCACACCAGGATACTTCTGAGAGTGCTAAAATGCTAAACCAGATGGTACTTCAAGACAACATGCCTCAACTAGGAAGTTTGGTCGCCCTACCCGTGACTATAATACAATGTGATAAACGTGTTAATAAAAGTTTAAACACTTTGCAGGGGGCACATTTTGAATGTAACACACTGATGGGTCCAAATTTGTTTCCAATCAGAAACATCTCTAAATTATTTTTCAGTCAGCATCCATGATAAAACAAACAAACAAACAAACATGCTATTAAGCCAGGCTTATTTGCACCAGGCAGCACAACAGAGCTCAAGCTCCAGAAGGAAATAATGTTTCAGCTTGTTGGAAACACATTTGGTAATTTAGAATCCCTGGAGAGGAGCTTGTTTTGTAGTTTGGTCAAAATCCTAAGGAACTGAGTCTCAGAAACCTCTGGAAAGATTATGGAGATATTTAATTGGCAATGATGATAAAATCAAAATTACAGATAACATTTCTCTTATGTTATTTCTCTTCACAAGTACACATGGAGAACATAAATGTGACTTAACTTACAGGTCATAGACTTGTGAGCCCTGCATACACTGACATATTTGTATATCCATATCTGTCTAATATTGCATCCACCCCTGAGTAGATCTGGAGAAGAGTCTGCCAAAGCACCATGCATGCATGCTAAGTCACTTCACTAGTGTCCAACTCTTTGTGACCCTATGAACTGTAGCCTGAAGGCCCCTCTGTCCATGGGATTCTCCAGGCAAGAATACTGAAGTGAGTTGCCATGTCCTTCTCCAGGGAATTTCCTCAACCCAGGGATCGAACCCATGTCTCTTATGTCTCCTGCATCGGCAGGTGGGTTCTTAAGCGCCACTTGGAAGCCCATGCCAGAGCAGAGAAAACAGCAAATACAAAGACTGTGAGGCAAAAACAGTCTTTGGTACATGGGCTGGTCCATGTACCATAGAATGAAAGCTTCAGGAAGGAATCACTTTTGTTTTGTTTTTTAATTTAGCTGTGCTGTGCAGGATGTGGATCTTAGTTCCCTGACCAGAGTTGGAACCTGTGCCCCCTGCATTGGAACAGCAGAGTCTTAATCTCTGAACCACCAGGGAAGTCTCAGGAAGACACTGCTTTACTCACTCTTCTATTCCAAGCACCTAAAAATGTCACTGAACCATAAGAAAAAGTCAGTAAATATTTAAGGAATGTGTGAATGAATGGATGGATGGATGGAAGAACCCCTGATGATGGTTTTCTAACATAAAGTCCTCAGTTTCCCTATATTTCACTTTTTCTTGTTTTGGTCTTGGCGGGAATGGATTACAATGCACTGCCAGCTTCAGAAAGAAGCACTTCATATACTTGAGCCCCTTTTAATTATCCCTTCTTTTCTTCTGGGCTTCCCTTCTGGCTCAGCTGGTAAAGAATCTGCCTGCAATGCAGGAGACCTGGGTTTGATCCCTGGGTTAGAGAAGGAAAAGGCTACCCATTCCAGTATTCTGGCCTGGAGGAATTCCATGGACTGCATAGTCCAGGGCGTTGCAAAGAGTCAGACACAACTGAGCAATTTTCACTTTCACTCACTTTTCTTCAGTGGTAAACCCTGTTACCCTTAGAAGCATGTTAAGAATAGATTACTCACACCACACCTTTAGCTTTGCTACACTGAGAGTTACAAATGGACTTTTTTTTGAGGAGGGGGGGGGGCATACCTCACATGAGGAACTTCCTCCACCACAGGACCCTGAGGGAAGCCCCTGCAAATGGATTTTATACAAATGATTTCTGCATGAAATTATCCTCATTATCAATAATGAAGTTGTTACAATTCAGCTTACTGTGGGGCCCCCAGCAAAACAGGGCAGGTATAAATCAGTGCCTTCTTCATATACATATTTTCACTTTCTATCAAACAACAGTGACCCTAGAACTCCACAAACTCAAGAACAGCCACATCTGCAAGAAAACTTACTCACATTTCCAGTTTCTGTATAAAATCATCCTTCCTTTCTTACTCACAGCTATTATCTAATCCTATGACCAAACTGATAAACTCTACTGTGATCCATGCTTTTCAAATAAATGAACTACCAAAGCCAAAGTGAAAATGCAAGGAGAAAAATTTTCAGCAACATTTACTAAAACCTGAGCATTCTACTAATTCTGTCCTTAGGAAAAGAACACACAAATTGGTTGACGAGAACATCTTTCCATATAGAAATGTTTCTCTGTAACATTTCATCTTTAGATTGAAAGAACACTCTTCTAGAAACAAAGATTCACACAGTACACAAGTAAAGAAAAATCTCAAATTCTTCATTTAAACCCCTCTACAACTGTTCTTACATCATGTATAAACCTTTTTTTTTTTTTTTCTGGGACGGGAAGATTCTTTTAAAATGTCTTTACTAGATCTAAAAACAAATGCAGATCCCAATTTTGTTTGGGACTAATATCTTCCTTCTGTCCCAGAGAGATCTGATTAAATGAAGTCATTTTGTTTCTTTGGTGTTTCCCTGGTGGCTCAGACAGTAAAAGTCTGCCTGCAGTGTGGGAGACCTGGGTTTGACTTCTGGGTTGGGAAGATACCCTGGAGAAGGGAATGGCTACCCACTCCAGAATTCTTGCCTGGAGAATTCCATGGACAGAGGAACGTGCTGGACTACAGTCAATGAGGTGTCAAAGAGTCAGACAGAACTGAGCAACCAAAACTTTCACTTTCACTTTGTTCGATGTAAGTATAAGATCTTACTTAAGGGACCTCTGAATACAAAATATATGCATGATTGTACGAATGTATATATTAGCAAATGTGTTTGGCTACTCCACAGCATGAAAGTTACTCTAGGATGTTAGTGTTTTGGGACAATATCTCCTCAAATTAGCAAATTGAAGTCTAATGATTAAATCTCTCTATGTAAATCTGAATAAAATGGGCCCAAGCCTTCGTGAGGCCCTATGCAAAGCCAGATATTCATATCCCTAGACAGATGTCTATACCCTACACACCTGAGGGCACGGAGAAGTAAGG
Source organism: Dama dama (assembly GCF_033118175.1). NCBI lineage: Eukaryota > Metazoa > Chordata > Mammalia > Artiodactyla > Cervidae > Dama > Dama dama. The sequence goes on along the minus strand of NC_083709.1, from coordinate 16,086,562 downwards.
TAAGGAACGTACAAAGACGTCTTAAAATAATTTTGGGATTCTTGCAGACAGGACTCCAGGAAAAGCAGCTGGCAATGCTTTATAAACTAAACACAAGATGTAATCCGACCATTAGCTGTTAACTGTAGTGCTCAAAAAGAGACGGTTTAAGCAAAATATGAACGAGATTTTCAAAGAAATACGCTATTCTTCGCACCAAATTTGGCTCCCCAGCAGGCGGTCAGTTTTTCACATTTTGCCACCTAGTGGACAATCCGAAAACTACAGTCTTCCCCCCGCCCCTAATGATTAATTTCCATACACGTGGGAAAGAATTGCTCTGCGTCCACGTAGGAGGAATTTTATTTGTTTTGTTCATTGATGATGCTCCTGCTACAGTGCCTGGCGCTTAGTAGACCATCACTATAGAGCTGTTTAATGGAGGATGACTTACCATTGGAGGTACTCTCCATTTAAAGATTATTATTATGGAGAATGTCATTGAAAATACAGTTACAATAATGATGTTGGCAAAATATGTTTCTTAACTGAAATAAAAGTTCTAAATTATTTTAAAAGTAAATGAATGGTGCTCTATATTCTCAGGTTAGAGAAATGTCTACATAGCTCATTAGAATAAGAGGTGTCTTCATTGCTCTGTGTAGAAAGATTATCCAGTTGACTTAATTTAGAGAGTGAGCACCTACCTCTTCTTCACCTCAACTGCTCCAAATAAAGCTAAATTTACCCTGGAAGATAATCTTTCTCCTTTACTTAAAAAATCATGACTGGCTTTCTTCTCGTTTAGTCTGTGATACTTGCTATTCCTTTTTTCTATTGCCAAAAATTATGAAACCTCTCTAGGCCTCTTTTTAAAAAGAGTACATATGCACATGTATGAATATATATATATATATATATATATATATTATTTTAAAAATAATATTCTGTGCTTCTCCTTCAATGTGCCTACAGTGTTAATGACTCTTAAACATATTTCTCCTGGCATAAAGATTGGTAATTTTAAAGAGCAGAATGATAGCTTTTAAGTTGAATATTCCTCTAACATTTTTTGATTTTTAAGACTTTCTTTTGAAAATATTTTAAAAAGCAAAATATATGACTGTGTTTCAGTACCTTAACATTAGGCTAAAAATAATTCATTAGGTAATCACCTCAAATTTCTTTCTCAGGAGAATCAGTTTCCATTTTAAAATCAGCAAAATAGGTATACATATAACATAGGCTAGTATTTCATTAAAAGAACTTAGTCTCTTAATTTTTTTATATTAGGTTGATCTTAGGCTGACAATATCCTAACACGTTTTAATAATATATTGTCGAGATACAAAGCCTGTTTTTTTTTCAGCTGAAACGTATATATTCATTATGTAAAACTCATTTATGTTGCATAGAATGAAAACTCTCCCGAGTTCATAGTCTTAAACAGATTTGCACACACATCCAAATAAATGTTAAATGCCAAGCATTTTGACAGAGTTAATGGGAAAGGCAAGCCTACATACCTAGCCCACCAAACCACAGAAAATTTTAAAGTGCCAGCTTTGAAGAAGCCTAACATTTTTTAAGATGATAAGGATATAAGTTATAAATTATAATATTCAAATTTCAAAGGCTTTAAGCAACTGCTTTCTAAGGTGGTTTTTGCCCCTCTGCAAACAAAAGGTTTAAGTAGTATTTGTGTCAGTAAAATCATTTCTTTCATATTTGTGTGAATGAGGATAACATTCATATGAACATACAAAAACATTCAAGAAAAATAAGTTTAGAATAACATGTTAATTATTTTTTCATGTATGTGAAATAATTGGTTTTCCTCAACTCTGTCCCAGCGTCAAGGTCTATAGCTTTTATTGGAACCAGCTATCTCATTTTCATAGGGTCCCAGGAGGCAAGAGTCATACATTGTTACTTCAGCCTTCAAAGAGGCAAAACAGCGCAGAGCCTTGTACTGTAATAGACAGCACAGAACAGTCCCAATTTCAGTTCCTGGTATATTGACAAGCCTCCTTTCAGGTAAGAGATGGAAACATTCTTTTATCATTATAAGGTTAGTGACCATTTTAATGGAATAAAAAGATTATTCTTACTGCATCGGGGATAGAAGTTTGGGGTGTGGATATGTGGGAAGATGTCTTTTCCCTTTTATGTTTATGTTGCTCAGAAATTCTCTTTAATTGGTATAAAGTTAGCTCTATAATCTCAACATTAATACTGGAGATCAAAACTATTGAGGACATATTTTAATATATACAGAGCCTAACCAAAGAATTCAATGTACTTTTTTTTTTAATCAAGAGAAGACAGGTCATTGATTTTCACAGGCTGAGAGGTTTTCTCTCTTATTCCTTACACTTGCTCTATCATTGTGAAAAAATATTCTAAATTTAGTTTACTTGCCTCATACATACAATGTGTAACATTATTAAAATTAAATATAAGTCTCAAAATTAACTTTTCCTGCCTGATATACATGACTTACATGGGGAAAGATAGTGAAAGTTACACAAACACATATTCACATATGGAAATTATGGAAATTAGAGAGAAAGAGAAAAAAATACCAACACATAATCTACGAAGTTGTCAAAAAACTTTAAAATAGCCAGTTCCTTTAGATTTTATATTTTGACATAATCTGCTGCTTAAAGAAAAAGATCTTTCATTGGGGAGAGGGGTTTTTTAAAGATAAAGGAAAATAGTAATACAATGAGGCTCCCATTTTGTTACAAAATACATAAGTGAATTATGTTTCATAAGAGTATAAAATTTGTAAATGACAGTTTCATACAGAGGTGAAATTTATGTAAATTTTGTTTTCTAGTATGTTTATGTTTTATTATGTTTTATAATCTATGAAGATTATACAGTTTTTAATCTTGCTTTTTAATGATTTGTTAAAAACAGTCACTTATTACTTTTCAATCAACATCTAGGAACTAAGAAGAAAAAATTGTTGAAACCAAAGAGTTAGCTATTTATTCTTGGTTTAAATAGGTCAAATTCTGATCTCATAGAGGAGGAGGTATTATGATAATTCCTAAAATATGTTTTATATTTTGTGTTTGTGCCAGATAGTTAAAAACATTTTGTTTCAAAATACCTATGTATGTTTAAAAAGCCAAAGGTACTAATTTTTCTGCAAAGTCAAGTTTTATAATCAAATGTCATCAATTTTGAAAGTCTGTTGAAACAACCAAAGGAACTAAATTTTATTAAATTAGAAAATGTATTTTCTTAACTGTAACTGGCCTCATAAAAGTTATGTGAGCATTTTGTATGTGGTTATCTTAAAATGTTACGTGTGTCTTTTTAAACATTCTTAGTTCCCTTTTCCCTTTCACTTTAACAGTGTTCTGGCGCTTGACTAGCACAAACAGTACCAGATCCTTTTCAGCGGAGACTGCAAACGGAATAAAAAATCACTTGAGGTCTCTAATACATTTGCAGTGATATTTATGAATGAGAGAGGGTTGTCTCCTTCTGAGCTTCGTTGCGTTGGACCATTCCTGTGTCTTCTCATCTTAGTATCTTCTTAGCATCATCTTAGCAGGTCTTAGCACCTTCTGTGACCTCCACCAGAACCGGGCAAATCGCGCGGCCTTAGAAGAGTCTGATCTCCTGGTGGGTGGGAGCGTCTCTCCAGCCTCCTCTCCGTCCATTTCCCCTCCCTCCAGGTGTGTGTGTCTCGGGGAGGAGGTGGGAGATATGAAGGAGAGGAGCAGCAGGGAAGCAAGGCCCAACTCCCTAGAGATCGCCACACCTCACCCTTGCAGAGCATTAAGGCCTGACCTTCTTCCCACGGGTGCCCAGAGATGCTTGTTTCTCCCGCGTCCCTGCATCCAGGGCGGGGTGGGCTGGGGATGGCAGTGGGTTGGAGATGACGCACCTGAGCCGGGGAGAGGACCCCCACCTTCCGCCCGCCTGGTTTCACACCGGGTCCACGTCGCTCCTCGTAACCAAGCAGAACTGAGAGCTGGAAGAAAGAGGGTGAATGAATCGTAAAGGGGCACAGCCCCCGTGTCCCAAGCTCAAGGGAAAAAAATCTCCCCGAAACGTGGGTGCCTGACTTCAGTTTAATTCTTGGCAGTCTTCGTTAGTCGAGCGTAGTTCTTCGGGGACGATTATAAAATGAATGTTTGAACCCCTGGGTCGACAAAGGAACCGCGGAGAGTCGAGCCAGCCTCCCCCAACACCTCAGGAGTCCCGCGGCCCCGCCCGCGGCCTGCCGGGCGGAGGCGCTCGCTCTGCGGTCCCGGGAGGCGGCCTCCAGCCTCGGGGAAGGCAGCTGCTGTGGACTTTGAACCGCGAGGGAAGTGCGGCCGTGGCCGGCGGCTGTAAAACAAACAAACAAACAAACAACCATATTTGCAACCGGATTGATGCAGTCTCGCTGCTTCACAGAGAGCGCGGTGTGGCCGCTTGCCTGGCGCGCGGGCTATAGCCGCAGGGAGGCTGGGCTCCGGATCTGGAGGAGTTCGCGTCTTAAAATAAATGACCAGGGACAGTTCTTTCCCGAGGCAAAGCGGCCACCCCGCCCCCCTCCCCCCGAAGGCAGCTGGCTTGAACTCTAGGACGAGTGGTTCCCACCGTCGGCGCGAGACCTGCACCTCGAGTTCGGTCCGGAGCCCGGGGCTCGAGGGCCACACACCCAGGAGTGGAAATGCCTTCGCTTAACCGAGAATGTTGACGTTGAATCCAACTGAGCGGGAAAATCTGCCGCATCCGCGCGCTGCAACTACGAGCACCCGCGAGAGGCGTGCAGGTTGCGCCGCGCTGAGAGGTCCTGTTTTAACTCCGTGCAGCCCCCAAGAACCGTCCAACCATCCAGGTTCACGGCCGGCTTGTGTCACCGGCGCATAAATCACTGTCAGCCGGACAGAGCAGGCAGAGAGAAAGCTCGCTCGTCCTGGCCACGCGGGCTCTAGGCAGATTAACTGTCCCGGCTCAGAGCGAATTGCCTGCTAATTTTCCCACCCAGATCTCCTGGGCTTCAGACGCGAGCTTGCACTTTCTCGGACGCGCAGAGGGAGCCAGGGAGATGGTTCTAGCCACCTATCGCCTCTTCTTGCCAGGGCCTGATTACTGACCTGCAGTCAGAGAGGTCGAGAGCGCATCATCATCAGATCGCATTTTGTGCACGGGGATCCCTGAGTCCATTAAGGTTAAAGTGACATTCTCAAGGTCATTTAAAGCTCTTGGAAAACTTCTGCTTGACCCGAAGTCCCTTGGTTCTCGCTATCACTGCCTGACCCCTCCATCGTCCTGCCTCTCAAGTTCATTGTTTTAGAGATGTCAGGATGTAAGGATGCTAAAAAAGGGGAAATCACTATATGCTGAATTTGCAATGGACCAGTATAATTTTCGGCCTGATATTTCTAGTTATCGTCCCAGAAACGTACTTCAGATCTTTCCTCATTCTACCTCATAAGTTCAGATACTCAGAATCTCGTGCGATCTTAGATATCAGGGTGCTAGACACCCAATCCACCTCCCCCGACACTTTGACCCCCACCCCCACCCCCACCCGGCAGTGGATTCTGGGCACTCATCCAAGTCAGGAGGAGGAATTCCGAGCAGTCAGAGAACTGGAGGGGTGGGGGACCTGGGGTAGGCGCAGGCTCGGGGAAATGCCGATCCAGGCGAGTGGTTAGGCAATCAGCTTTCACCTTCCCATAAACTATTAGAGAAGGGACTGGTTTTCGTCCAGCAAACTCTGCCCTTAGGCGTTCTGGGCTTGACGCTATCTTACTATTGCTCACTATTCACATTAATTATTCTAGGAAAGCTCACGCACACCTCTGCACTCTTTGAGTAAAGGCAAGCCATTTCGGATTCTCTTTTTTCTCCCGGTGGCATTCTTTTTTTCCCCCCAATCATGCATGCATTCACTCATTCACTTAAATCTGGGTTGGAAGTTGGTGGTCCCCCAAAGCATTTATTTCTATAAGAGGCCACAGAGATGATCTCTTCCCTTTTATTCTCAAATGACTCTCTCCCCCTCTCCTCCTCCCCTCCCCCTTCCCCGCCCGTTTTAGTCCTACTGTAGAAGAGAGAGAAACCCCAACCTTCAACTGTCAACTGTTTTCCAAACACGAGATTAATGTTCCCCAGGACTCAGGGGTAATGTGACCTTTCTGTTTTCAGCTGTGTTTTTCAACATGTAATCGTTTGTTTGTTATGTCTCCCGGTGTGGACTCGGGAAAGCTGGGAAGGGGTGTGGGTTGCCAAGGGGGGAATGAATTTGGAGACTTTTTATTCCCTTTCAACACAGGAAAACTCAGAGCATTTTATTTTTATTTACCAGAAGATAATCCCCTGAAAAAAAAAAAAATCCACAATACTGATACTAAAAAGAAATCTGAGCATGTGATGAGCAACTATTTTAAAAAGCCTATCTCCAAATCAAAAGCAAACCTATTTTACTTTTAAATGAGGAGGACTTCTTGGATGTTGGTAATGTTTTTTCTTGATCTAGGTAGTTACAGGAGATGTACTGTTTTTAATAATTTATTGAGCGTTTAGTGTATGATTTGTGGCTCTTTTTGCGTTGTTATACTTCAATTAAAAGCTTTAAAAAAATCTAAAAAATAGGAAACCTCTGGTATGTGTGTATGTCACTAGATCTCCTAAAATCTATTTCTAATGAATTTCCAAACCAATATATTTGTTAAACTATATATAAGAAATTTACCAATAACTTGGTTTCTCAGTAATAGGTTCTGAATCAGACTGAGAACAATGCGCATGAATTAGTTATTAGAAAACCAGTATAAAAGTTGGATAGCTTTCTAATATAGTAAAATATCAAATGAGCACTGAGAATTTAAATCTTGTCTAAGAAAATACCTAAAGAAATAAAATAGCTATTTGGTTAAAAACAACAACAACGAGACTTCATACTTTAAAACGGTATTTAATTGTTTGATACTAACTCCTATTCGAAAATGTTTTATCCCAAAGGAGAATTTTAAAAAGGGTCTCAGCCATACTCAAAAGTTAATTTCTGTCACTAAAAAGAAGGCAGTTTGAAACATGTTTTCCCTCCATAAATTATTGTTAGGTTCCTTTCATGATTGGTCACTTTGTATTTCACCAAGAACCAAAGACTAAATTGTTCTTCCCATTTAACCAATAGCTTTTATTGCTGGCATCAACAACCCCACTGATGACTTTAAGCTGCCTAATTTTTCTGCTACCCTGTTCCATTTTTTTTAAAAAAAAATCGTTATTCTCAAAAATCTAGTAAATGATTTTCCGACAAATGGCTTTGTTGTTGACTCCACGCCACCCCAAACCGCTTCCCTCTCTCTCTCTCCTTCTTTCTCTCTCTCAAGGACCCTTCATCTCCAGGAACGGTCACTGAGCCCGCATCGCTCACACCAAGGCTTGCTTTACAGGCCCTTCCACGGTTTTATGATTGGTTGTTGTGGTTGGAATGTTTATAGATAATAAACAACTAATCCGCTTCTTGCCTAATGAATTGCCCCACCCGCGTACCAGTGGAACGGCTGTAACTAGCTCCAGGATCTAGAGCCAGTGAGAGCCGGGACCGAAACCACCCCACATAGCCGCAGCTCAGTATCAAAGCCGAATGATCCAAGGCCAGCAGAAGCCTATTTCGCGTGCGGGCTTTGCTCCACCCGCTCCTCTCCCCACAGGTCTGAAGGATGTATTTCAATGAACAGCTTTCTGAAACGCGTGCGTCTGGAAAGCGGGGGGCGATGTGGAGCCTGGTCGCTCCGGGGACCGCTGCGCTGGGTCTGCAGCAGCTCTCGTTTGGCCGCACGGGGCCCTTCAGTCTTCCGGCGGCATATAGCAGTTTGAATCGTCCTGACTCTGAATCAGATTCTGCACTCGAAGTTGCAAAAGGCTGGGTCTGCCAGGGCTCACGCCCTCGAGTCCCCGCGCGCCCGGGGCTGGCAGGGACGAGCGCACGGCTGGGAGGGGGAGAGGGGTAGTGTGCGTGCAATGTAGTGAACACTTTGTAATCTAGTCTGAAGTAAAGAAAATGTGTGTTTAGACTCCCAAGAGACCCGGAAAACGGGGGGAATCTACCAAAAACATTCCAAGAACAGAGGAAACCAATGTCTGGGAGAGGTTCTTTTATACACAGTATGGCAGCTGCTCGAGGCCTCGGTCAGTAGCTGGGGGTGGGGGGGTGGAGGGGAGCTGTGACAAGGGGAGTTGGGGGCCAGAACCAAACCTGGCATCACCTGGTCCCTGAGCAGCGAAGGGGACGCTGGTGTCGGCCATGGAGCATCCTCTTTCCGTAAGGACCCACAAGAAGGAAGCAGAGAAAGAGTCTAAACCAGAAGCTCCAAGATCAACACTTAAAAAAACCCAAAAACCTAGAGCCATTTCCAAAACCCGTTTTCCAGTTACCGGTATTTTGAATGAATACATTTCCTTTACGTAGCAGTCTGCAAGTTCTGCAGTTTTGCATTTATGCGTTTGATGTTTATGCCATCTTTCATCTGTACCCATCATCCCCAGTACCGAGGATCTCTTTACTCCAAGAATCTCAGGAAAGGTCGTTAGGAGTGCTCAGGCTCCTCCCCACTCCAAGGTCCCCAACACAGGTGTGATTTTGCTTCCCTTATTCATAAAGAGTAGGTGAAGATGGTGTTGAGTCAGAACTTATCTTCCTGGGTGGCCAGTTCTTCTGCAAACTGGTTAGAAAGCATTTCTTTCTACCAGCATCTCCCTTTTCACTGGGTTTGGTTTATAAATCCCATTGTTTCATGGGGATGGGGAGGGAGGAGGGCATGGAAAGTTATATCTGTCAGTGAGTAAATATGTACTGAATGCCTGGTGATGGGGACACACAATTAAAAATCAAAACAACAACAAAATTCCTTTTCTAGAGCTTTTACTCTAGCAGGGAGTGTCAGCTTTATATTAGGACTCACTTTGGGCTGGACACACAGAGGATGTGATTTTTAATAGAAGCATAAGGTACAGTCCTAGCCATCTGGTTGAGACCTCTCTCCTTGTCACCTAAGAGGTTTCTTTATTGTGTACAATCCTATTACATAATAAATCAAATTACACTGCCTTTCTTTCCCCCGTCTTTCTACCAGGTACCTGCTTCGATACAAAGCAGATAGCAGCACCCTCCATCCTTTTCGCCTGGCTCACACCGTTTCCATCTGTGTGGTGGTGGGTGAAGGGCTCTCCAAACCCCTCTCAAACTAGTGTTGGTCTTGATTCAAGCCATGGAGTCAACAATTCAGTATACTTAGTGTCATTTATGGGATCTCGGCCCCATGGATCTTCATTGACACCAGGCCAAATTCAAGACAAAGAGCAGGTCACATCTCTCAGGGACAGAGGGCGTTTTCTCACTTTACCTACCTGGGATCTCACTGCCCTCTCCTTTCTGGGGACAGAAGTGTTGCCTGGGGAAGGCTGAGCATCTTCTCAACAACAGCCAGAACTGGCTGGGTTTCCAGGTAATATCCGGTTTTGCAGAAAGGTCTCTCAAGTGTCTCTGTTTCTCCACTGAAAGCCTCCCCTGGGGAAGTTACCCATTGAGTACCAAGACACGGTAGCTGTCAGGGTCTCAGTGATTTTTGCCTGAACCTGGGGCTACCACCTGCCCTGGGGGCAAGACACCTACTTAATTGCCCTTGATGAAGAAGAGAGTTGAAAATGATCAGTGGAGGAAAACTAGAACAAACACAAAGGCAAAAAGCCTTCCATGAGCTTTTTGATTATTTTCTCAGACTTTGCTGTTTGATTTGAACCTGCTTCATTAGGAATAAAATAAGAACACTAATGTTCACTGGTTCTCCAGCACTGAATGTGTGTGTGTGTGTGGTTGATACAAAGAGAAAAGAAATCCTGGTTGCTCATTAAAAGGAAGAAGTAATTTGTGTAAACATGGGCTTCCCTAATGGCCCTGTAGTAAAGAATCTGTCTGCCAACGCAGGACACTTGGGTTTGATCCCTGGGTCAGGAAGATCCCTTGGAGAAGGAAACGACAACCCACTCCAGTATTCCTGCCTGGGAAATCCCATGGACAGAGGAGCCTGGAGGGCTACAGTCCTTGGGGTTGCAAAAGAGTCAGACAGGGCTTAGAAACTAAACAACAACTTGTGTCAACAGGGCTTTAGAAAAGGAAGAGTCGGCCTGTTAGCATCCTGCCTTCCATAGGTCCTTCACAAACAGATGAAGACTGGGAGGCTGCATTATGAGTGACCAGCAGGGCTCCCTCCCTGGACAGAGCTGAATACCAAACAGCAGTGGGGATCAGGGCTTGATTTTAATCATCATCAAAGGACTGGGTAAATCAGCAAAGCATCTCTGTCAGCATCCTAGGTAGCACTGAGAGTTTTCAAAGGGTGTTTGGGTGTGGGTTTGGCTTCTAAATGTGATGGACAGTAGATTGTGAGGAAGAGAGAGCTCTTACCTGCAGAAAGAAGATGCAGCTGCTCCTTGTGTCTCGACCTTGCAACGTGCAGTAGAGACAGTGTACACGCAAACACACACACAGTCCTGAGACCCATGGACCTTGGAGGGGTGCCATGGGGTGTATATATATAAAGGTGGTGCCTGAAGAAAGCTGAGGTCTAGAAGGCTCTTCTTTAGCCTCCAGCAGCATCCTGGATGACTGATTGATGTTCAAGGCTCACAGTCTGCAAAGAAGGGAAAACACACATGAAAGCACTTCTTCAATTGTAGACTATTAGCTGGCAGTATTACTAGGTGTATCTGAAATGTTCATGTATATATGTGGGGACAATTGGTAAGAAAATTCTTGGTGGAGTTCTGTTTTCATTTCATTCAAGTTCTCTGCCACTTCTCTTTCACTTCCACTGTCATCTGAGGTTGACTTCTACTGAAAGTTGACACAGTCTTTGTAAAAAACACAGTCCTATTTCCGTCTTCATCTTTGTACAGTTAAGCGCCCTGCCAACTTGGCTTTAAAATTTACCTCAGTCACTAGCAATTCAGAAGCATGTTTCTCTGAAGCACGTTTCTTCAGAGAAACGTCCTCCAGTGCAGGCCGGGAGATGTGGGATGGTAATTTGCAGAGAGTGAGTCATGGCTATAATTCAATTTTACTTATCACTTTAATGTAATGTAAAAACTAGACCCAGTAGGCTTTTCCTTCTGCTGTTTTACAAATTGTACAGGTTAAGTAAAGACTCTGCTCATACCTTGCTGCAAGGAGAATGTAATTTAGGGAACCGACTGCATGCAACTTACCTTTGTACCCTAGGCGAGCTTCTATCCATCTCTTCTTGTGCCAAAGTGGGAGACCTAAACATTAGTGTGTATAACCAGTTCTGTGGATAGATTTGAGAACTTTGTGGCTTGAATTTGGAAAAAAATAAACAGGCTTTATGAAGGTAGCAAAACTCAAGATGAATATAGGTTAGGCATTATTATTGGTACTGGTGACAACAGAACCATTCATTTATTTATTTTTAATTTTTTACTGGAGTATTGTTGCTTTACAATGCTTTGTTAGTTTCTGCTGTAAGCACAGTGACAGCCAAACATATACACACACCCCCTCTTTTTTGGGTTTCCTTCCCGTTTAGGTCACCACAGAGCACTGAGTAGAGTTCCTTGTGCCGCACAGTAGATTCTTGTTGGTTATCTCCTATATATATAGTAGTGTATATACGCCAAACCCTATCTCCCAATCCATCCCATCCTCTTCCCTTTCCCCCTTGGTGTTCATAGGTTGGTTCTCTATGTATGTGTCTCTATTCTTATCTTACAAATAAGTTCAGTTATACCACTTTTCTAGATTCCACATATATGCATTAATATAACAATGTTTGCTTTTCTCTTTCTGACTTAATTTCACTCTTCATGACAGTCTCTAGTTCCACCCATGTCTCTGCAAATGGAACAATTTCATTCTTTTTTATGGTCGAATAATGTTCCTTTATTTATATATACACCATATATATATATATATATATATACACACACACACCACATCTTCTTTATCCTTTCCTCCAACAGAAGCCTTTTAGAGTAAAATTCAGTTAAACAAAAATATTTATATTAATAGTTGACACAATCAGAAGAATAAAGTTCTTATATTAGAGAAGAAAAACTCTATTGATCTGCAGATAGGAGCTCTGTTAACCAAGGTGAGATTGGGGAGGGTGGGGGAGCAGTGGGGGTAGATGAAAACTACACCACTCCCACCCCCACCCCGCCACACTTACTAGCCATCAGCTCTCCACTCTCCTTGACTCATGGGTCTCAACTTTTAGAACCTAGGTTTCCTATCGTTGCCCTTTTTTTTGCTCAGGTTTCCAGTCGTTTCCTTCTTGTCCCCTCCACAGAAACTTATCAAGTTTTCTCCAGACCCTACTAGGTCCCATGAGTTGATAGATAACCTTATTCATGCATGCATGTTCAGTCACTCAATCATGTCTTTGCGATCTCATGGACTGTAGCTGCCAGGTTCCTTTGTCCATGGGATTTTCCAGTCAAGAATATTGGAGTGTGTTGCCATTTCCTTCTCCAGGGGGTCTTTCTAACCCAGTGATTGAACCTGTATCTCCTGTATAAGCAGGCAGATTCCACTAAGCCGCTAGGGAAGCCCAGTGTTATTCACATGGAAGTGCTAATGGATGCCTTAATGTGTTTTCCTGACCAATCTGTTCTAGGTTCTCCAAACTGCTGTTCTCAATGCCTTAAAAAGAAATGGGCCTAGAAGTAGAAATTCTCCTGTGGCAAAATACAAGGGGAGATGCTTTGGGGGGAGTTGGTGACAAAGGCCCCTTCAACACAATGAAATCTTGTCTGTGGGGTGAACTGGCCTGAGGCCACCTCTCAAAGTGAGTGGATTCAGTTAGCTTCTAATTGAGTAGGCAGACCCCTTTTCCAAATGAAATTTTACTCCTAAGCTCAATACATGAAAGACATTTAAAAAGAGTTTCCTCTGATTTCCCTGGCAGTCCAGAGGTTAAAACTTTGCCTTCCAATGTAGGGATATGGGTCTGATCCCTGGTTGGGATGAGAATGAGATGGTTGGATGGCATCATCAGTTAAATGGACATGAGTTTGAGTAGCTTCCGGGAGTTGGTGATGGACAGGGAAGCCTGGCGTGCTGCAGTCCCTGGGGTTGCAAAGAGTCGGACATGACTGAGCAACTGAACTGACTGACTGGGGAGCTAAGCTCCCACATGCCTTATGGCCTAAGAAACAAAAACATGAAACAGAAGCAGAAATTTTAGCCAATTCAATAATGACTTTAAAAGTGGCCCACATTAAAAAAAAAAAAAATTATAAAGAACTACCCTGGTTGACAGGATGGTGCTGGGCAGCGGCCTGCCACTTGGATCTCTTCCATTCATCCCCCTGGACTCTTGAGAGTACAGTTTGAAAATGATTATTTTGCCTGAGGATGATAGGAAGATATTGGCATAAAAAACAACTGGTTGGAAGGAGAGAGAAATTGATTAATTAGGATTCTCAGAGACCATGAATGGGAACAACCACATGTATGTACTATGTATAGAATGAATAGGTTCCATATTCATCGATTCATAAATGCGTTCATAAACAGTGATTACTGGAAAGGGTTCACTTTTATATCTTCCTTGAACTCAGGGTCTAGTATTGTCCCCATCTGTGGTGAGGAATAAATGCGAGAAAAGTACAGCTTGCGGTTTGGGAAGAGAACCACAGGAATGAAATGCTGTGCAAGTCTTTAGGATGATTTTCTCTGGTATCCTCATCTGCAGCAGGTCAGACTGCACTGATAGCAGCTGCAGAAACAATTGGGGACCTTATTCATAAAATAAAAGGCACAATGCCAGATGGCAGGCCACCAAAGGCACGGCGGATGGAGGAGATTATAAAATGCTGGTGAAACAGGGAACGAGTCCTTAGGGGAATAAACATCCCTGTGTTTTCTGCTAACATGTAGAAATCAATTTATGTGTGTGTGTGTGTGTGTGTGTGTGTAGAAATCAATTTGTGTATGTGTGTGTGTGTGTGTGTGTGTATGCAAAATCACAATAGGGTATGAAATAAAAACAATAAGTGTTTGTTAATTGGAAAGTTTATCTGGGGAAAAAAACAATTTTCTTAGTGGAAAGTTTGATGGGCTGTTTAGGCTCCTCTGTCATTTTTCTTGTCTCTCTTCATAATCTCTATGTAACCCAGAAACAGCCAGTAAAAGAGGAGAATCGTTGGTTCTTTAATTACTTCCTGTAAATTTGACAACTGCTACCTCAGTCTCGTTGGTTGTTCTGCTTATAAATAGGCCACTCTTTCAAAGACAGCATAATTATTTAGGGACACTCACTTCCCCAACTATATATCACGCCCATCAAAGCTAAGCATTTCCAACCTGCCTTTGGCGTGTCTTAACATCTAACATGAGCATTCTGTTGAATTGTTAAATTTACTTAATTTCTTAGCTAGCAAAAGTCCAAACCATGGATGACAACAGATACTCCCATCCTGAAATAAAACCCAAAACAAAATGTATCCCAGTTCAGGATAACAAAAATCCGAAATATTGCAAGAATTACCAAAATGGGACACACAGACATGAAGTGAGCAAATGCAGTTACAAAAGTGCTGCTGATAGACGTGCTTAATGCAGGGCTGCCACAAACCTTCAATATGTTAAAAAAAAAGAAGTGCAATACCTGCAAAGCACAGTAAAGTAAGCCTGGATAGCAGCCCCTCCCCCTAAGAAAAGCAGAAACAAACAATTCCTCCAAAACCTTCAGTCTTTGTGAGGATGAATGACAGCTATTGAATCTCATTTAATCTCACTCACACTTACTGTGAATTTCATACTTAGAGGACTGTCGTAGGTAGAAGGCCCATAGGAATAAAAACAAACCTATGACCATTTTATGTTGTTTAGTTGGGAAGAACCGATGCCATTAAGAAAAATAACATAAACCAAAACTATGCTGCAATTATGGTGATTTAATGAGTTACTAAAATTCTTAAGCCTAAAATACTAGTGTTTCCCATAGAGTTCTGTGGGAAAAAATTTCAAACTTTAAAAAGCATCACTACTAGTAGAGAAAAAAATCATTTAGGTTGACTTTTTAAAACTAGAACTTTATTTATTGGTTCAAGACAGTTTTTCCCCCCCTAAGGAAAATTGAGGCTTTATAATTAATATTTAAATCTTGAATATGGATTTAGATACAAGATTAATCAGCAAGAAATATCATAATTCAAGGAACAAGTGTGGGGTATACCTTAAAGTTATGTTTGGCATGGTGTGAAGTGAAGACAGTATTTGGAACTATCTATTCAGTTTCTTCCATTAAAAACAGACAACTTCATAGTTAAAGACTTTTTAACTAATGGATTTTGAGGGATTCTGGCTTATCTGCTTTGTTTCTCTATTGACCAAATAATCTGTTTCATTACAAACACTTACTCATGTACTAGGTAACACTTTAAATTAATACGACTGAGAGCAGTGTTTAGCTATGAATGAAACTTACTCGGATTCCAATGCTTCACTCCTAGGTATTATTCCGTGACTTTATTAAAAAAAACTGGAAGGTTTATCATTTCACAGTTTGGCATATACGTTTAAAATAATTATAGGAAACTGTAGGGCACTTAAGCAGTAACAAGGTGGGTGGGCTTTCACGTCATTTCTAATACATGCAACATGAAATGGAGATGGACTCAATTACGAAGCAAAAATTTCAATGCAAACATACCTTGGGTGAACTTGGAATGCTGCAGGAATGAAAGATTTCTAAAATGAAACAGAATCGTCCATTACAAATCAGTGATTTTGTTAATCTTTGTATCAGCAGATGTATCAGGACCAAAGGAAATATGGTAATACATGCTTGAATCTGGAACACATTAAACTATCGCAGGAAAACAATGCACATCTGCATATGTGATTAGTCATGCTTTAATTTTCCTTTAATGGTGGTGGCGGATGGGGAGGAAGTGTTTGAGAAAAACCTACTGCTTACATTTTTATCCTTAATTGAGGAGGTGGTGGAGATTCAGTCTTCCCATTGCATACTCTATCCCAAACTTGAAAGGAAGAATTGCAAAATCAAGCAATATTTGTGTGACAGCTTTTTTTTTTTTTTTAATAAAGAAGCCAAGACACACAATCTCCATGAGCAGGAAGATAATATGTAAGTATATATATAAAATGTTAAATATCTAGAAAAAGAGATATGTAGATACATAGTTGTTTGGTACAAAATGTGAAACATATTAAAAGGTGGTACATTTTATTTGCTTCTAATAAATAAATCTCTAGGATACACAAGAAGCTGACAACACTGGTTATTACCAGGAGGGAATCTACCTGGTTGAAGGATGAGAGGTGTTTTAAAAATATATATACTTATTTATTTATTTGGTTGCGTTGGGTCTTAGTTGAGGCATGTGGGATCTAGTTCCCAGACCAGGGATTGAACCCCGGCCTTCTGCATTGGGAGCACAGAGTTTTAGCCACTGGACCACTAGTGAAGTCCCCGGCATTTTTTTTTTTCTGGTAAATATTTTTTTGTACCTCTTGATTTTTCAATACCAAGAATGTATTACAAAAGTACTCCAAATGAACAAAATAAAAAGAAAATCAATATTTAAGTACATGGTTACTTTCCAAAACAATGGTGCAAATGGAAAACCATTATACTTGAAATATTTAAATTATGAATTCTTCTTAATGAAGAAATAGGAATCTGGACTGAATATTAAAAGATAGATACTATTTGGATACTTCAAAAGGAGGTGGAAGCATTCTGAATTCAACTGACATTGAGCAAAAGCCCTACAGAGGAAAATAGACAACATTTATGGTCCTAATAAGTAAATGGGGATGACTGTCAGTAATTTGAGCTGAAGAGATTAAGGGGTAGATTATAAAGAGCCTTGAATGCCAGGAAAAGGAGTTTAGATTTAATAATAATATAAACAGAGAGAAGCTTTCAAAATTTTGAACAGGGGTGGTAAGGCCCCTAATAACTTTCAGTGTGGATTGAGACGGGAGAGGCTGGAATCAAAGACAGCATCCCAGGCAAGGAGATTGGGGTGGAGATGGTGAGGTGAGTTTGTAAAATTTATTTTTAAATTTCTTTATCTTGTTGACTGTGCCATGCAGCTTGTAGGGTCTTAGTTCCCCAACCAGGGATCAAACCCAGGACCCTCTAGCCATGAAAGCAAGGAGTCCTTACCACTGGACTGTCAGGAAATTCCCAGAGTTTGCAAAGTTTAGATGAAGGAAACAGAGATGAAGTCCCTGGGATTGTAACATGAGGAGAGCCAGTGCCCTGGAAAGTCACCAAAGAGAGTCCTCGTGTGTGCGTGCTAAGTCACTTCAGTTGTGTCTGACTGTGTGACCCTATGGACTGTAGCCCACTAGGCTCCTCTATCCTCATCAGCCTCCAATTCTTAAGGGTCAAAAACAGTGAGGGCTGAGACAATGCTATTGTATTTACTGACCTGTAAGTAAGTGTTGAGAAAGTATAAAACATGTATTTTTGATGAGTGTACATTTTCATGTCAGTGGTGGGGTGGAAACCAGATTTTCATAACTGATGGTGACACTGGTAAGAAAAAGAAGAAGTACTTATTAAAATTAAATACTATAATATAATCAATGGTTTTTTTGATCACTTATTATGTGCCAGAAACAGTATTAAGTGTTGAGGGAATAGCCTGGAACAAGACAACTTAATCTCTGCTTTTATGGAGTTTATAGATTGCTTGTGAAAATAGACAGGAAACAAGTCATTAATGATGTATAGATTATGTGTCATAGAAGGAGAAAAATGAATGCTTTGGAAGTTTATAGCAGTGAAAAGAAGGATAGAAATGGAAAAATAGCTGGAAGAATGTGGTAGGGACACATGAAATAATTTTGTTTTTCCAAATGAATCCAATATGGAGGCATACTGGGAGGAGTCTATGAGGAGGTCAAGGGTAGATAATTGATGGTGCAAAGTTCTCGGGGAGGCAAGAGAAGGTGAAATTCAGCACAGATGGAGAGGTTCACTTGTGGAAAAGAAGGACATTGTTTTTTTTTTTTTAAGGCAAGAGGAATAAGAGAACACTATAGCATAGAGATAATGCTGTTCAGAGCTGGCAAGGTTCAAGACTGGGTGCCTTAGCCTTGAGGTGAAGTTGAGGCCATTGGGAATGTGGGTGTGGAAAGCCCTTGTGGTCTCATGCTGGAATTAACTGGCCTTATTGTGTTTCAAGGCTGAAGGCTGCACTCTCAACCCTATGTCAGCTCAAGGTGGTGGACAGGTCCTTGTTCATAGACCCTGGAGGTGTGAAACGCTTTGATACCCATCAGTATGAATCTACCACAAAGCATGCCCTTAAAGGAAACCATTAGAATCTATAGGTCAGAATCTAAGGCACTTTATTTCTTTCTCATATTTTATGAAAATAGGATATATTATTTACTGCTGTGTGTAAAGCTTTCATATACTCAGAAGTCCCTGAGCCCCTGTGTAGGGGGAAAAAAGTAATCATTTACAACAGAATGGATGAAGTCAATAGCTTGGGCATCAGCTAGCTTGGGCATCTCCCTCCACCTGGGACATGATCCTTACCTGCTGGTAGCCACGATCCTCTGGATGAAAGGATATGGTTAAGAGTGCCTTCCGTGGCTTCTGTCTGGGGTGTCTTTGTGACTCATGTTTTCCAGTGATGGACAAGATAGGGGTAACTAAAAGGGCCTAGCTTCTGCTCTGGGGCAGCCAGTGAAAGGAAAAAGGCAGAGAGCATCTGGTTACCCTGCTGTCTGCTGTGAGGGTGCTCCCCTCCCAATGAGGGGAGCATATAAACCCCTAGCCGTGCAGTGGATAATTGGCATTTATACTAGTACACTAACACACTGAAGAGTTCGAGGAGTGTAGTCCAAATTTATGTATACAGAAAAAAAAAAGGATAACTTCTTGCTGAAAACTGGACAGTATAAATCAAGCAGTTCACTGGGCATACCGTGTTGATAAGGTTGCGATAATTCATGAATAGATACATTAATGAGAAAAAAAATGACACTTTATGTTCTCATAACACTCCCTGCAAAAATATCCCTTTGCCGTGTAGTCGTGAATGCATTTCCATTTTATTCAAAAGTGTTGCCTATCATTTTTATATCATGTGATAAATTTCTGTTAAGTTTAAAGAGTTAGTGCCATTTTAAAATAGATATAATTCCATTATTGTCACATTTTATAGGGCATCAGAAGTCAGTCTGCCTTTGTTATTTTTTCAAATTAAATCTGTCTATCAGATAACCTAAGCCTTTAAAGCCATATATCCTATTTTAATTAAAAAAATTCTGGTTGTGATCATTGCATAGAATTAAAATCCCATGTAAAATATGGGAAGAAGGGAGGTAAGGGGAGGTCATATAGTGTTACCTGATAAAAGGAGACAGTAATATTTAAAATGAGGTAAGTGTTGCCTGGATTTATGATGTATTTTATCTTCAGGAGAAACCATAGTTTATCGTACTGTCATTCAGCTTGAATCGTCAGCTGTATATCTTTGACTTTTTGAATGTAACTGTTGAAAGGAAAAGACTTTCAGCCATGTGAGCTCTGAGACAGATCAAAAGCTTAAAGCAATTTTGCTTTGCTCTTTCAAATATATTTTTATTGAAACATATTTTGTTGTCATGCATGCATAAATATTCTATAGCATCAGTTAAAGAGAGTAAGTCCCCCTCCCCCCCAAAAAAAAGTAAGTCCCAGAGTTGCTGGGTGTTGCTAACAGAAAAGAAAGTAAGAATTAAAATGTCCTTCTAACTTTTAGAATCTCAAACTCTTCGCTCTCTATTTTTTTCTCTTTTTCCTTAACATCTAATTTTGCAGTAGCAACTCTTATCCATAGGGAATTGCTATTGAAGAAAAGAGAAACAAATTTGTGATGTTAGATTCCCAGACTCAATGTAACAGTAAATTTAAGGAACATAAATCCTTACGAAAAAGCAGTAAACACTAATTTGAGTGTCTTAGGAAGTGGATTACAGGTCCACATTCTACATGAGACAATAAACAAATCTGTTAGTTTTTGTTTTTTAAATTTATTTTTTCCATCATTATGTTTATATGCTTTTCTTGCTTTCAACTGGTCACACTGTAAATAGTCATGAGACAATGAAACCCTGTAAACAATCAATGCTTTGATAACAACTTGTCCATTGGAGTTAGGTTCAACTTTTTCCTTTAGCTTCATATTTTCTCAAGAGATTAACATTTCCTTTAAGCATTTTTAGAAACCAAGAAAAATGTTTTTTATTCAACTAGTGGCAGAGATTTTTTTTAATAATTTTTAACATTTTCTTTTTTAGAAGTTAGTTTTAGTTTGGAAGTGAATGATAAAAATATGCCATGAAACAGGGTCACTAGCACTAGGGCTGAACTAGCATTACTACAGTCTGAAAACAGGAATGGGGACTCAGTTCTTCAAACAGTCTTTGTGGCAATTAATCCCCCCAAATTTAAATGATTTGATTCAGGAATATTTAGTAGAAATGACAGGTGAGAACAAGAGGAGATAGTCTACTATTTGTTCTGAGCTTTAAAAATCTAGGGTCCTTTCATTTTAGATTTTTATAGACTACAGTTCATAAAGTAATCAAAGGTTAGTTGACGTTTCCATATCCTCTTACCAACCTCTTTCTTAAGAATAAATGCCTAGAATGTGCTTGTGGTCATGTCATCTCCCTCAACGGAGCTAATGACATGAAGTTTTAGGAAGGGGAAAAAAAAAAAGAAATAGGGCTCATAAATTAAATGTACTGACCCCTTTCTCCAAAAAGCATGAACATCTTATAAAATGTAGATTCTTCACTGCTGTGTTATCACCTCTCTGTAAGGTGGAAGAATAACGACAGGTTTTCTTAAAAGGATTTTAAAAATGATAAAGCAGCCCAGTGTTTTGCGCTGGTGTAGCAATTTACACAAATAACTTTGAGACTCCTATAGAATTCTTAGTGTTATTTAGAGAACAGCAGCTTGAAGGGTTCTGAAGTCTTGTATATCTTACCCAGACTTTATTAGAATGTTTACAAAAGGACTCACTTCATAAGTCACATCCTTCCTTAAAGCAGTAACCATAAGGCAGCAAACATATGACAGATGTGTGTCTGTGTGTCTTTTCTGCCTGTTTAGGCTTTATAGAAAGTTTCTTTCTTATTTTTTTTTTTTTTTTAAAGAAAATCATTAGTGGAGGATCATTTCACGTTAAAATGCATTTATTTTGTATTCTTTTTTACAGCTTGCTTAAAAAGTGTATTTTCATTAGCTCCATCAGAGAATATATTGTATAAGTTTCTGTATTTAATTTAGGTCACTCTCTGCTAAATTCACATTTACTACACCCTCTGGTAATAAAATACCTTTCAACATTTTCACCATATTTTATACTGTGCTTGTTCAAAGACTTTTTTTTTTCAAAGTCTCTTTGTTTGTTTTTTTTTTTTGGTGGGGGGTGGCACTTCAGCTAGGTGAACATCTGATCACATAACTTTTTTAAAAATCAAAAACATCTCTTATAAAAACTTTTGAAAAGATGAGTCCCAGAATTTCTTGCATTTAAACAGGAATTAGCTGATGGAGCTACCCAATCTATATACTGAATGAAAACAATGCCTGAGAATAGAGTAAGCGGGAAAATAAATCCCGAATACTAGCCTTTGTAAACAAAAACCCATTTATTACGAACAGATTTATTTATCCATGATATTTGTAAACAGTTGTTATGTGGCAGATGTTACATTACATATTTGAATTTTACAACCTAAACAGTGCCATCAAACTATTTTGATTTTTTGTTTTCCAGAAAGGAATTGAATATACCACATATGATAAAGTAGCACTAATTCATGTTCTACTCACTTATTCAAGATCAGTTTAAGTGGCAATTAGTTTCACTAATTAACACTACTAGTGAAATTAGTAACAATTCAGAGCAAAATGTTTATTAAAATGATTAAAATAGTAAAAAAATTAACCTTTTATTTTGTGAAAATGTTTGAGTCCCTAGAAAAAAGAAAGAAGTAGAAATTTTTAAATAAGAAATTTCTAGAGTATATTCTTATGGTTGGGCTGTAACATATATTCTTTTCTTGTAAAAGTTTTTCTGTTATATTGGTTATGTATTAAATTCTAATGGACTAAAATATTTTATTATAGAATAATTATAGTATCATTATAATATTTCATTATATATTTTGAACTTTAATTAGATTGTAGTTATATCATATTTTGATATATCCTGTATTTTTGAATCTTAAACAATCATTTCTTAAATCATGATATAATTTTTAACTTAAGACAGTGCTTTTAACTCTGCCGCCTTCTTCAACAATCCTTTTTATTTCTGCATTCTCCTTTTTCTAGGAAATACAGTTTTCATCATTTTCATCATCGTGGTTTCATTTATGTCTGTCTATTGCTTTTTAGATACAATTTAAAGTTTTCTTTCAGTAAATTCTTCCTGGATAGAACAACAAAAAAAGCCAGTTTATATTTTTGTCAATGCTTGATGGTATAGGAAGAAATTTTTCTAGATTTTTCCCAAGTTCATTAAGTACCTTCTAATTAACAGAGGCCTCCAGGCTTTTGACAGTTCTTTAGCCCAAGGGGATAGTGTTTCCTGGATGAGCTCATTTGAAACAAACAAACAGCATTTTAATAGTGAATTTTGTTAATAAAAATAACAAGATGGTTACAATGATTGTAATGATCACAGTAAAGTGTTTCTTTACTAATTTATAATTATCTCATGGAGTATTTTCCTGAGAAATTTCCATTGCAGCTATTTGAGACATATAACTTAGTTATAGCACAGGCACTAATACTATAATTTGTTGAGAGCTTCTTTGTAATTAAAGAAAAAAATTCTATCCATGAAAGTAATTTTTCCTTTTCCCCTGATGGATTATTTATTTAATAGTAATCAAAATTTTAAAAAATCACAATAATATTATGAAACTGAAACAAAATGATGAATCTCCAAAGAATGTTTTTAAGCATATCTGGTTTTGGAGAATATCCTCCAATAATTTTTTTGTTTAATCGTTTTAAAATTTGTAGTCATTATGCTCTAAAAATACAAAAAAAGAAAATAAAACCACAATGAAACACTTCCATCTTTATCTATTGCTATCACCTATTTATGTCTGTCTACTAATTCATCCATTCTTCCATTCATCACCTACCTTGCTATCTATCAAAATCAACCATTTGCAAATATGAAAAAATGATTCAAGGTTTTTCAAATGTCATAAAACCTGGTTATTATTTGCATTTTATTTCAGTATTGCTACATTGGTGAGAAATGTCACTAGGCCCTCATAATTCAAACCCATTAAAAAAGTAAAAATGTTTCTGCTTTAAATCATATTAAAATGATTAAGTTTTTAAGTAATCAGTATTAAAATATCTGCATTAACTAAGTGTGATTCCAATTAAATTATTATTAAATTTACAGTTAGTACCTGATGTGGAAGCAAAATTTCAAGTCTATATGACACAAAATTTACTTAAAGCTAAACAATTGATTATTATGGGACTTATTGTATTTTCCTAGAAGCAAAAAGTCATCATGTTGACTGTATTATTTTCTTATTATGTATATTTTTCTGATCATTAAACATAGATGCATTGTAAGGAACAGCATTTTATGAATTAATATATATCATTGGTAAAAGGTGAAAGCTATTATCAACTTTCAGTCTATTTAATAGTTGAGAACAATTGTAAAAGTGTATTATCATTTTGAAAATTTTGATCATGAGCCTTTCGATTGCTATTAAAAAAAAATCCCAAAAACTATGCCTTTCTGCCTGCTACAATTCTTCCATCGGAAGACAGGGCTGTGAAAATCTGCAATAGACTTCTATGTGACTTGATGAATAGCAAGAGAGCTTAGTGGAAATGTTGAAGTCCTTCATGATTAAAAAGCAAACCTTTAATGTAGTTTTTGTTTACCATGTCATAAGTGCAGCGTTGGAAGTTATTGCCAAAGAGTCATTGGAACAGGCATCAGTGAGGCAATGTCAGCCAGCCGATGCTTTGAAAATGATTCAGTTCCTCTAGCCTTATGACTAAAATAATATCCAGTGGCTCCAGCCCCAAGCCTGGTTAATGCATCTGTCCAGAACACATAATTACTCGGTCATAACATTCCCCCGGCCACCAGCCAACAAACCAATCAGCATTTCTTCCTAACTTACCAGAATTTTTGCTGTGTCAAACTGTTTGATCTCTAGGTAGTAAAAATGCAAAAAATGGAAGGACACTGCACTGGAAGGTTTTAATTTAAAATAGTTTCTCATGGAAATTAAATTTGAAGAGAAACATGTTTTTGTTGTCATGACTGAAGTTGAGATGTTAATTTGGTGTCCCTTTGCAAACTGCGTCATTTATTTTTTCATCAGAAGCTCACATTTTTAATCATTTTAGTGAGGAAATATTTTAACAACAAAAGAACAGCAAATATATCTCCAGTGACTATCACATGATTTTATTTCCCAAACATTAACAAATACAGTGACAAAATTTTCCTTTTTTGGTTAACAGTAATATTGTATGTGCCTATATTTATATGTGTATGTAGAATTCTTCATATCATCTTCAAAGAGAAATTATGAAAGTATATATGTATTCATAGATGTGTGAGCATAATCTAGGTTTTATTTTTTATAAGCTTATTATATTTGGATAACTGTTAATTCTTAAAATTATTCTGAGCGGGAGGGATAAATTAGGAGATTGGGATTGACATATACCTACTACAATATAAATATAAAATAGATAGCTAATAAAAACCTGCTGTAAACACAGGTAGTTCTACTCAGTACTCTGTAATGATCTATGTGGGGAAAGATTCTAAAAAAAAAAAATGGATATATGTATATGTATAACTGAATCACTTTACGGTACACCTCAAAACTAATACAATATTGTAAATCAACTTTTCTCCAGTAAAAATTTAAAAATAAATAAAGTAAAACTTTAAGAAAACTATTCTAGATTGAATGACATTATTTCTCCCTGTTTCCCACAGTTTCATATATAAATGCTTTAAAATGGATTTTAAAAATCATTTTTTATGAGGTGAAGATTAACCGAGATGTAAAGTTTGAGTTTCATTATATGGAATAAATAGGTTAAAAGTTACCAGAGGAAGTGAGGAAGAATATTCCACATAGAGGGGAAAGCATGTAGGCAGAAGCATAAGAGTGAAAGAAAATGACACGCCCAGGAAAGTAGCAGAAAGTTGGTCTTTCTGGAGCGCAAAGACAAGGAGGAGGGTGAAGGGGGATGAGGTTGACATGGCAACCTCAGGTTGTGAAGGACCTTAATATGCAAAATAGAAGCACAAATCCTAGGACTCGTAATTTGAAGAAATGACATTGGACTACTTCGATGGGTTAATTTGTGGGCACATGAAAATATTTTCTCAATTACTTCTCTCCCCTCAACTTCTTCCTGTATCAGGCTTGGATGGCGATGTCTCCATTGGATCATATTCCTGGCTTCCTGTCTGGTATGAATTGAAAGACGCCTGTATCTATTACACTTTGTTCCCACAAACAGTTGGTAAGATTTCTGTAGCATCGTTTCTTTATCTCAGCACACACTGACCTCCAAGGGAACAGGGTCTGGAATGAAGATTAAAAAATAACGTCAGGGAACCAAACTGCCTTTCAAATAGCTGATTACTGAGCAGTCTGTGAGGAAAGCACATTCAGTGTCCTTCCTAAGTCACGAGAGGAGACTTGTGTATTTACCTAGTACACATATTCCCACATATATTCACGGAGGGCCGTCTGCCTGCTTTCTGTGCGCTGGGCTGTATCATCACAGGCTTGTGTGTGCACACTCACCATCGCAGTTTACGGGCTGGTCTTCATTTCTCATTTCACTTCCCATGTGCTGTTCACATGTCAAAAACCTTGATGTATTTACCAAGAGACTGTAATAAATAAGAAACACGAACCATCCCTAAGACATAACCAGTTTCCTTTTTCGGTGATTGAATATCATATGCCAGAGGCGATGGGAGCTTCCTTCCGTGTTGATAGGGTGAACTCCCACCAGGCAGGGCAATTCCAGGGAGACGCTCTGTGGTGCTGGGGCTGCCTCTACATTGCAAATCTTCGCGTTCCTATCCCACTACGTCCTCACAAGCAGATCTGGTTTGTAAAAGACTCTTGTTTGAAGAATAGTTGTAGCTCTTGAAGTGATGAATAAATTTAAGAAATGACTTTATCTCAGAGTGGAGAAGTCATAGTGTTCATGAATTCCTATGTCTCTGCTATGAATATAAACTCCCTACAGGGACTTTGCAGAGTAGATATAGGAAAGTTTCCATTTTGAAGGAACGGAATTCATACTCTAAGGCAGCATTACCCAATAAAAACACCATGAGAGCCATATATGTCATTTTGAAACTTGTAGCAGTCTAATAGTCACATTAGAATAAGCAAAAAGAAAGTGAACTTTCAATAACATTGTATTTAATCAAAGGGATACATATTATACCAATATTTAATCATTATAAAGTATTAATAGATATTTGTATTTGAAAAAATTAAGTTCTCTAAATTCTTACAATCTGTCTCAATTTAGACTAGCCATATGTGGCAACTGGCTACTATATTAGCAGTGTACTCAAGAGAGGGCTTCCCCAGTGGCTCAGCGGTCAAGAATCTGCCTGATAATGCAGGAGATGCGGGTTCCGTCCCTGGGTGGGGAAGATCCTTTGGAAAGGAAATGCATCCCACTCCAGTATTCTTGCCTGGGAAATCCTGAAGACAGAGGAAGCTGGGGGGCTACAGTCCATGGGGTTGCAAAAGAGTCAAGACACAACTTAGTGACTAAACAACAACAAATGAGAGACCAGAATTCATGATCACGTGTGTCAGCTTAGAGGCTCATATGAAACGGATGTACACCTCTAGGTTTTAGTCCTTAGAGAGCAGCATCATAAAAACATTCATCAGATGCTAAATTCATTTAGATTTACCTACAATCATTGTGTTTTAGTCTTTATTTCTTGAATTTCTGACTTTCCCTCAGATAAACTGGATTCAGCTTGGAAAATATTTTAAATATGTCTGCTGAAGATAAATTTTCTTAGTTTTTTTTCTCTGAAAAATGTCCTAATTTCATCATTATTTGTGGGAGGTATTTTTGCTATGCATATAATTCTAATTTAAGTTATAATTTTGTCTAAATACTTTATAGCTTTATGGATTTTTTTTTGTTTGCTTTTTTGTTTTTGCTTATACTGTTTCTGTTGAGAGTCAGCTGTCAGTCTAATTGTTGTTTCTTTTTTCTTCACTGCTTTTAAGATTATTTCTTGGATTGCTTCTCAGCATCAGCTTTATTATTATGTGAACAGATACTGATTTTTTTTTTTTTTTAGCTATTTCTACTTGAGATTTGTGAAGCTTTTTGAATACATGGCTTGGCTTATTCCATTAGTTTGTAAACATTGTTAGTCATTTTCTCTTTAAATATAACTGCTGTTCCATTCTCTTTCTATTCTTATTTTGGGACTTCCATTTTATTTATATTAAGCTTTTATACTATATCCCTTTATAATTCTTGTTTTCTTTTTCATATTTTTCATTCTTAATTTCTCCATGCTTTATTCTGAACATTTTGTTCTGACCTATATCTCAGTTCACTAATTCTCTCTTTAATATTTTTAATTTACTATAAAAACTTCTCATTGAAATTTTAGCTTTGTAATTGTTTTGTTGTTGCTTTGGAATTCTATCTTTAAAAAAACATGATTTTTAGTTTCTGCTAAAATTTGAAGTCTTGATCTTTTATGTCCTTGTACACAATAAGCTTAACTCCAAATTTGAAGTTCCTGTGGGTCTGCTTCTATTGTTTGTTTTTGCTGTTTTTCAGTAGTGTCATTTTTCTGTGCCTGCTCACTGCCTCACCCCTGCCATAATGTTTATAAGACTGCTTTTAAAATTTTCTGGAAAATGGGATACTGTTTTTATTTCCAGAGAGGATTTACTTTTCCCTCCATCAGGTACCTGGTGAGGGGGGAATCATCTTAATCCAGTTTCATTTATTGAGATGCTTTTAAGTTGAGCTCTGGGTCCTGCAAGTGCTACATCCCACATCTCACTCTTATCTTATTCCTTATCCTTATCCTTATCACCTGAAGGTGCATTCCTTCCAACCAAAAGAAAAGGATTTCAACTGGGAACTCCCATTGACAGGCTCTGGACTGTTTCTATTTTCTCTGTCAAAAGCACTTCTCATGCTCTCATCCTTGCTCTTTCAAATTAAGGGGAAAAAATGTGAAAAGTGGTCAGAGCTGGACCCAATTTTGTGCTTCCCTTTTATACCTCAAGATACTGAAGCAGTAGCACTTCACAAACATGATAGCTCTCCTAGGCCTTAAAACCAGATGTTTTGTATGTTTGATCCAGTTGTTTCAATACATGGCAGAGAACCACTCTAAATAATCTAGTCTACCACTTTCCCTTTAATTCATTGTGCTACAACAGATGTTATTTTTTTCCATTTTATGATCAAACTTTCCTTGATACAGTGACAACTTATTTATCTTTGGTTGAAGCTGGTTCAACAGATTGAAGCAGAAGCCCTCTGGGCTAAGCATCATCTTTTACATATCTTCGTGGCTTTCACTCTCCTACTTTTCCTTCCATTCAGATTTTCTCAAATTTTTAAATTTTAATTTTTTACTTATTTTTTTATTGCAATATAGTTGAATCACATTGCTGCACAGCAGAAATTAACACAACATTGTAACTGCACACACACATACATATATATATGTAGGGCTTCCCTGATAACTCAGCTGGTAAATAATCTGCCTGCAATGCAGGAGACCCCGATTCGATTCCTGGGTCAGGAAGATCCCCTGGAGAAGGGATAAGCTACCCACTCAAGTATTCTTGGACTTTCCTTGTGGCTCAGCTGGTAAAGAATCCACCTGCAACGCGGGAGACTTGGGTTTGATCCCTGGGTTGGGAAGATCCCCTGGAGAAGGGAATGGCTACCCACTCTAGTATTCTGGCCTGGAGAATTATATGCAGTCTGTGAGGTCTTACATATATACATATATACACATATATATACTTTTAAAAATTTCTTTTCCATTATGGTTTATCTTAGGATTTTTAAAAACATTTGCTGTATTTTTTCCAAAATATTTATTTATTTATTTGGCTGGATCTTAGTTGCATCATGTGGGATCTTTCAT
Organism: Dama dama; assembly: GCF_033118175.1. Taxonomy (NCBI): domain Eukaryota; kingdom Metazoa; phylum Chordata; class Mammalia; order Artiodactyla; family Cervidae; genus Dama; species Dama dama. The sequence goes on along the minus strand of NC_083709.1, from coordinate 16,057,342 downwards.
TTTGGCACACTGATTCAGTAGCCCTGAGGCATGTGGGATCTGACCTACCCACCCAGGTGTTGAACCTGCATCCCCTGCATTGCAATCAAGAGGTTTTTTAGTTCTTCACTTTCTGCCCTAAGCGTGGTGTCATCTGCATATCTGAGGTTATTGATATTTCTCCCAGCAATCTTGATTCCAGCTTGTGCTTCTTCCAGCCCAGTGTTTCTCATGATGTACTCTGCACATAAGTTAAATAAGCAAGGTGACAATATACAGTCTTAACGTACTCCTTTTCCCATTTGGAACCAGTCTGTTGTTCCATGCCCAGTTCTAACTGCTTCCTGACCTGCATATAGGTTTCTCAAGGCAGGTCAGGTGATCTGGTATTCCCATCTCTTTCAGAATTTTCCACAGTTTATTATAATCCACACAGTCAAAGGCTTTGGCATAGTCAATAAAGCAGAAATAGATGTTTTTCTGGATCTGTCTTGCTTTTTCGATGATCCAGTGGATGTTGGCAATTTGATCTCTGGTTCCTCTGTATTTTCTAAAACCAGCTTGAACATCTGGAAGTTCACAATTCACATATTGCTGAAGCCTCACTTGGAGAATTTTAAGCATTACTTTACTATCGTGTGAGATGAATGCAATTGTGCAGTAGTTTGAGCATTCTTTGGGGTTGCCTTTCTTTGGGATTGGAATGAAAACTGACCTTTTCAGAGCAAGTTGATATATTTCCTTCTCCAGGGGATCTTCCCTGGCCCAGGGATCAAACTCATGGCTCCTGCCATGTCTCCTGCATTGCAGGCAGATTCTTTATCACTCAGCTACCAGGGAAGCTGTAAGTGTCTGCTGGCGATACATTGTGAAAGCGAGCAACCAGCTCACTGTGAAGCTGTATCCTGCATTGCTTGTAGTTGATCTTCCCACGCCTGCCTTTCTGGATTGCCCTCTTCAACAAACATCAAACATTAGCACATCTGTTTTGCCTGGGGCTCTGTTTCCAGGAAACTGGGCTAAGGTAGGGTGTGTCAACAGCACCATGAATATTTATGATTGTGATATTGCTAACTTAGTAGATTCTTGGTAAACACATGCAGAATATTTATTAAAGACTTAAACTGACCAGAAGAGATTTTAATTAAGATGTTTAGTCAGTTGAAGTCCAAAACGATAACGATAGCAAAGATTTAATGGAATTTATTCTTTGCCAGATACTGTGACAAATGCTTTGCAAATATTCTCTCTTTTGGCTTTCCCAACTGGTGGACACTACACTATTTAACCCAGTTTTTACATATAGAGAAAGTGAAGCTCCTAGTGGTACATAACTTTCCTAAGATCATGAGGCAGTGTCAGAACTGGATCTAAATTATACAATTCCAGAATTTATCTTCTTGACCACAAATTATATGGCTTATCCAAAGTTTTACTTTTGTTTGTTTACTTCTACTTTGTTTTGTTGGTCAAGTTATTAGAAAGTTTAAAAAATCTATTCCATCTCACATATTGGACAGCTGAGAGATATTTAAAAGTGATAAATGTTGGTATCACAGTTAAAAAATAAGACATCTCTTAATTCGGTTAAGTATCAAAATCAGCAAACTGATGTTTTTCTGAGGGGAAAAACATGTGAATGCAAGTGGAGAGTTAAAAGAAATTCCTTGTTCAATATCGTAATCATCCCAAGAAGTGCTGTATTATTTCATTAGATTATCTAGGAAATCCAACTTGGTTTTCCCAAGTCATCTTATTGAAACTAATAATTTTTTTGAAGTATAATCAAATTTAAAAACTAAGTTATCTTTGAAGCTATGAAAGCAGTACAGTCAGATGACTTTATTTTGTATTTTTTCTTTTAGTTAGAAATATGATTAAAAATAACATTATATTTAACTAAATGCCTATAATCAGGAAATGGATAATACTTAAGTTACAAGTAGCAAATACTCTCAGGGTCCATCTGACTTGAAAATAGATTCCAGAGTAGCTAGACATGCCTTTCAGTAGGAAATCTGACAAATCAAGTATTTTCATAATTAAGCGATAGCATTCAACAAACACCTATCTTGTGCCTATTATCTGTTAGGCACTATTTTATTTGCTAGGAATTTGGAAGCAAAAAAGATTCAAAAATCCCTTCCCTCATGAAGCCAATACGCTAGTAAGGGAAATAATAAACAAAAGTATTTTTTTTTTCAGATTTCAGATTGAGAAGATTACTGCAAGAAATCAGAAATCAGTGTGAGATGACAGCCCTTGAGGTGGTGGTGGTAGTGGTGGGAACCAGCTGTTTTAGCCAAGGGTCTCATTTTAAAAAGTCCAGATTCTCAGGTACAGAACTTTATTGATGAGGAGGAGCTTAAGATTTACTTGGACTTCTGTAGGTGTGGATCATCATGGAATTTCAGAGGCAGGAAGGCCTCTATGGTCTATCCCCTTCCTGTTGTAGACCATATTGAGGAGAGGAAATTCCAGTTGATTGCACCCTAGTTTACACAGATTGTCAGTGTAAATGACAATGCTGGCCCTCTAACCCATGTTTTCTAGTTTTCAGTCAAGTATTTTTTAGCAACCTTTTATTAGTGCTGTTTCTCCATGAATAAGACAGTATGATACAATTCCAGACATTCACAAAGCCACCCCTGATCTCATACTGCTCATGTCTTTATTCCAACTTGTCAGTCTTTCCCTGTCACTTTATCTAAAATTGCAACTGCCTCCATGTTAGGGCTCCCTTGGAAAACTATCACCCTGTGATATGTGACCTGTGTAGGTTCCACTTGGATAGCTCGGATGTTTGCAAACAAAACTTCCTTTCCATGTACCACTGGGAGAGATGCGTACTTATTGTGTAAAAGTCAGGCATTAACTTGCTTCTCTCCTCCCTAAATGGTAAGCTGCATTATCAGGGTGATCATACGTAAACTTCAAGGGTTTGAAGAAAAATCATCAGTAGATTATGTTGCCATCAGAAGACAGTGAAAGTCTCTTTAAACAAGATGGCCCTTTCTTGAAAGGTGTCCTGGAGGGATAATCTACTTATTATGTGCACCTCGAGGGAAGTTATCCCAACCTAAGGAATCATCCATTTAGAAAAGGTGGTATGGAAATAGTTAGCTAACTAACTCATTAAAGTGATCAGTGATGAAGGTGCTCAGGCCAGCCTCGACTTGCTGATCTGGTGGTTATGCTCTCAACCTCCTCTTTGTATCTGGATCAATGCCTTGGGTGAACTGGAGAGCTCAATACAGAAACTTTTGGAGAAAGTCACCTGTCTTTCTTGGGTATATCTTGATGTTTTATGGGATTTGTTTATATGGCTGGATCTTAAACCATGGGTGGCATGTTGAGGCAACCAAGGTTGGCCTCATCCTGCTTCTTGGCATTTTGTTGGTAATACAATGAAATGCTGTAGTGCAATAAAATGTTGGTACTATAGAAAAATGCCTTAATAAAGAAAGAGAATTTGGGAATTGCCTGGCTGTTCAGTGGTTAGAACTCTACACTTCCAATGCAGGGGTCCTGGATTTGCTACCTGGTGTGGGAATCCTGTAAGCCAAACAACAACAACAAAAACAAAAACAAACAAACAAACAAACAAAAAAAACCCAGGGTAAGAGGCACCCTGAGGATGCGTGAGGATGCCGTAGGTGGTGAGCACAAAGCAGGAAGCAGCTACTCCTATTAAGAGTGGACCTCATTGAGAAGAGAGTCCCACAAGGGCTGATCTCCTTTTCCTCTGTGTCTTATTCCTTAGGGAGCTCACCCACTTTAACTTCCATGACCAGCACCAATCTATACATCTAATGCTGTCTCTCCCCGAGGTGGTGCTGTTGCTGTTTAGTCGCTAAGTCATGTCAGACTCTTTTGCTACCCCATGTACTGTAGCCTGTAAGTCTCCTCTGTCAATAGGACTTCTCAGGAAAGAATACTAGAGTGGTTTGCCATTTCCTTCTCCAACCCAGGGCTCTTTCCAACCCAGGGGTCAATGTAGGATCTCCAACATTGCCGGCGGATGCTTTACCGCTGTCACCAGGGCTCCCGCCTTGAGATATAGTCCTGCTTACATCTTAGCATTCTTCATTGGTTTGACAGAGTTTTGAGTATCTAGTCTGTGCCAAGATTGCAAAAGTGATGCAATGATGGATAAGTCAGTGCCTTCAAATTCAGTGTAGTAGGAGATACCCTGATTAGCAGCATCATTTTAGTATCACCAGAAAGGGCTTTAATAGCAACATGGGAGGACTAAGAATGGCCAGGGAACTCAGTCTGGGGATGGAGTCAAGGAAGGATTCCTAGAGAAGGTGACCCTCTACTTGAGACTGAGCAATAATAGGGGTGAAAAGGGCCAAAAGGGGGTGTCTTAAGGTCCAATGTTCAAATGTCATGACTTTTTTATTCCATCTCAGTTGAATAGTATCAGTCCTTTCTTTTATCCTCATCTCCAACCCAATAACACTTTATTTATAATTTCTTTCCTTTCATAAGAGGAACATCTTATTCTACAATGTATCATAGTCATCACTGTACTTCTCTCTACCAGACTGTAATGGGGGGGTCTAGAACTTACTCATATTTGTATTCACCACATATGCAAATTGTGCTTGTTTATGGAATCAAATCTTATGATGAAGTAGGCTAATGAACTAAATGGAAAGTGAAAAATTATCATGTACTTTTGATTTGTTTGTATCCAGGTCCAAATATACAGAAATGGAAGGAATCTTATTTAATGCAGACAAGAATGTAAGTGAAACATTAACGTTAGAATCCTAAGCAAAGACTTTTCCATTTTCTCATCTCTCAGTTCAGCCTGCTCAGATATCCCATCACCACAGAGTAGAAAGAAACTCTTATTTTTTGCTGAATCCTTGACTATTCCATGGATCTGTCTCTGTGACAACTGCTTCCATGTGATTTGGCAGTTGAAAATTGCAGGTTAGGTTTCTTTAGGTCAGAATGATGTCTAGGATAATTTGCATGGAAATCACTGTGATTATACAGCTTGATTTCAACTGAAAAACTCCATGTCATGTAACTGTTATTTCTATTCATATAGGGAACTTGAAAGTAATTCCATGCTGGCTTTACAAGTAGAGTAACATAAATAACTTGTGGCAAAATATTTAGATGTGAAAATTATTTTAAAAGGCATATTTTGTATGAAAAGAATATGTGTAGAATGAAAACATTAAAAACAACCAACAACTTTTAGTCACCAGCCAGAAACCCCTATGCATCACCCTCTCCTCCTCCTCCCTAACCCTAACCCCCCACTAAAGCATGTGCCATACTGTGGAGAAATGTTGAGTTGCAGTGACAGTTTTTTTGTTTTTTGTTTTTTTAATTAATTAATTATTTATTTTTTTACTGCACTGAATCTTTGTTGCTATGAGCAGACTTTCTGTAGTTGCAGCAAGCAGGGGCTGCTCTCCAGCTGTGATGCTCGGACTTCTCACTGCACTGGCTTCTCTTGTGGCTCGGGGGCTCTAGGGTGCGTGGGTATCAGTACTTGCAGTGCTCAGGCTAAGTTGTTCTGTGACTGTGGAATCTTCCAAGACCAGAGATCGAACCCGTGTCCCTTTCATTAGTAGCCAGATTCTTAACCACTGAACCACCAGGGAAGTCCTGCAGTGACGTATTAACTTCTGGGACTTATCCATCTCCTGGACAGCCTTCCCCTTGGCCTGCCCGGATATATGTCAGGGCTCTTTACCTTCAGCACTTCAGAGTACACACGACCCAGAGACTTTTCTTACCTAGAGGCAGAATCTTGGGAGTCTATATGTCAAAGTCACACATTTTGATGAACCTAAACGACAGTAAAGAAAGAAGCATGTAATAATTTCTGTGACCACCTTGGTTTTCAGAAATTCATGTTATTTCATGTGTTGAGTAAAATTCTCAATTCTTAAAGTGATTAAAAGCATTTTTACTTCCTTGGTGTTATCGCCATGAAGTACCAGCCAGTACTGAGATATTTAAAAAAGTCATAAAGGTTTCTAGAGAGTGAAATTGCCTTTCATCAGAGAATCAAAGTAATGTCCAGGATCTTTGACTTTGACTTAAGACAAAGCTATATTTGAATCTCCAGTAGGTTATGCATTAGTAGAGTATTTTGGACAAGACACTTCACTTCACTAAGACTTGGTGTTCTCATCTGAGAAATGGGAGTGTTAATGGGACCAGCTTCATAAAGTTGTTTTGAGGATCATATAAATATGATTCTGCTTAAAAAAATCTAGACATTCCGTATTGAAGTACTTATGGATGAGATCATATGAAGTTTAGGACTTACTTCATAATAATGCAGATATGAGGAAATGTGTAGGGGTATAGAAATACCAACAAAGCTAGTGGAGGTGATAGAATTCCAGTTGAGCTATTTCAAATCCTGAAAGATGATGCTGTGAAGGTGCTACACTCAATATGCCAGCAAATTTGGAAAACTCAGCAGTGACCACAGGACTGGAAAAGGTCAATTTTCATTCCAATCCCAAAGAATGTTCAAACGACTGCACAATTGCACTCATCTCACATGCTAGTAAAGTAATGCTCAAAATTCTCCAAGCTGGGCTTCAGCAATACGTGAACCAAGAACTTCCAGATGTTCAAGCTGGTTTTAGAAAATACAGAGGAACCAGAGATCAAATTGCCAACATCCACTGGATCATCGAAAAAGCAAGACAGATCCAGAAAAACATCTATTTCTGCTTTATTGACTATGCCAAAGCCTTTGACTGCGTGGATCATAATAAACTGTGGAAAATTCTGAAAGAGATGGGAATACCAGACCACCTGATCTCCCTCTTGAGAAACCTATATGCAGGTCAGGAAGCAGTTAGAACTGGGCATGGAACAACAGACTGGTTCCAAATGGGAAAAGGAGTATGTCAAGGCTGTGTATTGTCACCTTGCTTATTTAACTTATATGCAGAGTACATCATGAGAAACGCTGGGCTGGAGGAAGCACAAGCTGGAATCAAGATTGCTGGGAGAAATATCAATAACCTCAGATATGCAGATGACACCACGCTTAGGGCAGAAAGTGAAGAAGAACTAAAAAACCTCTTGATGAAAGTGAAAGAGGAGAGTGAAAAAGTTGGTTTAAAGCTCAACATTCAGAAAACTAAGATCATGGCATCTGGTCCCGTCACTTCATGGCAAATAGATGGGGAAACAGTGGAAACAGAGGTGGACTATTTTTTTGGGCTCCAAAATCACTGCAGATGGTGATTGCAGCAATGAAATTAAAAGGTGCTTACTCCTTGGAAGGAAAGTTATGACCAGCCTAGATAGCATATTAAAAAGCAGAGACATTACTTCGCCAACAAAGGTCTGTCTAGTCAAGGCTATGGTTTTTCCAGTGGTCATGTATGGATGTAAGAGTTGGACTGTGAAGAAAGCTGAGCACTGAAAAATTGATGCTTTTGAACTGTGGTGTTGGAGAAGACTCTTGAGAGTCCCTTGGACTGCAAGGAGATCCAACCAGTCCATCCTAAAGGAGATCAGTCCTGGGTGTTCATTGGAAGGACTGATGCTGAAGCTGAAACTCCAATACTTTGGCCACCTCATGCAAAGAGCTGGCTCATTGGAAAAGACCCTGATGCTGGAAGGGATTGGGGGCAGGAAGAGAAGGGGATGACAGAGGATGAGATGCCTGGATGGCATCACCGACTTGATGGACATGAGTTTGAGTAAACTCCGGGAGTTGGTGATGGACAGGGAGGCCTGGCGTGCTGCAATTCATGGGGTCGCAGAGTCGGACATGACTGAGCAACTGAACTGAACTGAGCTGATAGAAATAACTAGGTTGGCCATGATTTTTTGATTGTAGAGAGTGGATTATGAGGTACACAGGAACTCATTATGCCATTTTATTTTTGTATTTTATTGAAAATTTCCACAATAAAAAATTTAAAATGATAAAAATAATGCAAGTAAAGCTCTTAGCAGTGTTTGGCATATAGTGTATACTAAAAACAATATGTCAAACTAATTACTATAATGGTAATCTTCAGAGAGTGATAGTTAACATCATGGACATGGTGAAATATTGATGTAAGGATGTCATTTTTAAAATGAATTGTTCTAACTACGTTATATTTTTTAACAGCATATATGTTTTTTTTTCTTTTTTAATTGAATAGGATATAGCTGTTTTATTATTTATCACAAATAAAGGACCTACTAGTAATTATTTTTTCACCTTTTCATATCCAAGTCATTATCATGAGTAAAAAGGAAAAAGATTACACAATTTCTGAATGTTTTGACATGATATCAACACTTGCAAAATTCTAAGCAAATCAAGAACTATTTCTATTTGTTTAGTTAATAAAAAAGAAATCCAATAATCCTGTTTTAGCAGAACAATAATGATGTCATAACTTGCTAACAGAAATATTTAAATCAATCCTCTTTCATTAAAGCCTGCTTTATCTGGTTCTTTTGGGACTGTGGGCAACCCTCTGCCCACACCAGGACCTACTTTGCACAAGAGGCTTTCCATATGCAGGACAGGTTTTATGCTCTGTCTCAGGATAGCCATGGAGCTCTCCAACTCACTGGAATGAATGACTGCTGAAAAGCACGCTTCCTGCCCTGGTGGGGTTTCCTGACTGATAGTAGATTTCTCACTGTCTAAGACCAAACCTGAATGTAAAACACATACTTCCTGTAAAATCTCACTAATTCCTCTTTTGGGGGATTTTTCACTTATGCTCACGGTCTGAAAGTCAAGCAAATCTCTAATGCCCATGTCCTCCAATGGTCCTGCTTTTTTCAGGGACTTCTGGAAATAATTATCTTTGCACTTCAGAGATGAAAGCTTTGTTAAATATGTGAGACAGCAAGCAGATGTGGCAGGGCAGATCACACTGCACATCGTCTTGTGTCACAGCTGTACAGCTGATGGAGAGCTTGCCTGAAATGGTGTCATTTAGAGATGCAAAAGAAAATGGTTGTTTGGAGGAAGAAGATTAACATCTCTGGTCCTGCATGATTCATGGTGAAACCTAGAATAGATGCATCCAAATGATTTTTTTTCTCAAAAATTCATGTAATTAAAGCATGGACACAAAATAAAGTAGATCATAGACAGTGAATACATAGAACACTTTCTTTGTTAGTATCCATAAACATATAAGAAGAAATTCTTTAATAACAAATTTTTATGCCATTAGTTTTCTGTTGTTGTTTTTTATTTTATTTCTTGTTGTATCTGTGTGTGCCATTAGTTTTATAAAGAGTAGCATGTAGCCATTTTATGCACATTTACTCTCATGATCAGATTATTTTATTTTTATTACCAAGCCTATGACATGAGATTTTTAAGCTTTTGCTTTTTATTTTAAAAAAGCTGATTTAATAAATGTTTCTTTTTATTCTAAAAATGATGATTTAAATATATATATATATATCCTTTTACTCTAAAAAAATGATCTAAATATATATATATACTTTGCTCTGTATTTACAAAAAGTTGTGTGTGTTGTGTGTTAGTTGCCCAGTCGGGTACAACTCTTTGTGACCATGGACTATAGCCCACAGGCTCCTCTGTCCATGGGATTCTCCAGGCAAGAATACTGGAGTGGTTTGCATGCCCTCCTCTATCCAGGGGACCTTTCCAGCCCAAGGACCAAGCCCAGGTCTCCCACATTGCAGGTGGTTTCTTTACTGTCTGAGCCACCAGGGCTGAATAGGATACCCATGAAAGGCTCACTGTAGAGGTCATTGTGGCCTGAGATTTGCTGAGGGTTTGCGGAGTAGATCTTTATGATAGTCCCTTGAGGGATGTCATTCAGAGTTTCTCCAGGGCCCATTCCTTCCCTGGTGGCTCAGAACGTAAAGCCTCTCCCTGCAATGTGGGAGACCTAGGTTCGATCCCTGGGTGGGGAAGAGCCCCTGGAGAAGGAAAGAATACTTGCCTGGAAAACCCTATGGTAGGCTACAGTCCATGGAGTCACAAAGAGTTGAATGCGACTTCAGTTTCACTTTACTTTCACTTTATTTGGCTGCAGCACGTTGCATGTGGGATTATATTTCCCTGATCAGGGATCAAATCTGGGTCCAAACAGTGAAAGAGCTGAGTCTTAAGCACTGGACACCAGGGAATTCCCTAAGAATATTTTTTAAAATGTGATGAAGAGTAAAAAAGTATTCCACATGTGTCTCTCATGTCATAAAGCACACATGAAACTTGAATTCATCATTCCTTGATAGATGTTATGAAATGAAGTGAAACTAGGGGGTTGTGAGGTAAAAATCTGAAAGAAACTAGGGGGCTCTGAGGTAAAATTTGACGTAAAGAAGAGGATTCTGAGGTCAAATCTGACAGAAACTAGAGAGATGTTGAGTAAAATCTGACAGAAACTAGAGGGATCTGATATAAAATCCGACAGGAATCATAGAATTCTGAGGCAAAAATCTGACAGAAATTGAGCATTGTGAGGTAAAATGTGACAGGAACTAGAGGATCCTGAAGTAAATTCTGACAGAAACTCAGATTTTACATTCTGAGGTAAAATCTGACAGAACCTAGAATATTGAGGTAAAACCTGAGAGAACTAGGATGTTCTGAGGTAAAGTCTGACAGAAATTGAGGGATTTTGAAGTAATATCTGACAGAAACTGGGATGCTCTGAGGTAAAATCTGACAGAACCTAGGACATTCTGAGGAAAAATCTAACAGAAACTTAAGGGTTCTGAGGTAAAATGTGACAGAAACTAGAGAGGTCTGAGATAAATATGACAGAAACTAGAGGTCTCTGAGGTAAAATATGACAGAACCTAGAGGGTTCTGAGGTAAAAACTGACAGACTAGGGGGTCCTGAGGTAAAATCTGACAGAAACCAGAGGGTTCTGAAGTAAAATCTAACAGAAATAAGGGGGTTCTGAGGAAAAATCTGACAGAGCTTGGCAAGTTCTGAGGCAATTTCTGACAGAACATAGGATATTCTAAGGTAAAATTTTATAGAAATGAGAGGGTTCTGCAGTAAAATCTGACAAAACTAGAGCATTTTGAGGTAAAGTCTGATGGAAACTAGGGGGTCCTGAGGTAAATTCTGACAAAACCTTGGAGGTTCTGAGGTAAAATCTGACAGTACTAAGAGGGTTCTGAGGTAAAATCTGACAGAAAGAAGGCAGTACTAAGGTAAAATGTGACAGGACCAAGAGGGTTCTGAAGTACAGAAACTAGGGAGTTGTGGGGTAAAATCTGACAGAAACTAGGGTGCTCTGAGGTAAAGTCTGGGAGAAAGAAGTGGGTTCTGATGTAATGTCTGACAGGACCTAGACGGTTCTGAAGTAACATTTGACAGAAACTAGGGGGTTCTGAGGTAAAATCTGACAGAAACTTGAGGTTTCTGAGTTAAGATCTGACAGAAACTAGGGAGATCTGAGGTAAAATCTTACAGAATCTAAGGGGTTCTGAGGTAAAAATCTAACAGAATCTCAAGGATTCTGAGGTAAAATCTTACAGGAAGCATGGGGTTCTGAGGTATAATCTGACAAAAAGAAGTTTTCTGAGGCAAAAATCTGACAGAAAGAGTGTTCTGAGGTAAATTCTGACAGAATCTAGTACATTCTGAGATAAAATCTGACAGAACCTAAGGGGTTTGGGGTTAAAATCTGACAGAATTTAGAGGGTTCTGAGGTAAATTCTGACAGAACCTAGGAGGCAATGAGGTAAAATTTGACAGAAACTTGAGGTTTCTGAGGCAAAATCTGAGAGAACTAGGATATTCTGAGGTAAAATCTGACAGAAATTGGGAGATTCTGAAGTAAAATACGACATAACCTGGGATGATCTCAGGTAAAATCTAACTGAACCTAGAGACTTCAGAGGTAAAATCTAACAGAACGTATGGTGTTCTGAGGGAAATTCTGACAGAATGAAAGGGGATTTGAGGTAAAATCTGATAGAACTAAGACATTCTGAGGTTAAAATCAGACAGAAACTGGGGGATTCTAGTGTAAAAATCAAACAGAACTTAGGACATTCTGAGGAAAATCTGACAGAAACTATAGGATTTTCTTGTACAATCTGACAGAATTTAGAGGTTTCTGGGGTAAAATCTGACAGAACCCAGGACGTTCTGAGGTAAAATCTGACAGAAACTACAGGATTCTCTTGTACAATCTTACAGAACTTAGAGGTTTCTGAGGTAAAATCTGACAGAACCCAGGACGTTCTGAGGTAAAACCTGACAGAAACTAGAGGGTTCTAAGGTAAAAACCTGAAAGAAATTCAGGATTCTGAGATAAGATCTGACAGAAGCCAGAGAATTCTAAGGTAAAAATCTGACAGAAACTAAGGCTTCCTGAGGTAATATCTGACAGAAACTAGGGCATTCTGAGGCACTAGGGGATTCTGAGGTAAAATCAGATAGAAACTAGGGAGATCTGAGGTAAAATCTGACATAAGAAATGGGTTCTGAGGTACAATCTGACAGAAAGTAGGACATTCTGAAGTAAAATCTCACAGAAATTCGAGCATTCTGAGGTAAAATATGACAGAACCCAGGATGTTCTGAGGTAAAATCTGATAGACTTAGAGTGTTTCAGGTAAAAGGTGACAGAAAGAAGGGTGTCTAACTAGGATGACCTGATGTAAAATCTGACAGAAACTAGAGGGTTCCAAGGTAATATCTGACACAAACAAGGGGTTGTAGGAGGCTTTTAGGTAAAAGTCTGACAGAAACTAAAGTATTTTCTCATTTGAGGAACTTTTGTTCAGTGAGCATTGCAACTTTAATGAAAAGGCCATCTCTGATCCCTGGATGATTTTCATGATGGACCTTCAGAGATTTCCTGGAAGCAGAACAGAGCTCCATCATAATGGAAGACATGTTCTGGGAGGCTTCTTGTAGTCATGGGAAGACCCTTCAGCACGTCCATACACACAGTCACTGCTTGTCTCTTCTCAAAAAAAGGAAAAGAAAGAGAAAAGAGTCAATCATCTCTGTGTGTGCATGTTTGTGTCTGTGAAAACTGAAGAATGCAAGCATCACCTTTCTCATATAACTGTGCTACCAAATAATAAATTTTTGAAAGTGTTTATTTCCCTTTGAATTCCATTTTCTTTAGTGACCTCAACAACCACCAGTGACCCCAACAACCACTCGACCACTAGAAAATAGAGAAAATCACTAGACCATTCAGGTAAGACCTAAATCATATCCCTTACAATTATCCAGTGGAAGTGACAAATAAATTCAAGGGATTAGATATGATAGACAGAGTGCCTGAAGAACTGTGCATGGAGGTTTGTAACATTGTACGAATGTGAACAAAATCGTCCCCAAGAAAAAGAAATGCAAAAAGGCAAAATGGTTGTCTGAGGATGCATTACAAATAGCTGAGAAAAGAAGAGAAGTGAAAGGCAAAGGAGAAAAAGAAAGATATATCTATCTGAATGCAGAGTTGCAAAGAATAGCAAGGAGAGATAAGAAAGCCTTCCTCAGTGATCAATGCAAAGAATTAGAGGAAAACAATAGAATGGGAAAGACTAGAGATCTCTTCAAGAAAATTAGAGATACCAAGGGAACATTTCATGCAAAGATCGGCACAATAAAGGACAAAAATTGTATGGACTTAATAGAAGCAGAAGATATTAAGAAGAGGTGGCAAGAATACATAGAAGAACTATACAAAAAAGATATTAATGAACCAGATAACCACAATGGTGTGATCACTCACCTAGAGGCACACATCTTGGAGTGCAAGGTCAAGTGGGCCTTAGGAAGAATCACTCAGAACAAAGGTATTGGAGGTGATGGAATTCCAGCTGAGCTATTTCAAATCTTAAAAGATGATGCTGTTAAAATGCTGCACTCAACATGCCAGCAAATTTGGAAAACTCAGCAGTTACCACAGGATTGGAAAAGGTCAGTTTTCATTCCAATTCCAAAGAAAGCCTGTGCCAAAGAATGTTCAAACTACAGCACAATTGTACTCATCTCACAGGCTAGCAAAGTAATACTCAAAATTCTCCAAGCTAGGCTTCAACAGTATGTGAATGAAAAACTTCCCGATGTTCAGGCTGGATTTAGAAAAGACAGAGGAACCAGATATCAAATGGCCAACATCTGTTGGATCATAGAAAAAGCAAGGGAGTTCCAGAAAAACATCTACTTCTGCTTCACTGACTACGCTAAAGCCATTGACTGTGTGGACCACAAAAATCTACAGAGAATTCTTAAAGAGATGGGAATACCAGACACCCTTAACTGCCTCCTGAGAAATCCGTATGCAGGTCAAGAAGCAACAGTTAGAGCCAGATACAGAACAACAGACTGGTTCCAAATGGAAAAAGGAGTACGTGAAGGCTGTATATTGTCACCCCGCTTATTTAACTTATATGCAGAGTACATCATGAGAAATGCCAGGCTGGTTGAAGTGCAAGCTGAAATCAAGATTGCCAGGAGAGACATCAATAACCTCAGAAATGCAGATGACACCACCTTAATGGCAGAAAGTGAAGAAGAACTAAAGAGCCTCGTGATGAAAGTGAAAGAGGAGAGTGAAAAAGTTGGCTTAAAACTCAACATTCAAAAAACTAAGATCATGGCATCTGGTCCCATCAGTTCATGGCAAATAGATGGAGAAACAATGAAAACAGTGAGAGATTTTATTTTCTTGGGCTCCAAAATCACTGCAGATGGTGACTCCAACCATGAAACTAAAAGACGCTTGCTCCTTGGAAGAAAAACTATGACCAAACTAGACAGAGACAAAACAGAGACATTATTTTGCCAACAAAAGTCTGTATAGTCAAAGCCATGGTTTTCCCAGTAGTCATGTATGGATGAGAGAGTTGGTCCAAAAGAAGGTTGAGCATTGAAGAATTGACGCTTTTTAACTGTGATGTTGGAGAAGACTCTTGAGAGTCCCTTGGACTGCAAGGAGATCAAACCAGTCAATCCTAAAGGAAATCATTCCTGAATATTCATTGGAAGGACCAATGCTGAAGCTGAAGCTCCAATACTTTGGCCACCTGATGTGAAGAACTGACTCATTGGAAAAGACCCTGATGCTTGAAAAGATTGAAGGCAGGAGGAGAAGGGGACTACAGAAGCTGAGATGGTTGAGTGGCATCACCGACTCAATGGATATGAATTTGAGCAGGCTCCAGGAGTTGATGATGGACAGGGAATCCTGGTGTGCTGCAGCACATGCAGTCGCAAAGAGTCAAACATGACTGAGTGACTGAACTGAACTGAACAAGCACAGGACAATGTTGGAGCAGGTTTATTTTTATTTTTTGCCACGCTGTGTGGCATATGGGATCTTGGTCCCCTAACTAGGGCATGGAAGCCATGTTCCCTGCATTGGAAGGATGAAGTCTTATTCACTGGATTGCCAGGAAAACCCCTGAGGGAAGTTTTATTATCTCTTGCCTCTAGGTGAGACTCAGAGAGTCTAGTAACTTTCATGCAGTCTCTCAGAAGATAAATGGCAGGATTTTTATTATAATTGTTTACTGACCCTCGTTCATTTTACTATGTTCCTATTAAAATGGACATACATGACTTCTTGTGCTTGGTGGTGAAGTCAGAAGCTTAGAAAAGATTTGTGTGTTATTGGCTTTTATTTAGACAGTTGATACAGGATCAGTTCAGTTCAGTTCAGTTCAGTCACTCAGTCCTGTCTGACTCTTTGAGACCCCATGAATCGCAGCACGCCAGGCCTCCCTGTCCATCACCAACTCCTGGAGTTACTCAAACTCATGTCCATCAAGTCAGTGATGCCATCCAGCCATCTCATCCTATGTTGTCCCCTTCTCCTCCTGCCCCCAATCCCTCCCAGCATCAGGGTCTTTTCCAATGAGTCAACTCTTCACATGAGGTGGCCAAAGTATTGGAGTTTCAGCCTCAGCGTCAGTCCTTCCAATGATACTCAGGTATTTAATTTTCATTTAAAAAAGAATCTCCCTTGTCGTACTACTTGGAGCAGATAAATGGCAGGATTTTTATTATAATTGTCTACTGACCCTCGTTCACTTTACTGTGTTCATATTAAAATGGACATACATGACTTCTTGAGCTTGGTGGTAAAGTCAGAAACTTAGAAAAGGTTTGTGTGTTATTGGCTTTTATTTAGACAATTGATACAGGATACTCAGGTATTTAATTTTCATTATAAAATGGATCTCCCTTGCCATAATACTTGAAGAATGTGTCAGCATTTGATGATTTTGTGATTTGGGGCCTTTGGTGTTTTCTGCATTAATCATGTCACATTCACTCTCCTTCCTTTTCAGTTCTTTTTACTGGAAGGGACCTGCTGTGCTCCATTTGATTACAGTCCTGACCCATTTGGAGGCCTCATGAACTGGCACCTGCCATCACTGATAAACATAGATGTAAAAATCCTTAACAAAATTCTAGCAAACAGAATCCAGCAACATATTTAAAAGATCATACATCATGACCAAGTGGGCTTTATCCCAGGGATGCAAGGATTCTTTAATATCTGCAAATCAATCAATGTGATATACCACAGTAACAAATTGAAAGATTAAAAACCATATGATTATCTCAGTAGATTCAGAGAAAGCCTTTGACAAAATTCAACATCCATTTATGATAAAAACCCTCCAGAAAACAGGCATAGAAGGAACATACCTCAACATAATAAAAGCCATATATGATAAAACCACAGCAAACATCCTCAAACATGAAAAATTGAAAGCATTTCCCCTAAAGTCAGGGACAAGACAAGGATTCCCATTCTTACCACTACTATTCAATATAGTTTTCAAAGTTTTAGCCACAGCAATCAGAGAAGAAAAAGAAATAAAAAGAATCCAGATTGGAAAAGAAGAAGTAAAACTCTCATTGTTTGCAGATGACATGATCCTCTACATAGAAAACCCTAAAAACTCCACCAGAAAATTACTAGAGCTAATCAATGAATATAGTAAAGTTGCAGGATATAAAATTAACACACAGAAATCCCTTGCATCCCTATACACTAACAATAAGAAAACAGAAAGTGAAATTAAGGGAACAATTCTATTCACCATTGCAGTGAAAAGAATAAAATACTTAGGAATAAATTTACCTAAAGAAACAAAATACCTATATATAGAAAACTACAAAACACTGATGAAAGAAATCAAAGATGACACAAATAGTTGGAGAAATATACCATGTTCATGGATCAGAAGAATCAATATAGTGAAAGTGAGTATACTACCAAAAGCAATCTATAGATTCAATGCAATCCTTATCAAGCTACCAACTGTATTTTTCAGAGCTAGAACAAACAATTTCACAATTTGTATGGAAATAGAAAAAAACCTCGAATAGCCAAAGCAATCTGGAGAAAGAAGAATGGGCCT
Organism: Dama dama; assembly: GCF_033118175.1. Taxonomy (NCBI): domain Eukaryota; kingdom Metazoa; phylum Chordata; class Mammalia; order Artiodactyla; family Cervidae; genus Dama; species Dama dama. The sequence continues at coordinate 16,040,010 of NC_083709.1, read as the reverse complement.
GGAGGAATCAACCTGCCTGACTACAGACTATACTACAAAGCTACAGCCATCAAGACTGGTACTGGCACAAAGACAAAAATATAGATCAATGGAACAAAATAGAAAGCCCAGAGATAAATTCATGCACCTATGAACACCTTATCTTTGACAAAGGAGGCAAGGATATACAATGGAAAAAAGACAGCCTCTTTGACAAGTGGTACTGGGAAAACTGGTCAACCACTTGTAAAAGAATGAAACTAGAACACTTTCTAATACCATACACAAAAGTAAACTCAAAGTGGATTAAAGATCTAAATGTAAGACCAGAAACTATAAAACTCCTATAGGAAAACATAAGCAAAACTCTCTGACATAAATCATAGCAGGATCCTCTATGACCCACCTCCCAGAGTAATGGAAATAAAAGCAAAAATAAACAAATGGACCTAATTAAACTTAAAAGCATTTGCACAACAAAGGAAACTATAGGCAAGGTGAAAAGAGAGCCTTCAGAATGGGAGGAAAAAATAGCAAATGAAGCAACAGACAAAGAATTAATCTCAAAAATATACAAAGAGCTCCTGCAGCTCAATTCCAGAAAAATAAATGACCCAATCAAAAAAAGGGCCAAATAATTAAATAGACATTTCTCCAAAGACATACAGATGGCTAACAAACACATGAAAAGATGCTCAACATCACTCATTATTAGAGAAATGCAAATCAAAACCACAATGAGGTACCATCTCACGCCAGTCAGAATGGCTGCTATCCAAAAGTCTACAAACAATAAATGCTGGAGAGGGTGCAGAGAAAAGGGAACACTGTTGGTGGGAATGCAAACTAATACAGCCACTATGGAGAACAGTGTGGAGATTCCTTAAAAAATGTAGATAGAATTGCCCTACGACCCAGCAATCCCACTGCTGGACATACACACTGAGGAAACCAGAATTGAAAGAGACACATGTACCCCAATGTTCATTGCAGCACTGTTTACAATAGCCAGGACATGGAAGCAATCTGGATGTCCATCAGCAGATGGATGGATAAGAAAGCCGTGGTACATACACACAATGGAATATTACTCAGCCATCAAAAAATGCATTTGAATCAGTTCTAATGAGGTGGATGAAACTGGAGCCTATTATACAGCGTGAAGTAAGTCAGAAAGAAAAACACCAATGCAATATACTAACACATATATATGGAATTTAGAAAGATGGTAACAATGACCCTATATGCAAGACAGCAAAAGAGACACAGATATAAAGAACAGTCTTTTGGACTCTGTGGGAGGAGGCGAGGATGGGATGATTTGAGAGAATAGCATTGAAACATGTATATTATTATATATGAAACAGATTGCCAGTCCAGGTTTGATGCATGAGACAGGGTGCTCAGGGCTGGTGCACTGGAATGACCCTTCTTAGGGATGGGATGGGTAAGGAGGTGGGAGGGGGCATTCAGGATGGGGAACACATGTACACCCATGGCAGATTCATGTCAATGTATGGCAAAAACTACTATAATACTGTAAAGTAATTAGCCTCCAACTGAAATAAATAAATTATTTTTTAAAAAATTTAAAAAAATAAAATCATCTTGATACTCTTCAGGCCAAAAGTATCTGTTCCTTCTTTTGAACTCAAATAAAACTTTGTCTCTGCTGCCGTGTTTTCAGTTTTTCCCTTAAAATGGCCTCCATATTTTATTTTCTATGTTTTCTGATGACTGTACATTTTTGTATTCTCCTACAGAATTTATCACCACTTTAGTAGATGATCAACACATATTTGTATTCATTGCCTGGATATAGGAGAGAGTTCATTGTTAATGTATGTTAAAGAACAGAAAGATCAACCTTGTCTTTGCTGTTACCAGCAAAATATTATAAGAAGATCAATAATCCATAACAAAAATAGCAACTAAATTGTTTGGGGAACTTAAAAACACTTGGGGAAGTATTTAACTACAGGATCAGTCTTTATCTGTCTTTAACAAATTTAAAAGAGAATTAAGCCAGACTCATCCTGGAAGTTTCCTCTTTGGATGGTAAATTATTTCTACTCTGGAAGATTTCTCGGCACTGAGATACTGAACATACCCTACAAGTAAGCAATCACATTTTTGGTAAGCGTTTTAATGTTCTACTATTTGACAAACACTGATAGCAACATTTTTCTTTGGTTTGCAGTTTTTCAGCTGTTTCGAATGTCTCTTTTTGAAATCTAGACCTTCTGTTTTACCCCTTCTTTCAAAGATGAGGAAGCAAACCTGTAGGCAGGTGTTGAAGAAGGGAGGGATGAATTTTAAAGTGAAAGTTATAAGATGATTTAAAAAAATTATTAGTTTTGATAACCATTGTATAAAAGTACCTTTTTCTTTCTAATTTTCTTCTTTCCTTTTTCCCTTATTTTGTCTGCATCATCATCCCATTTTTAAAATGTAAACAGTGTCACAGTGAAACAGGCAAGAAGCAGGCTCTGAAGATGAGATTACAAGGTAAGACAGCACTTGGCAGATGATATAACACATGTCTAAAATCTTATTCTATTCGCTTACTAAAGAGAATGTAGGTTCTGCATTAAAGCAAAAATGCATATTTGAGGTTTCATTGAACTAATGTTAATCTAAAAGGGTTGATATCAGCTCACATTTAGCTTGGCTGGATTTTTCGATTAATTAACTTTTAAAACAATTTAATGGATCATTGTGACATTTGCAGACACACCATTGGTAATTATAATAAAATGAGGGAAATGAAAAAACACTATATATAACCAAAACACATCTGTATGTTCTATTCTGAGGTGACTATTTATTATATGATGTAAATTTGGGGGGGGGGGTTAGGGGTTTTTAGTAGTAATGCCTTTCTATGGGAATAAATTTGTCTTGATTATTTCTAATTACCTTAGACATTCTGAAATACTGTTATTCCTTTCTGAGTAAAACACTAAAAATATATCCATAGAAAGATGTAAAAACTTAACTGCCATTATATTAAGTCACAGTTAGGAAATTAAACAATATCAAAGAGCTACTTACAGAAGAGAAATTTTACATCTTTCAATGCTTTAAATATACTCATTACAATTGCCCTCGAGTTTCTCTTTATATTGTTCATCATGGAAAACAGTTGTAGCAGAATAATGAACATAAGATCCTAACAATGAGATGTTTTTTCTCTTACATTTATTGGACGTATACAACTTTATCCCCCCTTTCCTCCAAGTAAGAAAAGATTCCCTTCTTCACCACCTTTGGGAGTTTTGGAATAGATTCTTGAAACCCAAGATACACTTTGTGAACATTTGGAAATTTAGGTTTGGGCATGAAATATCAAAGCTTTGAACTTGAAGAAGTTAAATCTGAGCAGGTTTCTCTGCCCTTGGACAGTGTGGGGTGGGTGCGAAGGCAAGGTCAGAGAAGGGCTTAGCTAGCTGGATGCAGCACAGGACTCCTGCCCTGCCCCACTCTTGTTCCAGGGCAATGAGTGCAGGGCAGAAGAAAATCAGTGAGTGCAGGGCATAAGACAATAGAAGCACCTATGAAGTATAAGGACTTGAGAGCAGAGGCCTGGTCCCTCACTCCCCAGACAAACAGGAGGACAGAGGGTCTCAGTGAGAATGTCCTGGCATGGCTGTAACAAGGTGACTTCCATGTGAGAGGCAGGGGTTGCTGCTCATCTTTCCAGAGCTCAGATATCCTAGGAGCCTGTGCCTGCCTCAGATTAGGGCATAGGAGAAGGGGGAGGAGAATAAGCAGGGGGGGTGGGGAAGGGAGATGGGGACCCCTGAGGATTTTTCTGCAGATGAAGGACAAGCTAGCAAAGGATGAAGAGTGACTCTGTGGCTGGTACTGGATGAGTCATAGTTACACTGTGGCTGGTGGCAGTTCTGGGGTTGGGGTGGGGGAGTGCTGTTGGAACAGATGACAGATGTCAACAGAGGATGATGGCGTCTGACGCCTGCGAGGTAGAGGGTCGCTCCTGTCCATCGCTGGAGGAGAGGAGCCCCCATAGCGTTTGCACGAGTCTCAGGAAGATTCAACAGGATTGCCGTCTATTCTCAATTCGTTGAAATTTAGGCCTGAAATGATTGAAAAACGCAACCAATTGAGTTTACTTAAGAAGGGTAACCAGGTGAATTTTTCTACATCAGATAAAATGACACCTTGTTCACTGGAGTCATATTTTTTTCACTCTTCACTTTGTGGCTGCATTTTACACCTGTTCTGTATCTATTCTTTATTTATGGATCAGATCATCTTTTGCTCTTTGAAAAGCAGAATAAAAGAGAACTACGAAACTAGATCACACACACACACACAACAATAGAAAAACATTGAAACTAATTGTTAAAAATAACCTTTTTTTGACATATTTCCCTTTAACTTGAAGTTCAAAGCCAGTTTTGATCCATAGAAAATGTTAGGTTTGAAATATTATTCTTTCTTTGATTTCATTTTTATCATCAATTTGAAAATTGTTCCAAACACTGATAAGTATTCTCTTTATAAATATATTAAAAAAGAATCAGATGATATTTTTTTCAATAGATGAAATAAAATGATGCTTTCAGAATGATTTAAATGAGTAATATCATGAGTAAAAAGCTAAAAATAATTAGTCATATTTATTGTTCTTCAAAAAGATGCATGTTTCTGTTTATTGTGGTTAATCTGTGAATTGCTACAGTTGTTTTGATTAATGGCTAGAATGATGCCATCAAAGCATAAATCCTGTTTGGTTATAAAACCTGTCCATAAACTTAGTACTAAAAATGACAAAAACAGAAAAAAGCCATCAAGAGTTAAAAAAAAAAAACCCAATGACAAAAACAGAAAAAAATAGAATATTTGAGCCAAAGGAATCATATATATTATACAATAAATACCTGTGAATATATACTATACAAATATATACATATATACATATTGTATTACACATAATACTAACATGTTATAAGTATTATACTAACATACATATATGTCACATTATATCACTAATGGTAATTATTTAGTATATGGGAGATAGATTTTCAGTAATGTTAAAACTGGATATCAAGTTTATGAAATTAATTTAAAACTCTAATCAGTACAGTGAAAAAAAATATCTTTATGAGATCAAAGTGTTGGTCATCAGAAAAAGAAAACAATTTCAGTGATACTTTGCAGAGAATAGTAAAGCCTTGCTGATAAATGTCTAAAATAGTATTTTTTAAAAACCAAATCAATAGTCACATGATTAAAATAACTTACACGACATCTCACCTATATAGATTTAGTTAAGAGATTATGAAAAGATAAAATTTGCACCTTAATCCTAAAATGTGCAAAAAAGAAAAAGAAAAAAAGCTTGTTAAGAAGCTACTTTCTCCTTGATTGTTTATCAAGACCATTATGGCTTCAAATTATCTTACATAAGAGGGAAATTAGAATGGGAGAGGTTAAAATGGTAGTTTTTAAGTATATTTCACTCCTTTGCACGATAGCTTTAGTGAAGGAGTTTAAAACTTGGATGTGAGTATTTTAGTGTCGTTTCCTCGTTTTCACTGTTGTGCTGACTAAGAATATTTGTAGCTGCATCTGCCAGAGGTAAGAAAGGTTCAGCTATTTGATTTATGAACCCAGCAAGTGGAGTGTCTCAGCAGGGGCTTTTAGTCCCCAGAAAAGTCTTCGAATTCATAAACATCTTGCAAAATCTTATTCACATACACAGAAAAATGTATTTAATCAACCTTGGTGTGCATGAAGTGGAGAAGGGTGAAAGCAGGGATGGAATATTGGGCAATGCTGTAAGGTTATGATCTACTGAGCATTTTTTCATCCAGACTTTCTTTTGAGTTAACTTGCCTTAAGGCTCACATTTAAGTTTGCTACAGAGTTTCTAGGGATAAGAAATCTTATGGTCCTAATGACTCTTCAGCCAACTGTGGAGCTTATCTTACCATGGGTTTTTGTTTTTTATGAAGGCACACTGTACCATTGCCACTGGATGCCCCAGACATATCTAGATGTCAGCAAGTGTTATGAATCTGCAGGTGAACAAACACATTTGTGCAAGTGGGGAGTTGTTCTTTGGATGAAGTCACCTCTGTGGTCAGCTGGTGGCTGCTTAGCAGAAATAACCTCAGAATCTGTTAAATACAAAGTTGATTGGAGTTGGGGCAGCTGAGGTTGTAAGAAAAGAATGATTCAGTGTCTGAGAATTAAGTCAGGATGTTTGCCCATACGTGAATCAGACCTGCATCCTATATTTGGATGGAAAATGGGAGAATAATAGGAACACAAGTGGTCTCATGGATGTTAGCTGGACCAGTGTTTAGATGATGGGTTAGGTCTTGTGTCATTCATATGCCTATTGTTCCCTTTGCTTCCTCATGTCTCAGTTCTCTATCCTGACTGGGTAGCCACCCCAGCACATGACACTGACTCCCCATCTTTATTAGTCAAACATTTCATCACCCCTAGTTCGTTGTCTTAGAAACTTGGGGTAGAGTAGAATGGTGATGGGCACAGAATCTGGATGAAGACAGATCAAGGTAGATGGATGGCTTGCCCAGTCATGTCTGCAGGTTGTCTCAGCCACAGAAATCAGAGTCTGGGAGACAGATAAATAAGTGAAAAGCAAAGCATTTCAAGATATTGCCAAAGTAGGTTACATGTACAAAACAGCAATATATTTTATTTTTAATTTTTAAAATTAGATTCTTCTTATTTTTTTTTAAGTATGAGTGATCTGTGGTGATCTTTTATTTGTTTATTTTTTGCCAAGGGGCACATGGGATCTTAGTTCCTCAACCAGGGGCTGAATCTTCCCTCCTTACATTGAAAGTACTGGACTGCCAGGAAAGTCCCAGCAACATATTTTAAATTCCTTTTTCCACTCAGCCTCTTGTGATTATGGGACCTCCTCTGTATCCTTGCTCTTCTTTGACTGCAAATATCCCCAGCCTGATGACTCATACTATTTTTGTCTTTCTCTCATTTTCCTGGCTGATCCTGTTGTCCTATTTTCTCCTGTTAACTATCCACCTTTTCCAATGTAATCAATGTTTTCACTCTATCTTCCCAAATAAGCCCAGGAGCCAAGTATGCAAAGTATGTAGGGAAAGAAATAAGACTTACATCTCTAGTTTCCCTCCTCTCATTGCCAGCGGCAGAGCAGATGTCATTTGATATTGTTGATAAACAACTGTTTCAACAACTGTTTGAGAATATTTGTACAGGATGCTGACCTGGTTGATAAATCTTCCTTTGGGAGAGTCTGTCTCTGGATAAAATCAAACTTATAACTACTGTAAAAGCCATTCCCATGTTCAAAGAAAAATACAGCTGTACTTGCTCTCCATTTGACTTCTTAGAAGAGGAAAATCTTAATATTTAAGTGAAAACAATTTAAGGAGGAAAATAATGCTTTGAGTTCAAACAATTGCTTTCTTTTAAAATTTGTGTTAAAGCACACATTATTTTGCCACCAAATGTAAATTGGGAATTTTGAAGATTATTTTCCTCACCCTACTCTGTTTCCTTCCCCAACAAAAAATAAGCCACCCAAATTCTAGATTTGCATCAGTATTTTAAAAGGTTTCCACTGGGTATTTTGACCTGAGTTACTAGGTAATTTGCTTCCCTTGTGGCTCAGCTGGTAAAGAATCTGCCTGCAATGTGGGAGACTTGGGTTCGATCCCTGGGTTGGGAAGATCCCCTGGAGACGGGAAAGGTTACCCACTCCATGGCCTGGAAAATTCCATGGACAGTCCATGGGGTCACAGTCAGATATGACTGAGTGACTTTCCCTGTTCGCTAGGCTAATTTTGTACTTTTTATACTGACAATTCTCATATCCACAAAAAATATTTTCTGCCAAATCTTGAGTCTTGTGCTCATTTATCTATTCAGTAGACGCTTGGTCAAAAAATTGAAAAGAATTTTAAAAAATCAAGGCCATTGTTGGGCAATCAGTGGATTATTTACTATTGTTTGTATTGTAGCAGTCATTAAATCTGGTGGCCCAGATGGTAAAGAATCTGCCTGCAATGAGAGAGACTGGGGTTCAATTCCTGGGTCGGTAAGATCCTCTGGAGAAGAGAATGGCTACCCAACTCCAGTATACTTGCCTGGAGTATTCTATGGACTGAGGAGCCTAGTGGTCTACAGTCCATAGGGGTCGCAAAGAGCTGGACATGACTAAGTGACTGACATACTTTATATTGTAAAAATCACTGAAAGCACCCTGTTATATTGATGTGATTAATACAAATTTTAGTGTTTCTAAAAAGTTATAAATAGATTACCTTTTAAAGTGAACCCAATTTGGGGCTGTTGTTCAAGATTAAAGCAAATTACAAATTTCTTATCAGGACATATATTAATTTGTTTTACTTGATCTGGCATTATTTTATATACATTCAGAAGACACAACTAGTAGCATATTATAAGGAGATTTCTCTCTATCTCAATAGACGTCAATATGTTTCAGATTAACAATATACAAATACATTTTTAACGAACAACTTTAATACTATAACAATATCTTTTGAATGCTAATTTTTAACATAGTTGTTGTTGGAAATGCAGTGATATGGGCAATATTTCAGATTTTACTAATGTTCCTAATATCATAATTCTAGAATTTTGATAATATTGACCCTGATTATGCTGTTTATATGAGCAATACATAGGTCTTGTTTTCATATTAGAATGACTGAAACTGTCCACATTAATCTGCTCTTCAAAATTATTATATGTAATTAAATTCAGCTGTTGTTGTTCAGTTGGTCAGTCGTGTCCAACTCCTTTGTGACCCCATGAACTGTAGTCCGCCAGGCTCCTCTGTCCATAGGATTTTCCAGGCAAGAATACTGGAGCAGGTAGCCATTCCCTTCTCCAGGGAATCCTTGCTACCCAGGGATTGAATCTGCTTTTCCTGAATTGGCAGGCAGATTCTTTACCACTGAGCCACTAGGGAAGCCCTAAATTCAGTTACTTGAGTCCATTTTTTTTCTTAAAAGTTTAATGCAAAATGCCTTTAATATGTGAATTATTTCCATTACTTTCAGTCTCTAAGGTAATTTTAACTTGAATTTTTTTCATCAAGCACCTTTAGAACAAGAGTATACCCTTTTCTGTTTGGAGGGATTGGTTCCTAAATTCTTTTCAACCTTTTGCTCTTGGGGGAGGAAGCAGGGGGGATGCAAGAGGAAAGAACATATTGAAATACATTCCTGGGGGCTGATCCATCTAATGTGCACTTGTGAGACCCTGTAATGTTCTAGCAGTGTCCTGCACATCACGGGCACTAAATTAGAACAGTCTGTTCTTGGATAACCTTAACCCTCTTCTCCATGGCTTAACTGTCCACTTCGTTTACTTACTTCTGCCCCTTTGGTAGCTGATGGCCTGAAATAGAACTAGATTCTTGCTGTCACCTCCTTGCTCCAGTGGCTTGGCCAAACTTTCCCCAACCCGATACTTGGGACTCTGGGTTTTGCTACTAAATGTGGAAAATAGGACTGTTAAGACAGACTGAAGATAATAGGATAAAAATCAATCTCTGAAATACCTCCTCCAGATCAATTTGATGCAAGTAATTCACTGAGTGGTCTTCCCTGGTGGTTCAGTGGTAAAAGATTCTGCCTGCAACGCAGGAGACTTAGGTTCCGTCTCTGTCTCAGGAAGATCCTCTGAAGGAAATGGCAACCCACTCTAGTGTTCTTGCCCGGGGAAATCCCATGGACAGAGGAGCCTGATGGGCTACAGTCCATGGGGTCATGAAAGAGTCGGACAGGACTTAGTGACTAAACAACAAAAACAATTCACTGAAAGCTGTTCACAGGATAGGCAGTAGCCATGCCGTTCCTACTTGTGAAGCTTACGGAACTTTACAAATAAGTTTTAAAACATAAAAACACAAAATGACTAATATAGATAGAGGTACAATTCTAGGGATTTGTGTGTATAGTGTGTGTGTGAGTATGTCAATGCAATGCTTGACCTATATGTGCCCCTTATTGTAAGACCTGGCAAACAGCATCCAGACAAGACCAGAAATCATATGGTCAACAGTGTACTTTGACAAACTAATTTTTAAAGAGGATGAAATTTTTTTTTTATATGAAAAGAAAGGCATTACTACATTCTAGCAGTACTTCTCAGACCTCCCACCTGGCTCCTCTGACTGACAGGTCTGACATCCCTCATATTCCCCCGGCATCCCAGCTAATTACTCAGAACAGATAAACCCACCAAAAGCCAACGTGTAAGTAGGAACGTATGTGAGCAGTGATCTCATTCTGGGTTTCTCAAAGAGACAGCACAGGCATGGAAAAAAGGAAGGAAAAAAATAGTAATTGAAGGTTTTAATTCCAACCATCTTCCTTCTTTCCTCCCTACTTCTGCAGTTTTTTGTTTGTTCTGTTTTTAAATCAATTTTTACTGGTGTTTAGAATGTTCTGTTAGTTTCTACTGTACAGCAAAATGAGTCAGCACTACCTAAATATATATCCCCTCTTTCTTGGATTTCTTTCCCATTTAGGTCATCACAGAGCACTGAGTAGAGTTCCCTGTGTTATACAGTATGTTCTCATTAGTTATTTATTTTATACATAGTATCACCCTGTATGTTGTCACCCTACTTATTTAACTTATATGCAGAGTACATCATGAGAAATGCTGGGCTGAATGAAGCAAAAGCTGGAATCAAGCTTGGCTGGGAGAAATACCAATAATCTCAGATATGCAGATGACACCACCCTATTGGCAGAAAGGGAGGAGGAAATGAAGGGGAGAAGGAAATAAAGGAAATGAAAGAGGAGAGTTAAAAAGTTGGTTTAAAACTCAACGTTCAGAAAACTAAGATCATGGCATCTGGTCCCATCACTTCATGGCAAATAGATGGGGAAACAACGGAAACAGTGAAAGACTTTATTTTCTTGGACTCCAAAATCACTGCAGATTGTGACTGCAGCCATGAAATTAAAAGACCCTTGCTCCTTGGATGAAAAACTATGACCAACCTAGATAGCATATTAAAAAGCAGAGACATTACTTAACTGACAAAGGTCCATATACTCAAAGCTATGTTTTTTCCAGTAGTCATGTGAGAGTTGGACCACAAAGAAAGCTGAGTGCCAAAGAATTGATGCTTTTGAACTATGGTGTTGGAGAAGACTCTTGAGAGTCCCTTGGACTGCAAGGAGATCAAACCAGCCAATACTAAAGGAAATCAATCCTGAATGTTCATTGGAAGGACTGATGCTGAAGTTGAAACTCCAATACTTTGGCCACCTGATGTGAAGAACTGACTCATTGGAAAAGACCCTGATGTTCAGAAAGATTGAAGGCAGGAGGAGAAGGGGATGACAGAGGCTGAGATGGTTGGATGGCATCACCGACTCAGTGGACATGAGTTTGAAAAAGCTCCAGGAGTTGGTGATAGACAGGGAAGCCTGGTGTGCTGCAGTCCATGGAGTCACAAAGAGTCGGACACTGAATGACTGAACTGAACTGATTTGTAGTACTGGTAGTGTATATAAGTAAATCCCAATTTCCCATTTTATCATACCCTCCACCCCACTTCACTGTTGGTGTCTACAAGTTTGATCTCTATGTCTGTGTCTCCATCTCTGCTTTACAAATAAGAGGATCTGTACCATTTTTCTAGAATCTACATTATATGGGTTAATATACAATATTTATTTTTCTGTCTGACTTACTTCACTCTGTATGATAGTCCAGCCACATCTGTACGAATTGACAAATTGCCTCTACATTTTAATCTTCAGTATTTCCCAGTAAGTGCCCATCTGTGGATAATATTAATGTATTTTAGGGTTCACTGCACAGGTGTTTGATTTCACAAAATCACAGAACTTTGTCAGAAACAAAAGCATCAAAAATTTTATAGACATTATACTGTAATGATATTTAGAGCATTGAGGATATCTATGGAAAATTAATAAATTTTAATTGTAGACAGTTGTTTAGGGAAAGGTTTTCTTAAGGCAGTGGATAATCAGTTTTAAGACTTTCTTTAAAAAATTATCAACTTTTCTCTCTTTTTTTGAACCTGTAGAAATTCTTTCCTATCTAGATGTGTCATAAAAATATTCTTACATTAACTTAAATTTTGAGCTTTTCTTGCACTTTATAACCTACAGTGTATTTTTTACCTGTGATGTGTGATATTTTTATTTTCTTTTTTCAACCAGAAAGAAAATGGTTTCATTAGCATCATTGCTATGATGACTTGTTATGCCAGAGTTGTGTGTTATTAAGTGATGCCTTCATACACATGGGGCTCTATTTCTGGATTCTCCAGGTTGTTATTCAAATACCTGAAGGCAGACAACTAGAAGTCATATTTCAGCACCACTACTTTCGAGCAGTGTGATCAGCTGGTAGTTTTCAGGGAGAAGATCGATTGGATTCTTGTTTACAGGTTGAATGCTGCTGGTGGAACCACCAGGGAACTGATTTGATATCCTCTGTTCTCTTAAGAAAAGATGCTCCCGTGACGTATCTGTGGGATGCTGTCTGACAATAACCCTTGAGGCAGGACCCTCAGTTCTGCAGGAAGGCTACTATAATACCATCTGTCACCTCAGTTACAAGAACACTGTATACTTCTCACATTTTCTTTCCCAAATTCATATTTAAATTTCCCCATTTGTTCCCTGAATGTTTCTTATAGCAGTTTCCATTTTTTATATCTTGGTTGTATGTCGCTGTCTTTATAAACATCGAGGATGCTCCCTTGTTTTTGGAAATCACAATGAATTTGCCATTTTCTTCCTGGTCAGAGCTGACATTTAAGACTACATCTCTCATTTTAACATTTCCATTGACAAACTGAACAAATCTCTGTTTATATCAGTGAAAATGGCTTCAGTTTCAGAACAAAACTCTCTGCCTCACCATCAGTGTAAGAAGGTTCCCTTTTCTCTGCACCCTCATTTATTATTTGTATATTTTTTGATGATGGCCATTCGGACTGTTGTGAGATGATACAGGAAATCCAAAAAAGAGGAACATGTGTATATATATGGCTGATTCACTTTGTAGTACAGCAGAAAATAAAACAACATTGTAAAGCAGTTATACTCCAATTAAAAAAAAAACTCTCTGCCTCTATAAGCCAAAAATAAATCTGCACAACTGAAATCTAATTCTGCCATTAAAAAAATTCTTCAGCATGATAAGTATTCTAATATTTGTGGTCATATTTCTTGTTTAAAATTTCTTTAATCTTATATTTGCATACTTCTGTCAAAGCATGTAATATCTGGATGCTTTTAAAGACTGTACAAAAATTTTTTTCTTGTCCTGCAGTGGTAAGGGCCAAATGGTTCATTTGCTAACAATATTTATCAGGGTCCACACAAATGCTATATAGCACATAGAAAAACATCAGAAGAATATAGTCATTATCCTCCTCATAGTCTTTGACTAGTTTTGATCTATTTCTTAACTTGATTAAGGACTGGAGATAATGACTTATTTTGTGTTGTTTGGGTGATAGTGACATCTCCTCTGAATATCAGCTTCCTTGTCTCTAAAATGGTGACAACAGTGACTCTGTAAGGTCCCTATGAGGATTAAATGAATTAATATATAAATAATTTAGCAGGACCAGAATTGCCACAGAAATGATCATTAAAAATGGAAGATATTGGTACTGGTAGTACTGTAGCTTCTCATTTCTTACAGTGATTAGTATTTAAAACTTTTGTGTTTTGTACTAGTTGTTTAATTATTGAGAAATATTTATAAATGTTACATATACATTTCTATATTCTAAATTATTAACACGAGGAGTCCAATATCTCTGGAAGTCATATTTTCTCTACCAAGTACTTTATTTGATTTACTAATCATGTTATTGACTTTTAAAAGAGAACAAATTGTTAATAGAATGGCTAAACTTTTTAATAACTGAAAATGACTGAACAATTTCATGCAATAAGTGAGAAAAAAGTGGATAGGAAGTGGGAAGTTTGGAGAAAGAATAAAGTAACGTTCTTGCTTGCTCCTTCCTAATGCCAGATCATGTAATGAATTGAGTATAATTATAGCTCACAAAAATATAATATTGGCTTATTTTCTGAAAAATATCCAGGAAGGAATTAATGTATACTTAAATACAGTTATGGAGATACCCTTACTATTAACCTCACTCATCCTGACTCTTCTCTAGCTAAAGCAATAATACCACATTTGCTGATTTTGCAGAAGGCAAGTATGAAGCTCTTTCCAGGAGTTTACTTTATTGCATGTGGATTTATACTTTCTCCTCTGAAGTAGAACTCATGTATCTTCTTGTAACCGGATGAAACTGGGCTAAACTAAGATCAGAAGAAAGGAAGAAGATAAACTTATTCAAAGACAAATGTTTTAAGACTACAAGGTGATCCTGAGGTTCTTTCAAATCTCCAAGAAATATGTTTGTTTTGGCAGAGATACTTGGGGAGAATAGAAAGAAAGAAGCTTGCAGAAGCTGTAGAGTGAATGGTTCTTGATCCTAGGCTTTGTAAAATTTGAACAATCCTAATTTAGCATCAAAAGGAAGCTCTCATGACTTGGTCACATCACCCTCCTTGCTGAAGATGGCCCCTGTAGGTTTCTATTACTGTCCTTTAAACTTTTTCTGCACAGATCTTACATTTATACTCCTGCAAAATGAAGGGCTATCAAAGAGGAAGAATGAAGAACTAAGAGAAGCAAGTAACTTATGTAGCAGAGACAGAAATATTCACACAAGATTTTACATTATATTTCCCCCTCTGAAAGAGCAAAAATGGGGAAGAAATTTAAATAGGAAAGAGCACATTTAAAAGTAAAATTGTGTGACAAAAATCAATCTTTTATCCATGCCAAAAACTTGAAGAGACTGAAAATAACCAGGTTGAAGTAACCGTGAAGATATGATTGAAAAAGTAATGTAAGAAAAATTGAAGAGAAAAAAAGTGGAAGAATTAGGAGGAATGTCTGAAGAAAAGGAATAGCCAGGTATCAGGAAGGAGTGTGAGTGGGTTAGCTTGTCCTCTCAAGTCAGGCAGAGTGTCTCATGAAGATGTCACAAAGGCAGGTGACCTTTATTAAGGCAGAGGACTACCTTTTTCAGAGCTGCCATTTGAATAAGTTAGTCTTTGCCCAATGAACATGGTAGCAGGTGATACTGCATAAGAAATGATAGCTTTATACAACCATTATCCAAAGAATGGTTCAAAATTGGCAAAGGAGTATGTCAAGGCTGTATATCATCACTAAGCTTATTTAACTTATATGCAGAGTACATCATGCCAAATGCTGGGCTGGATGAAGCACAAGCTGGAATCAAGATTGCCAGAAGAGATATCAATAGCCTCAGATATACAGATGACACCACCCTTATGGCAGAAAGTGAAGAGGAATTTAAGAGTTTCTTGATAAACATGAAAGAGGAGAGTGAAAATCTGGCTTAAAACTCAACATTCAAAAAAATAAGATTATGGCATTCAGTCTCATCAATTCATGGCAAATAATGAACAGGGAAACAACGGAAACTGTAACAGACTTTATTTTCTTGGGTTCCAAAATCATGGAAGATAGTGACTGCAGCCATGAAATTAAAAGATGCTTGCTCCTTGGAAGAAAAGCAATGACAAACCTAGACAATATAGAAAGCAGAGACATTACTTTGCCTACAAAAGTCCATATAGTCAAAGCTATGGTTTTTCCAGTAGTCATTTACGGATGTGAGAGCTGGACAATTTAAAAAGGCTGAGCAGTGAAGAACTGATGCTTTTGAACTGTGGCACTGGAGAAGACTCTTGAGCATCCCTTGGACTGCAAGGAGATCCAACCAGTCAATCCTAAAAGAAGTCAACCCTGAATATTTATTGGAAGGACTAATGCTGAAACTGAGGCTCCAATACTTTGGCTACCTGATGTGAAGAGCTGACTCATTAGAAAAGACTCTGTTGCTGGGAAAGATTGAAGGCAGGAGGAGAAGGGGATGACACAGGATGAGAGGGTTGTACGGCATCACCAACTCAATGTACATGAGTTTGAGCAAACTCCAGGAGATGGTGAAGGACAAGGGAGCCTGGTGTACTGAAGTCTATGGGGTCTCAAAGAGTTGGACATGACTGAGTGACTGAACAACAACAACATCCAAAGAATGGGACTGTAAATAGGATGCTTAAAATGCAATGGATTACCTAAAACAGCTATAGCATTGCTCATACATATTTGCTAACTATACATTTAATTAAAAAGTAGTTCAATGAGGTAACTGTTACTAAAAAAAATGAAGTGGCATTAGAAGAGATAGCAGGATGAAGCCTGAATTTGATTTGAGCTAAGCCAGAAAGAAAGGAGGAAGCCAAGCTGAGAAAGATCTTAGATAAACTATTTTTGTTTTATGACATTTTCTTCCGACTTGCTAGTAGTGTCATCTAGAAAGAAGTGCAGCATAGTAGACTTTTAGCTTGACACAAAGATCTATAGGGAAAAATAATAGAGATTTTCTTAGAAGAAGCCGGGGAGCAAAGAGACACAAGAAAGTTTTCTAGCAGAGACAAAAGTCTTCAAATAATATTTTATATCTATTTTCTCAGAAAGTTGTGAAAGAAAAAACTTAAAGGTAAAATCGATGCTTTCAAATTGTGATGCTGGAGAAGACTCCTGAGAGTCCCTTGGACAACGAAGAGATCAAAACAGTCAATCCTAAAAGAAATCAATCCTGAATACTCATTGGAAAGATTGATGCTGAAGCTGAAGCTCCAAAACTTTGGCCACATGATGTGAAAAGACAACTCACTGGAAAAGACCCTGATGCTGGGAAAAATTGAGGGCAGGAGGAGAAGGGGATGACAGAGGATGAGATGGCTGAATATTATCATTGACTCAATGGACATGAACTTGGGCAAATTCATGGAGATCGTGAGAGACAGGGAGGCTTGGTATGTTGCAGTCCATGAGGCACAAAGAGTTGGACACTACTTAGTGGCTGAACAACAACAGCAACATTGAATGATGAACACTAGGTTCTTCATGCCTTGGGCTGAGGGGTTAAGGATAGCTGCTGCTGCTGCTAAGTCAAATGATAGCTAGGTTACTACAAATAGATGGTTGGAATTGGAGCAAGAGAAAGAGTGAGGGAAATGAAGTGAAGAGTTATTAGTCGTGTCTGTAGGAAAGGAACATCCAGGGATCACTAATCTTAGCCAATGTTCAGTATCTTCAATCCAACTCAAATTCCTAAATATTCTTTTTTAATAACTTGAAACATAGCAAATTAAAAAATATGTCTTTTCTTACAATCTGGACTGTTTCTGCTACAATCTTGGGAAAACTGACCACCATTTAGTTTGTATATTGTCATGGAAAGTATTTTCCTTAAGAGGACTTTTCAATGCTGGCTTCCACAAATGTATTTAGCACATTTTTTTTTTTTTTAAATGAGAAAAGCCATGTTGTTGTACATGTACAAACCACTTTCTAATGGTCTTTAACCTTACGCCATTTGGACTTGCCTCTCCAAAGAGAGATATTTGAGTAAGTGGCCATTACCGTGACATAGAGGAAGAGCCTCATTTTTCTCCATAACCACTGAACTCCTTGTAAGACATCTCTGGAGTCTGTAATGATACAGCAACCATGGACTCTTTAGCAAACGGCAGCTCAAAACCAGTGCCAGCCCCAACCCTCAATCATCCAATCCCAGCTCACAGCAGACATTGTTTACACAGTTGTAATCAACAGGGTAAATTTAGAATATCCTAGAATAAATGATGATAAATTTCCTGCTTTGAGATGATAACTTAATGGAGGAGACAGTGACTATCTCCGATAGAGAGGGTGAATTGATGAGCATTCCCTTTAGTGAACAATTAGGATAGAACTCTTTACAGTTGTAGAAGTCAGACTAGACCATTTTTTGAAACTAGTTTGCACATGTTTCTTTCTTTCTTCTTCTTTTTTTTTAAAATTCAAGTTCATGTTTTAAAAGCAAAGAATAATTATCGTCTTCGGTAGGTCAAAGAATAAACTGTTTATAGCAAGGTCTTGTTGAGAAGGAGATCTTTTCTGGAATCCTTCTCTTCCTCCCACTAGTGACCTGCTGATCTCTGGGAAGAGTCCTGAAGACTGTGCCAGACATGTGATGCTTAAACATTCTTTTTTCTCTCTTTATAGTTGGGATGACTGGCTAATATCCCTTCAAACCTATCAAAGCAATTTTTTGTGTCCTCCTTGGAATTTTATTTCCACATGTGAGGTTGGAGTAGTCTGTATGGAATACAAGGCTCACCTTTGATTTTAAAATCAGCACCAGCAGCTGCCTGAACAAGAGAGCAGCCTAACAGATAGACCTAGTTCATTTCCACTCCCATCCGCCTTTGACCTTTTTCAATTCCCATCACTTCAGCTTAACAACTTCATTTTTCACTCTAATGCCTTCTTCCATTTGAGCAGAGATTACATTTTCCAAGCTGTACATGTGCTCTAGTTGATTTTTTTAAGGATTGAGATCATGAAACAATGCTTTCTTCAGTTTCAGTTCTTAGTACCTCAAATCCTGGTTGCTGGAACAGAAACGGAGGGGGATAAAGTCCATATTAATTAACCGTGTCTTCTGTGATAACATGAACATTCATTAACCTTGGAGATTCCTGCCCTTGCTGCTCCTCCAGGAGTTTCTCAACATCCAGGCCCTTCTCTCTGTGGGCAGGACAGCAGCCTGACCTCATGTTTAGACAGCCTGATTCTGGACTCCAGCAAGGATGGGTTTCATTGCTACTCCCGTACTGACAAGCTGTGTGGTCTTGGTTGAGCTACTTCATGTCTCTAAATTGTTATCTGTAGAATGGGATTAATAACATTGACCTTAAAGAAATTCTTGAAATGTAAATGAGAACAGTAAAGCTAAAGAATCTGGTGGTTCATGAGCCCTCAGTAAGTATTAAATATAATGACTATTCTTCTGTTTTTAACCCACGATGATCCTATTCTGGGAAGTTATTCATGGCCTCTTTGAACTGGTTGCAATGGTTGTGGGCTGGTTAGAAGAAAAGTTTAGTTTATTGAAGAGGTGAAATGTACAAGATAGGGGTTTCTAATGTGAAAGTGAAAGTGTTAGTCACTCAGTCCTGTCCTACTCTTTGCAACCCCATGGACTGTAGCCCACCAGGTTCCTCTGTCCATGGAATTCTCCTGGTAAGAATACTGGAGTGGGTAGCCATTCCCTTCTTCAGCAGATCTTCCCAACCCAGGGATTGAACCTGGGTCTTCCGCATTGCAGATTCTTTACCATCTGAGCCTCCAGGGAAGCCCTTCTAACATGAAAGTGCTTTGTGAACCATAAAATACTATATAAATGTCATTATTATGATCTTGAGAACGTATGTTTTCTTGCCAAAAGGTAAAAGTTATAACCCACCTTGAAATGTAGATGATGAAGTGTGGCACCAATATAAGTTACAGGATGGCTGGCAATGCTAACCTGGAAGTGACAGAATGGTCCCAGAAGAAACATGAACTTGGACCAATGAAGCGGACTTGCTTTTGTTTATACATCTGACTCCGCCCCTGCACTGCTCTGATTCACCAGAACTGGGTCAAGTACTCACCTCTGGGGTAGGTGGCAGAGTCAGGTTCTCCAGCACTACACAGGTTGAGTTTAAGGAGCAGTCAGTTTCCAAGGACAATCAGGGTGCTCTTTCTGAAGCAGGGAGGATGGAAACTCCACCGAGGGGTCCACCTAGGAAATTTCCATCTCACAGAGAGTCCTTCCTGTCCACAGTAGGGTTCCGACAGCAACACATCTGCATGGTTGCAGACACTCTTCCTTCAGCTGTAAAACAGAAGGAGTTGCACTGGGGTCTGAAAAGTCCACTTGCCACATTCATGATGCTTCATATAGCGAAGAGCTGATAGTGATGAAAAAATTTCAGGTAGTTCAATAATCACTGTTCAGCAGCCAAGTCAGCACATTAAGAAAATTGGTGTGGGGGAGGGGTGGGTAGGGAGAATCGCGAGTTATTAAGAAGAATGAATAATGCTATTTGAGGCAATATGGATGGGCCTAGAGATTGTCATACTGAGTGAAGTAAGTCAGAGAAGGAAAAATATAGTATGACATCCTTTATATGTGGAATCTGAAAAGAAATGATAGATACAAAGGGACTTACTTACAAAACCGAAGCAAACTCGCAGACTTAGAGAAGAAACTTATGGTTGTCAGGTTGGGGGAAGGATGAGGGGAAGGGATAGTTAGGGAGTTTGGGATAGACATGTACACACTGCTATGTTTAAAATGGATAACCAACGAGGACCTACTGTACAGCACAGGGAGCTCTGCTAAATGTTATGTGGCAGCCTGGAGGGGAGGGGAGTTTGAGGTAGAATGGATACATGTAATGTATGGTTGAGCCCTTTTGCTGTTGACCTGGAACTATCATAACATTGTTAATCGTCTATACTTTAATCTGAAATTAAAAGTTGAAAAAAAAATTGGCTGGGGACTTCCCTCATGGTCCAGTGGTTAACACTTCGCCATCCAGTGAAGGGCATGTGGGCTAGATCCCTGCTTGAAGAGCTAAGATCCCACATGCCTCAGGGCCAAGAAGCCCAAAACAGAAGAAATATTGTAACAAATTCAATAAAGACTTTAACAATTCAATTAAGACTTAAAAAAAAAGTAGCTGGGGAAGCAAATTAGAACTGTATTTTACATTTATATGAAAACATATAACTTCTAATTGATGAAGTTACCTCTCTGAGAAATTAAATGCTGTGAAAGGATATTGGCAAAGAAAACAATGCCTCCATCAAAATGTAAAGCTGTGGTAGTTTAGTGGGAAGGGCTTTTCTTAGGCAGTGTGGGCCAGGAGGAGGACAGTGGTTCTTAATACTTCAGGGATCATAGAAACTTGAGAAGCCAGTGAAAGCTATGGATCCTTTAACTTGAAAAGATCCACATGCACACACCTTTCCAAATAGTTGCTTAGAATGTTGAGACCACAGGAAGCTATTTATGGAGTAGTCTGAGGAGTCCCTTGGATTTGACAGGACTTGAGCTAATACAGGGTTTACTTTCATATATTGGAGAAGGTCTCTGAGATGTGAAAACCCCAAGAAACTTCAGAGTCCTGGGCTAACTGTTGTTTATCCACTCATTAATTCATTTATCTATTCAGTTATTCATTCCTTCACTTACTCTGTCAGTTAGATAAATAACACCACTGCAAAAGCCCTGTAGTAAGATACAGCATGACCAGGAAGAGTCATTCTTTCCATAGAGCGTACATTACATGACATACACTTATTTTGTCCAAAAATTCAGAATGTCTCAATTTTGGAAGAGAGATACGTTATTATCAGCCTTCCTCAGGAATTGAGACAGAGAGAAAGGAAGAAAACATAGTGAACTACATGAAGTATCTTACCTGCCCTTTCTGTTTTGATATTACAAGAGATTTGGGAGGTCGACATTCTTTTCCCCATTTATCAATGAATAAGTTGATAAGGTGGTCAAGGCTATGGTTTTTCCAGTGGTCATGTATGGATGTGAGAGTTGGACTGTGAAGAAAACTGAGCACCAACAAATTGATGCTTTTGAACTATAGTATTGGAGAAGACTCTTGAGAGTTCCTTGGACTGCAAGGAGATCCAACCAGTCCATCCTAAAGGAGGTCAGTCCTGGGTGTTCATTGGAAGGACTGATTCTGAAGCTGAAACTCTAGTACTTTGGCCACCTCATGGAAAGAGTTGACTCATTGGAAAAGACTCTGATGCTGGAAAAGAATGAGGGCAGGAGGAGAAGGGGACGACAGAGGATGGGATGGTTGGATGGCATCACCGACTCAATGGACATGTGTTTGAGTAGGGAATTGGTGATGGACAGGGAGGCCTGGCGTGCTGTGATTCATGGGGTCGCAAAGAGTCGGACACGCCTGAGCGACTGAACTGAACTGAACTGAAGTTGATAAGGACAGGAGGAGAAGGGGGTGACAGAGGATGGGATTGCTGGATGTCTTCATTGACACAATGGATATGAATTTGAACAAACTTCATGAGATAGTGAAGGACAGGGAAGCCTGACATGCTGCGGTTCCTGAGGTCACAGAGTTCAATCAGTTCAGTCACTCAGTCGTGTCTGACTTTTTGAGACTCCGTGGACTGCAGCACGCCAAGCTTCCCTGTCCATCACCAACTTCCGAAGCTTGCTCAAACTCATGTCTATCCAGTCGGTGATGCCATCCAACCATCTCATTCTCTATTGTCCTCTTCTCCTCCTGCCTTCAGTCTTTCCCAGCATCAGGGTCGTTTCCAGTGAGTCAGTTCTGTGCATCAGGTGGCCAAAGTATTGGCATTTCAGCTTCATCATCAGTCCTGCCGATGAATATTCAGGACTGATTTTCTTTAGGATTGACTGGTTTGATCTGGCAGTCCATGGGACTCTCAAAAGTCTTCTCCCACAACTTAGTGACTGAACAATGAACAAAAAGCTGATAAGGGTAAGCTGATAACCTTGAGGGTTTCTCTGGTGGCTCAGATGGTAAAGAATCTGCCTGCAATGCAGGAGATCAGTGTTCAATCCCTCAGTCGGGAAGATCCCCTGGAGAAGGAACTGGCAATCCACTCCAGTATTCCTGTCTGGAGAATTTCATGGACAGAGGCATCTCTGAATATCTCTATTCTTGTCTAGAGAATCCCGTGGACAGAGAAGCCTGGTGGGCTGCTGTCCCTAGGGTCGCACAGAGTCGGACACGACTGAAGCGACTTAGCGTGCACGCATGCATTGGAGAAGGAAGTGGCAACCCACTCCAGTGTTCTTGCCTGGAGAATCCCAGGGACAGAGGAGCCAGGTGGGCTGCCATCTATGGGGTCGCACAGAGTCGGACACAACTGAAGTGACTTAGCAGCAGCAGCAGCGGCAATACAGAGGAATATTGGAATATCTCTCATGATATCTCTCATAGATAACCTTGAGAGAGACTAAGTAACTTGCTTAAGGTTGTATGTAGCAGGACCAGGATCCAACCACCTGGATTTCTAAATTCCAGGACACTCTGCTGCCTCCCCAGGGTCACACAAACTTAGATTTATTCAAATGATAAAGTCAAGTGAAAACTTTCTGCCTGATTTTATGGAAGGCATCCATTATGTGTATATATATGTATTTGTGTGTGTATTGATATATATATATATTAATATATAAGCATATGTATATACACATATATACTTACACGCATATATATATATATATATATATATATATGGTTTTTTAAAAAAGACCAGGCATATTATGGAGAGATAGCTTGTCCAGAGCAAAGTACACTGGTTCAAAGTTCCTCAAGTTGAGTTCTAGTTTTGTCACTATGTGATCTGGATGGGGGCTTCCCCGTTGGCTCAGAGGTAAAGAATCTGCCTGACACGCAGGAGACAGGAGATGGGACTTCAATCCTTGGGTTGGGAAGATCCCCTGGAGCAGGAAATGGCAACCCACTTCAGTACCCTTGCCTAGAAAATTCCATGGACAGAGGAGTCTGGCAGGCTACAGTCCAAGGGATCACAACAAGTTGAACACAACTGAGAACACTTGCATGTGACTTGGATAAATAATTGAACTTCTGAAGTCTTTAATTTCTGAGTCTATAATTAGCATTGTATCCAGTGATCTTGCAGATTTTTTGAGCCTGAAATTTTTGTGATACATCCACTCAGATTATCAAACTATCAAAAAGTTCAGTAATTTGAAGACTTATTAATAGATTATATCTGGGCACACATTTTTTTTCCTCAACATTTTTCTCAATTACAAAAAGCACTGTTTATGTTAGTGGGCCTTAACATATCAGAAACACTAGAGGAAAATGAAAGGCAAAGAGGATTCTCACAGACAAATAATTCCCTGAGAAGGTTCTACTTAGAAGTCTCTGTCACTTAATCAAGGGATCACTTAGGTGTCTTTTGAATTTAGTAAAGGAACTATTATAATATCAAAAACATTTTATTTGGGGGCCAGAAATATCAACAGGAACATAATCTAATTATTTTTAAATAGACTGATAATTAGATAAAATGATAGACTTTAAGATCTAAAAATCATTTTGTCCAAATTTCTCTCTTTACAGGTTAGAAGAGTATCAAAGAGAAGAATAGAGTTGCCCAAATTTGCGATAGATTATTGACCCTGAATGGGGCCTGAACCCAAATGCTGCTCTTTGATTTCCTATTCAAGGAGCTCTTTCCTTAGCCATCTGCAAGCTTCAGGTCTTTTCTCTCCCCCTGGTGACTTGCTGCCTTGCTCTGTCTGAACAAAGGCTCACATCCATCTTTATTGTCCCTCAGCACCCAGAAAACCTTCCTCAAAAGATTTCATATTTCTGTTGCACTGTTTACACCTCTGATGCCCCTCACTGCCCACAGAGTACAATTTATGTTGTTTAAACATTCCTCTTCCTTCAGGAAGCCTTCCTAGATTCCCCATAGCTACAGTCATGAATCCAAGTTTGGAAACTCTCTAACATAACTCTCACATAACAATTTTCAGCATTACTTTATACCATAGTTATTGGTGTATTTTGTTTCATTTTTTTCTTAATTTTTATTGGAGTATAGTTGCTTTATAATGAGAGTTTCTACTGTATAACAAAGTAAATCAGCTATACATGTCTGTATATATATATATATATAAATCCTCTTTTTTGGATTGTCTTCCCATTCAGATCAAGCACAGAACACTGTTTAGGGTTCCCTGAACTATACAGTAGGCGCTAATTAAAAATATGAAAATACAGCTATCATATGATCCAGAAATCTCACTACTGGATATATACCCAGACGAAACCCTAATTCAAAAGGATACATGCACCCCAATGTTCATAGCATCACTATTTACAATAGCCAAGATGTGGAAGCAACTTAAATGTCCATGGATGGATGAATGGAAAAGAAGATGTCATACATATACACAATGAAATATTACTCAGCCATAAAAAGGAATTAAGCTGGGTGACTTATAAAGACATGGATGGACCTGGAGACTATCACTGGTGTCATTTTTAAAACATTTCTTTTATTATAGTGCGAACTTTTAAGGTATGGAGTCATGGGTAAGGCAATTAGCATAAGACTTGGTGCTTTGAAGAGAGTTGTTATATGAATTCTTCTCACTAGACATTTATGTTTTTCTTGTACCTCATCCCATCTCAGAAAGAAATCAGTGGGTTTCATTTTTTGAATGAGTAATATGGTCTGACAACCTCTGGGAGCAAATGCCTCTCTATGCGGCCTCTAAGCGTGCTGCTCCCACCACTGCCGTGACCTCCCCTCTCACTCCCACTGGTCTACAGGCTGATGGCTCATCAAGGTCAGCTCAGACCTTGACTCCTTTCCACCCATAACATGGCTCTTCCCACCGCTGGCCCCCTTCCTCTGATCTCTGTCAGCGTGTGTGGTCGGTTTTAGTGAATTAACTTTTCCTCCTCATTGCTAGGAAATTTTCATTTGTCCATGAAATTACAAAGCTATGTAGTCTAGTCAAAGCTACGGATTCTCCAGTAGTCATGTATGGATGTGAGAGTTGGACTATATAGAAAGTTGAGTGCCGAAGAATTGATGCTGAACTGTGATGTTGGAGAAGACTCTTGAGAGTCGCTTGGACTGCAAGGAGATCAAACCAGTCCATCCTAAGGCAAATCAGTCTGGAATATTCATCGGAAGGACCAATGCTGAAGCTGAAGCTCCAATCTTTTGGTCATCTGATATGAAGAACTGACTCACTGGAAAAGACCCTGATGCTGGGAAAGATTGAAGGCAGGAGGAGAAGGGGCCAACAGAGGATAAGATGGATGGATGGCATCACCAACTCAATGGACTGAGTTTGAGCTAGCTCTGGGAGTTGGTGATGGACAGGAAGCCTGGTGTGCTGCAGTCCATGGGGTTGCAAAGAGTCAGACACGACTGAGTGACTGAACTGACTAATGAAATTACAGCATGAAACCTGCTTTATACTACTTGTATTTTTCCATACATGTTCGTAGATGGAATGAGTTCAACTTAGTTAATTTAGAATATTTTAATAACACATTGAGACTACAGATGCACAACTTACTGTTCTGAGGGAACTTTCTGCTCTCCTGAAATAGTTATTCAAGCTCCCCAAAGCTTCTCTGGTGGCTCAGTGGTAAAGAATCCACCTGCCAATGCAGGAGGCATGGGCTGGATCCCTGGATTGGTAAGGCCCCCTGGAGAAGGAAATGGCAATCCACTCCAGTATTCTTGCCTCGGAAATCCCATAGACAGAGAGTCTTGTGGACTATACAGTCCATGGGTTCACAAAGAGTTGGACACAACTCAGCGACTAAACAACAGCAAAGCTTTTTGGTTTCCATTTGTACATAAAGCACCAGCAATGTCATTTTCCCTTCATTTCAATCTTATTTCTCAGCATTTCAATAAATCCCTTCAAAGGAATCACTGGGATATAAACCACAATCTAATAGGGCAAACAAACATGAATTACCATCGCCTGGACTCTCTTCTCATTACTTTTCCATAGCCAAGTTCTTTTTAGAAATATGGGTAGTTTTATTTCTATCATGTGCAGGGCTGAACACTGTGATGTTCAGGCATGGACCTCCCTACTGAATCCAAAATCTGATCTAAGTCTTCACCCCCTTATATCAGCAGAATAATCAAGGTTATAATGGACCAGGCAGACTTCCAGGGTCACCTGTATCTGTAACTTTGATATATTTGGCCTAGAAGTTCTCCTTCTTAGAGCTTGTCCCCTCATGAGTTTCCAAGATGGAAAATTCTGATTTTATTTTTTTTAACTTTTTATTTTATGTTGAAATATAGTTGATGAACAGTGTTCTGTTAGTTTCAGGTGTACTCCAAGGTGAAAATATTGATTTTAAAAGAAATGATAAAATGAAAATACATTCTATGGTTTAGGAGATTGGGGAACACATAGATGACATTTAGAAGTCAGTCGTTGCAAAAATATGTGTGTTGGGGGTGATTATCAAAAGATTAAGAAAACTTGGTAAAGAGTTGTTTTTATGAAATTAAACTGAGAAAACAACTTTTTTAGATGTAACTGTGGCTTAGATGTAATTATGAAGCTTAATTATTACCAGGAGATCCTACCTGCAGTATCTTATTCAGGCCTCTGGAAATACATTTGTTTGCATTTTTCTCTTTCACTTTTTACTCAAATAATTAGCTTGGTTCCATTTTCTTTCATCTTTCTATAACAATTTTTCTCCCCATTTCTCTGCTACTACCTTCACACATAAACATCTATTTTAAAAAATTATTAGTCTATTTTACTGTTGGGCTTCCTGGGTGACTCAGACAGTGAGGAATCTGCCTGCAATGCAGGAGACCCAGATTCAATCCTTGGGTCGGAAAGATCCCCTGGAGAAGGGAATGGCAACCCACCCTAGTATTTTTGCCTGGAAAATCCCATATTTTAATCAATGTGCTGGCTGGTAATATGGGCATTCATGGCCAAAGGAGTAACAAATCAAGCCTGATTTTGTGAGTAATTGATAATTTGATAATGAAAGGCTGCAAGCCTCAGGGACCATGTCTTCCTTGTAAAAAATAAAAAGTGACAAAAGTATATGGCTTATGTTATTGCAAGTTAGTCTCAAGAAAATAAATCACCACATTTAAAAGAATTAAAGGCTCACATTCTTATGTGGTGCAATTCAGAGAGAAAAGTTATTATTTGAAATAACACAAGAGTATCTATCTGCTTACCCATCCATCTATACAATAGAGAGCTCCTAAACTTTACTCTTGCTATTTTTTTCCATTCCACAGCACTCTCTACCCTCAGAAAAAAAATGTAAATGGGGCAACCATGTACATGAAGAAAGACTTTACAAGCAGATAAGTCTTCCACCGCTGAAACCCTGCCAAAGGCAGACTGTGCAGCTCATGTTAAAAGAAGGAGAGGTTGGTTATGACTTGCATGGACCACTCTGGCTTGTCTCATAACAGATAAAATTAATGGCTGAAAAATTCAACTAGACTTTAAAGCAAAATCTTAGATACTAAAACCTGATCTTTATAAGGCCATTATAGCAGCAAATAATATCTCTATGCCAAATACAGATACCTATTTATAAAAGAAAAGAGTTGGACTTAGACAATCACATTGCAGACCAATAAAGCACCTATTTAAACCTCTCCCTAGACAATGTAATCTATATGACTGCATTATACCCAGAACATGAAAAGGAAGAGAAATACGTGACTATTCAACTGTTGAATTGGATGAGTAGATTGTACTTATATTGGGGCATATCTCTAGTCACTTTTCACTAGGAAGTCTTCAGGGCACTGTTGAAGCTAGAAAGCTGTTCCTTGGGTTTCTTGTTTCAGTGAACAGCTGGACATTTAGAGGGGAAACAGACATCATTTCCAGTGAGACAACAAACTATTCAATTTCTAAAATCTGAGTTTACTTATCAAGTGAAAAAAGTCTTGGGGACATAAAATATGTTATCGATTGTTTTCATATGAAGTAAATGTAAAAAATGAAAAAATAATTAGTAATATTTTAAGTAAATGTCAGTGGAATAAACTTGACAGATATTAATATATTTGTGTTATTAGGGGGGGCTTCCCTGCTGGCTCAGATGGTAAAGAATCTGCCTGCAATGCAGGAGACGTGGGTTCAACTCCTGGGCCAGGAAGATCCCCTGGAGAAAGGAATGGCTACCCACTCCAGTATTCTTGCTTGGAGAATTCCATGGGCAAAGTATACTTTTAAAAAATAAATATTTATACTCATCAATAATAATAATAAAGTATTATTATGTATATGTTTTAATATAAATATACTCATCAAAAATAGCAAAATATTATAAATTATAAATAATAAAATAGTACATACTTCTACTCATCAAAAATAATAATAAAATCAATTTTGAATGTAAATTCCTGTCCTTATATATACACAAATGATCTTCATGAATATTATTCTTTAATGGGATTTTTGATATTGTCATGTATAAAACAATTTTTTATGACAGCTAACTGACCTAAGAAAAAAAAGAGGCTAGGAAATTTTTTTTTTTTTTTGGAAATTTTTTGACTGAAAAGTGTTGTAGTTACTTTTCCCTTCTCCACAGATCTGTTCCAGGTTGTACAACTAATGTCATGCCATTCAAACACAGGTCATTATAAAGTTAGACACTAGGTGGCAATACAGACCCCCCAAACTGGAGGGTAATTGCCTTTGTCTATCATTCTTAAGTCTGAAATCCAGTCTATCTCTGATTTTGAGTTTCACATAAAAATTAGAAATAGAAAAACTGCAATATTTCCATTACTTGTCTATCACCACAATGACTCCTTTCTTTTTGATGAACACTTATCAGTTTAGGCAAACCAAAATATTTCATATCAATGACAGATTTGGAAAATAACCTGAGCATATTTATTAATTTAGTTGTCATGTATGTATTTTGCTGTAAAAAGGTATTGAAGATAGCACATTGTTTATCAAATGCTGAAAAATATAGTATCATTTTTTTGTGCCAAGATATGTGCTTTTACACACGCACATATCCGTGGGTGAGATGCAAACCCACATATTGTATCTATCTTGATACGTATCTTTATAACGTATCTTGATACTGATGATTTAGAAACCCTGTTAGCACTCCATTTCTAATAGAGTGAAGATTTCCCCCCAAAGGGAAAAACAAGTAGTAACCTTATTGCCAATAATGATGTGCTTTCCTCAAAATATGTTAACTGTGAGGAAGAGGAATATTCTGATAAGGAACATAGATTTAAAATAATCATATTCATCAGTAATATTCATAAAACTGCTGTAACGGTGTGTTCAAATTCTAGTGTAAATGACACAGGATTTTGGTGGAGATGGAGGACAGATAGAGTATTTGAGAAGTGAGGTACCAATTAAAATGAATATTTATTTTGTTGGCTGTGCTGTATCTTCAGCACAATTACCTTGTCCTAAGCTGGGCTGATCACCAGTTCAGTTCTGGGTTCAATTCAAGATGCTGAATGCCATGGACAGGGTCTGTATGGCTGTAGCACTTGGTTACTTTCAAATTTGCCTCCAGTATTCTTAACCTTACATGAAGTGAGTTGAATTTGGAAGGAATTTTTCTAGTGAAGTAATCATAACACCTTTATAAAGTTCAGTACCAGTCCAGGTTTTTGAAGTTAATTTCATGATTATGTGCTGCCAGTATTAATAGATGATATTCCAGAGATTGAGTAGTTTTGAAAATATGCATTTTCAGTTTATCAGATTAAAAACCTATTCCAGATTAAAGGAATCTAGAGATACAGCAGCTAGATACAGTGTGTGGTTCTTGCTTGAATCCTGGATCCAAAAAGTAAAGCATTGAGGACTGTAGAACACATTCTCCAGTGTGTTTGACATTGTAGTATTGTAGGAAAACATTCTTGCTCTTAAGCGATAAAACTGAAGTGTTTAAGAGTTGAAGAGTTACATTATTCTTCAAAGAGATAAGCATGAAAAAGCATATCTATGCATATGGAGAGGAGAAAATAAGCAAATAAAGCAAAGTATTTATAGAGGGAAAACCTAGGATAAGTTAGTGTTCATTCTGTTCTTTTAACTTGTAGGTTTGACATTTTTCAAAACAAAAAGTTGGGAAAAATGAATTTTCTCTCTGAAAATATAACACCATAGAAAATAAATAATATCAATATCCTTTTCTACTTACCCAGAATAGGCTATTTTCTCTAGATGAAATGTGATCTAGACATATCAAAATCAAGATTGACTTGATTGACAAAAATTTTTGTCTTACAGATGAGATAGGAATGATGATACTTGTTTCTTAAATAGATCATAGGGATAAATTTGGGAAAAAAATCTGATTTTTTTATAAGAAAATCTACCATCTCTACGATACTCCCAATTGCCCCAGGCTGAATCACTGGGCATTCAGTACACAATATGCCATGGAGGCTGAATCACTCCTGCTCAGCAAATCGAAACTATTCTTCTAAAAATAAAATATTTTAACCAGAACCAGAGCCTCAGCCTCCTAAGTGATGTATCTGTCACAGTGTTATCTATCTAAAGAATTTCCTCACAGGATATGTGCTTATAATCATCTCAATGTCAGCAAACAATTCAAAAGATCAAAGGATTAGGAAATAGCGAATATGGAATATTAATAACCATATTTTGTTATTCAAACTGCTGGGAGATCTGGCTTCTGGGACATCATGTAAATGAAGAAAGCTGTTAAACTTGTGCTAGTTTTAGTTAGCAAAACAACCATGAAATGCTGCTTATTTATATGTGCTCCACATTGTTCAAAATGATTGAGGCAAACACACAATAAAGGAAAAATTTAAGATGTGAATGGCTTAAAAAAGGGAATTACATCCATTTGTTGCCCTGGCACATGTTAACGTATAAAAATAATCTAAATCCATGTGTCAGGCTTTTAACAAATGAATAGAAATTTAGTGTCATCTAGTTTTCATGTGTCTTCTGAATGAAATTATGTATTTCAAGCTTTGTTTGTTGAGATAATAGGGTTTGAACTGAATGCTTAAATATAATTGATGTATTTTATTTTCATTATACATTTGCTTAGCATACTTCCACAAATGTAGCAATTTTTTAAACAATCTGGCTTATAAACACATCTACTTTTAGAGCCATTTAAAGAATATGGGACTTAATCTCTGATAAACAACCATTTTTCCAGAATAATACAACTAAGATGCCTTTCTCAAATCATGGTACTCTTGCCTGTATTTTTTTTACAATTTAAATTATTTACTGGATTTCTTAAAAATTGGAGCTAGCCCCCTGCCTAGTTTCAAAGTACTGTCACATTATTGGTTTCTTGAGGCCCTAAATCACTTTCTGAATGGCAGAGTGTGTTTACTTATTTACAGTTGGGTGTATCGGAAGAAAACATTTTTAGGAGCGAAACATATATATTATTACATGTCAGATATACATATTATCAGGTTATGCAGGACACAAATGATAAGTTAAACAGGAGAAAAAAACTTTAGGATAAAACTTTAAATAATTTTAAGAACATGCTTTCAGTCATATCTAAAAGCATGCATAAAAGCAATTGAGTAAAAAACTTCAGCATTTTACAAGCCACAATGTATACCTTACACTTAATACCTTACACTTATTCTTTAAAACAGTTCCACTAGACATGTGTGAGGCTGAGAAAAGGGAAATATCTTATCTCTAAGGAGGAAACAAAAATAGCTATTTTATAGTTAGGAAAAAAGTTTGTTAAGCATAGAGGACGTTGTAATTTAAATTTCTTAATGGGAAGACAAAATTCTAAGGGAGAACAGCTTACTTTCTTGGTTCTTCTATTCTGGAATCAACTTCTGGATCTTGAAACAGGGCGTGAAAGGTGTTTGCTTTTGGCCAACTTTAGACTCACCGTGCTGTCCCCAGGGGTTAAGAGACACAGCACCCCAGGGCCAGTTGCTGCTTCCTGCCAGGTTTGCTAGGAAACCAAGAGTGAGGACAAGCAGCTCTCCTAACTCAAAACACAGGCGCAGGTGGCAGCACATTGGGATCTTCTGGGGCATCTCTGGATGAGGGACTGAGCCCTGGATCCCTAGAGACTTTGTGCAGAAAGGCAGTTGATTTTCAGTTGAGTCAGGAGATTCAGGCTTAGCTTTGCCTTCTCTTTTGATAACACATAATTCATCTCCTCAATTTCAAAACCCAGTTCAATGACGAGCGGAGAGTCACGTAAGTAAGTAAAGGCTAGGTTCTCCCCAGAAAGCTTCTCTCTCTCTCTCCACTCCCCCCTCCTTTTTTTTGTTTGTGTGTCCTGCTTCGACACTGAGATCCTTGTCACTTCCCATGGGCTCTGGTTTTCCTCTGTACAGAGTAAAAGCCAGCTTTCTTACGTTCAGAGCAAAAATGAAAGAAAAGGAAGACTTTCAAAAGACAGATTGGCTTGCTTATAAAAAGTCTGAACTCTTTTCAGATGTACCCATCTTGAACGGCTCATCGGGCTGAGAGGTGGTGATGGGTCAGGAAACTGACAGGGTCCTGGGGAGGCTGAAGCTTGGGCTTAGTTGGGAGGCATGGTCAGCATGGCCACGTAACTTCTTGTCTTTGATTTTTCTCAGGTTGGCGCTCACCTGGCTTTTAGGCTTGTCCTTCCTTTCAAGCAACATTTATTGTGCATGCACTATGTGCAGGTTTACAATGTACCCTGGGCTCACATTTTCTAAAGAGCAATCTGGATGATCTTCCCGCAGTCCTCTACACTACCAAAGATTTTCTTCCTTAATTTTGATAAACATCATTTTAGTTAGGACCATGGTACCATACTTCAAAGGGATGATCTGAAAGGTAACTTAAGACATCATGTTATTGGGGTGATAATTACTTTTAGTCAAGTCAAAATTCCATTCTTTTTCAGTTGAAATACAAAGAAAACTTTCTGTCAGGCTCCCTCCTACCTTTCAATTTTTACTAAGGAAAGCGCTAATTATTAACCAGTCAAAGATCACCAAATCTTTGTTCCAAGTGCCTATTTATTTTTTAATTCAAGAATCATCTTCTTTCATTGCTATCAACTGGACAGTGAGATCTTTTTTTTTTATAGAACATATCTTTAAATTAATACTGTCCTCATACCAGCGCTTCTCTGCTCCTTGAAGTGAGAAGCTACCCCAAAGTTGAGATGCTATTTATATGAAACCAGAAAATATTGCATCATATGAAATAAGAATTTTTTTTTGTGCTAGCAGAAAATCTGACATATATAAAGTAGAATTGGCCCTCCATATCTGTGTGTTCTCCATACATTCAACCAACTGTGGATCAACGATATTTCTTTAAAAATTCCAGAAATTTCCAAAAAGTAAAACTAGATATTCACAACTATTTATATAGCATTTACATTGTATTAAGTATTGTAAATAATCTAGAGATGATGTAAAGTAAATAGGAGGATATGAGGAGGTTATGGGCATATAGTACATCACTTTTTATTTTTGATATCTGAAAGTGGAGAGGGTGTCCTGTAATCAATAGATACCAAGGGACGACTGTATACAATTACGGCCTTGACTTATGAGTCCATAGAAACGAGTATTCTTATGCCAAGTTTTTAAGCTGATGTTTTGTGCTGGTTATTTATTTTGTCCTTGGCTGGTAGACAGTTGTATGTTCTAAAAGATGAAGAAAAGTTTATGTAAATAAAATTTGAAATTGAAAACATGTTATCCACAAACACTAACTCGGTCTCTCTTGAGGCATGGAAAAAAGCTACTGGTATTTTATCAATAGGAAACCTGTGGCACCTTGGCTGCCAGTGTCCTCAGCGGCTTCCTTGAGAATTACTCACCTGGATGGTTGTTAGAATGCGTTTATATATATATACATATATATAGATAGATAGATAGACATAGATAGATAGATAGATATAGCTGTGAAAAAAACAATAGTTTCTTTTCCTGTCAACTTTCTTATCTTCTGGATTATTCTAAATTTTTTAAGTTTTATTTTAGGTTTTACTAGATTCCCCACATTGATGAACCAAAGGGAAAAAAAATTCCCATTTTCAAAACATGAAAAATGAAGCAAAATGAACAGCCTCAGATGCCTCAGATATATACGAGGAATAGTTTTCTTTTGCTATTATTTAAATTACTTTCAATTGTACTTATTCTCCTTTATATTTATTTTGCATTGCCTTTTATATAATTGTCCTTCCCCCTGTATTACCCCTGTTTTCTACTCCATCCCTACTCAAACGTTACCAGTGATCACAAGCTAATGCCACTAAACAAGCTATAGGACATTCACTCATTTAATTCTCTGACGTCCAGTTCCTGCTCCTTCACGTCATAAACAGTCATCACTTTGATCTTTTTAAAAAGGGGAAATGAATGTTTTAGTAAAGTTGGATTAAAAACCCTGATATTTTCAGTGAATGGCTGAACTCAATTTCTAGCTTTCCCTTTCACTCAGGAAATCCCAAGTGCATTGAGGGACCAGTTTAGGCTTCAAACAAAATACAAAAACTCCTCAGTGCCTATTTGCAGAAGTTCCATTGAAAACAGTCACTGGTCTGTCACAGTGTAATGAACCCCTGATTCATTCAAGAGAGTTTAAAAGGATTCAAGAGAGTTTAAAAAATGAGCTTGACTTTAAACGACAATAAAAGTAGGGGCAATGGAGGTTGCAGGGTGGAGGAGGAAATGACCAAGAAAAGAAAATATTTTAACTTTTATGCCTTGTAATGCTTTGCCTTATGAATCATTGTATCAAAATTTTAAAATGAGAGAATGCTATCACTCAGAT
This sequence comes from Dama dama, assembly GCF_033118175.1. NCBI lineage: Eukaryota > Metazoa > Chordata > Mammalia > Artiodactyla > Cervidae > Dama > Dama dama. Next base: position 16,004,684 of record NC_083709.1, on the reverse strand, counting down.
TTTTGCAATATTTTCCTCCTTTTAATTTCACTAAGAACCTTCTGGAGTTTCACATTGGAAGCATTTACTATTCCTGCCCCCCCCCCCCAAAAGAAAATCCAACATGTACTTTTAAGTATCTTAACATCACAAGCAAGGAAATAGAAACTGTCATCAAAAATCTTCCAGCAAACAAAAGCCCAGGACCAGATGGCTTCACAGCTGAATTCTACCAAAAATTTAGAGAAGAGCTAACACCTATCTTACTCAAACTCTTCCAGAAAATTGCAGAAGAAGGTAAGCTTCCAAACTCATTCTATGAGGCCACCATCACCCTAATTCCAAAACCAGACAAAGATGCCACAAAAAAAAGAAAACTACAGGCCAATATCACTGATGAACATAGATGCAAAAATCCTTAACAAAATTCTAGCAAACAGAATCCAACAACATATTAAAAAAATCATACACCATGACCAAGTGGGCTTTATCCCAGGAATGCAAGGATTCTTTAATATCCGCAAATCAATCAATGTAATACACCACATTAACAAATTGAAAGATAAGAACCATATGATTATCTCAATAGATGCAGAGAAAGCCTTTGACAAAATTCAACACTCATTTATGATTAAAACTCTCCAAAAAGCAGGAATAGAAGGAACATACCTCAACATAATAAAAGCTATATATGACAAACCCACAGCAAGCATCACCCTCAATGGTGAAAAATTGAAGGCATTTCCCCTGAAATCAGGAACAAGACAAGGGTGCCCACTCTCACCACTTCTATTCAACATAGTGTTGGAAGTTCTGGCCACAGCAATCAGAGCAGAAAAAGAAGTAAAAGGAATCCAGATAGGAAAAGAAGAAGTAAAACTCTCACTGTTTGCAGATGACATGATCCCCTACATAGGAAACCCTAAAGACTCTACCAGAAAATTACTAGAGCTAATCAATGAATATAGTAAAGTTGCAGGATATAAAATTAACACACAGAAATCCCTTGCATTCCTATATACTAACAATGAAAAAACAGACAGAGAAATAAAGGAAACAATACCATTCACCATTGCAACAAAAAGAATAAAATACTTAGGAGTATATCTACCTAAAGAAACAAAGGACTTATACAAAGAAAACTATAAAACACTGATGAAAGAAATCAAAGAGGACACAAACAGATGGAGAAACATACCGTGTTCATAGATTGGAAGAATTAATATTGTCAAAATGGCTATTCTACCCAAAGCAGTCTATAGATTCAATGCAATCCCTATCAAGCTACCAACGGTATTTTTCACAGAACTAGACCAAAGAATTTCATAATTTGTATGGAAATACAAAAAACCTCGAATAGCCAAAGTAATCTTGAGAAAGAAGAATGGAGCTAGAGGAATCAACCTGCCTGACTTCAGACTCTACTACAAAGCCACAGTCATCAAGACAGTATGGTACTGGCACAAAGACAGAAATATAGATCAATGGAACAGAATAGAAAGCCCAGAGATAAATCCACGCACCTATGGACACCTTATCTTTGACAAAGGAGGCAAGGATATACAATGGAAAAAAGACAACCTCTTTAACAAGTGGTGCTGGGAAAACTGGTCAACCACTTGTAAAAGAATGAAACTAGAACACTTTCTAACACCATACACAAAAATAAACTCAAAATGGATTAAAGATCTAAATGTAAGACCAGAAATATAAAACTCCTAGAGGAGAACATAGGCAAAACACTCTCCGACATAAATCAAAGCAAGATCCTCTATGACCCACCTCCCAGAATATTGGAAATAAAAGCAAAACTAAACAAATGGGACCTAATGAAACTTAAAAGCTTTTGCACTACAAAGGAAACTATAAGTAAGGTGAAAAGACAGCCCTCAGATTGGGAGAAAATAATAGCAAATGAAGAAACAGACAAAGGATTAATCTCAAAAATATACAAGCAACTCCTGCAGCTCAATTCCAGAAAAATAAATGACCCAATCAAAAAATGGGCCAAAGAACTAAACAGACCTTTCTCCAAAGAAGACATACAGATGGCTAACAAACACATGAAAAGATGCTCAACATCACTCATTATTAGAGAAATGCAAATCAAAACCACAATGAGGTACCATTACACGCCAGTCAGGATGGCTGCTATCCAAAAGTCTACAAGCAATAAATGCTGGAGAGGGTGTGGAGAAAAGGGAACCCTCTTACACTGTTGGTGGGAATGCAAACTAGTACAGCCGCTATGGAAAACAGTGTGGAGATTTCTTAAAAAACTGGAAATAGAACTGCCATATGACCCAGCAATCCCACTTCTGGGCATACACACTGAGGAAACCAGATCTGAAAGAGACACGTGCACCCCAATGTTCATCGCAGCACTGTTTATAATAGCCAGGACATGGAAGCAACCTAGATGCCCATCAGCAGATGAATGGATAAGGAAGCTGTGGTACATATACACCATGGAATATTACTCAGCCATTAAAAAGAATTCATTTGAACCAGTCCTAATGAGATGGATGAAGCTGGAGCCCCTTATACAGAGTGAAGTAAGCCAGAAAGATAAAGAACATTACAGCATACTGACACATGTATATGGAATTTAGAAAGGTGATAACGATAACCCTATATGCAGAACAGAAAAAGAGACACAGAAATACAGAACAGACTTTTGAACTTTGTGGGAGAATGTGAGGGTGGGATATTTCAAAAGAACAGCATGTATACTATCTATGGTGAAACAGATCACCAGCCCAGGTGGGATGCACGAGACAAGTGCTCCGGCCTGGTGCACTGGGAAGACCCAGAGGAATCGGGTGGAGAGGGAGGTGGGAGGGGGGATCGGGATTGGGAATACATGTAAATCCATGGCTGATTCATATCAATGTATGACAAAACCCACTGGAAAAAAAAAATAATAATAAAAATAAAAAAAAAAAAAGAAAGAAAATGGAATTAAAATGAGTGAATTCTAATAGGTATGGTGGTTGAACATAGCTTTACTTTTCACATGCTTTTCATCCTATCATATTTTGGGGGCTCACTTTGTCTTTTTCACAATGTCTTTTGATTTTAGGAAGATTCTTTCCTTTAAGCCTACCCTTCCAGTTCATCCTTTAACAAGCTGAAAATGCTCAATTAATGTCAGCTATTAGAAGAAGGTGGCACTAGTGGTAAAGAACCTGCCTCCCAATGCAGGAAACATAAGAGATGCAGGTTTGATCCTTGGGTTAGGAAGATCCCCTGGAGAAGGAAATGACAACCCACTCACTATTCTAGCCTGGAGAATCCCGTGGACAGAGGAGCCTGGTGGGCTATGGTCCGTAGGTTCGCCAAGTTGGACACGACTTAAGCGACTGAGCATACATGGATGCATTAGATGACTTTCATAGCCTTTGTGTGCTGTGCTTAGTCACTCAGTTGTGTTCACAGCCTTTAAATTTTAGTTTTGTATCTCGGGAGAGAAGCGAACACGCGCGTGCGCACACACACACAAAGCAAGCTCTATTCACTAACAGAATTTTAATTTGTTCATCCTTATGGTAAAGAAAAGCAATTGTTTTGTTTATCTTTGTAGTCTTCCAAGAGAACTTCCTTCTTTGCAACTGAAAATGTTGCATGTATTTTGGGTGCAGAGACTGGTAGCTGTAACTGTGGTAACTTCACTATTCCCAGCAACAAGCACAAACTTAGGACGGAGTTCTTTTCCATAATGTGCAACTTGAGAGATGCTTTTGAAAAATAATTGGAGTGAGTGATCAAGTATTTGTTCTCTCGTGGGCCTGAAGAGTTCTGTGTCAGTGGAGTGTGTGCCTGCTCTAGAGTTGGAGGAATAAACCTACTTTTGTGGTCTTAAAGATCTTAAAATTTTACCATTGAATGAAGTGTCAAGAGAGTTTGAAAACAAGCAAGTTCTACAAAAGGTCGACATCCTAAAAAAAAAAAAAAGGGAAGGAAAAGAAATGAAATGATTACCCAAAGAAGAAACTCTTAACAGAGATGATGATTCAGATTTATGTTGATGTAAATCTACTATAAAATAGAAAAAAGAAAGGTTTGTGCTGAGAAAGCATGCCAGGTCATTGATATTATGACTGTCTTCATGATTATCATTGACAGCTATGTTTATGACCAAATAAAGCAGATGGCACTTCAGTTTATTATCAGAGACAGCCAACCAAAGTGAATTAAAAATGCATTATTTAAACAGTCATAAACAAGCATCTCCACTTAATAGATAAGAATGGACCAGAGAAGGAAGACAGTGTTCACACGGTCAGTGAATTTAGGAACAAGCTTTTTTTACTTTAAAACAGTGAACTTTTCAGATATGACTTTGAATCCATGAGCATGAGTTTAAATCTGAACAGAATATACTTCTTTGTGTTTTGCTTGAGTGTTCATGATGTACCAGACTAAGCTAATATACAGTTTACAATATTGATCAGTTCACTTCAGTTGCTCAGTCATGTCCCCATGGACTGCAGCATGCCAAGCTTCCCTGTCCATCACCAACTTCCAGAACTTGCTCAAACTTGAGTTGGTGATGCCATCCAACCATCCCATCCTCTGCTGTCCCCTTCCCCTCCTGCCTTCAATCTTTCCCAGCATGAGGATCTTTTCCAATGAGGCAGTTCTTTGCTTCAGGTGGCCAAGGTATTGGAGCTTCAGCTTCAGCATCAGTCCTTCCAAAGAATATTCAGGACTGGTTTCCTTTAGGATGGACTGTGTGGATCTCTTGGCTGTCCAAGGGACTCTCAAGAGTCTTCTCCAACATCACAAGTCAAAAGCATCAATTCTTCAGCACTCAGCTTTCTTTATAGTCCAACTCTCACATCTGTACATGACTCCTGGAAAAACCATAGCTTTGACTAGATGGACCTTTGTCAGCAAAGTGATATCTGATTTTTAATATGCTGTCTAGGTTCATCATAACTTTTCTTCCAAGGAATAAGTGTCTTTTAATTTCACGGCTGCAGTCACCACCTGCAGTGATTTTGGAGCCCAAGAAAATAAGGTCTGTCACTGTTTCCATTGTTTCCCCATATATTTGCCATGAGGGATGCCATGATCTTAGTTTTCTGAATGCTGAGTTTTAAGCCAGCTTTTACACTCTCCTCTTTCACTTTCATCAAGAGGCTCTTTACTTCTTCACTTTCTGCCACTAGGGTGGTATCATCTGCAATCTTGATTCCAGCTTGCACTTCATCCAGCCCAGCATTTTGCATGATGTACTCTGCATATAAGTTAAATAAGCAGAGTGACAACATATAGCCTTGACATACTCCTTTCCCGATTTGGAGCCATTCTGTGTTCCATGTCTGGTTCTAACTGTTGCTTCTTGATCTGCATACAGATTTCTCAGGAGGCAAGTCAGGTGGTCTGGTATTCCCACCTCTTGAAGAATTTTCCACAGTTTGTTGTGATCCACACAGTCAAAGGCTTTGGTATAGTCAATAAAGCAGAAGTAGATGTTTTTCTGGAACTCTCTTGCTTTTGCTATGATCCAACAGATGTTGGCAATTTGACCTCTGGTTCCTCTGCCTTTTCTAAATCCTGCTTGAACACCTGGAAGTTCTCAGTTCACTTGGAGAATTTTGAGCACTGCTTTGCTAGTTTGTGAGATGAGTACAATTGTGTGTCAGTTTGAACATTCTTTGGCATTGCCTTTCTTTGGGATTGAAATGAAAACTGACCTTTTCAAGTCCTATAGCCACTGCTGAGTTTTCCAAATTTGCTGGCGTATTGATGCAGTGCTTTAACTGAATCATCTTTTAGGGTTTGAAATTACTCAGGTGGAATTCCATCACCTCCACTATCTTTGTTCACAGTGATGCTTCAAGTCCCACTTGACTTTGCATTCCAGGATGTCTGGCTATAGGTGAGTGACCACACCACTGTGGTTATCTGGGTCCTAAAGACCTTTTTTGTATAGTTCTTCTGTGTATTCTTGCCACCTCTTCTTAATATCTTCTGCTTCTGTTAGGCCTATACTATTTCTGTCCTTTATTATGCCCATCTTCGCATGAAATGTCTAATTTTCTTGAAGAGATTTCTGGTCTTTCCCATTCTATTGTTTTCCTCTGTTTCTTTGCATTGATCACAGAGGAAGGGTTTCTTGTGTCTCCTTGCTATTCTTTGGAACTCTGCAGTCAGATGGGTATCATTCCTTTTCTTCTTTGCCTTCAAATTCTCTGCTTTTCACAGCTATTTGTAAGGCCTCCTCAGACATCCATTTTGCCTTTTTGCATTTCTTTTTCTTGGGGATGGTCTTGATCACTTCCTTCTGTACAATGACACAAACCTCCGTCCATAGTTTTTTATGCACTCTGTCTATCAAATCTAATTTCTGAATCTATTTGTCACAATGTTCATGTGTGGCTCAAGTCAGGAATTTTTCCCCCATCTTTTATAAGCGCAGGCTGTGTGGCTCTTAGCAACTAATTTGGTGGTAATTTCCCACAGTCCCTATTGAAATTAATAACATTTCATCTTCTTTCCTGTAAATCTTATCAATTTAGGCTCCAATACCTGGAGATCTTTAAACAATTGATAAGACTTATGGTGAATGTTTAGAAAACTTGCACTGAAGATTTTAGGTTCATATAATTGTTTCAATCCTTTTCTTAGTTACCAATTTCTTTTAGGTTGATAAAAGAACTGCACCTATAGATGCTTATGTAAGACAGTCACTTCTGAAATAACACTTAATTAGCATGTTGACATCCTAATATATGTTAAATTAATCACCCTAATTGGCAATATTTATCAACCTGAAATGTAGATTTTATTTCTGTCTTAAAAAGCAGATGAACTAGTGTGAGAAAATCAGAACATTATGGGAAGCACTTTCTGGGATACAAAATGGATGGAAGAGGACAATATGCTTTTGATATCTGTCTTTGAGGCTTCCCCTAAAATGTGATTTGCCAAAGAGCTCTGTGGATGAATGGCATAGACTTCCTCATTTTATTTAACAGATAAAATGAAAACCAGTAACACAAATGATAGGAAGAAGATGGTTTTAAAAAAACCAATTCCTTCCTATTGTGTGTGTGTGTGTGTTAGTTGCTCAGTCTTGTCCAGCTCTTTGCAATCCCACAGACTGTAGCCCACCAAGCTCCTCTGTCCATGGAATTCAACAGGCAAGAATATTGGAGTTGGTTGCCATTCTTTTCTCTGGGGCATCTTCCCAACCCAAGGACTGAACCTGGGTGTCCTTCATTGCAGAGCCACCAGGGAAGCCTTCCTTCCTATTGCCTATATTTTAATGTTTAAACTTCAAAATTGAGAGTAGAAATGGAAATACAAAACTTTCCAAATCCTGGTCACTTCAGAAAATAAATGGCACATTTAATTGAATCCATGATTATCCAATAAATGTACAGGAAGAGAATAATCAATGGATTATTAGTAAAAAAAAAAAAAACCCACTTATTGATTTGTTTTCTAAGTTTAAAAAAATGATCCAAATAACAGGGAAACTCTTTAAAGGAAAATGCTAAAAATATTCTTTAAAAACACATGGTAAAAGCTGACATTTCAGACTCAAAGGAAAGTAACATTTGGCAAGGGCCTACTCTCATGATGTGTTAGTTATGTTTAACTCTGGTATTTTTTTTTTTTTAACAAATGACTGAACCTGGACCTCAGGTTCCCTGGGCCAAGACATCATCTTTTATGACACATTTCTACACAAACATACTCCCCCAAGGTCATCACTCACCTTCTTAAACACCAGGGGAGCACAAGCCAACGTTTTAATTTACAGAGCAAATTTATACACAGTACTAAAAGACACAGGCTCCTATTGGGGGCTGCCACCAAGGTACAGAAGCATATGGAGTGGCTCAGGGCGGCCAGAAAGTCTTTTATATTTTGCCGGTGCATTTACACTCACATTCTTACTCTCTCTTAACCTCTTTTTTTTCTGTAACAGTTGTAACCAGCGCCAGCACCTTACTTGAAAAAGTACAAGAAGTCATGGTTCAGAAAGAACAGGGTTGGAATAGTGGGTTCTCGCTATAATAGGAAGCAAAATGAGAAACCAGCACCAGGAAGATGAACAAGTGAATTAGTGGCCGGGAGTCTCCTTTGGGCCCCTCCCGATGCATGACCCCATGAAATTAGCAAGCAAATAACAATCACTGCTACTAGTTTTTAAATTTAAGAATATTTCTGGTAGGAATTTTAGGCTACATATCATTTTTCACTTCTAATGTTCATTTAGAAATCTCTTTCACCAGAAACATCTTTGCTCCATTCTCCCATTTTTCTGAATTCTTTTTTTTTTTTTAAATCACTATGTTTTCTTGGTAAGATAAGGAAGAGAAAATTGAAAAATAATCAAAGTATGTCATGGAGAAGAAAGCAGGGAAGGTAAAGTTTTGTGGAGATACAAAGAAAGGCATATTAGAGAAAAACAATTCATGAGTCATTTGAATGTTTTTCCCCATTGACTGTTTTTCCCCATTTCCCCTTTTAAAAATCAGTCTTGTTATCCAAGATAAATTTGACTTATTTGTGGTTGAAAAATTCAAAACCATATCAAAATCTACATCACACATGCTCTCTTTCCTTTAGTTATGTCTGCTTAAACATTGTTTGCCTCGATAGAATCAGGAAATTTTGCTAAAGAATGTTTGAGATTGGTGTGTGTGTGTGTGTGTGTGTGTGTGTGTGTGCAGGCACATGCATGCGTCTTCTTTTTTCTTGAAGTTCTGGTTCCTTGACTCTGTACTAGCATCCCTTTCATAAACAATCCTCCTCCTTCTTCTGAGTTTCTCTTTATTTATTCCTCCATCAAATATTTATTAGATGACTGGACAGACCACCTTTAAAAACTTTTGCCTACTTTCAATAAAGACACCAACATTTTGAAATGTTTTGTCACTTCTTCTTTCTCTTTTTTTCTATATCTTTGATTCCACACAGGAAGAAGGAAAGAAATAGAGACGCATTTTCTTTAAGCAGAACAACTGACTGGTTTTCATCCAGTCATCATTCAACATAAATTCACTGAGTTTCTACAAGAAACTAGGAACGGTTCTAGCCACTGACCTGTGATGGTTACTTTTCTAAGTGTCTCCATGAAAATGCTGTTCTTTGGCTGGTGGATTCATCCTGATAGTCTAATATTTGTGTTTACTTGTTCTCAAGTTTTATATACTTCTTCATTATGTCTCATCATAAAGAAAAAGTCAGAATTTTCTAAACCAAGATCTGTTAAACACCAGCAACTTGTAGATATTAATGGGTAAAAATTTTAAATCCTGGAGTAAAGTACATTTTGGCGTGGTTACATGCTCTGTAACCTCCTAGGAGACAGATAGCAATACTGAAAGTTTTGCTGACGTTATACTGCAAAGCAACAGTTTAACTTTGTCTAATCTTGTATTTTTCAAACATTCCTGATGGCAGAACTGATTTTCAGAGAATCTCTATTATTATCTTGCTGGATACCCAGTTTCAGAGATACCACTTGTTATGGTTAACAAGCTCCCATGCATGAGTTCAAACTAAGGAGAACACAAGTGTGATGATTATGATAAGAAGATGCGCTTGATAGAAAGCGAGTATATGGACAGATAACTTGCTCTAAGTTGAGAGGACACAGATAACATCACTGCCACTGGTTTTGGCACATTTTGGCCTGAGAAATGATAAAAAGCCAGATTTAGAAATGAGCCAAAGCACGGGAAAGGCATAATCTTTACAATTATTTTTTGGGCCACTTCTATACCTTGTTGGCAAGTAGGTCATCTTTGATATTGTTTTCTCATTTTTAAAAACATGGATACTCTTGCCCAATTCATGTTTCTTTGAAAGATTAAATTGGAAAGTTGATTTAAAACATCTGATACATCTGGGTTCATTGGAACTATTCAATAAGAGATCATTTTCCTTCCTTCCTTCCTTCCTCCCTCTCTTCTTTCTTCCAGCCTGGTTTCCTGACTTCCAGAAGACAACACAGATACCTATGGCAAATCTTTTTCCTTAAGGAAAACTTAGAAAGAACCCAAACTAGGAAAAGTTTAACTATAACAATATATTTATTCTATTTAATACATATATTTGTCATTGTTATTACATGCTGTGCAATGTACTAAGTACTTTGGAAAAAATGAGCTCATTTCACTCTTATCACAACCCACTGAAAAGATTACTATTATTATTCCCATTTCACAGATGAGGAAACTGAGGGATATCATTTGCATGAGACCCTACAAGAGATGCTGCTAGAAGATTGTTCTCATAGGAAATATGCAGCATAGCTTAAAAGAGCAAGCAGGCATGGAAACAGGCAACACATACATCCTGGTTACAATTTGAATACAAGTATCAAACTACAAAGAAGATTTAACCTTAAATATGTCTACAGAGAGGAGGACTTGAGGAGACCAGGTGGCTACAGCATATTCTTGTGTGTGGGTATGTGAGAGAGAGAGAGACAGAAAGAGAGACAGACAGACAGACAGACAGACAGACAGAGCCTTCAGTATATAAAGCATTTTAGCATGTGCTGACTACCTCATACAGGTGCATGTTGTGAACCCATGGGCCATAGCCTGCCAGGCTCCTCTATCCATGGGATTCTCCAGGCAAGAATACTGGAGTGGGTTGCCATGCCCTCCTCCAGGTGATCTTCCTGATCTGGGAATCAAACCCAGGTCTCTTACATCTCCTGCATTTGCAGGATTCTTTACCACTAGTTCCACCTGGGAAGCCCAACTCATACATAGTACTCAACATTACTTCATTACTTGTGTGTCCTGGTTTGCCAAGATAGATTATTCTGGGGATTTGGAAGGCATGTTTAAGTGCACAGGCTCTGTTTTCCCTTTTTCTAAATCTAAATTATTTCTCTTTCAAGAAACTTTCTCCAGTTCCTCAAAGATGATTCCTCCATCGATCGTGATCCTTTAATGGGTGAGGTAATTGACCATAATTACCGAGCTGGAAAGGCACAGCAAGGATTTTGTACCCAGATACCTATTATTAGAAAGCAGACCAAGCAAACCCATCTCATCTAGTCAAAGCTATGTTTTTTCCAGTAGTCATGTATGGATGTGAGAGTTGGACTATAGAGAAAGTTGAGCGCTGAAGAATTGATTCTTTTGAACTGTGGTGTTGGAGAAGACTCTTGAGAGTCCCTTGGACTACAAGGAGATCCAACCAGTCCATCCTAAAGGAAATAAGTTCTGGGTATTCATTGGAAGGACTGATGTTGAAGCTGAAACTCCAATCTTTCGGCCACCTGATGCAAAGAACTGACCCATTTGAAAAGACCCTGATGCTGGGAAAGATTGAAGGTGGGAGGAGAAGGGGATGACAGAGGCTGAGATGGTTGGATGGCATCACTGACTCAATGGGCATAAGTTTGAGTAAACTCTGGGAGTTGGTGATGGACAGGGAGGCTTGGCATGCTGCAATTCATGGGGTCGTAAAGAGTTGGACACGACTGAGTGACTGAACTAACTGACTGATGATGGGTTTTCAACAGAAGACACCTTAGGGATACAGTGTCTGTCCTCCTTGACAGAACGGACATAGAAACTGGGAGGTTAAATCTCACAAGGGCAGAAGTCACTCTTCCTTTCCAGATTCAAGGCAATTAGTTTCACAGTGCCACGAACTTTGCTTTTTTTCTCTCTCTCTTTTTATTTATTTTTTAATATAAATTTATTTATTTTAATTGGAGGATAGTTACTTTACAATATTGCAGTGGTTTTGCCATACATTGACATAAATACGCCACAGGTATACATGTGTTCCCCATCCTGAACTCCCCTCCCACCTCCCTCCCCATCCCATTAATTTATGTAAATTATGTGAATTAATTTATGTGAATGGTAAAATGTTCCAATCACATATGATAAACCTTATACGATATTTGCTACATACATTTTTTGTACAATTAAAAACAAAAAAAAAAGGCATTAAGTACCTTAAAATTCTGGCCTCCAATTTTTCTCATCTGTCTTTAGGCTCCAGATCTTGTCTTATTACGTTTTGCAGAATTCAAATGCTCTGATGGCTCAACACTGTCATTTTTAAAAAATCCTTTAGCAATTTTATTTTTTTATGTATATATTCTACAGCATTTCTTCCTTTTCTGTCCTTCTCAATTCAAACATTATATAAATTAAAAGAATGTCTTCTGTGTTTGAAATGTATTCAAAACCCAGGAAACCTGGATGAGCAAGTTAATGCTATTCAGTTGAATAAATTAGTAAAATATATTTTCACCAGGAGAATCTTGCAAGTAAAATGTAACATGGAAGCCTGTGTTCCTGACTTTTACCCTGTGATGTGTAGAAATGTCACATGTAGACATCACTCCCTGAAGTCCTTGTGGAAAGGACGAGTAATGTGAATATATACATGGCTAAGTCTGAGTCTGTAATTCTATTCTGTATCTGTATGAGCTGTCTGGTTGGGTCTTTACTGTCTTGGATAATTTCTCTTCATAGTAGGATATTAACTATAAAAAAAGGAATAAATGCAAATGTATTTTTCAAATATTTTCCTTTGAATATTCACTATGTATTGGAGTTTATTCCTTTGGTTATAACAAAATTTTCCTAGACCTAGTGCTTCCAATGGAAAAAAAATCAGAAACTTAAAGAAAACCCTGGAATCAAATCCTAACTCTAGTTCTTAGGAGCTGCGTTGCCTTGATCTGTTATTTACCTTCTCCGAGACTCACAATCTTCACTGATAAAGAAAAGGAGACCTACCTGGGATAACAGTGAGGATGGAGTGATCTAGAAGTGATTTGGCACCAGATGGTTCTGAGTTGGTCTTCCTCAAACACGAATTTCTCAATATTAAGGAGAGAAAACTGAAATATGTGAAGCAAAACTGAACTATGCAGAGGTTTGAACAGGTACTTCACAAAGGAATCTGCCTAAATGAGCACTATCCCTATGAAGAGCTGCTTTTGTTGTCGCTGTTCAGTCGCCCAATTGTGTCTGACTCCTGCTAGCCCACGGACTGTAGCCTGCCAGGCTCCTCTGTCCATGGGATTTCCCAGACTAGAATACTGGAGTGGGTAGCCATGCCCTTCTCCAGGGGATCATCCCAACCCAAGAGTCAAACCCAGGTCTCCTGAATTATAGGAAGATTCTTTACCATCTAAGCCATCAGTTCAGTTCAGTTGCTCAGTCATTTCCGACTCTTTGCGACCCCATGAACTGCCACACACCAGGCCTCCCAGTCCATCACCAGCTTCTGGAGTTTACCCAAACTCAAGTCCATTGAGTCAGTGATGCCATCTTACCATCTCATCCTCTGTCGTCACCTTCTCCTCCTGCCTTCAATCTTTCCCAATATCAGGGTCTTTTCAAATGAGTCATCTGTTCGCATCAGGTGGCCAAAAATTGGAGTTTCAACTTCAACATCAGTCCTTCCAATGAATACCCAGAACTGATTTCCTTTAGGATGGACTGGTTGGATCTCCTTGTAGTCCAAGGGACTCTCAAGAGTCTTATTTAACTTATATGCAGAGTACATCATGAGAAACGCTGGGCTGGAGGAAGCACAAGCTGGAATCAAGATTGCCAGGAGAAATATCAATAACCTCAGATATGCAGATGACACCACCCTTATGGCAGAAAGAAGAACTAGGGTGCCTCTTGATGAAATTGAAAAAGGAGAGTGAATAAGTTGGCTTAAAGCTCAACATTCAGAAAACTAAGACCATGGCATCCGGCCCCATCACTTCATGGCAAATAGATAGGGAAACAGTGGAAACAATGGCTGACTTTATTTTTTGGGGCTCCAAAATCACTGCAGATAGTGATTGGAGCCATGAAATTAAAAGATGCTTACTCCTTGGAAGGAAAGTTATGATGAACCTAGACAGCATATTAAAAAGCAGAGACATTACTTTGCCAACAAAGGTCCATCTAGTTAAGGCTATGGTTTTTCCAGTAGTCATGTACAGATGTGAGAGTTGGACTGTAAAGCAAGCAGAAGCCATCAGGGAAGCCCATAATACTTCCATAAGACTTTAATAATAATAATAATGATAAAAACCCTAAACAACATAATCTTCAGATTTTGCAAAGCAGAGTAATGACAATGCACAATGACCAGTAGAATATCATTGATTTCACTCCCCTCATTGCTTGGGTTCTCAATAAGGGTACTTTTTCTATTGCTTATATAAAGTACCCCTTTTTTGGTGCTATTAACTCCATCTCTGATAAACTCTTTAAAGTAATATTCCCAGGATCTCAATGGACATGAATTTGAGCATGCTCTGGGAGATGGATAAGGACAGGGAAGCCTGGCATGCTGCAGTCCATGGGGTCAAAAAGAGTTGGACATGATTGAGTGACTGAACAACAATAGCATTTCTAATTTTTTTTTTCATATTTCAAATCTTACCAGTTGCCTTTGGTAAGATTAGCCAGTCCCTACTGAAAGTAACTCAGTGGCTCTCCTGTGGTCCGTATTATTGGCAACCAGGAAGAGTTTAGTTGTTTTGGAAGCAAAACCTGCTGCAATGAGTGATTTACAGACTTCGTTTTTGGAAAGCAGTTTGTTTTATTCTTTATATCATTCTATTATTTATATATGGCTTCAGAACAAGTGAAACATATAGTCTGGTTATTGTCAGGATGTGGAGGAAGCCAAAACAGTGTGGAAATGTAACTTTGTGAATTCTTTCATGTGACAGTTGTAAGCATGATTTTTTAGAGTGTGTATACAGTATGCTTGGATATCCTGTCTCAGGGAAGAGGTGCTGTCACCTAAAAGGAAAGAGAAATAAAATCAGATCTGGAATTATGCCCAATTATGTTATTGCCACTTCTAAGTGGTGCCAATTTATTCAGTTTAGAATCTCCAGTGATTCTTAAGAGGAGAGGTCAGGAAAATTGACCCTGGCATTCTGAAAGAGAATTCTGCTTACAGAAAAAAAATCTGAGGTTTTCCCTCTTTGATTATTGGTGACATCTTCATGAAACAGTAGAAAATAAGAGTTTTACTGGGTTGATTTGCCAATGTGGCACACAGTCAAATATTTAATAAATTGCAAAATACTACAAGTTCAAAAATATCTTTGGAGATAAGCCTTCTTAATTGGCTCATGACATTCATTGATTTAAATCACAATTCATCAAATGGGTGTCTCGTGGACAATTCATAGGTGGTTAATACTATTTCATTTTATTAATATTTCTTGTCATATCCCAAATAGCTGTCTTACCAAGAACACTTTTTAAACTTAGAACAGACTTCCATTATACAAATTGACAGAAATTTAAAATCAGTTAGGAAAATTATTAATAGCTGGCACATTGATTTTTACTTAAAATCTTATGCGAACATAAAAAGACTCAAGATTCTGAGAGCACAATTTGAAAATAAACCACCTCCAAACAGCCTGGCAGGTCTTCACCTTTCTGTTGCTTCCTTTTGCCAGAGGCACCACAACTATGGGCTTAACATAAACATTCAGTTTCCTTAAGAAATCATTTCACAGTCAACGTTCCCAGTAGATGCAATGAATTTCCATTCCTTAGTGAATTCTAAATAATGAGCCCAGGTAAACCTTTGAGGTTCAGCTTGGCTTGAACCCGGATCCACATGATTAAATGCTTATTCAAAACTCTTTCATCTGGAAGTCGTACAAGAAGGCTTGTTTTTGTTTTACTGCTTTTCTTAAAGCGTTTCAGTATTTCCAGTTTGACTCCCATCTCATACCAGAAGGTGAAAAGACATTGGAAATGATTGCTCTCTCAGAGAATTTCAAAAGAAGCTCTGGGTTTGATTTGGAGTAAACATTTGGCTTTGTTTTCAATTTTCTGACCTGGATGGCTCAGCCTTTTGAGGTCTCTTTATAACAGATATAATTTTATCATTCTGGTGGTGACTACATTTGCACAATAAATTGGAGAATTGAGCCAATTATCCACATAGTTCAAGCTAGAATGTCTTTTTTGCCTTAATTTTATAGATATTTCATGAAAGTGAGCATTTGAAGGAGGACCCATCTTTTGATAATTTCTCTAATTCCTCACAATTTGTATTGCTAATCAATTATTTAATACAGCCTTAGTTATATTTTCTCATATGTGGAACAAAAATACATAAAAACTTGGAAAACCTTCAGTAATAAGCCATTTTTCTACTCAAATAAACTCTCCTCTCCCATATCATTTAAAACTTTGGAAGATCTTTAATTTTGAGAAGGTAGGTGAGCTAATTTGACATAGATTATTTTATACAAAGTAAGAACATTCTAAGGAATCATCTAAGTGCAGCTTTGAATGGAATGATGTAACAAAGCAAATACTGTGTGATCAAATGCCTACAATATATGAGTGATTTCTTACTGAAAACTTAAAAAAATACTCTCACATGCAAGAGATTTCAACATTTATTATTCTCTTGGAGTTATTAATAACTCTTAAAGAAGATAAACTCTTAAACTCATAAACTCTTAACTCTTAAAGAACATAACACATCAAAACATAGATTTTTATGTTTATTGAAACATAATTAGATTAGATGAAGGTGAATACCAGGTTTGCCAACTTCTTAGCTGGCTCTGCCTCAAAGAATGGAAATCCATTCTTAGTTTAAGAAGTTCAGAGACTTCCCTGGTGGTCCAGTGGTTAAGACTTTGCCTTCAAATGCATAGGGTATGGGTTTGATCCTTGGTTGGGGAGCTAAGATCCCACATGACTCAGGGCCAAAAACCAAAACATAAAACAGAAGCAATATTGTGACAAACTCAATAAAGATTTTAAAAATGGTCCACATCAAAAAATCTTTAAAAAAAAGAAGTCAAACCATCCAAAATAAAATTATTTCAGTAATAATGCCCCTTAAATAATGCCCCATAATCACATTTCATATGATTAAATGTCATTGTAACATGTAGATTGGTTATACTACCTAAATAATTTTGAGTGGGATCAGAACTTTATCAATGCATTTAGTCAATATTCCCCTTTAAATTTCATGAAATATGATTCATTTCATGTTTAATTTCTTCAAATCAACTCAAACATGCTCTTATTTAGCAGGCATTTTTCCTCTTCTGGTTATTTCATTTTTTAAAAATACATTTTTTTCAGTCAAATACTTTCCTACTCTACAGTCTATGAAGTTTTGAGTTTCAGTTTCATCCTAAGTGATCTTTTGTCAATATTTTAATTATTAATAATTTCTCCCACCTAATATTCAGGACTCTGATGTTTCAACATTTCAGGATAAATATCTTCAACTTTGTTCAACTTTGACAGTGAGAATATACAAAATAATAGAAAAATTTCTTAAAAAATAAAAATTACAAGAAGCTAATCAATGATTATTGCAAGTACAAACAACTAAGAGAAATGTTTTGATTAAGAATCTGAAGAAAAGATAAAGGTTTGTATCACACAACATGTAAAGTAAAATCCTTATTTCAATCTTGAGAAGTTCTAAGAAGTCCAGTCATAAAAGGCTGTGTCATAAAATTCCTCAGTGTTGAAACCTGGGTGGAGGTTCTGATGGATTCCACTGGTGATATGAATTCTCAAATGTAAGGATAAGCTGTTAGCTATAAAACCTCTAGAGATGATGAACCAGTTAGGCATTCAGACTAAATAAACACTTTGATGATGGTTGAAGAATGCAGCAATCAAAATGTTCCCATTGCTTCCCTTGGGAGTCGGATGTCCTTTCAGGAGCTGTGAAGAGAACTGCTTGCAACCATCGTATAAATCAACCAATTAAGTAAATTCCTCCTTTCTCCCAATTATGACTGTTACTAGGTCTCTGTTATTTTGGAGTTATATACATGTTTGCTCAGGAAAGCAAGGAGAGTTGTACTCAAAATCCTTTTCACGGTGTTATCAATGGAATAATAATATCCATTTATCCATCTAAATAGTATTATTAAGTATAACTAATCATAATAATTCCTTTTGTAGCTTTTATGCTTTGCCTTCACAGATCTGAATGCTATGTATAAGATGATAACAAAAGTCAATATTTATTGAGCATTTACATTTTCCAAATGTTATGCTGAGCACATTGTGTATTTCTTCTCATTTAACTCATAGTACTCTTACAGATAGGTACTATTATATATCAGAAAATGTAAGTAGCATCTCAACAGTGCACCATGTGTGCATGTGTTAGTCACTCACTCGTGTCCATCACTCTGTGATCCTATAGACTGTAGCCCACCAGGCTCCTCTGTCCATGGAATTTCCCAAACAAAAATACTGGAGTGGGTTGCCATTTTCTTCTCCACAATGACATGCCATAGATGGTAGCAGAACCAGAACTGGAACTCAGTGTGTGTGATTCTAACACCTATATTCTCAATCACCAACTTAATTGCCTCATAACTGTACCATTTTGGCCGTTAGAAAGTGGTGAAAGTGAAGTGGCTCAGTCGTGTCCGACTATTTGAGACCAGTCTCCTCCATCCATGGGATTCTCCAGGCAGGAGTACTGGAGTGGGTTGCCATTAGAGGACCCAACAAAGTAAGAAGGGTTAGGAATTTTATCAGGAGGGCCAAAAGCTTGGGAAGAAGGAAGGGAGGGAACACAGAAGAGAAAACAGAAGTAGTTTCCCTATCTCCTGCATTCTGTTAGAGATTTCTGCTCATCCACTGCTGAGCTGTCCTGGCGCCATCTTGGCGCAGGGGTCCTTTTGGGCCTTCCCTAAACCACTTAGGAGATGTGTCAGCACTTGGAATACAGACAGAGGCACAAGTTTCTTCCTGTCCTGGAAGGTGTGAAGGTAACAGAGTGATGATTAAATGTTGGCAGAGCTGGATCTCTCCAGGCTTAGGACACACGGTGACGAGAAGATCCGAGCTCCAGACTGTGTTTTCTTTTTCGCGGAGGCTTAGTGGTATCCCCTTTACTGGTGCTCTTTTTAAAATAAATGGAATAAAAGAGGTGCCCATCCTCTGAGGTCTTTAGTTCCTTCTATTCTGTGGGTCTTCACTTCTTTCAGTTTTTCATTTATAAAACTCTGTGGAAAACCACAGAAACCAAATGAACCTCTCTGATAAACATTCAAAGCCTTTACCAGTGCCTGTATAATATAGATTATAAGTGAAAAAGTCAATTTAGTAGAGAGGGCTTTTATTAACCTAAGAGTCTGTAAAGCCATAAAAGCAACATCTTCTGGTGCATGTCTTTAAAAAGAAAATTTGAATCCACATATATTTTCACTTTCCTACATTTCTAACAAAAATGTAAAAGATTTTGAAAAGACATTGCTGGAGATATTAGAATTATAGGTCCAAAAGAAATACTGATTCTTATCTAACACTGTAGCAAAGTGATTTAGTAAAAAATCTGTTTGATTCATTAGTCAGTACAATGGAGGTAATGACTCACATTGAATTATCAACAAACTGCTCAAACATCAATAAAAATAGTACATAATATGAACATTCTCTAATTATGCAATCATTTATACTGTTAATGGGATTGCATGCATGCTCAGTTGCTTTAGCTGTGTCTGACTGTTTGCGACCCTATGGACTGTAGCCCGCCAGCTCTTCTGTCCATGGGTTTCTCCAGGCAAGAATACTGGAGTGGGTTGCCATGACCTCCTCCTTCAGGGGATCTTTCTGATCCAGGAATAGAACTCACCTCTCTTGCATCTCCTGCATTGGCAGGCAGATTCTTTACCCACTGAGCCACCTGGGAAGCCCATTGAAGGAACTATTTTGAGCCAAATTTAACTGAGACTTTGTGTTAGTTAACTACAATTCAATATAGAAATTTTCTGTTCAGTGTGTGTTGTATCTATGTAATACATATAATTTTGAAGTGATGACTATTGATTGACTTCAGATATTGTAGCTTAATATTCTTTTGCATAAAGCTGGAGAGATCAACTAGGGGTGAAATTTAGGGCCCTGTTCATTATCCTTAAAAAAGATCTTTTCTTTAATTGGGTAATAAAATGTCTTTGTAGTTATCCTCGACTTATCAGGACCACCAGGGGATAAAGACAATTAGGGTTGCCAGTGTCATGGGATCAAAACAAAGATAAAAGATGTCAGACACGTGGAACTACATTTTCCAGAAGAAAAAAAAAGAAGAGATGTGACCACAGATATTAAATGGCTAATATCAAGTAGTAAGAGCATCATCCTGGTGTCATATCTGTCTATATACATCACACAAAATGCTGTAGAAAGCTGTGACTTCATATTTTGCAGCCTGAAATATTTGGATAGTTTATTTTAAAAAGTTTTGTTTTTTCCTACTCTGGTTGTTTAAATTATCTGGGTAATTGATAAAACTACTAGCTCTGCTTTTATGAGAAGAGGCAATCCATCAGCTGAGATAGAAATGCTAATTTTGGACCCTCCATTAGAAATAAAAGTTCCAAGATAAAAAAAAAAAATATGAAAGCACATGCAACATTAAGAAGTTTATACTTTGGCAGAGGGACCTGACTGTAATCTGTTTTAAAACAAATAGATTGTGTTCAGCTGTCCCCATATTCCTGGCAGAATGATGATTTAATGTTGATTAAGAGAGAAAACCTTTGAAGTGCAGGAGGCAGCAGCTCTGAGTATGTCTTTAGTGATCATTATCAGTCTTCCCTGAAGGATGCCTTGGTGCCAAAAGCTCTTTTCTCCAAACTGGTTAAGGTGGATTCAGGAGCGAAGGCTTTGTATGTCTGAAAAGGCCTTCTCATTCACAGGCCTCTGGTGTCTTATTCCTTTAGGATTGTGAATGTCTGAGAATAAACAGATGCAGGCCTTTTCACAAGCAAGGCCAGGTCCACAACTCCACAGCATCCTGGCATTATTTATTCATCATGAGGAGGGCGATGAACATGGATCCTGCAGAAAAATCAAATTAGTGTTCATTCTGTCGAGCAGCTGCCTCTGGAACAGAATAAGCCTTTGGATCTGACTTTGGTAACTGGACAATTAGAGGTGTTATTAAATTGAAGATGCAAATGAGTAGCCCTGTTTTCTTCTGAGTTTGCTGTGTTTCACTTGTAGTGCTTAAATTAAAACCAGCTCCAAAATTTGTAAGAGCCGACTCCTGACAGCTCGGAACAGTTCTGGGCTAGTTCATGTATCAGTAATTTCACTGAAAATATTTACATATCAGTTAACCTCAAAGGGCCAAATCTGTACTTCTTCACGTTTGCAGATTAAATGGATTTAGTACCAAAGTTATCATGTTTGTGGTGCCTTGCACTGAAGATTTGTCCACAAGCAAAGATTCAGATAGTGTGAAACATAAGTTTCTACACTTATAAATTAAGTTAATGTGTTAATAAGTATATGTATGGTAAGAATATCTATAGATAATTAAAAGGCTCTGTAATTTGAGTGTGTGTGTATATATATATACATACATATACATGTACATATGTATACATATAACCTGATTTGTGAGATAGACCAATATTACACTGTATTCTGCAAATTTTTCATAAATTGCTTAGTTTTTAAACCTGAATCCTCTATTTACAAGTTCTGGGAGCTTGGACAGGCTTTATCTCTGTATCCTCAATACAAAATGAGAGCAAGAATAGTATCTACCTCTGAAGTTGTCAAGAGGATTAAATAAGCTTATATTTATTTACATATTTATATAATATACATAAAGTGTTTAGAATAATATATATTACTTATAATATAGAAATAGAATAATTCTATGTTATGTGTGGTGTTTAGTAATTTCTGGGGTCTGTGTGTATAAATTTAATAGTTTTGTCAAAAGATAGGTTGGCATATAATAATGACCTCTCTCTCTCCTATTCTCTATCAATCACCTGCCTTTTCCTAGATATTTCAGTTTAGTACAGTTACTTTTGAGAAAATGTTGTTAACATTGTAGTTCACAATGTCAATGAGCTTGTGTTTATGCAAATTACAAATGTCCATTTTGATGTACGTATTGTAACTTTCAAACTGTAATCCAAGGTCTGTTCTGGCCACATAAATCCAAAAATTAAAGCTAGAAAAATTTTTACAGTATTTTATCCGTACATTCTCACCCTTTGAAGTCCATTGCTATCTGTAAAAAAAGAAAGAAAGAAAGAATTGAATAATGATGAAATCATAGCAAAGTCAGCCCACTGAGCCAGACAGCAGTCCCAGGCTTTTTGCCTGCTTCCCATGGGTGTCCACTGGCACAGCTGACCTCACCAAGTTCCAGGAATAAACCCTCACCAAATTCCTTTAAACGACTGGTTCCTTTAGTCTAGGCGCTGAGCTGGTGCATAAATCTCTCCTGTAGCATCTAAGGATTTTCAATGACTTTGCTTTCCCATGGTTTATTTCTTATCCTCAACAACTAATCACTCTTCTTTTTTTCCTTTCATTTGCAGTCATTTGGGTCTCATCTCTGAATTTGCAAGGACTATATTTTACTTTCACTTTGAGATTAAGCTTGAAGCTATCAGCATGGAAAATCCCCAATAAAATGCTCAAGAAAGTGTATATTGTAGAGTTGACTCTAAGATGTCCTTAAATAGGGGAATGCAAAGCATTTATGTACAAATGGAAATATTTTAGAATTGTACACAAATTAAGACAGAGCATCTCAATCCCTTTGTGGAGAGGTGAAAAAAGGCTACTGCTGAAATGTGCATCCCAGTGTTGGAACATATTTGTGATGGTCTAGCTATGACCATCTCTTAAAAGTGCTGTCTGTACTGTTACCATTTTATGTGACTTTCGGATTCCTCAGTGATTTCTCTTGGTGACCAGATAGACTTTTGTATTTGCGTATGTGCCCCATGGAATGTAAGTTTATTTTATTTCCTAGTTTCAATTTGCATTTTAAAATTAATTTAAAATCAAAATTGTTTTATCATTATTAAGCTCCTTTATGTTTTTATACTTTCCAAAGAAAGCCCAAAACATTATCTTAAAAAAAACACACACATTCGATCTAGAATTAAGACTTATTACCTCAATAAATACACTTCATTTAAGAGATGGATGTTGAAAGATGATTCAGATTTTTTTTTTTAAAACTAGATGTTGTTATGGATAAAGTGATATTTTAATTGTCAAGTTATTTTTTAGAAGTCCAGCAATACAAATTCCACATCTGCTTCAACTGCAGACATATAAAACCAGTGTGACAAAAAAGGATCATTAAACAATCTGATTTTCTTGTTGGGAGGGTTTAAAGCTGTTGGGTATAGTATTAAAATGTAGAATTTGATAGCAAGTCTTAAACTTTTAATGATGTGTCCATGAATATAAAACATGCTTCTCCCAGTAACTTTATGACTTCTCCTCTGCATAATTAGTGGTATCTGTTTTATGAGCTTACTGTTGTTTCCTTGATCCCATGAAAATGTGAAACCACTGTAATGATTTACACCATTCCAGAGCTTAAAAGATACGAGCTGTTTCTTAAACTAAATAACCAAAAACAAAAGAAAAAAAATCAAAAAGTACAATACTAGAATTAAAGTCATAGTGGGTTCTTGAATGTTAAAAAATGCATTTGATTTGAAAATTCATTCTTGACATTTTCTTTAGTAACATTTGATTTTTAGTAAACACTAATACAAAATATTTTATCTTTTATTGTTTACATAAAGCTCTCCTCTTATTATATGTTTTCCTTCCTCACAGCTGAAACATTTAGGGAAAATTTCCTTGAAAAATGTTCTAAAAGTGATTGTTTAGATCATTTGTAACCTTAAGAATTGTTCATTGTATAATGGAGAAACATTTCTACTAAGCGTTAGTGAAAGTTGCTCAGTTGTGTCCGACTCTTTGTGACCCCATGGACTCTACAGTCCATGGAATTCTCCAGGCCAAAATACTGGAGTGGGTAGCCTTTCCCTTCTCTAGGGGATCTTCCCAACCCAGGGATCAAACCCAGGTCTCCAGCACTGCAAATGGATTCTTTACTAGCTGAGCCACAAGGGAAGCCCAAGAATGCTGGAGTGGGTGACCTATCCTTTCTCCAGTGGATCTTCCTGACCCAGGAATGGAACCGGGATCTCCTGCATTGCAAGCAGATTCTTTACCAACTGAGCTATCAGGGAAGCTCACCAAGCATTAGAGATCCACAATATTTGCAGCAAATTATATTATTCATTAAAAAAGAATTGTAATTAGTAGATGCAAAAATTGGTGTTTCTATGCCTTTGATTTTTAGATTTAATCTGGTTATTTTACTTTGCATTGTTGTTCAGTTGCTAAGTCATGTCTGACTCTGCAACCCCATGGACTGCAGCACACCAGACTTCCCTGTTCTTCACCATCTCCTGGAGCTTGCTCAAACTCATGTCCATTGAGCTGGTAATGTCATCCAACCATCTCATCCTCTGTCACCCCCTTCTCTCACCCTCAATCTTTCCTATAATCAAGGTATTTTCCAAAGAGTTGGCTCTTTGCATCAGGCAGCCAAAGAATTGGAGCATCAGTCATAGTCCTTCCAATGAATACCCAGGGTTGATTTCGTTTAGGATTGACTGGTTTAATCTCCTTGAAGTCCAAGGGATTCTCAAAAGTCTTCTCCAGTACCACAATTCAAAAGTACCAATGGTGCTCAACCTTCTTTAAGGTCCAGCGCTCACCTCTGTATATGACTATTGGAAAAAAACATAAAACTTTGTCATCTTGCCTCAATAAATGTGATAGCATGGCTTTTTTTTTTTTTTTGGTAAATTTTATTATTGTTTAGTACCCTGAAGTGTAATTTGCCTTAAAGATCCTTAATTAGATTATGTTTTTTCTTAATTTTATTACTGGTAGGGGAAATTTTACAAATAAATAAATAAACACATATTATAGATTCACATAAGAATTTTGTACAAAAGAGGAAAACAAATAATTGGCTGACTTTGAATACATGTTGGATTATTGTTAAACTGTTTCTGTCACTGTTGAAACGGCCCTGTGTGTCTATGTCTCAGGGAAACGTGTGATCAACAGGCTTTTGCTGCTGTAAGACAACTGATTTGGATTATTTTTATTTGAATTGATTTTTTAAAAATGAATTAATCAAATATTTGATAACTCATGCAACCTATTTAATAATTTAAAAGTTTTTATAGCTATTGTAAGTAATCCTTAAGGTCATATTTATTTTTTCAGATGAAATCTACAGAATAGGCTTCAAGTGGTGGGTTTTCATTACACCCACCAAATAAATATAGCATTCTAACTCTTAATTTTAAATATTGAGACGTCTATCAATAGGTATTCATATAATTTCAAGACCTGTGTACTTTTGTCACATCTTTATTAATAATTTGTCAGTGTTATATTAAAACATTTGGTTGAAACAATCACATTTGTAAGAAGTAGGGTATCCCCTGCTTTCAACAGTACAAATGTTCCAGCAAGAATGATTGTAAAATAAATATTGGAAACATGAATGCATTTTCTATTTAGTTTCCATTAAGGATATTTCCATTTGAAAAACAACTTCCAGCAGATTGGCTTAAAAGCTTTTTGATGTAAAAGTCTTTAAGATAGAAGTATTGGTTCATTTATTCTAGTTTCATGTTCTTGGAAGTCTTAAAACATTTGGGGGGATCATTTCTTTGGTCTTTGCTCTGTATCAGCCAAGGCAATATTCCAGTACCTAGGGTCACAGGAATCTCCTGCTTTTAAATTAACAACTGTTCCCACTCATCATTTATTTGGAATTTTACTATCATAGCTCATTTACTAATAGCCCATCTGAAAATGTCCCCTTTGAAACTTAAAGAGATTAGTGCTTTACATTCATTCAAAAGAAACATATCCAAATTTAGTGACATGATGATCAAGGAGATTTGTGTGAGCTGTTATTTTTTGGCTCCAACCTCAAGAATTTATTTCATTATGCCTCACTCCCCCTTTTATAAGAACATTGAATGACCATTGTTCAGGTTCACTATAACTTACCTTCAATCTATCCAGGTTCTGAGTTTCAGTCCTGAAGTCTGTCTTTGTGACTGGAGAAACAACAGGAAGAAAAGAAAATTCTAATGACTATGATACCAAGTTCAAATGAACTTTAAGTAAAGTGTGGGTTCCATTGAAGTGGGCTGAATTTTATAATAAAGAAGTTATTCACTGATTTCCAGCACCCTGACTTCAAAATGCAAATTTAAATGATAGAAAGGAGTTATATCTTTAGCACCTTACAAGGTTTTCATTCTAGCCAATCTTTATATTATGTTATCATAATCTGTGGACTCCCTTGGTGGCTCAGCAGTAAAGAATGTGCCTGCAATGTAGGAGATGCAGATTCGATCCCTGGGTTGGGAAGATCCTCTGAAGAAGGAAACAGCAATCCATTCCAGTATTCTTGCCTGGAGAATCCCACGGACAGAGAAGCCTAGCAGGCTACAGTCCATGAGGTGGCAAAAATGTCAGACAAAACTTAGTGACTAAACACAAACAACCACATTCCGTACATTTGTTAAAATAGACTAAGGAAATATATTTTGAGCTAATTTCTGTCCCAGTATACACAAGCTATACACACTTCTCATTTTCAAATACAAATTATGTTCCTGACAAAGTATATATGTAACAAAAACGTACTCTTCCATTAAATACATGATTTTTAAATTTTTTCTAGAGGAGCCTGGCGGGCTACAGTCCAAAGGGTCACAAAGAGTCAGGCACATTGAGTGGACTGAGCACGCAACCCAACAATTAATTTTGGAACCTCTGTTACATTCAGTTTTCTAGGTACTGAAAAAGCTGTTGCAAGAGATACAGAAGTAACTCTCTTGTCAATATAGATCTGAGGTCATAACAATTAGCTTCAGCCCTCTGTTCTCCAAGCAGCAGCCTAATGAATTTCCCACCTATAAGGGGACTGGGACCATGTTTATTATCCCCTATTGGAGTATCTGGCACAGTGTACACATTCAACACATACCTGTCTCATTAGTGTGTGAATGAATGACTTCATTGGTTCATCTTTGTGTCTCCTGAACTGAACGTCACACACATAGTGGTTCATGATAAATAATCATACTGACAGAACTATCTCCTGGGACTTCATACCATTTTACCTGTGTGTTATTTATTGTCCCTCCTAGAAAGAATGCTATTTTTAATGACACCTGAATTTCCAAACACCATCCCACTCACTCCTTCCAGAGTTTCCTGAAAATTTACCATCTGTGTGAAGACATATTTTATTTGAAGAAAAATTAGAAAATTAAGCTTATGAATTGAGAAAAATTTCCCTAGACTGAGAACCACAAGAAAGTGAAACAATTGATTGAATTGGGCAATTCACTCAAATGACAGATTAACACAACAGAAACCAGAGGTAGATAGTACACTCTTAACGGTACCTAATATTTGATCAGTGGGAAGATTATATTTTGGAATAGATGTCATGGTACCTGGAAATGGCTGATACTCATCTGACTTCTCATCTAGTGAATCCAACAAGCCCAACACTTGGAGAACCATTAGAATCTCATCTTCTTGCAGATTTTCTCCCAGATTTGGTCTTTCTCCCTGTGATTGTGTGACCTGCTTTTATATGGGTGTTTCCTGATTGCTAGCTCTATACAGTCAGCAAAAATAAGACTGGGAGCTGACCGTGGCTCAGATCATGAACGCCTTATTGCCAAATTCAGACTTAAATTGAAGAAAGTAGGGAAAACCACTAGACCATTCAGGTATGACCTAAATCAAATCCCTTATGACTATATAGTGGAAGCGAGAAATAGATTTAAGGGACTAGATCTGATAGACAGAGTGCCTGATGAACTATGGATGGAGGTTCACGACATTGTACAGGAGGCAGTGATCAAGACCATCCCCAAGAAAAAGAAATGCAAAAAGGCAAAATGGTTGTCTGAGGAGGCCTTACAAATAACTGAGAAAAGAAGAGAAGCAAAAGGCAAAGGAGAAAAGGAAAGATATACCCATCTGAATGCAGAGTTCCAAAGAATAGCAAGGAGAGATAAGAAAGCCTTCCTCAGTGATCAGTGCAAAGAAATAGAGGAAAACTATAGGATAGGAAAGACTAGAGATTTCTTCAAGAAAATTAGAGATACCAAGGGAACTTATCATGCAAAGATGGGCACAATAAAAGACAGAAATGGTAGGGACCTAAGAGAAGTAGAAGATATTAAGAAGAGGTGGCAAGAATACACTGAAGAACTATACAAAAAAGATCTTCACAACCCAGATAACCACGATGGTGTGATCACCCACCTAGAGCCAGACATCCTGGAATGTGAAGTCAAGTGGGCCTTAGGACAAAACTAGTGGAGGTGATGGAATTCCAGTTGAGCTATTTCAAATCCTGGAAGATGATGCTGTGAAAGTGCTGCACTCAATATGCCAGCAAATTTGGAAAACTCAGCAGTGGCCAAAAGACTGGAAAAGGTCAGTTTTCATTCCAATCCCAAAGAAAGGCAATGCCAAATAATGCTCAAACTACTGCACAATACAGGGACAGACTTTATTTTTGGGGGCTCCAAAATTATTGCAGATGGTGACCGCATACATGAAATTAAAAGACACTTGCTCTTTTCAAGAAAAGTTATGACCAACCTAGACAGCATATTAAAAAGCAGAGACATCACTTTGCCAACAGAGGTCCATCTAGTCAAAAGCTATGGTTTTTGCAGTAGTCATGTTTGGATGTGAGAGTTGGACCATAAAGAAAGCTGAGCACTGAAGAATTTATGCTTTTGAACTGTGATGTTGGAGAAGACTCTTGAGAGTCCCTTGGACTGCAAGATCAAACCATTCAATCCTATAGCAAATCAGTCCTGAATATTCATTGGAAGAACTGATGCTGAGGCTCCAATCTTTTAGTCACCTGATGAGAAGAACTGCCTCATTTGAAAAGACTCTGATGCTGGGAAAGATTGAAGGCAGGAGGAGACGGGGACGACAGAGGATGAGATGGTTGGATGGCATCACTGACATGGACATGAGTCAATGGACATGAGTTTGAGTGAACTCTGGGAGTTGGTGATGGACAGGGAGGCCTGGCGTGCTGCAGTCCAAGGAGTCGCAGAGTCGGACACAACTGAGCGACTGAACTGAAATAAACTGAACTTCCTGATTGCTACTTTAGCACCTTTGTTTAGCGCCTGACTCAAGACCATGGCACTTTCTATGGACTATGAGATTTGAATTAGGAAGGGCAATTAGGAGGGTATTTCATTCACCGAGGCAAAAGACAATGAACATGCATTATGGGAATGAGAAGAGTGGACAGGATTGAGAGCATCTATACTTAGGAGCTGGTATCTACCTGATATGATACGTTTTAGACCCTATTACACCGATCTTCCCTGTAGCTCAGATGGTAAAGAATCTGCTTGTAATGCAGGAGAGCTGGGTTCGATCCTTGGATTGGGAAGATCCCCTGGAGAAGGAAATGGCAAATCTACTCCAGTATTCTTGCCTGGAGAATCCCATGGACAGAGGAGCCTGGTGGGCTACAGTCTGGGGTCACAGAGTTGGACACGACTGAGCGAGTAACACTAACACTACACACTGACATTAACCAACTCTTGAGAAAGTCAATATTTCTTTCATAAAGTTATTATTCCAAAGTATTTCAAGTGAAGATAAAAATCAAGAGACTAGAACAATGAACCACATGGAATATATTTCCCAGATGTAGCAGTTGTCAAGATTTTGCAATATTTGTTTCTTTTTTTTTTCTGAATCATTTTTTGTAATCTCCAACATTATGTTGTTTTATTCCCACATTTTATTAGGTGTGATTATGCATAATCACACCTAATAAAATTAACAGTAATACTGGTGTCATTTAATATGCAGTCTGTAATCAAATTGGAGAAAGAAATGGCAACTCACTCCAGTATTCTTGCCTGGGAAACCCTATGGACAGAGGAGCCTGGCAGGGGCTCCATGGGGAGTCCATGGGGTCACAGAGAGTCAGACACATGGCTGAGCAATTGAACAGCAAAGGTCTAGTGCCTTAGTTACTTTAAAGAGTAACTAAGAGGTGTCTTCAAGTTATTTTGGGGTTTTTTGGTGGTAACACAACAAGCTTATTCTAAAAATATTTATTCAGTTGATGTCATTTACTTTTTTTGTTGTTCAAATAGCTCCAACTTTGACCAATGAAAGCAGTATTCTTAATTCATGCCTAATGCATGATTATTTCCCTTTTGTACAGATGGGTTGAAGCGAATATAAGACATGTATTCTTCCATACAGCTATCATAATACTCAGTTCAAGAAGAAATAATAGCTTCTAAAACACATGATCCACCATACTGTGTAATCATCATCTGAGCTTAAAAATTTTGTTAAAATTTTGATAAAAAATTACATAATTTAAGCCTATAAAATAACCAAATTAGAGATGGATTAAAGTGAAATAACAAAGGTCTGAGGTCACATTATAGAGTTTGGTCTCTATCCTGAGAACAAAGGCAAAATGTGGAAAAAAATGTTAAAATGTTCTCTAAAAGTCAATAGAGATAGTTGTTTTTTTTTTTTTAAGTGATAGGATGGAGAGCAGATTGAATGGTTGCCAGCCTAGAAACAAGACCATCCCAGGGGCTGAGCAGTAATGTGAGTTAAGGAAGTTGGGGGAAGTGTGCCTGATCAAACCAGGGAAGTGGCCAGGCCAATGGTGTAAAGTGAAGAGATTTAGGAGGTGTGCAGGAGGTGCTGTAAATAGGACTTGCATGGGGTTTGATGTTTAGGTGGAGATGGGTGGAGCAAAGAGAAGGGTTCAAAATGACACCATATGTCTGACTTGATCCATTTTGTGGATGGTGGTGCCTTGAAACACTGGAGGAAGGGCAGGTTCTGGGGAAGAAGATCAAATTTCTTTCAGAGATGTTAATATTTAGGCATCTGTTTGGGATAATGTTAGGGGAGTAGGGGGAAAAGGAGAGAAAGGATGAGAGAGGATGAAAGAGAGAAGAGAATGTTGTTAGTTCTGGGCTGGAGACATAGATTTAGAATTTATTAGCA
The DNA here is from genome assembly GCF_033118175.1 of Dama dama. Lineage (NCBI taxonomy): Eukaryota > Metazoa > Chordata > Mammalia > Artiodactyla > Cervidae > Dama > Dama dama. The sequence goes on along the minus strand of NC_083709.1, from coordinate 15,973,785 downwards.
TCTTAAGATGGTATATAGGACTTCCCAGGTTGACTCTAGAGGTGAAGAACCTGCCTGCCAATGCAGGAGATGTAAAAGACATGGGTTTAACCCCTGAGTTGAGAAGATCCCCTAGAGAAGGAAATGGCAACCCACTCCAGTAATTCTTGCCCGGAGAATTCCGTGGACAGAGGGGCCTGGCAAGCTACAGTCCAAGAGTCGGACATGACTGAAGTGACTGAACACATAAGATGGTATATAAGACATCCAGCATCACTGGAGTCATCACATAAGAAGGGTATATGGGGGACTTTCTTGGGGTCCAGTGGTTAAGACCCTGTGCTTCCATTGCAGGGGACACAAGTTTGATCTCTGGTCAGGGAACTAAGATCTCACATGATGACCAAAAAAAGAAAAAAGAAAGAAAGAAAGAAGGGTATATGGAGAGAACGGAAAAAAGAGCAGAGACTTGGAAACTCAACAGTACCATGGAGGACAGGAGGATAGAAGGATACCCAAAATAGAGCAGAGAAGAGTGCCAGAGACACAGGAGGGAAAAAAAATCAGACCTGTGAGGCACCCACCACCGTGAGGAACAGTAAAAGGTGTATCTCAGATTTGACTTGTGAGATTGCCTATCACTTCCTTCAACCAAAATGTTCAGTAAAGTGGAGAGGGAGAGGACATTTGATTGGGGTGGGAAATTGGTGCTTTGTTTTGGACTAATGAGTTTGAGGTTTGTGAGACATCCAGGTGGAATCCGTGAATATTTGAGTCCCCAGAGGAAAAAAGTCTTGATCCTTATGTGAATAACGTGGCAAAATAATATCCTTGATGTAAAAATATTTTGTTGAGAAATACTATAACTCTATTATAACATTTCTTGAGTCATTATGAGTAAAACGGCAACTCCTCTCACAAACATGCAAAAAACAAATAAGCGTCACAGCCCCTGTGAAGGGTGAGAAGTACTTTTTGGGGCAGAGCTGAAATCTGGCAAGTCTGGGTGTGTGTGCTGGCTGATCACTTACTTTCAGGGTGACCTTGGACAAGTCAATCTCTGCAAAGTTAGATTATTTTCATCTGAAAAACCAGGCTAGTAAAAGCTAATATTATTCAGTGTTGATGACAATGAAATTAGATGATATATGAAAATATCTTGTATAGTAGTTTGCACCTAATCAGAGCTTGGTAAATAGTGACTTTATAATTATTGAAAATCATCAAGCACAAAAACTTTAATTTCTCGCCCTTGCCTTAATGACTTCCACATTTCTTCATGACATTGACTTTCTCTCTCACCTAGAAGTAGTTGTTAGGCTTCTTCTAGAACTAGCTTCATTCCATGCATGATAAACTCAAGATTTTGTCACTCTTAGAATTTGTTTTGGGGAAAAATTACTACTTGTGGGTGATGGTGAGAAGGGTAAGATAGAGGAGGTGTGAGGAAACAGCAAATAGTGCCACTGCCTCTAATGTAAGCTGCCTCCACCACCTTTAGATATAAACCTATGTATGTTCTTAATAAGCACGCCCTAGTTTACTGTTTCTTCATCTGCGTCTAGACTGTAGCCATGATTTTCCTCCAGTGTCTGGAAGGATGTGGGTACAAACCAGTATTAGAAAGATGATTTTGCTTTAAAAAATAACCTTTATATTAGTCTAATATAAAGGTTCATTAAATCTGGAGGCTGCTGCCAAGTATTGGGTTGGCCAAAAATTTCATTTGAGTTTTTTCTGTAGCCTCTTACGGAGAGAACTTTTTGGCCAACCCAGTATTTCTCCATCGTGGCACCTTCTGGTTCAGACAGAGTTAAGTAACTTCCAATAGAAATATGGAGGTAGCCCTCCTATGTTTTCTGCTCATCTGCCCTTGTGTGTGTATGCTCAGTTGCTCAGTTGTGTCTGACTCTTTTGCAAGTCCATGAACTGTAGCCTTCCAGGATCCTCTGTCCTTGGAATTTTTCCACGCAAGAATACTGGAGTGAGTTGCCATGCCCTCCTCCAGCGGATGTTTCCAATCCAGGGAGCAAACTGGCATCTCCCACGTCTCTTGCATTGGCAGGTGGACTTTTTACCACTGAGCCACCTGGAAAGCATCTACCCTTATCCTATCCCCTGCTCCAAGCTCCTGGCTTCCCTTTAGCACCATGTCAAGATGGAAGCCTCTGGCTTTATTTGTACAAATTGATGGATCTCTTGTAGGAAAAAGCTTAGGTTGTTCTTTGAGATTTCTCCAAAGGGAAGTATTTGCAAAACAAAAACATCAACAACAATAAAACAACATCTTTCTCAGGCTAAGTTTTATCATGTCTAATGGTTTAACTTCAATGTGTTTTTATGCTTAAAAAGTCTTCTTTCTATAAGTAAAGAAAAGAAGAAATGAAGTATTTGATGGACACTTAAAATTTCATCCTATTCCATAATATTCTGAAAATGGAAGGAAGAACTTCTTGATTTTTGCCTCTGGGCTCATTCACGGAGACATCCTATTCATTACCCCATCAGAAGTGTTTAATAAAAGTCAGGAAAAAAAAAAAAAACACAACAAAAAAAGTCAATAAGGGAGTTCCTGGCTGGTCTGGTGGTTAAGACTTCGCCTTCCAACACAAGGGGTATGAGTTAGATTCCTGGTTGGGAAGCTAGGATCCCACATGTCTTGTGACCAAAAATCCAAAATATAAAGCAGAAGTAACACTGTAATAAATTCAATAAAGATTTTAAAAAATTTTCTGCATCAAAAAAGATTTTTAAAAAAAGACAGTAGAGAACTTTGTTCTCTATATGCTGAAAATAACACCAAGGAAAGTGGTATTTTCTAGTAGTTCCAAATGGGATAGGAGAGTACTCCATTTATGAAACTCACTATGGAAAATACACATGCCCTTTGCAATGAAAAGCAAAGAGTAAGATAGAATCATCTGGTACCTATATTGAAGGCATACACACTACGTTCAATTTCATCATGGTTTTCAAAACGTCTATTATATGCCAGTGTTAGTGGTAGGTCCTAAGTTTAGTAAAGATTAGTCTCTGTCTCCTGTAATTAACAGTCTAGTGAGACAGACAAGTAAACCTACATTATAAAGGACTGAAGTCTTAAATAGAAGTATTATAAAGATACAGGGGGGAATAATGAAGTGCTAGGTACATTTTTGTGCATGTCAGGGTGTCTACCAAAGATAAAGAAGGGAGTTGAAAAAATAAACTAATAAATACAGTGATAAACATGTTTGAGAAAATTATTTCTATCTTTTACTCATGAGTTTGCATTAGCAATCCTCGCCATGACTCTCCTCTCCAGTCCTTCTGTGTGTTTTTGGAGGGCTAATGTAGACACTATTCCCTATTTACCCTCATCTCATATATTTTCTTTTATTTTTTCTTTTAATTTTTTTGCAGCTCTGTGCAGCATGGAGAATCTTACTTCCCTCACCAGGGATCAAACCCATGCCCCCTGCAGTGGAAGGCGAAGTCTTAACCTTTCTAATTTTAATTTTCAAAAGTCCTAATTTTAAGTTTTTTTAATTGAAATAGGGTTGATTTGCAATGTTCTAGGTGTATAGCAAAGTGATTAGGTTATATAAACACACACACACACACACACACACACACACACATATTCTTTTCCATTATAGGTTAACACAGTATATTGAATACAGTTCCCTATGCTATATGGTACTTCCTTGTTGTTTATTTTATATATAATAGTGTGTATCTGTTAATTTCAAAGTCCAGATTTATCCTAAATTTTTTATTCTCTGGTTTGAAGGATATACTAATTTTCCTCCACACTTAATTTCAGATGTGACATGCTGTGATGTCAATAGAAGGCTAGAGTATAATCTCCAGACTGGCTTCTTAGAGCAAATCAACATGTTCTTGCATAAACCACTCATGCTCTCTAGGACGCTATCTGCTACTCCTGCTGCTGGAGGTAGGGATGAGGGGCAAGGCCTTGGTATGGAGGAGGCCAGATTTCTAAATGAAAAGGCTTCCTGCAGATGATTCTTGACACTGTTCAAACAATGGCTTTGAAGAAATGGTACCGTCTTTCCATTACATTTGGAACAATTCATATTTTTAAAAATCTTAACATTCTTACTTCTTGATTGTAAGAATAGGCTGCTTATTAGGAGATTAAGTGGGCTTCCCTGATGGCTCCAAGGCAAAGAACCTGCCTGCGAATGCAGGAGACTTGGGTTCGATCACTTTGTTGGGAAGATTCCCTGGAGAGGAAACTGCAACCCACTCAAGTGTTCTTGCCTTGACAAGAGGAGCCTGGCAGGCTACAGTTCATGGGGTTGCAAAGAGATGGACACAACTGAGCACGCACACAGGAAACTAAATATTCGAAACAGCTCAGATTAACTGCTGGTTTTGTTTTTTGTTTTTAAAGGATTTTCTTTTTTTAAATTAATTAATTTTTTTAATTGAAGGATAATTAACTGCTGGTCTTTAATGCCTTTCCTAATTCTTATTAACAGGGTCACCCCTGGATATATATTATTAGTGGAAGTGGGACAAAGGATAAATTACATTTTACAATATCTGAGAAATACTGCTACATAATCCCAAACTACACCTCTCTTCCTCTTTGAGGAATAGTTTACCTGATTTCAAAGGGGAAGGGGACTATGTGGATATTTATGTAAGTTAGAAAAATATATTACAATTATTACCACTGAGGTTCACAGAAATTAAGAATTGTCATCAAGGGCCTAGTTACAGCAAGCATCTGATAATGTGAAGTAGCAGGAAAGAAGGGCTTGGAATGAAAGTGGAGTCTGTAAAATGAGACTTGATCGGGGGTGTGGAAATCATACTAGTCATCAAGCATTTGGTTAGTAAAGTTGGTGGTTTGACTTTGTCATAAAGGGCTACATTTGATAAGAGTAGCCTTATTACCTGGCCTGTGGCTTACTTTGAAACATGGGATTTCAGAGCATGACAGCAGCTGAAAGCCCGTGTACCCTACCCTTTATGGAAGAAACTGCTCTCTAGGTTGGCTGAGCCACCTGGTTGAAAAGAGAAATGGGAGTCACTCCAGCTCTGACTCCAGGGCTCTTTAAACTCTGCTCTATTTCTTAATGCCATTGGTAGGTGAGAAATTCAAATACAACCTTGACATTTAAATTTTAACTATTGTGCAATTTGCCAAACCAAGATTCCACTAGGTGAGTGAACTCATTTGATTTTCTGAAAAGGCAAACTTGCTTTGTGGGATTAAAAGAAATCGACTTATTTTCTACCACTAGATGGCATGATATGTTGTTGTTTTTTTTTCCCCCCTGACACTTTGAAAAGGAATCCATCCTTTCCCTTAAACGCACACAAGCACATACTTCATTCTTGGCAGACTTCTGTCATTTTTACTGCTGTGAAATTTGACTTGGATTATCTGTTTATAGAATACTTACCTACAAAATTAAACTCATTTCTTTCCATTTTTTTCCATCACATGGTTTCTGCTTCATGCATACGTGTCTGTCTTTCCACTCTACATGGGAGGAGAACCCAGGTTTGGTTTCAGCTCTTGTTGATGCTTAGTTTCATAACTACCGAACTCCTGGTTTAATAAAAGCTTCTTCTCCTTTCGCCTATTGGAGAGAAGAAAAGAGACAAAATTCTAGTTGATTCTTAAGTGGCCACTTATTCATTCATTAGGTATTAGGAGCTAAGTACTCAATAGGTGATTAACTAGTAATACGGCTTTAGCTAGTTGCACAGTTCACGATGTTCTTTTCTCCCATCCCAAAGAATGTTGGAAACTCGAGGTCAGAGCCCTAGGAGCAGCTTCCAGTTTAACTGAGTGTCACAAGGCGAGGTCGGGAATAGGCACTGAGGATTCAGCTGGGAGATGAGACTGAAGGGAGATTCAACCACTTCAGAGTCAGCTTTGCCATCTTCTGCATTTTCTGTCATCAAAAGCTTCAGTATGTGAAGCAAAGAAAACAAACAGCGGGAGCAGGACTTACAGAATATCCTTTATAATTTACCCTTAGTGGCTTCCCTGGAGGTCCAGTGGTTAAGACTTCCAGTGCAGGGATCATGGGATTCAGTCCCTGGGTGGGGAGCTCAGATCCCACACCCCTTGGGACCAAAACCCCAAACATAAAACAGAAGCAATAGTGTAACAGATTTAAAGAAGACTTTAAAAATAGTCCACATAAAAAATACACATATAAAAAGTTAAAATTTATCCTTAATAGATTTTACCCCATTTTTATTCCCCTCACCCTCTGCCTTAATTTTCAACTGCAGATTATTAAATGCCACAATTTTGAAGTTTTCTCCATAATGTTTTATAATTTCATTAGTAAATAGATCTTTTAGAAATAGTGTCTGGACCTTCCATTTTTGTGGAAGATCCAGACATTTGAAGTCAAGTCTATTCTTCATGAAGATCACTGGGAGGAAGGGATTTTTAAAAAACACTGATGACAGAATTCACACATGACCAGTTGAGTCATAATCTTCTTTCTGGATGCTTATTTTGGTTTTTTTTTTTTCCTTTGCTCCATAGATTAGTGTCTTGGGGCTTCTCAGGCCTATGTGGTATTAGATAACTGCCCTCTGCTCCCAAAGATACATGAAACCATTCTAGTAACCATGAAGAATTCACTGACTATCACCTTCATGGGGACAGAATCTAGTTGACCCAGGTTCAACTAGACCAATCAACTCTGGTCCAATCAGCCCCAAGTTCATGTGGTGTGACTATAGCTGCTGGAGGTCCACCCATTATGAATGGGGGTCCTCAAAAAGGGAGAGTTGAGGTACGTGTGCAGATACCCCAAAGATGTCTCCTACACTGACACGCAGTAGGGATACAACAGTTATTTAGAATACATAAATGAATAAAAGAATAGATGGGTGAACTAAGAAACTCTGCTAGTTTGGAACAGTCTAATAAACTCAGATTGATGGATACAGAGCAATTAATTAAGGATGTACTTTGTACCAGAGACTGTGCTGAGTACTGCAAGGAATAAAAACTGAAAAAGAAAGAAATTCCTGACTTTAAGGAGAAAGGCAAGGAGAGGTATCATTAATATATAAGAAAAATATAGACAGTGGCAAGAACAACACAAAATATTAATTATGGATATTCAGTCAATGGAGAGATCATACTTTGGGTTACCTTAGTTAAAACAATACCAGCTAACTGACATTAGCACTGCCATGTATAAAAGAGATAGCTAGTGGGAAGCTGCACAGGGAACTCAGCTTGGTGCTCTGGATGACCCAGAGGGATGGGATGAGGGGGTTGAAGGGAGGCTCAAGAATGAAGGAATACACGTTTACATATAGCTGATTTCACTTTGTTGGACAGCAGAAACTAACACATCATTGCAAAGCAATTATACTCCTATAGAGAATACAAGATAACACCAGATCCTAAGAAATTCAGAAATCTCAGGGGATAAATGCAGGAGAAGTTTATTTCTTGCTATGAAAATTTCAATTGACAACAGAAGATGGGGGATGGGAAAGGCAATGGGCTCACCTTCACAGGGTCTTCAGGAACCCAGCTCTGCCACCACCAACACGATGATGATAATGATGACGCTACTAAGAATCAAATCCAACCAGCAGGAGAGAGAGCGTCTCTCACCCAGGATATCAGGGCTTCTGCTGATAGTCCATCAGTTCCCCCTCCACCACATGCTGCCCGTCACTGAAGAGGAGGCTGGGGGAGGTAACCTGCTATGCTCCTGAAGAAAGGCAAACACATTTTGAGACTTGATAGCCAGTGACTACCCTAACAGTACTGTAGTCATGGCAGTGGAAGGGAGGAATAATCAGAAAAAAATGTGTGAAAAGAAGATTATGTGAGATCATCTTTGAAGCATAGATCTTAACTGTTGGAAAGAGAAAAACTGTTCTTGGAAAAAAAATAATAGCAAAGATCTGAGATTGGGGAAAATAACTGGGGAGTGATGAATATAGAGTAGAGTGAAAGTGTAATAAAAACTGAAAAGATCGCTGACTTTATTTGGCTCTTCTTTGTAAAAAAGCTTTCCATTGACCTGAGAACATCAGTTTCCCAGACAATGGATTTTGGATAGAAATTATTCTGCTAATTAAATAATGAGGAGGAACTAAAGTTAGAAAATGAACTTTAAGTTGCTGAGGGGGGAGATGGGGAAAAGGATAGTCAGGAAATTTAGGATGGACATGTACACACTGCTACATTTAAAGTGGATAACCAACAAGGACCTATTGTAGAGTGCAGGGACCTCGGCTCAATGTTACGTGGCAGCCTGGAGGGGAGAGGAGTTTGGGGGAGAATGGATACATGTATATGTGTGGCTGAGTCCCTCTGCAGTTCCCCTGAAATTATCACAACACTGTTAATCAGCTATACTTCAATACAAGATAAAAAGTTGAAAATAAAAAAGTTTTCTATCGACTGGAGAACATTAGTTCGGATTTTGGCGAGAAATGATGCTGATAATTAAATAATGAGGAGGAACTAAAGTCTGAAGGAAAAGTAATGAGCAAAACCCGATTAGAAATACCTATCTTGGGGACTTCGCTGGCAGTTCAGTGGTTAAGACTTCACCTTCCAATGCAGGGGACACAGGCTTGATCCCTGGTCAGAGAGCTAAGATCCCATACACCTTGGGGCCAAAACACCAAAAATATAGTTTCTGTTTTGTAACAGAAACTATATTGTAAAAATTCAATAAAGACTTTAAAAATAGTACACTTTCTAAAAAATCTTAAAAAATACCTATCTTGCTATGTTGTTTTCCTGTACTGACCTCCTGCATTCTAAATGGGAAGAACCACCTTCATTTGCTCTTTAAAATATCCAGTTGACTTAATAAAGGCATATGAAAGCAGTACAAATTTATTGATCTGGATGAAAGCTTAAAACAGTCAAGATCAATATTCATATATTTTAATTTTTATCCCATACATCTTCTTACTTAGTTAAATATATCCATACACTGTACTAATATATAATTGTTATTTTTTTCCTTGGATGGTATTAGTCTCAACCACATATTTTAGAATAATGGGAGAGTTTTTCTTTTTTGTTCAGAATTTCTTTTAAATCAGACATCTGTTATTTGGCACTCGACTTTTATTAGACCGGTTGAGCACTTTTAAAGGGGGATAAATCATGTGACTTTCATTTTAATTTTTTACTGTATAGCCAACATATGCTGAGTAATAGCATTAAATAAGATCAGTAAATGAAGGATTATGATCTGTCTGTGTTCAATTTTGCAAAGAAACTAATTAGAGAAAGGTTTTTCAGATCAGAATTGAATTAGCCAGCAATTTTTAAAAACTGTAGTAATATAATGAGAAATGCTTGGATTTTAACATGTTGCTGGTGAGAAGGAAAAATTACAAGGAACATTAACACTTTCACTCTAATTCTGGCTGAAGGGAGAAGAGAACAGGGCAACTCTTTGGCATAAGCCTCTCCCCACTGCCAGAAGACATTTAGACAAAAAAAAAAAAAAAAAAAAACACCTCAAGCCTTTTCACAGCTATCTATTTTAATTAGAGATATTAAGTTGGAAGCTGGAATGTTGAGAGCTAACCTACGGATAATGCAGCATTCTTCACATCCTGGGGAGCATTCATTTTAATTGTCTCATTTCACTAACTTGGATATGAGAAAGGCTTTCTATTCCACTCTTTAATATTTGGCAGCCAGCCAGCTCTTTTCTATGGTTACACTTATTGAGGTACAGAACTGCGTTTGGAATTAAGTTGGAATTTTATTTATAGCTTTGGAATGTCTTGCTAAATGTCTCTAACTATGGCAACTTCTCTTTAAACTAGAATGAAAACTCCATCGTTTTTACAAAAAAATTGAGCAAAGAGAATATGGAGCAGTGTTTATTAGTTTCTTTAAATTCTGTCAGTTATGGGTAGCATAAACAAGAACATTAAATGAATTAGTCTTACCATGGCAATCTTAATTATAAATATCTTAGATTCATATATTTGACTAGTAATCAAAGAAGATTTTGACAAGTAATCTAAACATGACAAATCATGTTATAAGAGATAATTTTATGATTTTTAAAGTTATTTGAAAAGATGTTGCTCTAATTAAAAGAATAAAAGGCCTTCTGCTCAGTGAAGTATAAAATCAAGCACTTATTTCAATATTGTGACTAGGACAAATACATATTATGCTCATTTAGTGTTTTTCAATGAATAAGCAACATGATTTGTTGTACTTTGTCATTTTTAGGCATTCACTATGGTCATAATTTCTTTACATTCCTGAAATCCAAAACAGGATAAACAGAATCACTGGTTCAGTTGCTAAATTTGCATATTTGGCATTTGAAAAACATGAAGAAGAGCCTTCAAAATTCAAGCATGTCTGTGCCCCATTTATCCCCTCAAACTAGTCTCCCATTCTTTCCCAATTATCCTAAATTTCAGTGCCATTTTTTAGCGTTCACTTTCTGTTTTCTCTTTTTCTGGGTAATCCCAAGCAAAGTGGGTAGTACAGGGAGAAATTCCAAAGAATACCACAAAGAATGTTCAGATAAAGACTACTCTTCTGCTGTTGGCCCATTTGATCTCTTTTCTTCTTATTTGGACGGGAATTTTCACTGGTAGTTGGATTAGAAATTAAGCAATAGAGCAAGGAAATTACCTTAAGAGATATAAATATGTGAATGAGAAAGAAGGTACTGAATCTAGCGCATTCCTTCAGGCTTTCTACTTCTGTATTATTTTTCTTTTGTATATTGTTCTTGGTGAAGCAAAAATATCATAATATATATTTTTATATTCTCAAAGGGTTTATTATGAGACAATCAATACACCTGAAACAATCTATGAACAATTAAAAAGAACTAATAAAAAATTGAAACACTAAATATAATTATTTTAAATGTGTGATACAGTTAGTAGTCAGGACAAGGGAGCTCTTAATGGGTGGGGAATAATGTCTACTTTACACGTGGAAGTAACTTGAGTTTGGGCTTTGGATTATTGTATAAAGGAAGAGTGAGTGTCCAGAGATTGTCACTGAACAGATGTAACAGAGGAGAAATTCCGAGCCTGGTAGCCAGGAATATGCAGAGATAAACTTGAGTGTGCTGGATCATGAAAGAAATTCCTAAGTGTACCTACCATCCATCAGAGACCCTCTGAGGAAGATTGGGAAAGGTACATGAATATAACAAAAAAAAAAAAAACCAGAATCAAAAGATCAACATTTGGGTCACTTTAAAATTTTGGCTTATTCTTTGGATAAAGAAGATGTGGTACATATATATGATGGAATATTACTCAGCCACAAAAAAGAATGAAGTAATGTCATTTACAGTAAAATGGATAGACCTAGAGATGATCATATTAAGTGAAGTAAGCCAGTCAGAGAAAGACAAATATCATATGATATCACTTTCATGGGGAATCTAAAAAAAATGATACAAATAAAATTGTATACAAACCAAAAATAGATGCATAGACATAGAAAATAAACTTGTGGTTACCAAAAGGGGAAAGAGGGGAGGGATCAATGAGGAGTTTTTGATTAACAGATACACACTACTGTATATAAAACAGATAACCAACCATCACCTACTATATAGTGTAGGGAACTATACTCAACATTCTGTAATAATCTATAAGGGAAAATAATTTGAAATACAATTTATATATGTGTGTGTGTGTTTGTGTGTATGTGTATGTATATAGCAAAAATCACTTTGGTGTACACCTGAAAATAATATAATATTGTAAGTCAACTATATATCAGTAAAAAAAGTTTATTTTTTAAATTCAATGGCTTCAAAAAAATTTTTAGCTTATTCTAATGTTGGTCCAAGTGTATTTCTCTCTCTTCATTTCTACTTCCCAAGTTTAGAGACTGAGTCTGGTGACACAAAATAAAAGCAGATGTTTTTCTAAATATTCTATGTATTCTGCTATGTTAATTACAGCTCAGTAGAGATGTCCATAGAAAGAAAGGATGGAGTTGTAACATCTTTCCAACTGCCTAGGTAGTTCTTTCTCACTGACAAGAGCTTCATGGATTCCTTTATACCTGTCAGTCTTCACACCTGCCAGAGATTTGGAGCATGTGGAGATTTTGTTAAAAGACTCCAACTTTCTTCTGAAAAGGTAACCATGAGTAGCCTCTAATAAAAACTATTCCCAAGTGTAGGTATATATTTTGTTTAGATTACTTGAACTACTTTTTTCTTCTCAGACTTGTTTTTATTACACAGCACTTAGTCTCCACATATCTAAATAATTATCTTCTGTCCCATATTTATTATCCCTCTAGTCTTCTTATACTTGTTTTTCTCTTCTTTAATTTTGTTTTTTTTTTTTTTTAATTTTGAGACTTTGAGAATAGATGCAAGTAAATAGAGGTATTTGACATCACGAAACCACTGGGTTTCCAATCAGGGGGAACCATGGTGTTCAGGTTTTCTATCCTAGTTGTTACCAATTAACTCAGAGTGTCCACATTTGCATGACATTGAGGAAAATTGAAATTAAAAAAAAATGTTTTATTTTATATTGGAATGTAACCCACTAACAATGTTTTGATAGTTTCAGATAGACAGTGAAAGGACTCAGCCATATACATACAAGTGTATCCATTCTCCACAGGCTCCTCTCCCATCCAGGCTGCCACATAATACTGAGCAGAGTTCTCTGTCCTATATAGTATGACCTTGTTGGTTATCTATTTTAATTTTTAAATATAGCAGTGTGTATATGTCCATCTTAAACTCCCTAATTATTCCTTCCTCCCATAGTTCCCCCAGGTAACTGTAAGTTCATTCTCTAAGTCTGTGAGTCTTTTTCTGTTTCATATATAAGTTTGAGGAAAATTGAAGTTTTGATTACTGACAGTAATTACTCACTGATAAAAAAGATTTGTTCTTTTCTCTGGGTAATGTTCTAGGTTAATGGCTCTAGCAGAGACTATGATGTTATTCTGTTTTCAATAACAGCCCTTACCTGATTTGACTCCTTGCAGTACAATGATGAACATGAACCATCATGAAATAGAATTTTCCTTATTCACTACACTCACATATTCAATTTAGCTTGAACAAAATACCACTGATTGTACTACATATCTCAGGGCTACCATTTCACTCTCTCAGGCTGGAAGAACTGACTGAGGTTTGCCATCAGAATTTCCTTCATAGACTTTCCCAAAAACCCAATAAAAGGAGATGGAAGTGGCTGAACCTATTTCATTGACTGTAGGCCCACTGCCTGGTTTCTGTTAAGTTTGACAGTATTTATTTTTGACTCTAGAATAATGTTCGAAACTGTGGTTGTAAATATTTTCCCCCCAAATCTCAAATATCTAACCTGCAAACAAGAAATAATAATGAAAAGGGTGGAAAGTGACAGAACTAAAGTTCTTCTCCCCTTTGATAAGCATCAGAAATTCTGCTGAGTGGACAGAACCTGACACTTCTTATCTCACTGAAAAGTCTATTTTGCTTAAATCTGTCTTCATTTTTAGTCCATGGTAGCATATCAATCGTATTTAATTCGTATATTACTGTTCCAGTACATTGTGTCGTCAGGTAAAAAATTAGGGCATATTTTATGAAGCAATGACTATTTTAAGAAAATTCTAGAAAATTTAAAGTTGTTTTTCCCCTCTCACAGTCTAGGTTATGATATTTTCAGTGTAATAGTAAACCTGTCTTCAAAAACTATTATTCATAAACACTTTCCCTTAGGATATACCCAAGTTCTAAGTCCTGTCCAAAACTTAACATTTTTATCTCACTTTTTAAAATTTTCTTTCCATAGCCAGTCATAAGAAAAACAAAAAAGCTGCTATGTTTCCAGTACGATGATTTTCCTACTGAATAAAATTTCAGTCTAATGTTCCCCATAGAAGCCTGAAGAAGCAACCGTCTTTGTATTTGTTACAGAAGTCTTAGGAGCAAAATTTCCTCAGAAATGTAGCAAAGTCATTGTTCCTACTTTTCAGCTTTTTAAAGAATTTTTCTAAATTGTGAACTTGAAACTACTAAATCTAATTTTTTTCCTTATGAATTGTACTTATTTTACTACATGGTTTAAAACATTAAGTTTTGGAGGGACTCAGCTGGCTAACAGTTACCTCTGATGCTACCTTTTAGGAAAATGGTCTTCATTTAAATTTGGGTTCTGTGACTTTTTGATTTTACAAGAACCCTTTGACTTTAGGAGGAGAGTAAGAATATCTCTGGATCCTTTTTCTGCTCTTTCACTGTGGTGTTCCATATACTTTCAGCGGAGGGAGTGAGCATTGTCGAGTAGTTAGCCTAAGTGATAGGGAAAATCCCTGAATGTTGTATGGCCAGAATAATTGCACACAAATGCATTCAGAAATCCTATGGAAAATCTAGTGCTGTTAACTGGCATGGTTACAGCACAATTTAGCAAGTATGTTAGAACAAATTACCCCCTGTAACCGTAAGCCATTCTGTTTCACGCTTTTTAATGAAGGCCTGTACCACACACTAGAATCCTTCTCACCTCATTACTACCCATAAAAAGCAATGATCCGTTCAAAGGCTCCTCATCTCTCCCATATGAGCGGTAAAGAGCCTCGCCTCTCCTTCTGGCACAGAAGACAGGAAAGCTTCTTCCCCAGCAGCCTTTGAAGTCCATCATTAGCATGTTTGCTAGATAAAAGAGAAGAAAATTTATCTGTGCAATCTCACTATTGTCACGTGTGTTAATGTTTCACCCTGCCTTTAAAAACAAAGCAAACAAAACAAAATAAAATCCGAAGACAGCTCTTGTTTAGAGAATACAGATTTGCAAGACTGCTAGCGCAATTGCTCCTTCCCTGTTCATGAGGAATTTTCAAAGAAACTCTAAAACATGGGAAGAATTTAAGGGGCCACTGAATGTAAAGTATGGAGTCAATAAAAAGGCAGGCGGGGAAGTAAGATGATTGGTCCATGCAGAAGAAACAATTCAATTGTGAATTAAAATATGTTTTCTCTCTCCCCAGAATATCATTAAAAAAAATTGATTTTCTTTGAAATACACTATTTGATGAACAGATTTAGCTGAGACTGGCATGCTTACCTTTCTGTCTATAATTTCAGAGACAATATCTAATATTGAAGATACATTGAGTACATTCAGTAAAAGTTGAGGTGAATGTATGCTCTTCAAAAAGAGGTGGTGATACACACACACACACACACATATACATAAATATATAAAATTGGGGAGGAGATATTACATATCTAATTCAGCAACAAAATTTTGTACATTTTTTTAAGTTCTAGGTAGTAGGAATGAAAAAGCTTGTACAAGAGAAAGAACATATTAAAAAATATTGTTTACACACCATAACTGTGTCTGAGCCAGCAGGAAGAATAGTTGTTCATCTCTATTACATGAGGATTTCCAGTCAGGCCATTCTGTTGAAGAGTGTGCAACAGAATAATAACGTTTGCATTTCAAGCAAGAGTCCATACCCGGTACTCAAATAATTTGAAAGCGGAGACCGGGCATCTAAATTCTGTAATGTAACAAAACCCTGGAAGCTGGCACATGTTATAAATTTAAATGATGGTTAAAATCAATTCCGTTGCAGGAAAAATGCATTTAACATAAACTTTTGGGTGACGTTTCTAACTTTCTCTGTAGTAGCTCTGAAAATATACCGGATCACCTGATGCAATGCTGTCAAACCCTAGCAAACACTTAAGCGGGGCAGTTTCTAAATGAAATTGGTATTCTCCAGGCGCTGTCCCGAAACGCAAGCCCTGGGCGGCTCACACTCTCAAGCTACAAGAGAGAAATGCTGGTACTGTACTTTAATAGGGTCGGGGAAGCACATGCTTGCAGAGACTGAGCGACCCCTGCAATAATAACAGCACAGCTTTGTTTCATTTGAAAACATAAATCTGTACACACATACTTAGTGAGACATATATCCATGTATGTAGAAAAAAGTTCAGCTAATAATAAAAGAAAGGATGAACATTGGCACGGGAGATGTTGACAGCATTATGCAAACTTTTCAATATTCCCTTGCATGCTCGACTTTAACTTTTGTTTATAAAGTCCACTTAGACATAATTTACAACTTCTGTTAGCTTAAGCTGGGTTCTGTAAAATCTGTCTAAAAAAATCAACCCAGAGTGCTTTGAAATGTTACAAGTATATCTAGATATCAAACACTGAGCCTTGCAAATTATATCCATTTTGGAAACTCTGGGTTGGTATTCATGCACACAATATATTTTAGTTCTAATGTTTTAAAATGATGAAGCAAGTTTTGCTTTTCTTTTCTTTTTTTCCTTGCCTTTTCCAACTCTTGCTCTAGTGTCTATGAAAGAGACTTAGGAGCCGAAGCAAAATAAAATGAGAAATTCTTAAGGTTAATATGGTTTAAAAAATTTTTGAAATTCAGACTTTGTCAGGTAATTTGGTGAGGAAAAAATACCCAGGTCAGGCAAAAGTTGCCAATTCCCTGAAGTTTGTAATTTCTACTATAATTTTGGACTTCAAGACTTAAAAATGTTATGTAACTTATATTTATTTCAGCCAGGTACAGCTGTTGTGAAGCTTCCCTGGTGGCTCAGTGGTAAAGAATCTGACTGCAATGCAGGAGACATGGGTTTGATCCCTTGGTTGGGGCGATCTCCTGGAGAAGGAAATGACAGCCCACTCCAGTATTGCCTGGAGAATTCCATGGACAGGGGAGACTGGAGGGCTTCGGTCCATGGGGTCACAAAAGAGTGGAACACAACTTAGTGACTAAACAACAACAGCTGTTGCAGACATCTGATATCTTCTCCTTTCTGAGTAGTTAGAAATGTCAGTCAGTCAAGATTAAGAGAAAAGGGTAAATCCCATCTCTTTATTGACTCTTGCAATGTACATTGCTTTGGGATCAAAGACAGAAACTGAAACTCTTCTTAGTGACCACTTCTAAAATAGCAGAACAGCAAAACACACAGCTTCATTTTTGCTCTCAATGGAAGATATGACATGGCTGCAAAGAGGATGCTTCATAGGCAGCACAATTTACTCTAAGCTTTGGCCAAAGTAAAATATTTCTAACAGGATGGGAACTGAAAGGATGAAACGAAAGGTAAAATAATGGAGAATAAAATAACTCAATAACATATTAATGAATTAATAATTTTTGACTATGACAATATGGATGTAAGTCAAGTATTAATATAACAGGGGACCAGTTCCATATCAAAACACAGCTGGGTGCCCCCATGGAGACATTATGGGGAATGTCAGATTCATGCTTCACTTTTGCCAGTAGGAGGGGCTGGGGAGAGTTGAAGAGAGAAAAGGCCTGATCCTGTTTGTTCTTCATTATGTACCAATAGTTCTTCATTCCTAAAGCAGTGTATTCAAGCCTCTAGCATTTTCCCATATTCAGTCCCCTTGTGTCTGCTCAGATGTGAGTAGGATCAACTGTCCAGAGCCCCTTCAACTGAGTCTAGATTCCAGCTCTAGGACAGGGGTTCCTGCTTCCTTCAGTTAATAACTTATTTCCCAATGTTTGGAAACAATTCCAACTTCTCTTTGTTAGAATAACCAGCATGAGTTCTGTTTTCTTCTGGACCCTGGCTGATACACTCTCTGTTTCAGATTTCTTTTTTCCAAAACAAACAGCCTTTTAATTGAAGTTTAGTGAATTCACAATGTTGTGTCTTTGAAGATGGGAATCAGATTTTTCATTTTCTAGTGCCTATCATAATGCATTCAATGTATATGTTGTTTTGTTGCTCAGTCCCTCAGTCATGTCCCACCCTTTGAGACCTCAAGAACTGTAGCCTGCCAGCCTCCATTCATGGAATTCTCCTGGCAAGAATACTGGAATGGGTTGCCATTTCCTACTCCAGGGGATCTTCCTGACCCAGGGATTGAACCCAGGTCTGTTTAAGTCTCCTGTAGATTCTTTACCACTGAGCCACCTATATTCCAATAAAAATTAATTTTAAAAAATTGCAGGGGACTTGCAGTACTTCGGAAGATCTTATACTTGATGGATCAAACGTAGCTTCAGAGTCTCAGATTTAACTTGCATTTCTTAATCCAAAGGAGAAGTCCAATGATGGTGGATTTTTTTTCTTTTTTTTTTTTTTCTGTTTTTAGGTATTTGAGGCCTGAGGTATTCTCTGGAGTTGGTGCTAATCTCTGCTTACTTTGCTTTGAATTAAATTGGCCAGGAAAAAATCTTGAGTGAATATGAATATTTATTCCCTAATAAGTTCCTACCTTAGTCTCCACAAATCTGATTAGGCAGAAGAGAATACGTTTTCATAATACAATTACTGATCTGCTACCTTGTTCCAGGTAATGTACAGATACTAAAATTGCCACTTAGTTAAGTGGCTTGACTGGAATTTAAATCTTAACCCACTTTGACTATAATCCTTCGATGCTCTTGCTCTTTCTATACTACATCTGTTTGTTTTTTAGGTGTAAAGTTTAATTCATAACTAAATATATGTCTTATTTGTAGGTATCTTTTAACTCAGCTTTCTGACAGGATTCAAGATCACATGATGAAATTTTGGCCAAGCTGTGATCTACAAATCCAAGTATCTTGCTTACATTCTTGAAGATGGGGCTTTAGTAATTTTATAGGCCCTGGTGTTTTATACTATAAATAAATTTTGTTCTGAATGGTTTCAGTGAGACTAAGCAGACTATTTGCTTGCTACTTTTATTCTGATCACTGTAATCTGTTACAGAAACAAAGAAACAGAAAATCTTAAACCTATATAAAATGTAAACCTATGTAAATCCTCTATTGTTCTTCTGTGGTATGTAAATACACATTGGTCTAGGATGTTTTTATCTGTTAACAAACTGACTTTCAGAAGTGTTTGCCAAATTTGAACTTATTTACGAAATGGTGTATTCTTAAGTGAAGTTAAAAGAAGTTCTCTTCTAGTAATTCCAGTAACCTTTTACCCAGGCAAGAATTTAGGTTCATGAAGCTGTGACAAATGTCAAGGATTCAAGTCCTTGGTGGAATTTGAGGCAGGGGTGTGCTGGAGCTGGTCCACACTGGCTCCTAAGAGCAGACTGTTAAATATTAGGGAATTTTGTGAGCTGGTTGTTAAACACAGCCACTATTAAAAATTGGATTACATAAACTTAAAATTAAATAAATTGCATTAAAACAAAGGTAATACATACTCAAAATTTATTACTTCCTACTTAACTTTTTTAATTTAAAATTTTTTATTAAAGTAGAGTTGATTTACAATGTTGTGTTTAATTTCTCCTGTACAGCAAAGTGACTGAGTTATATATATATATGTATGTATATTATAGCTTAAATTTTCCATTATGGTTTATCACAGGATACTGAATATAGTTCCCTGTGCTATACAGAAGGACCTTGTTGTTTATCCATCCTATATATAATAGTTTGCATCTGCTAATCCCAAACTCCCAGTCCTTCCTACTTAATTTACTACATTATAGTATCATCCATGCTCTTAAGATAATTCATGTCTATTGATTCTGTTACATGGTATTGGAAATACCACATAACAGTGTGCTGTTGAATATTTCTTCCCAGCTTTGGGAACATATCCTGGTAGCATAAATTCTATCATAGAAAAATATTTAAATCACAGAAACTGGCAAATGCTAAGAATTAGGGCTTTACTTATTGCTTTTTTTTTTTGGTCTAGACTTAAAATAATTAGGAAATATTAATAATTCAGATGAACTTTAAAAGCACATTATATCTATAGCTGTTACATAGTGAATAGTGCAAAATTTAATGACATATCCTCTTAGTATTTGCAAACTATTATGAGATTCAGCAAAGGTAATGCTCATACCATTGAGAATGAGTGAAGTTTCAAATTATTTCTTTGATGTTTTTATTTTCATCTTGTTAGTGAAGTTAAATGAGAATATTAACCCATGTTCATGTTAGAATTATATTCATCAATTGTAACCAGAGATCAATTATTAATTTAAGAGTTTGGCAAAAATCAACCAAAGCCTCTGTGAGAATAAATTAATTGTGTGAACTCCTGGCAGTGCGGGGAAGAGGTTTTACATATTTTATTACTGTTTGTAATTTGTATGCTACACATTTTTTATATCAGTAAAAGGTATAATAAAGAATAAATGTAGACGCACATATTTTTCTTCTTCTGGAGAGCCTCCCTCTTGTTAAACATGGAGCATCGCACCTCTCATAGGTGTGCAAGCCTTGAAATTCCAGTTTATTCTCTGTGAGTTGTATAGATACTATCTGCTGTTACAGAGCTGAAGACTGTTCCTACAACAGCCAATTAGTTTATTAGTACAGTTAGTTGAAAAAAAAAGTAAGTGCCACAAAGGCTACTGCTAGAATGTATCATGGCACATTTAAAAGTCTTCTAAATGTCAATGGATGATGTGTCCAGAGACAAAAACCTAATCCTGCAAATTTATGATGAACTTCTTCCTCCTGAAACACACATAAAGTGTGAGGTGTCTATGACATCCAGGAGAACTTTCAAATTCCCGTTGAATTTTGTTTCCCTTTGGGGATAATTAGAGAATTAAAGAGTATGTGAAATTTTTCAAAATACTTACCCAAGCCTTAGAAGCTGTTGTCCCCATAGTCAATGTCAAAAATTTGAAAGTCTAGAAGGGGTGCTTCATCATTATATTAAAAATGTTAAATTCCTTCCTTTCTTCTTTCTTTCATTTGTTCCCTCTTCTCCTTTAGCTTCTCTCTTTTTTGTACTTAAATTTTTTCATTCATTGATAGATTTAATTGGAAACAGAGGTATTAATGACTTGGAGATACCTAAGAATTCATGAGAAGTTACAAAAAACAGAGAGAAAGCAAAATATAATTTTAAAAATTATTCTTTTAGATATTTAAAAGATGGGGGATTGTAAAATGACATCTGAGTCATCATTTTTGAAATATTTCTAGCTTCTTCATGTACATAGAAACTCTGTTACTTTAAACACTGTAGGTATTGCATGAGAAAGTAGGAGTTGTTCCTAATATAAGAACGATGAATGGATTAAAGGGCTCATCTTGTTCAAAATTTCAGCTATGATGCTTTGCCCTAGAGTTAACAGAATGTATTTTCTGCAGAAATGATAAGACCATGGTTTTCCTCATTTGTAAGACAGGGTGTGTGTGTGTGTGTGTGTGTGTGTGTGTGAATATGTATACATAAGCACCCTCAATAACTATCCTGAGAATCCTAACCAGGGTCTGATGTCTCATTTATTTTTTGGCTATTTGTGAAATGCTTTGTTACATCACTTGTTTAAAGCCAGAGAAGCTTCATACTCATCATGTGGTCAGGAATGCAAAATCTGCATTATTTGTTTTTATGAATCTAAAATTTATGAATTCTTATGATCATTCTAACACCTGATGAGTTAAACAGCAGTTTTTGTTTCCCTAACAGCATAACTGTTCTTTCAAGGATAAAAATATAAGTTATCTACAGTTGTTCTTTTTTTAAATCTGACAGTTCTAAACAGATAATCTAAGTAATAATCAAAAGAACAAAAGTACTATAGTTCTACAGTTGAACCACCTCTACCAGTAAGATGTTTGCTGTGTGAGATGCAGCAGCAGAATAATTTAAGGAGAAATTAAGTTACTCATTACAATACTATTCAAGAGATATTCTAACATGGTTGTAGAAACATATCCTGCTATGAATATTTACGAGAATGTAATCTTTTCTTTTTTAAAAAGTTTTCTTGCATCTTAAGTTCTAAAAGCAGCATCAATTTTTGCTGTTGTTGTTCAGTCACTAAGTCATGTCTGACTCTTTTGAAACCCCATGGAGTGTAACCCGCCAGGTTCCTCTGTCCGTAGAATTCTTTAGCAAGAATACTGGAGTGGGTTGCCATTTCCTCCTTCAGGGGATCTTCCCAAACCTAGGACTGAACCTGCACCTCCTACATTGGCAGGTGTATTCTTTACCACTGAGCCTCTCTCTGCTGCTGCTGCTGCTGCTAAGTCACTTCAGTCGTGTCTGACTCTGTGAGACCCCATAGACGGCAGCCCACCAGGCTCCCCAGTCCCTGGGATTCTCCAGGCACGAACACTGGCGTGGGTTTCCATTTCCTTCTCCAGTGAAGGAAAGTGAAAAGTGAAAGTGAAGTCGCTCAGTCGTGTCCGACTGTTAGCCACCCCAGGACTGCAGCCCACCACGCTCCTCTGTCCATGGGATTTTCCAAGCAAAAGTACTGGAGTGGGGTGCCACTGCCTTCTCTGAAACCTCTCTCTAGGGAAGTAAAAAATACATTTCATTTTATTTTGACTCATTCTTCCCTGATAGATCAGTTGGTAAAGAATATGCCTGCAATGCAGGAGACCCCAGTTCGATTCCTGGGTGGGGAAGATCCCCTGGAGAAGGGATAGGCTACCTGCTCCATTATTTTGGGGCTCAGCTGGTAAAGAATCTGCCCACAATGTGGGAGACCTGGGTTCGATCCCTGGGTTGGGAAGACCCCCTGGAGAAGGGAAAGGCTATCCTCTCCAGTATTCTGGCCTGGAGAATTCCAAGGACTGTAGAGTCCATGGGGTCTCAAAGAGTCGGACACGACTAAGCGACTTTCACTTTACTTTCAGTATATATTCTCTCCTTGCTTTCTTTGGAATAATCTTTCTTTTTTTCCTAATTGAAGCTTACTAGATTTACAGTATTGTGTAGTTTCAGGTGCACAGCATGGGCAAACTATTTTACCTGAAATTGGTGGGTTTTTAAGGCTCGAAACTGAAATTTATTTCTCCCAAGGAACGCTTACAGCTCTCATTTAATTTTTCTAGTGATAGGCAAGTATGACAAATCTTTCACCTTTTCATTGATCAAAGTTACATATTTACTTTTTTTCTTCAGTTATTCTACCTCTAAGTTTTGTTGGTTTTGAGATTTGTGGCATATGAATAAAACCTACCTTTTTATCTTCTAAACTGAATACAAAACATGCCCCTTTGTTTCCTCTTATAACAAAGGTGATTAGGGCCAAGATAACCCAGAATACCAGTTCTTGAGGGAAATGTTGCTTATAAGTCTCTGTGCTAGATTTATCTGGGATAGGCTTTCAGTGTTATCTGAGTATTTGTATTCCTCAATTTGCATACCATTTTTCATAGATTCAAAGAATTCCATGATTGTCAGGCATCTTAAAGACCAACAAACCCAAACACTTCATCTTTAATAAACAAACTAACATCTAAAGATCTTAAGTGACTTGCCAACATCAAACAATAATTTGGGGCAGAGCACAGAATAGAACAGATTTTATATCTATGCTATGTTTTCCTACTCATGTGGCTGCTTCTGAGGCCTCAGTCATCCTATTTGTGGACACTCTTTAGAAACTGATTAAATGCAAATCAAGAAATTTCAGTATTTTTAATATTAATTTGCTTGTCTTAGCTCATGGATCGTTAGAACTTGTTCACAATCAAAAAGCACAGGATGGCTTAAGTTAACAATCGGTGGCAATGACAGCTGACTTTCTGATCCCAGAATAAACTCTTGTGGGAAGAATAGAAATAATTGTAATTTCCTTTGGGTAGAATTAATTGTACATGACAAATTCCCAAAATAAAGAGGTATTTTGGTTCAATTTGGTTTCTCTCTGTCTCCCTTTTTCCCCCTCTTTTCATTCTAGTTGAGGTTCTGCCACCAAAACATTCAGTCCTTGAAGGGTAAGCTCCTTTGGTCTGATGGTCTCCTAAGGACGGTCAGAACTTTAGAAATGGAAAGTGCCGTTGCATGGCTTTCACTTTGCTGAAAAGATCCAGGGAGATGGACTGACTGGCCAAAACCACAGATACTGGTGGAGCCAGCACTGAAGAGTCCTCCTGGGATTCCTACTTTATTATCCACGTCTCTTTCCATCCTTCCGTGATATAATGAGGTAGTCCATATGTACTTCTTTTGTCTTCCCAGGTGGCTCAGTGGTAAAGAATCTGCCTGTCAATGCAAGAGACACAAGAAATGTGGGTTTGATCCCTGGGTCAGGAAGATCCCCTGAAATAGGAAATGACAACCCCACTCCAGTATCTTGCCAGGAAAATTCCATGGACAGAGGAGCCTGGTGGGCTACAGTCCCATGGCGTCACAAAGAATTGGACATGACTGAGCGACTTTTTTTCTACAAAAAGTAGAAACAATGAAACTAAGTGATAACTTGTACGTACTGTAGACATTCTTGTTTCAATTCATTTGGAAACATGGATGCAGTTATCTGTGGGTTCATTTATCCATATGAATGTAAATATGAAAAGGTTTTTGAGTTTCACTTTATTATATATGGAGTCATTTCTGTGGCATTTTTTTTATTATCTCAGAAAATGTTTAATGAGCTCCTTCTTCAAGTTTTTAGCATAGAAAACAGGTCTGTTATTAGGTTATGATTTAATGACAAGAAAAGCATAGCCAACTAATTTGCACTTACCTTGCTCCAAAAAACTTTGAAACAAGTAAAAATATGTAAATACCAAAGGAATTGATTAGATATGGGTTCTTCTCATGGTCACTGAGGCAGACACAATTGTATACGCTCTCTTGTTCCTTTTTCTTCCTGAACATGCAGCTTAAGCACATCTTCCCAGCTTTCTTGCCTTCAAATGGCATCATAGTACTGAGTTCTGGATAACAAACTGAGGGCAGAGGCAGAAAACACTCTCAGACCTGGTACTTAAAACCAATCTTGTGACCATGACACCGCCTGGTCTTCCAGCTACACATAGGGGATGCAGTGCAGTAAATGCCCTATAAAGGCAGTAAAACAATGGAGATCAAAGACATGGAATCTTGGAATGACAACATAGAGAAGAACCATCCTTCTAAGAAGAACCATCCTTCTAAGAAGAACCATCATCCTACTCCCTTCACACTTCAAATGACTGTGGTTAGCAAAAGAAATCAACTCAATGGACATGAGTTTGAGCAAGCTCTGGGAGATGGTGGACAGGGAAGCCTGGCATGCTGCAGTCCATGGGGTCGCAAAGAGCTGGACATGACTGAACGATGAACAACAACAACAGCATAAGGAACAAATGTCTGTTTTAATAAACTATTAGGCTGTTAGTTTGCATAATCTGATTTACAGCCTGCCTAACCCCAGAGGAATTATTTGTATGGGAAATTTCTAGATTGAGAAACAGTTGCTTAAACCTGAAATAATTCTCATCAGAAATGTTGTACTGGATTAAACTTACCTTTTAAGAAAAACTATTTTGTATAAAATGTTCTATGAATGAATAAATTAACAGACTAACGAATGTATGGTATACAGACACCTGGAGGTGATACACCTATTTGAAATGGAAAGGATGGAGATACTACAGAAGATGGTAGTAAGTGTATGTTTTACTTATAAAAATTGCCAACTTTTCGGGGACTTCCCTGGTGGTTCAGTGGTTAAGACTCTGTGCTTCCAGTGCAGGGAGAGAGTAGGTTCGATTCCTAGTCAGGGAAATAAGATTCTGCAAGCCATGGCACAACCAAAAGATTTCCTTTAAAAGTCAGTTTTCCAAAGTGGTTGTACCATTTTGCATTCACACCAGAAACAAAAGAGAGTTTCAGTGGTTCTGTATTCTTGTCAGCACTTGCTACCATCAGTAACTTAAATCTGAGCCATTCTACTGGGGGTTTTGTATATTTCATTGTGATTTTCATTTGTAGTTCCCTGACAAATAAT
This sequence comes from Dama dama, assembly GCF_033118175.1. Classification (NCBI taxonomy): domain Eukaryota; kingdom Metazoa; phylum Chordata; class Mammalia; order Artiodactyla; family Cervidae; genus Dama; species Dama dama. The sequence goes on along the minus strand of NC_083709.1, from coordinate 15,948,135 downwards.
AATAGTAGACATCTTTTCATGTGTTTATTATTCATTCATATATCTTCCCTGGTGAAGTGTTATTTTAAACCTTGCCTTTGTATTTTATTATAAGAATTCCTTATACATCTTAAACACAATTTTTAAAATCAGATATGTATTTATCTAAATCAGATATGTGTTTAAATCAGGTATGTGTTTATGTGTAATCTGTGGTTTGCTTCTTCATTTTCTTACTATGTCTTTCAAAAAGCAGATTTTTTTTATTATGTCCATTTAATCAATTTATTTTTTAATACTTTTTACTTTTTTGTATCCTTTCTGAGAAATCTTCACCTAACCTAAAGTCATATTTTCTCCAATGCTTTCTTTTGGAAGTTTCATAGACTCATCTTTTATGGATTAGGTCAATCATCTCATTTGAATTTTTACATGTGGTGTGCAGCAAAGTTGAAATTCACTGCTTTGTATATAACTACGTGTTCCAGCACCATTTGTTGAAAAGACTATCTATTCTCCTTTAAATTACCTTAAGTTTGTTACACCTCTATGCTTCACTAATTCCACACTGTAACCCTGGTGTCTCAGATGGTAAAGAATCCACCTGCAATGTGGGAGATCTGGGTTCTATCCCTGGGTTGGGAAAATCCCCTGGAGGAGGGCATGGCCACCCACTCCAGAGTTGCCTGGAGAGTGCCCATGGACAGAGGTGCCTAGTGTGCTACAGTCCATGGGGTCACAAAGAGTCGGGCACAACTGAGCAACAAAGCACACATCTCTGTGACAATTCTTGAAACCAGGTAGTACAAGTCATTTGATCTTGCTGTCCTTGAAAAAGTTATTATTTTTTTCTATTCTGATTTCTTTTCATGTCAATATATATTTTTGAGTCAGTTTGTCACAAAAATATACAAAATACTACCCACATTGCATTTGATTGCAATCATGCTGAATCTACAGATTAATTGACAGAAAACTGATTTCTTAGGGATATCAAATTTTACCATTTGTGATCATAGCATATTTCTCCATTTAATTTGTGTAATTTCCCTCCAAAATGTTTTGAAATTTTCAGTGTACAGATTTCATAATTATTTAATAGTTTAACTAACTTTAATTTATCCCTAAATATTTTATGTTTTTGAAACTGAATTGTGATTTTTAAAATAAGAGTTTCCAACTGGTAGGTGCTAACATACAGACGTACAATAGATTTTTTTATGTTAACTCTTCTAAAGACATTTATTGTTTCTAGTCATGTTTTGGTAGACTCCTTAGGATTTTCATCTTGATTATCATGTTATCCACAAGTAAGGATGCAATTATTTCCTCTTTCCAAATTTGTCCTTTATTTTCTTTTTCTTACTTGCTCCAACTAAAATCCCCAGTACAGTACTGAATAGAAGTTTTGAGATTAGACATCCTTGAGTTGATCCTAGTATTTATGGGGAAGGCATCAACCAAAATCCTATAGCTAATATCATATATAATGGTATATAATACTATACCATTATAATAATGGTATATAATACTATACCATTATTATATAATGGTATATTATACCATTATATATAGTATTAGCTGTAGGATTTTGGTTGATGTCCTTTACCAAGTTGAAGAAGTTTCCTCAGGAGTTTTTATTGTGCACTAATAACTATGTGTGTGCGCATGCTCACTCACTCCGTTGTGTCCGACTCTTTGCGACCCTGTGGACCGTATGTAGTCCACCAGGCTCCTCTGGCCATGGGATTTAGCAGGCAAGAATACTGGAGTGAGTTGCCATTTCCTTCTCTAGGGGATCTTCCCATCCCAGGGATCAAATCTAGGTCTCCTGCATTGGCAGGCATATTCTTCACCACTGGAACACCTGGGAAGCCCAATGGCTTTAAGTTTTGGCAAATAATTTTTCTCCATTTATTGGGATGATAAAATGGTTTTTCTTTTGTTGTCTATTGATATAACAAATTACACTTACTGATTTTTACATGTTGAAACAAATTTCACTTATCTGATATGAACTCTCTTTTGTCATGATATATTATTTGTATATTTCTTGAACTGATTTCATAAAATGTTATGTAAGGTTTTGAATTTACATTAATTAGAGATATTGGTCCTTAGTTTTATTTTATGTAAGGACTTTGGTTTTTAGTATGAGATAACGGTGGAATCTTTCATTTCTGGAACAGTTTGTGTGTAATTAATAACATCGCTTTCTTAAATATTCAGCAGAATCCACTAACAAAGCAATCTTTAAAAAAAAAATCAAAGCACTCTATTAGGTTATTTTTTCTTGAATGAGCGTTGGAAGTGTGTGTCTTTCATGAAAACCACATGGCATTTTAGTTGCTATTTACTTGTTTGACTTCTCTATTAGCCTATTAAAGATTCCTTGGGGGAAGGGGCACTGTATTTTATTTTTAAGACTTCAGGTCTTAGCGTGCTGTAAGGTACATAGTAAGTATTCTGTAAATATATCTTAAATAAATGAAGAGGTGGATGAATTTCCAGTGGGAATACAAGGAGTGTCATAGGAGAAAAACAGAGGTGGATCAAGAGGGATTAAGATGAAAGAGGAAGAAGATGCCCACAAAGAAAAGACAGTCAGGAGGAGACAAGGACAGGGCTGATTAGGAAAGGCAGAGCAAACATCTTGGGATATTGAAGTAGAGGTTAAGCTGGATTAAGATAAACTAGAACTAAGCCAAGGGATAAACTGAACTGAGGAACTTGGATATTAGTGTGTGTGCATGGGGAAGCCATCGAAGGTTTTTGAGAAGGGTAGTTCTTAGGACTGTTCTGGGCTTACAGGGGTGTTTCTGGTGGCACAATGTGGGATTCATTAGAGAGGGTGGGCAAGAGATAACAAGAGCAGTTCCTTTGCTACTGCAATGCTATTGGTACTTTAGTGAAGACTAGTAATAGGGACTCAAGCTAGTCATGCTATGAAGGCAAGAAAAGAAATTTTTTTCAAAAGTAGAATTCTGAAGATTTTTTCAACTCTGTGGGTGAAAGAGATGAAGAAATGAAAGATAATACTGAGCTTGTGTGACTAATAATGCCATTAACTGAGATGCAGCAACAAGTGAAAGGAAAAGTTTGATACCAACCAGGGTTTGGGGCTTTCCTCAATCAATAGAAATCCTTCGATAAATTGGTAGAAAGCTTTCCCAAATGATCAATGCAAATAAATAAAGGAAAACAATACAATGGGAAAGACTAGAGATCTCTTCAAGAAAATTAGAGATACCAAGTGAACATTTCATGCAAAGATGGGCTCAATAAAGGACAGAAACGACATGGACCTAACAGAAGCAGAAGATATTAAGAAGAGGTGGCAAGAATACACAGAACTATACAAAAAAGATCTTCACAACCAAGATAACCAAGATGGTGTGATCATTCACCTAGAGTCAGACATCCTGGAGTGTGAAGTCAAGTGAGCTTTAAGAAGCATCACTACAAACAAAGCTAGTGGAGGTGATGGAATTCCAGCTGAACTATTTCAAATCTAAAAGATGATGCTGTTAAAGTGCTGCATCAATATGCCAGCAAATTTGGAAAACTCAGCAGTGGCCATAGGACTGGAAAAGGTTGATTTTCATTACAATCCCAAAGAGAGACAGTGCCAAAGATTGTTCAAACTATTGCACAGTTACACCCATTTCACATGCTAGCAAAGTAATTCTCTAAATTCTCCAAGCTAGGCTTCAACAGTACATGAACCAAGAACTTCCAGATGTTCAGGCTGGATTTAGAAAAGGCAAGAGGAACCAGAGCTCAAATTGCCAACATCCGTTGGATCATAGAAAAAGCAAGAGAGTTAAAGAAAAATGTCTACTTATGCTTCGTTGACTATGCTAAAGTCTTTGACAGTGTGGATCATAACAAACTGTGGAAAGTTCTTAATAAGACAGGAATACTGGACCATCTCACCTGCCTCCTGAGAAACCAGTAAGAAGGTCAAGAAGAAACATTTAGAACCAGACATGGAACAAGGACTGGTTCCAAATTGGGAAAGGAGTATGTCAGGCTGTATATTGTCACCCTGCTTATTTAACGTCTATGCAGAGTACATCATGCAAAATGCTGGGATAGATGAAGCACAAGCTGGAATTAAGATTGCTGGGAGAAATATCAGTAACCTCAGATATGCAGATGACACCACCTTTATGGAAGAATGTGAAGAGGAACTAACAAGTCTCTTGATGAAGGTGAAAGAGGAGAGTGAAAAACTACCTTAAAATTCAACATTCAGAAAACAAAGATCATGGCATCCGGTCCTATCGCTTCATGGCAAATAGACAGGGAAACAATGGAAACAGTGATAGACTTTATCGTGGGCTCCAAAATCATTGTAGATGGTGACTGCAGGCATGAAATTAAAAAACATTTGCTCTTTGGAAGAAAAGCTATGAGAAACCTAGACAACATGTTAAAAAGCAGAGACATTACTTTGCCAACAGAGGCCCATATAGTCAAAACTGTGGTTTTTCCAGTAGTCATGTATGGATGAGAAAGTTGGACCATAAAGAAGGCTGCGAGCTGAAGAATTGATGCTTTTGAACTGTGGTATTGGAGAAGACTCTTGAGAGTCCCTTGGACAGCAAGGAGATCAAATCAGTCCATCCTAAAGGAAATAAGTCCTGAATATTCACTGGAAGGACTGATGCTGAAGATGAAGCTCCAATACTTTGGCCACCTGATGCGAAGAGCCAACACATTAGAAAAGACCCTGATGCTGGGAAAGATTGAAGGCAGGATGACAGAGGATGATATGGTTGGATGGCATCACCCACTCAATGGACATGTGTTTGGGCAAGCTCCAGGAGATGTGATGGACAGGGAAGCCTGGCATCCTGCAGTCTACTGTGTTGCAAAGAGTTAGACACAGCTGAGTGACCGAACAAGAAAGAAAAGTGAAAGTGAAAGAAAGTACAAGTGCTCAGTCATGTCTGACTCTTTGCAACCCCATGGACTACACAGTTCATGGAATTTTCCAAGCCAGAATACTGGAGTGGGTAACCTTTCCCTTCTCCAGGGGATCTTCCCAACCCAGGGATCAAAGCCAGGTCTCCTGCATTGCAGGCGGATTCTTTACCAATTGAGCTAGCAGGAAAGCCCCAACTGAACAACAACAACCAATCAATAGAAATTGACTAAAAGACTGACAAGATATTCAGGCAAGGCTTTACTGGGGCCCCTCCTGCAGTGGTGGGGAGGGATCAAAAGCAACAAATTACTCTTCTTTGTTTGCTGGCTCCCAGAGGGGAGGCAAGCTTTTTCCTTATATGGGGTAGGGACTGGGGTGTGTTCAGTTGTTGGGCTAGAGTGATGGCATAGGTGGTTTGCCCACTCCCTTTGTAATGTTGAGTGCAAGGCGCATGCACAGTACCCTGCTTTTGCCCTGACACCCAGTTTTTGCTCCAGCTCTTTAGAAGCGGTGGGCTTCCCTGGTAGCTCAGTTGGTAAAGAATCTGCCTTCAAGGCAGGAGACCCAGGTTCGATCCCTGGGTTGGTAAGATCCCCTGGAGAAGGGACTGGCAACCCACTCCAGTATTCTTGCCTGGAGAATTCCATGGACAGAAGAGTCTGGCGGGCTACAGACCATGGGATTGCAGAGAGTCTGACATGACTGAATGATTTTACATTTTACTTAAGAAGCAGTAGTTTGTGTATGTGTGTGTGTGTGTGTGTGTGTGTGTCTTTTTGTATCTTCTAGTCCAGATTTGCCCCAGCTGCACATGCGCACAGTTATTTTTAGTCCCATAAAGTTTGTGTTTTGTGGCTTGAGGAGTGGCGTATCCAGGTGCAAGTTTTGCAACACTGCAGCAAAGGGTCCCAGGTCCCAGGTCTATCTTAGGTTTGCTACAGAGCAGAGTCTACCCCAACTGAATAGAGAGGTTGCCTGAGCTGTAGAGAGTCTAGGAAGATTTGGAGCCACGTGCACATAAGTTAAAGTCAAAGCCAGTGAAATAAACAAAAACAGTGGATGGGAAGAAGCCCTGGGGATGGACATAGACCTATGGAAACAAAACAGAAAAGAAAGCTGGTGAAGTTCTTGCAGAAGGAAGAAGAGCCAAGAAAGCGTGGAGATATGGTTGTATTTCAAGAGTGAGTTTCAATAAAGTGCCAATGATGGAAAGGTGGTGTAACAAAATCATTGAGAATCTGGAGCCATGAGTCAGAAAGATTTGCTACAAAATCTGTTTTGATATTTGTATGTCTGTGAGAAAGTTATATTACCTTTATCTGTAGAGTGAAGGTAATCATAACCTGTCTCTTAAGGCTGTTGCAAAGAATAAATTAGAAATAAAAATCTTAAAATGTTCCTCATTTTGCATGGCAAATAGCAAGCAATAAATATTATCTACTATGATCAATAGGCATAAAAGATGCTTCAGGGAAGTTGAAAAGAATGAAGAAGAAGGGGATGCAAGCTTTGCTTCTCTAGAAGGCAAAGCAAAGATCACAAACCTGTCGGATTTACTCTTGTGTGTGTGTTAGTTGCCCAATCATGACCGACTCTTTGAAACCCCACGGACCGTAGCCCACCAGGCTCCTCTGTCCATGGGATTATCCCAGCAAGAATACTGGAATGGGTTGCATTTCCTTCTCCAGAGGATCTTCCTGACCCAGGGATCGAACTTGCATCTCTTACATCTCCTGCATTAGCAGGCAGGTTCTTTACTGTTTGAGCTACCAGGGAAGTCTTTAGATGTGGGGTTTTTCAAGTCTTCTTACAATACAGGCATATTTATAATCCTTATCGGTAGAATGTTTGGACAAGGGGTGTGTGTGTGTGTGTAAAAATATTTAATTCTAAATTGGCTTGATAATTTATATGAAAAGAGGCTCCAAGAAAAATATCAAGAAGGCTACTATTTCTTCTGGAAAGATTTATGAAAAAAAAAAAGCCTCAAAGAAATGAATCAATGGCAGATACATGCTAATTTTGTTTTCTTTCATGGCTGAAAATTACTTAGTGTTATTTTATCATAGTGTATTATGCTTGTTATTTCTTTAAAATAAATAAATAATTTAGATTCTGATCACGATTTGAACTTAAGCCAGTTGGCTTATGAAACCAGCCATTAAATCAACACAGACCAGATGTTTCTGAATTTTAATGCTCAAGTGGAATGCAAAATATTAAGAATCATTTAACACCTTGATTTATCTTGGATAGCGTACCAAATTAATGTTTAAAGAATTATCTATAGAGTTGGAAATGAGATTGTGAAATATCAGATACAATCTCAAAAGTGTGAGCATGATTTTGAAATGTATTTTAAATGTTCCTTAATCTTAGGAAAGTCATTTTGGTAGGAATAGAGCAGCAAGTATAATAATAGAGGAGCATACACATAATATGTAACACATGCACTGTGGATACAGATTCCCTTTGAGAGTGAATGCACATGCAGAATCCTGAACTGGTAGACAGCTTTCAGGTTTTCCACCCATTTTGTGATTTCTGCAAAGTAAACACCACTGCTTAGTTACCTCTTTTTGTTTGTGTCCATGTTTATTTCAGGAGAGCTAACTGGCTGACTTTCCTCCAAGGCACCACCGACCTGCCTGCAATACCGAAACCCCTGGTTTGATTGTTCTGGATGAAGAAGATCTAAACAAAAGCTATTTTTAACTTCCTTCTTTGCTACCCTCTCCAGGCGCAATCGCAGACCCTACCTTTGATTACTGATGCGGGTCTACAGTGGTCATCGAATATTACACAATCAACTGTTTACATAGCAGCCCTTTTTACAGGTTTTAAATCTTCCCAAGCTGCCAGTTTCTGAAGCGGAGCCTGCCAGCTGGCAGACAGAGAGGTGCTTGTATTCTAGTTGATTGGGGTAATTAACAGCCCAAACTGTCAGAAGGTGACAGCAGGCAAAGACTTCTTGCCCTCAGGTCACAGCTGGGTTCCAACAACTTGCTCCTGATTTACCAGTAAAACTAATAATGTAAGTAATATTGGTATTAAATTGTAAAATCAAGGGTCAAGCTGAAATTCTGGTTTGTACCCCTTATTCACTGGCAGCAAATTAGTGATAATGTCTTGCGGTTACTGTGTCTTGTAGTGACCCTGCCCTCTTAAACGACCCCTGCCGAAATCAGCACGTGCCTGTTTGGGCAACACTATGTGGATCTCCATCACTTAAAGAAACAAAACCAGTATCTTTCACTTTGAATTTTTCCACAAATATAGCTCTTAATAGGATATAGTTTTTTGGTTTTTTTTTTAATGCTTAAGAAAATCAAACCATCAGACATAGCAGATCATGCTTAGAGCCGGGATGTATGTTCATATGTGTGTATATGTATTTTTTATATAGAGTTTAGGTTCTAGTGTTGGGCGTTTGGCTGGATGCAGATATTAGATGATCAGCGTCAGTAGTTCTCTGATTTGCTTTGCAGTTCAGGTTGAGCTATACTCTTATTCACAGTGTTTTAATTTTCTCTGACAAGTCTGGGTCATAAGTTGGGGTAGGGGATGCAGAGGGAGAGATTAGGTGTATCAGTAGATGGGGAGAGATAGACAGATAGATCCAAGGTATGATCATTATTATCAGAGACTTTTCAAAATTTTAAGAGAAGAATACAAGGCCTTGCTCATTTGAACTGAATCTTTCCTTCCCAAATTTTATTCTACTTTTCTAGCAAAGGTCACAACTGATGTTCCAGGAGATATAAATAATTACCACCTCATGTAAAAATGTTCTCTCACCCATAAATTCCAAGAGGCTGTGTACCCTCATGAATTTATGACTCATCTAAAAAGTAATTGTTAGATTTGTTTTGTTAATTTATTTATAAAATAAATAAAAATAACTTTGGGGACTTAGAGAAATTACATGAAGATGAAAGTGTAGCTTTTCTGAAAATGAGTCTTGTGTTTGTTAGTGGTCTCACAGAGATTTTTACATGCATTTCCAAACAAATGGGCTCCTTTGATCTGCAGTCCCATCTCTGGTCTCCATCATGAAGGAGAGAGAGGGTGGAAAGTCAGAATAAGAAACCCAACAGGTTATCTTGCTTAATCTCCTTGTCTTTGACACCTGAATAAAGTGAAAAGCTAAGCTGAATCAAGTGAGCAAGTTTTTAAACCAACTAATTTGTTGACTACGTATTAGAGCATTGTGCCAAGAACCCTGAAGAAGAAAAATAACTAAGACTTGGCTTCTATTGTCTAAGAAGTTTAGTGTCAAAGTGGAGATAAGAAGATTAAATAAGTAAAAAATAAGCAATAATGTTAGGATCTAAGATGTGCCATGAGGCTTGTTGGGTAAGGAGTTAGGAAGAAAAGACCAGGAGGTGGATAAGATGGGACATTTGCAGATGGGGATACATGCCCATTCCTGGAACATAGCTTGAAAGATGCATAGGTTACAGGTAGATATGCCAGGTAATGGGACATTCTAAGGAGTTTTCAATTTACTCTGTGAGAATGACACCTTTGAAGGTGGATACATTGGTAGTAACATGATCACTGTGATATTTTAGGAGGGTCATTTTAGGAAAAATTTTGAGGAAAGCTTACTGGAACAGTGATTCTCAAAATGAATGAATGTTTTCCTGAATTTGAGAAGTTGTCTCACTCTGATCATGGTAGGATGGTTGTCATGTGTCCTAGAGGTGCTTCTTGCTGGCTGTTGAAATCATTGGTGTAGAGGAAGAAGAAGTTTCCATTACAAGTTAAAGTTAAGCACTCTATTGGAGGAAGAAAGGGAGAAGGATCCTGACTAGAGGATGGGGAAGATGGAAAATTGGAATAAAATTCAAAGGATGAGCATAAGTCACTTGACAGAAGAAAACATCTCAAGTCTGAGAATAGCGTAGAAGGTGTAATGAAAACCTGAAATTTATAGTGATGAGTAGACACATGGAGATTGTTATAGATGTTCAATGATGGATGGTTTTTTTGATACAGTAGATACTCTTAATCATCTTGTGCCACTTGGAGACATCAGAACCTGCTAAGGTATATTCATGGAATTACTCTCCAATGGCCATATTCTCCCCATGAAATTCTACAGCCAGATTATGAATGGCCTTGAAGAACCCAATGGGTCACCCAGTGGTTTTCAGCAGAAGAAGGGTGCATTAGCACTTTTAGAAGATCCTTTGGAAGAACAGAGGGGATAGTATTACAGAGGCATCAGCAGATGTGTGAAGATCATTTGGGAGCTTAATGTGACCTGGATGGGAAGTGGTAGTTCAAAAATCAACCTAAGTGGTAGTAGTAGGAGATGCAGGAAAGGAAGTATGAAGTAGGTAGGACTTCCTTACTCCTCCCACCCACCCCCGATGTGTGTGTGTGGTGGGGGGTGGCAGTGGAAGAAAAGGCTTTTGGCTTGGGCAGCTAGTTTGTTGGCGGTGCACTAATTACTGAATAAGCCAGTTCATGATAATTTATAGAAAAAGCCAGAACATAAATTTTTGGTGTCTTGACAAAATATGTAGTGTAGCATACATGATAATTTAGGCAGTCATTGGGAGCCAAGGTAGCTTAATTATAACATGTTAACATTTAGTAGATAACTCTATCAGGTCATAAAGTTTATTTTGGCCTGAGATGTTTTCCCTAACAGTGTCACTTAATAATAGAACATAGAGGGAAAGACCAACCACAGACGTCTGCTGGAATCCCACAGTCTGCAAACTGTCTTTCACATCTCCACTCTCCTAATGCCTTTTTAGTTCACAATCCCCAATAATACCTCTCCCTTGAAGATTTCTGTGAAAGTTTATTGGGAATTTCTTTTTTCAGAATTAGAATTGCCCAATATTTTGTTAATTTTTGTGTTTGACAAACATGTCACAATACATGTCAGCTTTTACAATTAAGCTAAAGAGGCAGTTTTCTGCTTAAAAAGCTAGGCTTTTCAGTCACCATTCATTGGCCCTTATCAAATATAATATTTGTTTGGCTCATAGTTTATTGAGAACATTCATGTCTTTGTGACTCAATCTAGACTATTGTAATTTGCTTTTTATCTGGCTTATTGAGAAAATGTAGTAGGTAAAGAAGATAATTGCTCAGCTATTTAATGTGCTTTCATATAGAGCAGTGGTTCTCAATAGTTCTATAATAAGATTTCTTTATATTACTTTTTATATTCTCTAACTATGTCAAGTTTTTAAAAAAGTCTTTTAAACTTCACTGCCAAGTTACAACTTATTTTATATCAGAATTAAAATTACCAATGTTACTCAGTCCATAAGATTCCAATCTAAATGAAACAAACATGACATTAGAGTCAGTCTGTGAAACTTCATCTTAGGTAAATATAATATTTCAATTAAAAAATAATAGCAATGATTCACTAACTTTTATCAGCTAGGATCCAATTTGCTTGAATTAAAAAGGCCAAAATAACAGTGGCTTAAAATCATTTATTTCTCTTTAACCTAACTTCTTAAAGTAAGGACTCTGGGGCTGGTGTGATAACTCTGTTCCACGCAGCTTGGAGGGAACCATACTCACCCCACTATCAGCCCTAGGTATGGTAGGCTGACAACCCCCTTTAAAGATATCATGCCCTGGAACTTCCTTAGTGGTCCAGTGGTCAAGAGTCTTCACTTCTACTGTAGGGGGCACTGGTTTGATCCTTAGTCAGGGAACTAAGATCCAACATGCTGTGTGATATAGCCAAAAATTTAAAAATAAATAAATAGATAAACCAAAAACAAAGATATCACACCCTAACCAGGAACTGTAAATGTTACCTTATTTGGGAAGAGAATCTTTGCAGATATGATTAAGCAAAGGAGATGGGGGAGATTATGTGGGATTAAGGTCAATTCCAACTGTCATTGGGCTTCCCAGGCAAAAAATCTACCACTGATGCAAGAGATACAGGTTTGATCCCTGGGTCAGGAATATCGCTTGGAGAATGCCAACACACATGTTCTTATAAATGGAGGCAGAGGGAGATCACATACACACACACACGGAAGAAGGTGATGCAAAAACAGAGATTCAAAGATGCTGGCCTTGGAAGTTGGAGTAATGTGGCCACAGCACAAGAATTCCAGTCTGAATTTTAAATTCACAGAGTGAATTCTTCCCTAGGCCTCTGGAAGGAGCATGAATCCAGACACCTTGATTGGACTTCTGGTCTTAGAACTGGGAGAGAATCCATTTCCATTGTTTCAAGTCACTAAGTTTATGATGTGTAATTTGTTACAGCAGACACAAAACACAAGTACACTAGAATTTGGTATATATTTTTGTGGTTCAAGATAAGCAAACCTCTCATTCATCTTCTAACTAAAGATGTGTAGAAAGAGAAATGTATGCATTCATTGACTCAACAATATACATGGAGAAACTGTTATATGCCAGGCACTGTTCTGGTTGTTTGGAATGCACCAATAGGAAATGAAAAGACTCCTTTCTTCTTGGAATGTTTTTTAGAAGAAGAAGATAAATGAAGATGAATCATTAAAAGAAATTAAATATCATAATAGAAGGTGAAAGATTCAATGGAAAAAAAACATATACTGGAGTAAAAAGAATTGATAGGGTCATTTAACAGTTGGGCAAGTTACATTTTAAAATAGATTGGTCATGGTTGGTCTCACATCATTGAAAAGGTGGGATTTGAGAGGGTGAAATTAGCCAGAAGAGCTCTCCAAGAAGAAGAAATATCTAGACCAAGGATTCTGATATATGAAAACACCTTACATGTTTTGGGAACAGTCAAGAGGCCAGTGTGGTGATGGAGGACAGTAAAGATGGTAGATGAAGTCAGAATGGGGACAATCAAGTGTGATTCTACAAGTTATAATAAGGTTTTTAATTATTCAAATGGGCAGTTATTGGAAGGCATAAGCTGAAAAGTGACATGATATGATTTAATTATTACAAGGATCATTCCAGCTGCCCTGTTGAGGATCGATTGTAGGAGATCTGGGGTAGCCTCAGAGAGGCCTTTTAAGGGGATTATTGTAGTAATCTGGGAAAAACAGAACAGTGGTTCAGATTAGAGCTGTAATTAGAGCAATACAGACAAAGGGAAATGATTGATTTCTGGAAATATCTTGAAGATGAAACAAACAGAATTTCCAACTGATTAAATAGGAGGTCAAGGGTAAAAAAGAGAAATGAAAGATGACCCCAAGGATTTGAGGTTGACCAAGTAAAAGTTTGACAATATTATCAAGTGAGATGGAAATGTTATAGATGAAGGAAGGTTTTGGTTGTAGGGGGCATAGTAGGTGGTCAAGGAAAGGTCAGGGTTTACACATTGTTGGAACTATCAACCGTCTACATAGGAATGTGAAGTGGTCATTTGGGGTCTACCAGGGAGTGCTCCAGTCAGACTTCTGCTTCCTGAATAACAAAGTAGCTTATTTCAAACCAGTTCTTACCAAGGGGCTTCCGAAGTAGTGCTAGTGGTAAAGAACCTGCCTGCCACTGCAGGAGACATAGAGAGGCAGGTTTAATCCCTGAGTGGGGAAGAGCCCCTGGAGGAGGGCATGGCAACCATTCCAGTCTTCTTGCCTAGAGAATCCCATGGAGAGAGGTGCCTGGTGGGCTACAGTCTATGGTGTTGCAAAGAGTTAGACATGACTGAAGTGACAGCATGCAGGCAGGCACTCTTACCAAGAATACCTAGAGAAATCTGGACAAAATTTAAAAATTAATTCTTTGAAGATATTTGCAAGCTCCCGAAGTGGCAAAAGTTTGAGTGGATTCTTCAGATAGAAGTTAAATGATCCAGATGGGAGCATGCAGATGCACTAAAACTTTAGAAACAGTGAGTTTTGACATGCTTTCTGAGAATTGTTCAGCAGAGGGGAGAAAATAAATGAGATGGTAGTTGGCAAGGTAAGTGGGTTCAAGAGAAGGTTCTTTTAAAAATGGATAAAATAGAATGTAAATTGGTGTAGCCCCTATGAAGAACAGTATGGAGAGTCCTTGAAAAACAAAAACTAGAACTAACATGACCCCGCAATCCCACTCCTGGGCAATCCCATCTTTGCATTCAGAAAAGATGAAAACTAATATGAAAAGATAATGCACACTGATGCTCATAGCAGTGCTATTTGCCATAGGCAAGACATGGAAGCAACCTAAGCACTGACCAAAGATAAAGATATGTTAAAGATATGGAATAAATATACAATGGAATATTATTCAGCCATAAAAAAAGAATGAAATAATGCCATTTTCAGCAATATGGATGGACCTAAAGATTATCATGCTAAGTGAGGTAGTTCAGACAGAGAAAGACAAATACCATATCACTTGTATGTGGAATCTAAGGAACATGATATAAATGAACTTAGAAAGAGAAACACTCACAGACACAGAAAAAAAACTTGTGGTTACCAGAGGGTAGAGTGGGGGAGGGCTAGATTAGGAGTTTGGGATTAACATCCACACTACTATAAAATAAACAAAGGCCTACTGTATACAGAGCATAGCACAGGGAACTATACTCAGTATCTTGTAAGAACCTATGGTTGGAAATAATCTGAAAAAGAACATGTATTATATACACACTATGTGTGTGTGTGTGCTTAGTCGTTCAGTCATCTCTGACTCTCTGCAACCCCGTGGACCTCTGTCTGCAACCCCAGGCTCCTCTGTCAACAGGATTCTCCAGGCAAGAATACTGGAGTGGGTTGCCATTCCCTCCTTTAGGGTATCTTCCCAATCCAGGGATCAAACTTGGGCCTCCAGCATTGCAGACAGATTCTTTACCCTCTGAGCCACCAGGGATGCCCATATGTATTATGTATATATATTAATAACGCACATGACATTGTAAATCAACTATACATCAATAAAAGAAATAAATAAATATGGATGAAATACAGTCACGTTAGTATGCTTTCGAAAATGAAAAGGAGAAGTTGAAATGAAAAGAACAGTTGAGGGGAGGATAATTGGAATGTAGTCCTGCAGAGGGCAGGGGAAGTGGGACGCCTGTCCTTGTGGAGCAATTGGCCAGAATGACAGACATGAAGGAGGTTCCTGAGGGCGGCCCACAACACTTTCCTTCACATCAATGGCCAGAACTTCAACACGTGATCACATCTACTGACTGGAAGAGAGATGGAGAGCTTTGATACTCATTCTCATTGGCTATCTGCCTCTGTCCAGCTTTTTTTTTTTTTTTTTTAATTATTAAAGAAGGAGCAGCAGACATAAGTTTAAGTGGGGAGGAATAAGGGGAGAAGTAGAATTCTTTGACACACTGACATTTTTTCAATTGAAAGAATAAATGCAAAAATAGTTATTTCATCATATCCAGTTCCTTTTTTCAGAGGGACCTATATTATATGTTTTTACATGGCCACTGATGCAAATTTTATTCAAACTTATCCTGAATCGAGTTGTAATCATCTTTTCGGAAAGGTTAACATTGTTTGAGTTAAGTAGAGTGGTATATATATTTTAGAGAAGCTTATTGCTTTATTTCAAAGTTTTTTTTTTAATTCTATTTTGAGTTTAAGGATGCTTATAATTTTCCTCTTCAGAATAGATCCTCCACGCAATTTTAAGAAAACTTTCTCAAAATATGAAAAGAAAGACTGACTCCACTTTGTATTTGAATGATGGAAAGCAAAAAAAAAAAAAAAAAATTCTCTACAGACTAATTTCCAACGCGGAGGATGGAGTGGAGTGGTATGATCTACAACAACCTTTTAACAAACTTTGAATAGAAAACTGCGCTATTTATCAGGAAGGATACTTTTCTGTATTTTTGTGAATATTCAGCTATAACAATCATGATTTGTCTGGCTCATTTAGAATCATAGATCTTTTGAGAGTAAGAAAGATTCCCCCAGAGAGAGATGAATCAACTCTTGTGCATTTGTAAGGAATGAATCCCAATTCCTCCAATTCCTTCTTGTTTCAGATTTTTTTTTTTTTTTCTTTCCAAAAATTGTATAAATGAGGAAGTATTGCCAAGGGCCTATTAGTAATGGTTATTTCCTGATTGCAGCGGGAAGCATCCTGCATGTTTAAATAAATATTGTTAACTCTGACCTCTCACTTTGCCAGGACTGATAAGGCCATTGTTGGGCCTGTGCGGAGCGCATACAGTATACATAGCGTGGAGAACAGCAGGAAAACAGGAAACAATAAATCAGAAATTAGAGCCCTGATTGTTGTAGCTAATTACATCAGGCTTCTGCTTAATTTCTCACTCTGTCATTCTAACCTGATTTTCTTGCCAACAGACTTTGCAAATTGCTGGTGTCACGTACATTCAGCAAACAATAATCCTTAGTTACTGTGACTGACAAATGAATGAGCGGGAGAAGATAGTTTATTATGCAAAGATGAACAGAGACATTCACCAGATACCTGCCTGGATGCTCTTTTAATTCACTTACCTAGATGTGCTGCATGATACATTTCTCCAGGAGCAGAGATTTTGGCATCAAGACAGCCTAATTAGATTTGTGGCTTGGTTTGATAATACTGAGCAAGAAGAAAAGATGGTCCTATAAAAGGAAGGGAGGGAAGAGATTGGCTTGGACAAAGAAAGAGATAAAGTGGTAACTTAGCTATTTAAGTCAAATCTGAAAATAATATGTTTAGGGTGAGTGAGATTAGTCAGCACATTATTGAATGCTAATCTTGTCTACACATGAATTTGGTGAGCTAACTTTAGCATTTTCAACTCATTATGGTTTGATGACTGAAATTCTAAATCACATGTGTTGAGGAAGAATGATAAAAATGGATATTCTTATTCAAAATTAATTGTTGGATAACTCCCAGATGCTATTTCTGCATGTAGATTATGCACATCAATTCAGTTTTCCAGGATCCCAGTCTAGTGTGGTTTATACAGTCGAAAATCAACTTTCCTTTCCTTTAAACATTTTACAAAATTTACATGGCTTCCATACTTTAAATAACTTCACTATAGCCTCTGAAGACAGAATAAGAAGATGTAATTGAGGAGAATTTCACTCATTATTTAATACGTTTTCATATTCTGGGTATATTTTCTATCTTTGTAGTAGTGTTTACTTATTAGATCATCCAACTGCTGAGAGGAAGCAGAGCTGGCAACCAGCTTCACCCAGGCTTTTTGCTTCTTTGGTGCTTAATAAAAATCACATTATTTTGTTTAACTGAAAGTACTGTGCGTGCTAGTTATTTAGAATGAAACTGTTTTTCAGTTTAAAATTGAATTTACTTCATCGTTCCATTTCCCATGGGCTCTGCTCTTGCTGCTGTCTTGCTTTTGTGTCATTTTCAGGGAAAGAGAAAGTGAACTCCACATCGAGAAGTGGGGAGATCATGACAGACCCTTCCCCAAGTCACAAAGGATGGGGTAGAGTCGTGGGGTGCCAGTCTTGGAAAGCACTGTTCCACTTGGTAAAGCAAGAGGTCAGAGTTAGCTGTTTATTTAAATATGAAGGTGAAGTCTTACATTCCAATGATGAAGTTGGAATGCAGGCCAATTAAGCAGCCTGGAAATTGGTCGAAGGGTCAAAAAATAGAGTGGAATGAGTTAACGTTGGTGCTGGCCCAAAGAAGAGAGGAAGAGGACTATTTCATTCTAAGTGTCTTTGAATAATTCTTCTGTATAACGTGTTTAAACCTCTCTAACCCCCAAGCTGACTTTCTAAGGGTCCTTCTGAATATATTTTTTCTTTTACCTATACTCCCAGGCAAATTTTATAAATAAATGTTAAACACCCATTGTGTGACCATTGTACCCTGCTGGGGAGAAAGCTTAATATAGGAGAAATGTGTCACAAAGTCCTTGCTCTCAACAACAGTTTAAGGAGTCACATTTGAATTTATAAAACACACAATAAATAACACAAACCAGAACATAATCTTCTACAAACCTAAATGTGTGGCATTAGCAGGGCTGTGGAAATAATAGAGACCAAATTTTTCAGAGGAGACAATGGAGATAATTGATAATTTGGCAAGAACTTGGAAGGATAAGTAGCATTTGGAGAGCTACAGAGGAAGGAGGGAACATTTTAAGCAAGGAAATTTAAAAAAAATTTAATTGAAATATAGTTGATTTTACTGATGTACAGTAAAGTAAATTAGTTACACACACACATATATTCTTTTCAATATTCTTTTCCATTATGGTTTATCATAGGATATTGAATATATTTCCCTGTGCTATACAGTAGGACTTTGTTGTTTGTCTATTCTATATACAAAAGCTTACCTCTGCTAACCCCAACCTCCCACTCCATCCTTTCCCCAATACCTCCTCCCTTGGCAACCAGCAGTCTGCTGTCTATGGCTGAGATTCTGTTTCTGTTTCATAGATAGGTTCATTTGTGTCATATCTTAGATTCCACATATAAGTAATATCATATGTTATTTGTCTTTCTCTTTCTGACTTACTTCACTTAGTATGATAATCTCTGGTTGTATCCATGTTGCTGCAAATGGTATTATTTTGTTCTTTTTTATGGCTGAGTGATATTTCACTGTATATATGTACCACATCTCCTCTATCCATTCATCTGTCAATGGACATGATTATTTAAATGTCTTGGCTATTGTATATAATGCTAAGTGAAGAAACTCTACTAGAAGAAGTGGGGGAAATGCATGGCAAACTGGAAATAGGGAAATGAGTGGTAAGAAGGGGTGGGGATTGTGGTTGGATGGATAGAAAAGGTGAGCCAGACACTGAGCATCATGGGAAGGGTTTAGATTTAGTGTTATAGGTAATGAGACTTGTCAGGGATCCCATATTAGAAGAGATGAGAGGCTGGAACCAGAGTACCAAATTAGAAGACTATTCAGAGAATTCAAGTTTGATGTGATCAGGGTGGTGGTTCAGTTGGTGACAGTGAGAGAGAAAAGAAAAACATAAATTCGAAAGCTATTCGAAAGCAAAGATTGGCAGACAGGATGAGATTCTGTGAAGAAGATAAAGGGGAAGGTTGAGTAAAAAATGACAAAGTTCTTTTTTGGCCTTAGCTGCCATGAATCTTCCAGATGCTTCTTCATTCCTTATTGGTTGCATACATGCGTATTAGCACAGACACATCAATTTGTCTGTGGACAGTGGGTGTGACGACTGTGTGAAATGCATCACACCTAGAAGGATGTGTTGAGGGGTAGGTGACAACCTGATGAAACATTATCAAATGCTACACTTTGAATACCAGAAACAGTACCGTATTCAGGGCAGGGTAAGGAACTACAAAGAACTGTGCCTCGTGACTGGAGATCTTTCTTAGTCTACATGCCTCCTCATCCACTCTGGTCAGTTCTAGCCTTCAGTGTGCCCCAACACTCTGGTTCTTGCACCTGCTCCGCTTGGGTTTAGCAAACTCTGCTAGTTGACTTGTATGTGAGTAGCCTGTCTCTCACTCAGCTTTTGCTTTAAACAGTAGGCTTTGGGGTCCAGTGTCTGACTTCATGCCACTCTCTTGTGATTGGCTTTGCAGCTTTTGAGTCACCAGTCTCCATCAGAAGGGAATAAGCATTCCAGAACAGTCTCTAGATAATCTTTCATTTTCTCCCACTTCTTTGACTCCCAAACCTATAGATTAGGTATAAAGGGCTGATACTTCTGCTCGTCACTTCTTTTTTCTTTCTTTTTTTTTTTTTTTTTTATTCTTTTATTCCCTTCATCCTCACTGCCAGATGGCTTCGGGCCAAAAACGAAAGTGAAAGCATTTGCACTTTTTGCATTTGCTTCTATGACAATTTCAGACTTTTGTGCAACAGAAAAGCGTCTAAGTGTGATTGTATGACTTGATTATTTCATGTGAATACAATATAGAGCTCAACATTGATCCTTATCCAAGATAGTTCATATTAACCCAGATCCCGTTTGGAATTGCAGGGAAATTCTGAAGATTCAGATCATTCCCCAAAGGAGAGCCAAGCATACCATCTTTGATCATAACAGGAGTGGTCCTTTCAAATTAAACCAAGATAAAATTTGAGGTTGAATTTTGTAGATGAGCCAGTCAGAGTTTTATGGAACCCAAGGCTTTGTCGTGGTGTCTAGTGAAGCTGAGACTTAAGGTAAGTCATCAATTTGGTTTTATTTTTTTATCTTTTGTAAAAGCCAGTGTTCACAGAATTTGGGTCAAGATCAATGTACTGGGTGAAACTTTGAATGTAGAATGACAGTGGGTCAAGGCTGGCCAGATTGACATTCCGGGAAAACTTGTTTTACTTCTCCTTTCCCTATAGACTTTAAAACATTCTCTCTCTATGCAATGTTCATCGGTGAAGTCTTTGCTATAAATGAAGTACACCGTAATAGTTCAAAGTTTTGATTTTAATCAAGATTTCCAGAATACGTAACTTTGAAAGAGCCTGAGAATCTTGTGCTTTTTTTAAAAAAACATAATTGTAATATTCTTGCTTTCTCGGACCCTGATGACACCATAAATGAGAATGTAACTAGGATCATATGCAGCTCATTACTGGAGCTCCAGCACACCTGTGCTGCCCCGTGTCTGTGAAAGACTGGGCTGACTGCCCGAGGAAGCACCTAGGAATGAGATTGCTTCAGGCAAGATCCCTCTCGGGAGGAATATTGCTTTCTCTTTAAAAAAAAAATTATTAGTTCTATGAGTTTCTTGCTATAAGACCATAAGAACAGAAAGAAAAAAGCTAATAGGAGAAAAGAACAGTTTTACTGAAATATACTTAATCCCCCTCATGAAAAAAATATTAACAAGAATTGCAACCTTTGTATTTGCTGACTTATTCCATGAGGGGGAAAAAAACCCAAAACCAACCAAAAAAGCTTGATTTTAAATGTTGTGTCTGGAGATATTAAAAGCGTAAGTATTAGTAGTAAAGGTTCATTTGTGGACTCTAGGGGCCTGCAGGACTCCATTCAATGACTTCATTGAACCACTTTCTGACCCCTACTTTGCACCCCCACTAACCTTGCCATTTAAACAAAGCAGTGTACTTGCTATGTACACAGGCTTAACAAAAATTACTAAAGGAAATTAATTTCTGATCAGATTGTTACCGCAGAATCATTTCTAGATAGGAATTCCAAAGCCATCACAGTCTAGAAAGGCAAACCCAAACTCAAAACGTAGGTCCCTCATGGGATGCTGGGAACAGCAATCTTTATTGATAACCAGTTCTTGCTGGTTCCCAGCCAGGCTTTCTTCACTGTCCTCATCTTACAACTAACAAAAGCCCACTTTTGCCCAAGGGGACCAGATCACCCAACCACCAGATCACCTTCCTGGCCTCTCTTGCTGTTAACAGATGTCATGCGACACAGTTATAGCACACGAGAAGTTAACAGATACTTTTAGGACTTCTTCAAAAATTATTTCAAAATAGGTAACTGACTTTTCTCTTTCTCCTTTTCATACCTGGACAAAAAATATAATGGTAGAAGTGGAGTAGTCTGCTTGTGATCAGAAGTGCGGGGCAGTGAGGGACAAAACACATGCTGAAGCTGGCTGGACAAGAAGACAGAAGAGGTGCAGGTCCCTGAAAGCAACTCGAGTCAAAACCAGAAAGCCCTCAAACCTGTTCCAGAAGGGTGTAGTGTCAGAACTGATTTTTTTTTCAGTTTCATGTCATATTACCAGAATGATAAAAAGCAATTCTGCATGTGTTTATATGGAAGTACTAAATCTATTCCTGGGATAAGACAATTAGTATTTATTGTGTACTTTTTAGATATCAGGTACTTGTTCTTACAGACTTCCCAGGTGGTGCCAGCGGTAAAGAATTTGCCTGCCAATGCAGGAGACAGAACAGACACAATTTGATCCCTGAGTCACGAAGATTCCCTGGAATAGGAAATGGCAACCCACTCCAATATTGTTGCCTGGAGAATTCCACTGACAGAGAAGCCTGATGGGCTACAGCCCATGGGGTAGAAAAGTCGTACACAACTTAGTAACTAAACAACAACAAACCCATCTCTGGGTCTCTCCAGAGCACGTGGAGGAACAATGCCTATTTTAAGACAACACGGGCTGTACTAGTGATTTAATGATGACAAGATGCCTTGAAAATACAAAGCTACACAATTTAAATAAAGGTTAAGAATGGAGAAAACAAGGGAAGAATCAAGCCTGGGAACAGGTTAGGAATAATGCCAGGAAAAGCTCAAGAGGCCAGGGCTCCCAGTATGGGCTTGTTTTGCACAGCAGCTAGGTCAATAGACCACCCTTAGAAGGGAAGACTGTCTGAGGGACCTGTGAACTTCACATTGAATAAACACAAATTAATTTGGTACAGGTGTTTCTTTTGTATGCAAAGTGAGAACATTCTAGTGTCCTACTGTAGCCTTCCTTCGCCTGAGGTGGTCTGTGCTGAGGAAACATGAGGCTGTCATTTAAAACCTGTCAGGGTACCAGCTGGATGTAAGCAGTTTGAGCCTTGTATGCTGACGTATGTTTGGTATTTTGAATACATTGAGAAGGAGTGTAAAATACTCAAGAAATATTTCAGAAGGATGAGAAGTTTTGCAGATCCACATTTCCTTATCTCAAAATCTCAAGGTCTTATGTGTTTCAGAATTTTGATTATTTCTTTTTTTTTGACTGTAGGGATCTATCCTCCTTTCTATATATCTATCATCTATCAATCACCTATTAACACCACCAGTGGAAACTAAGGCATCACTGTCTAACCCAAGGTTATTATCTTTGCCACATGAAAAAAGAGTGATATGAATGGCACAAATAAACATAAATCATAAATAATCTCACATCAAGTCAAATTTCACTTGTAATTGATTTATTAAAACTTTTTTTTTTTTGCTTTAAGAATCTGGCTCCAGCATATCATTATTGCAGAAAGGAGATTGGGATCTCTCCAAAAAATACAATTCTGAAGTTGAAACTGGAAACTTAGCCTTGTATAGAGCAGCATGCCTTATGGTCTGCACTACATAATTTTTGGGGGGAAGCCTGTCTATTTAGATGGGGATTATAATTATAATTTAATGACTACAATTCATTTAACTCACTATTAAATAATTTGGTGATTTTTCTTAATCCGAAATCCATGGACCCATATATAAGCTCCTGGGGGAACGTGAGCCCACTTAACTCCTGACATAGTATGCACATTCCTGTGTACACGAGCATTTTTCCAGGGAGATGGTCCATTCCTTGCCCTGCCCCCTAAAATCTCCAAGCATTCTCAGAGAAAAATTCAAAACTTCTGCTTTAGGTCACTAAAACAGATGTTAATGACAATAGTTTAAAAGGTAGATAGTTTAAAAGATAGTATGCACATTCCTGTGTACACGAGCATTTTTCCAGGGAGATGGTCCATTCCTTGCCCCGCCCCCTAAAATCTCCAAGCATTCTCAGAGAAAAATTCAAAACTTCTGGTTTAGGTCACTAAAACAGATGTTAATGACGATAGTTTAAAACTTTTCAAAAAAAAAAAAAAAAAAACTTTTCAAACTATTAGTACTTTCGTAACATTTCATGCTCTTTACCATGGCCAGGTCCCCCATCTTCTCCCCCTTTCACTGGGCTCTAACCCCACAGTCATCTCTATGTTTCTAATCTTCGTTAAACCTGTCCTGGCTACAATGCTCTTGTATTGGTTGTTGCACTTTGTGCCCTTCCCAAGATCTTCCCAAGGCTGGGTGCTCTTTGTCATTTAAATCTTAGCTCAAATGCCACTTCCTTCAGGAAGCTTTCTATGACTACTTAATCAAAAATCACTCCTCCCTTCCTCTCCACTGCATTGTTCTGCATTATTTTCTTCCTGATTCTCACTGTTACAACTTGCATGGCTAGACATGGTTGCCTCAGGGTACTTATCTTTTAACTGAAATAATCTTGCTTATTTATATATTGACTTTCTGATTCCCCACCCTAGAATGTAGCTTCACTGTATCCTCTATGCCTAGAATACTTACTGCCTTTTAGTTGGCTAGGCATGAGTATTTGTAGAATGAACGAATAAGTGAATTAATTACACTCATTCTAGTAGTAATGATGTTCACTGTAGAAAATAGGAACTTGGTAAGTAACAGTTACAAGTTACTATGTTAACCAGGGCAGGTTACTTAAACTCTTTAAACTTGTTCTCCTAATCAGTAAATTAGACACAGTAGCACTCACCTTGCCGGTTTACTGTGAAATTTAAATGAGTTACTGCATTTAAAATACTTGGTACATTAGAATATGTTTGTTAAATATTGTTGTCATTATTATTGCCATTTTATAAAAATTAGAAAAAGACTTAAAATGAGACAAAAGGCATATTCAACAAAATAAAAATAGTTAAATACACATTATGTTTAATACAACATAATATAATACATACATTTAATAGTTAAAATACATTCGTTAATATATATGAAATCTAAAAAACAATCTAGTGAATAAAACAAAAAAGAAGCAGACTCACAGAGGAAAAAAACTAGTGGTTACCAGTGGGGAGAGGGTGGGGGGAGGGGTAGAGGATAAGAAAAAAAGGATTATTGTGGGATTATAGAAAATCATTTGTATGAAATTTTTGAAAACTGTAAAGCATTGTGGAATTTAAGGAATCTTTCATTCAATAAAAAGATTTAAGAATAAATAATTTTAAAAATTAAAAAATTACAATACATTAGCTAAGATTTCAGATGAAATTATTTAAAGGTATAGCTAACACAATGTCATGGTTATGTAAGTTTCATATTAAAATGTAAAACCCTAAGAGTTTTGGATTTGACTGTAGAACATAAAACCATTTTAGTGATTTAAGCATTACTTTTTTAAACCATTAATTTTGGATTTTAATTTTTAAGAGCCAATAACATTTTAAAATTAAATATATGCTTTTTGTTTTATACTGACACAATACATAAGCAGAATGCCAAGTAGTTAATCTTCATAATATCTAAAATGCTCCAGAATTCAACATTAGTAATTCTCTAGAGAATTTGTATATCTTGAGTATTCATTTATCTTTATAAAAGAAACACTCTAGAATATGCTGGCTGACTAGATAGATGGAAAACGTGATTTGAGGTTTCTACTCCCAGAAACTAATTTTATTTTGGAGAATTTTGCTATTACCCTGCCCGAGTAGAGTTAATGAGTAGTTTTTCCATCTACTTAGCTCTAGCTAAAAGATTATTTCCACTTCAAATAGTATTTTCTCATTAAAGCTTTTGTCGACTAGTTCTCTATCTCATTATGCTGAAAAATGTGGTTATAAATCAAATTTCTGAAACCACTGCATGTGTCCTAATCCAGTTCATTAAGTATCACACCCTAAATATTTCTTTTCTTTGGTTTTCCTCCTAGCAGTCCCTGCCCCAAGCTTCTTTATCTCAATTTTGAAGGAACTATTTTATAGCTTAATAATATTTTAGAACTGAAATATTAATAGTCCCTAGAAATCATCTAGTCCAATTCTCCACATTTAAAAATGAAGAAACAAGCCCAGAAAGGAAGACATGTCCCAGATCATCCAGTGAATTAATGGAAGAGCAGAAGATATCTGACTTTCTGAGCTCTCCAACCACTAAATCCCCAAGTGGCAGTCACCCCCTAATGAGCTCAGCACAGGCTGTGGATGGGAGTAACTTCTTAGGTAAAAAGTCATCATCACGATTGCTCTTAGGTTGTCAGCGTTTCTTGCAGCCATCAGAAAAATACCGCCCTTGCAAAGGGAGAGCCAATGCGGAGAAAAATGTTTTCAATTGGAGATAAATTCTCCAGGGTCGTGTCCCGTCCTTCTTCTCGCGATGCTTCTTTGCTGTGTGAATTTCTGGGTTAGCCCGAGGTGTGTAATTATGTTCCTGCTTTAAATATTTTTTTCTTCTTTCCTCTCCTATGAAAAACGCTGTTACCCTTTGGTAAAGTCTAACCGGGACGGGACGTGAGACGGCTTAACAAATACATCCGGTTAAGCAGACTGCCTTTTCATAAACTTCATTTTAAAAATTGAGTCAATTATTTGGATAAGGAGTGTAAAGAAAATGCCAAAAGCTGTTCTTCTAAAGCAACCAGAAGATTAAAATAAGAATTCCACTTTTACATAGATTGTGCAATAAGTCGACTTGAAATTGTTGTAACCATCCAGATAATACCTAATCCTTTGCTTCTTAAGAAAAAAAAAAGGAAAACAGAATAAACTAACAAAAACACGGGGCTTTCCATGAGTATCTGCAGAAGTCCTAGTAAAATGCTGCAAGTATATTGAAATACACCATTGACATTGTGTAAATCTTCCGTGTTTGTTCTCAGAATTTACGCCATTCTTTAAACCAGGGATTGTAATCTTAGTTTGCACACTCCGAAGGCAGATAAGATTCCAAGCATTTCTAAAATAGTTGGTATAATTTATTGTCACTGCAGCGCAGTCAGATTTAAACTCTGCTGGACTCCGATGCCACGAACAGCTATGCAGAGTTCAAAGGGGTAGGTCTACACAGACGATTAAGTTATCACTAATGGAAGGACTATAACCCTGCTGTGCTGTGCCTACTCCCGGTGTTCCAAAGATTATGTGACACCCAAAAAGCCTTTAGATACCGAGTATGCATATTTTATTGTGTAAATCACAGGTGTCAAAGTAAAACACATTCAATGAATTGCTTCCTGCCTTGTAACACAAAAATTATTTTTGAAATCAAAAATCTTGTTTCCTCCTGAATAGAACCTTCCCCTGACAGACCAAATGTGCCAAATGTGGTTTCCATTTGCTGTTTGGGGATTTATTTGACTGTGCCAAAGTTCAGGTGTGCCAGCTCTTCGTAATAAGCCATTTGGATGAAAGCTTGGCTAGCTCAAAGGATCCTGATGTATTTTATGGCTGCCTTTTAAGATTATTGTTCAGAAATACCAAGTCTAATTTTGAAATCAATTAGCCATTGGGTCTGATGAGGTGTTGGCCCAGCTCAGGTTCACACCCGCTGTCCACAGATTATTGTTCACTTGAGCTGGGTCCTTAGGACTGGGTTGTTCCCAGCATCTGGTGGACATATGTCTGATGTTCTTGCAGAATGGGCTGATGGTTTAAATAGCCAACCCTAACGAAGAAAGCTTTGTAAGTTTGCTGCTGTTAGCCAGGAAAACAAACTTTTTATAATACTCTGTAAAAAAGAAAAAAAGAAAGAGAAGAGAAAAAGAAAAAACCTTACTGCTTTCATAGTTTATTTCTCTATAACCTGTGTCTAGGGAATCCAAGTCTTCAAAACACACAGAAGGTTGAAGAGACATAATGAGAAAGGAGTCAAATTATCTGTTACCTACTAGTATCTTTTTTTGTTTCCCTTGGGTCCTCCCCACAACCAGACTGAAGGTGTAATATCTTTCCCAGAAAGCTGCTTCCCAAAGGGGACCGTGTCTTTCCATCACAGTCAATCAGCACTTGTAAAGGTACAAATTCTGCTTGGCAGGGCCGGTGCTCCCGGGAATGGTGCCAGAGGCCCTCAGCACCACCCATGCTGTTCAAAAGAAGTGGCAGATAGTAAAATAAAAAGTTAAACTACCCCTTCCTTGGATTTCCCACTCTCTGGCCGCCTAACATTTTGGTAGAACAAGGGGATCTGACTTGTTCTCTCGTGAGATGCCATTGATCCCTTGAGTGAACTCGTTACAAAGGTCTCAGATGCAGCCAAACAATAACGGGTAATATTGGGCATTTCCCATGATATCTTTTATAGACAAGAATGTTTCCTTATTCTTTTCCCAGCTCTGGAATAAATTCAGATCTATGAATTTGCTTTTATAGAAAATGGAATTAATGTACATTGGTACATTATTTGTATTGATGATAGTAAAGATTTAGTGGGCTGATCAGAGATGAGATGGTCTGGAGAACTATGTGCTACTTGCGGATCCGTGCCCTTCTTCCAAGTTTAGTGAGGCAGGCTGGCTTGTGCCTTCGTCATTTTCATTACTCGCTGTCTCCTAAACAATGCTCAATGGTTACCATGCAGTCCATCAGCATGCAGTCCATGCAGTCCAATGCCTACTATGTGTTAGGCACTCAGAAAGTAAAGAGGAGCAGAACAGACCTGATCCCTGACCTCAAAAACCTGACAGTCTAGGGGAGAGAAAGATGTCAAAGAACTAAGTAAAAAATAAATAATTGAATTTCAACCTTCAAATAAGAAAAATGAGGAAAGGAAACAACTACTTCAGTTATTATTTAGATCTTGAATATTCAAACAACTTTTCTTAGAAATCACCTCTTGCTCTAAGTTTTTTTAAATGTTTATTTATTTCACTGCCCCAGGTCGTAGTTGTGGCATGAAGGATCTTTTAGTTGTGGTATGTGGGATCTACTTTCCTGACCAGGGATCAAACCTGGGCCCCCTGCACTGGGAGCTCTGAGTCTTAGCCACTGGAACCCCAGCAAAGTCCCATTTGAATATTTTTGATAGTAAGAGTACACACTCTCAATAGATAGGAAGTATAAGCTACTAAAGTATTTCTAGTGTATTTTAACCAAG
The DNA here is from genome assembly GCF_033118175.1 of Dama dama. Classification (NCBI taxonomy): domain Eukaryota; kingdom Metazoa; phylum Chordata; class Mammalia; order Artiodactyla; family Cervidae; genus Dama; species Dama dama. The sequence continues at coordinate 15,919,765 of NC_083709.1, read as the reverse complement.
AATTTAAAAGCCCACTCCCACTTTTTGAGTGTATATTATGTATTCATCACTCTATTGTACTTTATCACATTTAATCTCTGCCCCCAAAACATAGCCAATTACTAACGAAGATACAGAGGCCCAGAGTGTTTAAGTAATTTGCATCCCATCACAGAACCTGTAAATCAGAGCTGAGATTAAATTAAGATCCTACTTGGCTCCAAGGCCCATATCCTTTGCAACATTAGTGATTGTCTCTGAACAGTCAATCTCAATAACAATAAGTCATAAAAACTCCTTTCATTATCCCTGAACTCATTATCATTGAATATAATTATCATCACATGATTAAGGACTTAGCAAATTTGGTCTGAACTTGCCACTATGCATGTAACACTAAGTCCTATCAAATGCAAATGGCAGATACACAAGCCTCCATCACCTTTATGTATAAAAAAGGCATAGATGTCTGTAGAACAAATATGCTTACACTCTTAAAGCTGAGTACAATAGCAACATAAAATATGTGTAACTGTGTTGAACTTATCTCCAAACTGTGGATGAGAGAAGCAGTATGTGGGTAACACTGAGAAGGGAGTTTGTTTTCTTTCATGAAAATGCAGGGAGAAGATGGAGAGGACAGCCCTGAATAGGAGGAGCTCAGTGAACTTTCTGTTGCTTTTGTTGAAAATACATTGATACTCTGGTCATCTTAGTCGCTCCCTGGGGAAGCTTTCTCTCAACTTCCCAAAGAGACATGAAGAAATACAGTGATTTAAAGGGGAGAGGTTATTATATGGAGCCATAAAATGTAACATTTATTTCTGTTCTTTCCATTTTCTTCATTAAATAAATATACTTTAAGGTTGTAGTTATGGCTTGCTTAGTCTGTCTAAAAACAAAGATGACCAGATGTACCAGAGCACCAAAGTAAGTTAGATTGTAACTACCACTGTAAATACCACCCTCTTATAAAGGATGATAAAAGTGAAATGGGTAATTCTTTTCCCCAGCATGGAAAACATCTCACCAATTTTTATTAAAGATAGAATATATGACTATATTTAACAAAGGTGAAATGTAAACCTTTCTAGATTCTCTGTGACGTTGAAGCTTGAAAAACCCTCAAAGCTTCAGAACTTAGTCTCTATAATTCTGTATCTAAAAATGTACTTGTCAGAAATTTCTATGTCCTTGATTTTATTCTACCTCATGGAAGGTCCTCTGACCTCAAATATAAAAGGATTTTGGTAAATTATAAATGTGACCACTAGGATTAATCTTGTCTCTTAAATATTAAAAATTCTTAAATATTTTCTGTAAATAGTGAAAAACCTTTCCTTAAATAATAAATTAAAAACCATTAAGGGGACTTCCTTGGCCATTCAGTGTTAGGACTCCATGCTTCCACTGTGAGGGTTATGGTTCAACCTTTGATTGGGAGACTAAGATTCTGCATGCTGTGCAGTGAGGCCAATTTTTTTTTTTTTTTAATAGAACAAAGAAATAAAAATAAAAGAATTTAAAACAATAATTTAAAAAATTAGGACAGTATAATGAAGGGATACATTTAATAATTTTTAGCATCTTGTCACCTTATTGTCAAGGTGATGAAATTCAGTAGGGTGAAACATTGTTTGCTGTTGTTATTATTATTCCAGTTAAATACAACTGTTTCTTTTGTGAAGCACAACAGTCCCACTTGTTCTTTCTGCAATATTACCATATATCACATTTATCCTATATGCCCAGTCATCTATCTTACCGCTTTTTAATCACCAACATAATAATTTTAACCTTCACTTTGGCTAGATACTAGCAGAGAGCAATGAGAGACTACCAAATACCAAGCCTTGTGAGACATTAACATTCCCTGGTTTCTGACTGAGAAACAGAATCCATCATGATCCAATGTTTCAGAAATAATGTATCAATGCAGATAATGCAGAAATTTATTTTCCTATTTTCCTTAATAATGGTGCTTACATTTCATAACAAAAATATCTAGAACATTGTAGAAAACTTTCTTTTTCGTGCTGACTCTCTAATTTTCTTTTAGTTTGCATTTATTTTATTAATCACTAGAGAATATAATCTTTTTGGCATCAGCAACTATAATGTGGAAACTACAGTTAGAAATACCTACCCCAATAATTCTATTGACTCTGATTCCATTTTTGAGCTTTTGTCACTAATTTTCAGAAAGGCATCAGAGATTAATCAGAAATGACCTCTCGTTTTCTAAAACAACAAAAACAACTTTCAATATGTGAAATCCTTTTATTATTATTTTTGAAACTATTAAGCACATTAGATATCCGAAAAGCAGAGCTAGGATGGTGGGCACTTCATAAATGAAATCCCTAAAAGACAGACAGCTGCTTTCACATAGCTAGTGATGTTATGGTTAAGCTGAATTTTATAAAATTCTTGTCTTAAGTTAGAAAAGCAATATGCACTCATTTGTAGATATTTTGAAAAATTCAAAAAATGTAAAGAAGAAAATTTAAATCAATTAACGTACAAGATTGATACTTAGCCCTTATTAACATTTTGATATAGTTCAATGTAGTCTTTTTCTGTGTTTGTGTTTGTTTGTGTCTGTGTATAATAACAAAATTTGAATTAGTGTATAGAGCATTTTGTATCACAATTTTCCTTTGATTATTTTGCATGCCATTAAATATTCTTTGAAGATATGATTTATGGTTGTTGGAGATTGCATTTAATGTATGTATTGCAATTTATTCACCTTATCTTTTTTAATTGAATTTTAAAGTAACTTCCTATTATAAATAAAGCTGTTATGACTATCTTTGTACATAAATCTTAGTGTGTATCCTTCAATTAATTCCATATGATTAATCCCCAGACATGGAATTGTTGAACCAAGGTGCACAGACATTTTTAAGGATCTTGATTCATATTGGTAACCGATTTTTTCAAAATGCTTTAATTTATACTCCTGTCCAAAGTATAGGAGCATTTACTTTACCCATACAGCACTGCATATTATTTTTTATTTTTTAGATTTTCCCAAAAGAAAGTGAGAAGTGTTATTTCATGTTAATTTATATTTCTTAGATTAAAATACAATGAGCCTTATTTGATATGCTGAATGACTATTTTTATAACTTATTTTAAAAGTTCTTGTCTTTTGTGTATAATCTTATTTGCGTGTTTGGCTTTTTAAATTTATTTGTAGTTCTTTATTTTAGTTAGGACTGTGATCACTAATCTGCCACGTGTGGTACAATGTTGTTCTAATTTGTCATTTCCTTTCCATGTTCTTTTTGTTTGTGATTCAGGGATTTCTACTTTTATGTTTTGAAAGATTCTCCTTTTGCCTTGTAAGTTGCCTCCTTAGCTTCTCTGCTTAAACTCTTCCACACTTCAAGATTGAGTAAATACTCATCTTTCTTCTTTGTCTCTTATAGTTTCTTTCTTTCTTAAATATTAAGATTGTTAAACCATGGCTTCAATGGTTAAACCATGCTGTTCCTTGCTAGAGGTAGAGGAATAACTTTATTTTTTCTTGAAGAGCTAAATACATTAGCTAACAGCAAAAATCATCCTTTTCCAATTACTCTAAGTGCCATCTTCATGATGAAATATTTTTATTTTCTATAGGCTTTTCTGTTTCTTGGAACTCTAGTTTTGTGTGTGTGTATGTGTGTGTGTGTGAATACCACCATACTTTATTAAGTATAGTACCTTTATAACATTTTTATATTTTACTGCAGTTCCTCTCATAAGTCTTTTTACTTGTCTAGAATTTTCACTTCATACATTTTTTTAAAAGTCTGGTTAGTTAAAAAAAATACAGAGAAAGACAAATATCATATGATATTGCTTATATACGAAATCTAAAAACGGGTACAAATGAACTTACCCAAAAAACAGAAGTAGAGTCACAGATATAGAAAACAAACTCACGGTTATGCAGGGGTGGGGCAGGGCGTGAGAAGGGACAAACTAAGAGATTGGGACTGACATGTCCACACCACTGCATATAATAGAGATGGCTAGGAAGAGCCTACTGTATAGCACAGGGAACTCTACCCAATACTCTATAATGACCGACATGGGAAAAGATTCTAGAAAAGAGTGGGTATATGTGTACATGCACAACTGATTCACTTTGCTGTATACCTGAAATAACAGTACCTCAATAAATGTTTTTTTTTTAATGGCCAAACCATCCAAAAAATACTGTTGATTTTTATTCAAATTCTAAACTTTTAGACTCCTTTATCCAATGCTCTTAGAATGTAGATGCATGAAGGTTGTTTTATTTTTATCCAGTATTTTCCAAAGTTTTAATTGTCACACCCCAACTACACCATCAATTCAATAAATCAGAATAAAAGGGAAATGAGAATTACAGAATCAATTGAGATATGGATTTGAGTGAGTATATGTAATACTTGGCTTTTTTTTTTCTCCCCAAAGCGTTTATGTCATTCAACGTAGAGCACCCTTTTTTTTTTTTTCCTCTTGAATTAGGGCAAAATTTAATTGGTCCAAGTTGTCTAGATACAGAAAGGAATCAAGTAAACAGATAAAAAATTTCAAGTGGACAAGGGGATTTATTTTCATTGTTTATTTATATCCATAGGTCGCTTCACAAGTTTCAAAGGCTGTATAAAGCTATAATACAGCCACCTTTCTGAGCAAACTTGTGTGTAAATACAGTTTATTTCACTTGAAGCCTTGCCCTCTTGACTGATGGAAATTGTAGTAAAACTTCCACCTGGGTTGTCAACTATGGGAAACTTTCTTATTTATTTTTATTTGTCACAGCAGGTTAAGCTCACAAAATCCAGGTGTTACGTGGCTTTAAATCTGGACGCAGGCACAGGAATAGTCTGTTGAAGGTAGTTTATTTAGGATCCCTAAACATGAAGGGACTTAATGAAATGGATTTTATCCAGCTCTGTAGGTCAGGGTGTAAATTCAATGTACAACGACCAGAAATAGACCAATAGAAAAGCAGTGCCAACAGAATAAATTCTGGGTCATGCACTATGATAATTCTATATTTATTTCTGAAGATGGTAGGAAGGGAGCAAGAATTCAGAGAGAAGCAACCTCCCTCCTGCTAATTTACAACTTAGCTAAAAGTGACCGTCTCTCTTAGTAATCTTTCTCTCTCATAAACCTTTCAGATTATGTGGAGTAATACAACCATTGCCACCAGCAGATGAGAAAACTTCTTTTCTTCACTTAATGTATAGATACATAAAAATGTACATAAAAATATACATAAAAATGTATCAATCTTAATTTTTCATTGAAAAGTGAAAGTGAAAGTTGTTCAGTCATGTCCAACTCTTTGCGATCCCATGAACTGTAGCCCGCCAGCCTCCTCTGTGCATGGAATTCTCCAGGCAAGAATGCTGGAGTCGGTTGTCATTTCCAACTGCAGGGCTCTTCCTGACCCAAGGATAGAACCCTGGTCTCCTGTATTACAGGCAGGTTCTTTTGTTTTTTTAAGTTTTTTTTTTTTAATTGGACTATCATTGCTTTACAATGTTGTGTTAGTTTCTGAGCTATATGTGTACATCCTCTCCTTCTTAAGCCTCCCTTCCATCTCCCCATCCCACCTTCCAATTTATTTTTTTAATCTTCATTCCCAAGGTTCTAAATTATGTATTTATTTAAAAACACATTGTCTTCATGATCATTTTATTATATACTTTAAAAAATTTTGTTTTGTTTTCTAATGACTTTGCCCAAAATAAGACGGTCATTCTTTGGTTAACATGATCATTCACTGTATGGTAATTGAAAAATCTAATTTATTTAATTAGCCTGTCATATTTGCTGTACTTTCTCTGTTTCCTTCCTAAAGGAGCTAAAAATAAAATTATCTTTCTGCCTTTGCCTACACAACCAGCAGATGTCCACTCATACATCCAAATGGACTTGTGAGTAAACAACTAATTTGGATCAAATTAATGCGCAAGTAATTAAAGTTGATTTTTTGTATGTGATTCTAATTTTCATCACACAGTGCTTGTATTTCAATACTTTGGTATTTCATAAGCTGTCAGATTGTGATACATTCCAGTAATAAGAAACTTTAGTTGATCCTCATAGGATGTATATATGTGCATGGATCAAATTGACCCATCTGGACAGAGCAAAATTCCCAGACTAGTCCATTTGAACTGAACCACTTTCATGGTCTGCTGTCATAGTTTATTCTGTCCTGTTTTACATTCATATTTGACATTTGATTTCTACTTCCTGAACATCAATACAAGAAATCAGGAATCTTTTTCCCAAATTACCCCTTAGGCTAAGTCTACAATTTTCCATCCATACATATCCACCCAAAAATTTGGGAGTTAAAAAAAAAAAGGAGCTAAAAATTCTAACTTGATTCCACTCTTCTCAATTCACCATAATTCAGTTATTAATTTCTTTAAGTATTTTAAACCAGTAATACATTACTATATTTCAAATAAACTATTTGATAGTGAGCTAAGAATTGTAGGAAATTCTCCTATCATAAAACTTTGAAATTCAAGAAGGAATTTTGTTTTGGACTTCTCATTCCAGATATCTGCAGAAAAAAGTGTGAAAGGGCAAGCAAGCAAGAAATAACAACTCTATAAGGATATAAAGGAAAAAGTCATGAGAAAATATCAGTTTTATATAACTAGCTGCCACTCTAGATATTCTATATTTGACAGCATGTTTCTTTTAAAATTATTCTACTTTTCATTTTACCTCTTCACTATTTCATGCTAAAGTGTGAGACACTGAATATATGAAATAATTTTTAAACAAATGAATAAATATTATATTGGATTCTGCAAGCTATTTTATTGATTGTCTATACCTCTTTTCCCTCACTTGTATTTTAATAATTAGTGAATTATAGTGGAAAGTTGGAAAGATTATAGATATCTGTTTTCTTCTATTTGTTAACTGTGTGTTCTTGAATATATACTTAAATCTTTCCTTTTGTCAGTTGTTTTTTCCTGATAAATGGGAACAATAAAGTCTCTCATATCTCAAATAACCAAGTCATAATACAGACATGCATTTATACCTAGAAACCACAATATTACTGTAAGATAAATGTCATTTATATCTCAAATTCATTTTGTGTTCTCCTTGATATCCTCTGGTTTTCATTTCTAATGATGTAACTTAAATTGTAATGGAGTTCAATTAATTTCTGATTGGCACATATCTAATTTGATATTTCTTAGCTTCTGGGCAGCATTCATACCTTCCTAAAAATGTTTTGTAATATGTATAATTAAAGGAGAATTGAATTGAAAGCATTTAACTTTGAAAATGTTGGGGTTATTTTATGATATTTCCTTGGGGCGGGGGTAATGTAACTAACCCGAGTGTTTCATAAAAACCGTGATTTAGAATGAACGTTGCAGACTTTTTCTATCCCCCAACCTCTACCTCCTTCCCACCCCTGATACTTCTGTAGATGGAACAGAAAGTCACACTGACCACTCACTTTGTTAAATCATCTATCATTTCCCTGGCAAGTTAAATTGGCCAATGAATACGATGAATTGGAGCTAAGGCAGTTGGTTCTCTTTGAAGCCCCAGGCATTTGTTTCCAAATAAACTGAATTAGTGAGTCCCCATGTAATTTATGATTTTTCATTTACTTGACTTATTTCCATGATGATTGGAGATTAGTCCATTTTAAAGGAGACAAAAGAAATTGGGTTTAAGAAACATTAAAACTAGACCAGGAAAGCATACGGAGATCAAGTAGTTCAAAGTTATGGTGACAGATTATCCTTAACTCATGCCCCATTTAAGAAAGAGAAAGACACACTCTTCTTTGATAAAATATGTTCTTGAAGAATTTTTATTTTTATTTTATGCTTATAGGGATTAAAATCTGAGTTTTATATACATCGAACATCACAACCAAACTCTTGGTTATATGGGGTTTACAGTTTGATATGTGAAAAACTCCCAGTGTTTATATTTGGAGTTTTGCCTACTTAGGGATTAAAGTTTGGAGGCCACAGTGATGTCACTGGATTAGAGTTAGGAAGATACATTTTGGTAAGACTGAAGCCAATGCCAAATTCATGACTCCAGAATTTATGATTGAACTCTAGACTGCCTACAAATTCATGACTTCTAAATTTATGATTGAACTCATGACTTTCCAGCTTACAGATTTAAGGGCATGCACTAATAAATAAAGACTCCTGAACCTCAAAGTAAATTCAGTGGACACCAATGTGCATTTTAAAATTTAAAATACTGATCCAGGAATAGCCAATGCAATGACCTTGCGCCTTGGTTGTGTGTAGGCTGATGGTACAATACCACTTTACAGACTGTTTAAAATATTCACGCCCATAAAATTATATCAGTGAGAATTGGAGTAGACCCATTTCATGTTATAGACCATCTGATTTTTTCACCGTTTTGTCAAGATTTATTTTCTTAACCTTTATCTCTTTTTGTTTCAAGTCTCAAGGGACAGTAGTAAGACTATTCCCTTTGGAAACAAATTCCAAAATAAAATTCAGATATTCCTTGACCTTTACCCAAGGATTATGTTCTCTTGATTTTTTTTTTTTTTTAATTTGAAAATTCTGAGTCAAGTGCTGGAATAATGCCAAGTATCTGGATGAAAAGATCAGTCATCCAGATGTTTTATCTATATAATACAAATATCTCTAGACTGGCCTTCTATGTCCTTTACTGCCTTGATGCAAGTTAGATTTTTCTTTATGCTTCCATTTTTCCCAAATAATAATCTATAGTTCAGCAAATCAGGAAAATTTATTTATTTTGCCTCCTCTATTCCTTAGTTTTATTTCCCATATTGTCTTCATGTTTCAGTTTTTTTGTTGTTTTATTGTCATTTATTTTTGCCCACCAGCACAAAAGATTTCCTCCCTATTCTTTGAGCTATCCTATACTATTACTGAGGTCTTCTCAATACTCCTCCCATGACAAACATTATTGACCTTTTCCGGAAAGCATAGGCAAGCATGCTTTCTGTAATCTTGTTACTCCAACCTATATCTAGCATATAGAAAATGTTCAATGAATATTTATAAGGTGTCCACTTAACAACCAACCAAATATTGGCTGATTAGTCTATTGTTTTATCAGTTTGTTTTTTATGGGGTAAACAATTTCAGACCTTATAGATACCTTCCTTTGTGTATCTTGAGAATATTACTAGGTAAAAAAATGTCTATATAAGGTATATAATATAAACAAATGCTACATTTAGCAAATCTGATAACTGGGAAATCAATGAAAAAATAATACAAGGGTTTTAATTTAGTTGCAGATAAAATTGTTGATAAAATTGCAGATAAAAAAGTTGCAGATAAAATTGTTATTTTTGGATCATTACAATTTTATAAAACAAGGAGTAATTTACAAAATTGTAAAATGAGAAAGAAATTATTGTTAGCCTCTTTTGTTTTTGTTCAATCACTAAGTTGTGTCCACCTCTTTGTGATCCCATGGACTGCAATATGCCAGACTTCCCTATCCTTCACTATCTCCCAGAGTTTGCTCAAACTCATGTCCATTGAATTGGTTACCCTCTTTGGTAATTTCAAAATTTATTAGATATAAAACATTTTGGAAAAAATCAAAGTACTGCATATATCACAGCTGCATTAAAGCATAGTATACAGGTGTTCTAGAATGGGATTTTTTATCCTCCAAAATTTAATTCTAGTAAGAAATATTAGAATATTTTTTAGCTTTTATTTTTCCAGGTGGTCTAGGTTTATCTTAATTAATCTGTGTAATAATTGTGCCCCCAAATGACCATCTGTCATCTCAAAATTTATTTTTCATTTTCAATACTATTTCTCCCCTTGCTTCACCTATGGCCAGAAGCAAAGGAGTGTTGAAAGTCACACATCTGATGAGAAGTGACATGACAACAAGCTCCCACACAGCCAGGAGCCTCCCATATATTCTATACATTGCATCTCTCTTCTAAGAATCAACGTTCTCCTCCTTCTGAGGGTCTTTATTCCTTCATGATTCCCCCAAGTCAAGTCTCTAAGCTCAGTCTTGTTTATGAAAGACAATAGGTGTGTCTTATTTTTCTAGTCATGCAAGCACATCAGCAGTTAGCTGTTTTGCTTGGAAGTGGAAAGGCATTATGGGTTTAAAAGTTGGCTCTCTCTTTCCTCCTGGCAGCATACATTGGGCAAGCTATTTCATTTCCTGGTAGCTCAGTCCTCTCAACTTTTCATTTGTCAAACGTGGCTGATGAGAGTGTCCATCTCATATGAGTGCTGGGAGAATTAAATGAATGAACACATGTAAGGTGCTTAGAATTCTGCTGAATGTTTGGTAAATGTTTGCATTAAGGATTTTTAAAAAAAAAATTTTATAGGCACATTAGCAATTCAGCAAGATTAACTTGTTCAAAGACATCTTTGGGAGATGCAGCCCTTTGCTGTAATCATCATCACAGGCAGAATAAGATTCCAGTGGCTAAGAGTAAGAAATGAACAGGGAACAAGCAAAAAGTATCAACAACTGGCTGACATTTATCCTTCATTTTCCTTCTTGGTTCAACCTAAGTCTTATACTCTCAATTTTGGAAAGAATTTGTTTCACTATTTCAAATTTTAATTTAAAATCATGTCTTCATAGTTATTTTCCCAGAGGTGCTTTGTTAAAGGGAGAAGAGTATGTAAGTTCAGTGGAGTGAAGGCTGTTGCATAGTGTACTTTCACTAAACAATAAGCATAGAAGCTTTTAAAGCATACTTTATTAAAATTTTCTCATTTCTGTATTACTTATGTCATAGTAGTTTAAATGCTGCATTTCATGTATTTAGTTCATCTCTCTACTTTGTAAAAAGAGTCTCTCTACTTCAGCCATGGTGCATTTATTGTAGACAAAGCTCCAGTTTACAGACCATTCCCCTGGGGTCACTTATTTTATGGTCTCCATTGTGTCTATTTATTTACTTAGTGACTGTCATAAACCTGCTGTTTTGAGAGAACATGGAGGCTAATATATACTTTGCAGCATCTGCGTTCAATGTCTATTTACCTTTGAGTGATCTGGTTCAAGAACTTCTTGAACAGAATACTTTTTGCCTATAATTGTATTCCTTTTGAGCTGGATCCATTTTAATTTTTAATATAGCCAGTGCTGACCTTATCCCTTTTATTTTCAGATTCTCACTGCTTGATAACAGGTCATCTCTCAAATCCCTGGAGAGAGAAAGAACTAATTTATTTGATGTATAATAGCTGGTTCAACTTTCCCTTCCTTCCCTCCTTCTACGTAACCTCCTCCCTCCTCTTCATCCTTCTCATCCTCCTCCTTTTCCTTCATCTATTCCTCCTCTTAGACCCCTTCCTTCTTTAGTTGTGTGTGTTTTTAGGTGTGTGCATTTGTGCATGTTTGGGTTCATTTAGCATCTATGTTCCTGACACAATGCAACATACTTTATTTTTATTTTCTCCTTATTTTTCTTTTTTCATAATTTTATTTATTTTTATTTTTACTTTTTAGCTGTGCTGAGTCTTAGTTGCTGCACAGGCTTTTCTCTAGTTGTGGGGAGTAGAGGCTACTCTAGTTATGATGCATGGGCTTCTCACTGCAGCGGCTTCTCTTGTGGAGTTTGGGTTCTAGGAAACAAAGGCTTCAGTAGTTGTGGCTCCCGGACTCTAAAGCATGGGCTCAGTAGTTGTGGCCCAAGGGCTTTGTTGCTCCACAGCATGTGGGATCTTCCCAGCTCAAGGACTGAACCTGTGTCTCTGCACTGGCAGGCAGATTCTGTACCAATGAGCCACCGAGGAAGAGCTTACTTTTTTTAATATTTGAATTCCTTTTTTTGACCATGTCATCTTTTTAGGCCGCACTTGCAAGAAGTCTTACCATAAATCCTTAATGTCATATAGAGTTATATTTTAAACAAAACCTCTTATTTACGGGTTAAAAACTCTTTGGCAATATTTACAGCAAATATGATCTCTAATAAATCAGTACTTGCCACTGTGCTCAGTTGATAACTCTCTTGGATTTCATTTCCACCATATTATTGTAGATGACACTTTGAGATCATAAACATTTGTGGCATATTATGTTTGGGTAGAACTATATTTGTGTGTGTGTGTGCATACGTATCTACACACAGAAAAGCCTATAAGGTTACATACCAAACACCTTGGAGTGTGAAATGAGGTTGAGGATCCTTTCACTTCTAAAATGTTTGAGAAATATTCTTTCTCTCTATCCAGCATATACATCACTTTTTATTTTTTAAAAAATCACAAATCTAAAAAGAAACAAAATCCCAAACACTTAGGAAATATCCTGGTTGGACTTAAGGGAGATTGATACATTTTCCAAATGGAATTTATTCTAGATTCATAGTTGGATTCATAGTGGGTTCCATTTCAAGGGGTACAGTGTATCCCAAGGAAATTAATCAGTTTCAGTGGATTTATTCTCCTTTGTGTGTGGAATTAACACATACCAAATATCATCTCCCCTTTCTATTGACTTTTAACTTTTATTATATGATTTTCATTCTTAAAACTGTTTTCATGTCATTAAAATATGCATCTATTTCTTTGTCAATTTTAGTCAATATCTTAACATTTTAAAAAATATTTAAACCATGCATTCAACTTCTCGCCCCTTTTTTATTCACCTCTACTTTCCAGTTTTTGTTGTTACATTATAGCTTTTACATTATTAAAGTTGTAACATTGATTTATAGTCTCTGACTTTAATCAAGTTTAGGTAGCTCTGTACAAGTTAACTCAGAAAATTGAAAACCTCTAAAAGATATTGAATTTATATAGAAAGAAATGTACTTCTATTGAATCTTTGTGATTCTGTAGCAACTTTAATAAGGTCAAGGCTAACAAGTTCTCTTTCTCTTTCTAAACATTTTCCTTCACTCATCAGTCATTCTCAGTTGATATCATATCTTGAAATTTATGCCACCCTTTCTTTAAATATGTATACAAGCCAACTTTCTAATTAATAGACTTTATAGTAGTTTTAGGTTTACAGAACATTGAGCAGATAGTAGCAAGAACCATATATCCTCTGATTCAATACTATCAAGCTATTCATATAGATTATATTATTACCTGCCTGGATTCTGAGAGGGAATTTGACAAAATAAGCATTCATTTTTATTAAAAACATTGACAATACAGGAATCATTTTATCCTTTCTTCCTTAACTTGATTATCTATACATGGACATATAGCTAAAGGTCAAAAAGTCAGCATCATCCTAATGGGGAAATACTATAGATTCTCTCACCAAAGTCAAGAACAAGAATGAATATCCACTGATCATTATGACAATTTAATATTGTCTGAAAGAGATGAACCTATAAATTAGACAAGAGAAGAAAATTAGAGGTATAAATACTGGGAAGGAGAAGGTAAAACTATTTGCAGTTAACATAGTGTTTTTCATGGAAAACACTAAGATATTAAGTAAGAAAGCAAAAACCTGCAAGTATGAGATAATACAGTGACTTGCTGGAATATAAATTAACATAAATAGAATTTATCTAAACATAAAACTGCAATTCAGGAGACGTGGGTTTGATCCTGGTTCAGGAAAATCCTCCGGAGAAGGAAATAGCAACCCACTCCTGTATTCTTGCCTGGGAAATCCCATGGAGCCTAGCGTGCTACAGTCCTTGGGCTCGCAAGAGTCAGACACGACTTAGCAACCAAACCATCAAACATGAAACTATCAGTTCAAAGATATAATGGAAGACCTCATTTTTATTAGCAACGTAAAAAATAAAGCCACATGCCTAAACATAGCACGGTATGTGCAAACTCTATATGAAAAGAAACTTCAAACCACTCCTATAGTACATAAAAGTAAACTTAAACTAATAGAAAAACATATCACAGTCAGAGAGAGAAAGAGTCAGTATCAATGGTATCTATTTTTCCTAAATTCTTTTGCTTTAATGTAATGTGATCTTAAATGGTACTGGGACCAGATAAAATGATTCTACAGTTCACATAAAAATTGGGCAGTTTAGCTAAATAAACTTAGACAAAGAACAAAGAGCAGAAATGAGTTCTAACAGACATGAAGTATATTATAAACCTCAGTAGGTAGAATAGTGTGATGCTTACGTGTGAGAAGACACAATCCAAAATGTAATATCAAAAATAAAAATATATACAGGATTTTAATATGTGATAAAGGTGTCATTGGAAAACAGTGAGTAAAAATGAAGCTTTCCAATTTCATGCGTCCTGAAGTATCAGTCTTATCTTTCCATGATTGCTGGATTTTATATTATGGTTAGAAAAGCCTTCCCCAATATGAAATTATAAATAAACATTAATCCATAGTTTCTGTTAATTCAGCTCAGTTCAGTCACTCAGTCATGTCCAACTGTTTGCAACCCCATGGATCGCATCACGTCAGGCTTCCCTGTCCATCACCAAAGCCTGGAGCTTCCTCAAACTCATCTCCATTGAGTTGGTGATGCCATCCAACCATCTCATCTTCTGAAGATGAGGGACCCCATGCAGGGTCCCTATCGTCCCTTTCTCCTCCTGCCTTCAATCTTTCCCAGCTTCAGGGTCTTTTCTAGTGAGTCAGTTCTTCCCATCGGGTGGCCAAAGCACTTGAGTTTCAGCTTCAGCATTAGTCTTTCCAATGAATGTTCAGGACTGATTTCTTTTAGGATTCACTGATTTGATCTCCTTGCAGTCCAAGGGACACTCAAGAGTCTTCTCCAACACCACAGTTCAAAAGCATCAATTCTGGGAGAACAAGATGGTAGTGGAGTAGGTGGATGCAGAGTACATCTCTCTCCACAGGTACACCAGGAATACACCTGCAGACACAGAAGTGCATGCAGAACACCAGCTGAGAGCGGACAGGAGTACCTGAACAGTGGAAAAGAATATAAAGAACCACACAAAACTTGGTAGGACAAAGGAACTAGGGGGGAAAACAGGAGTGTTAATAAGGCTGGACCTGCCTCAGCCAGTGGAGGCACTGAAGCAGGGGTCCGATCCCCACATGGGGGCAATTGTCTGAGTCAGAGGAGAAACATTTAAGGCTGAGGGTGAAACAGCTGATCTGCGGCAGCCTAAACGGAATGAGAATCAGATGGTCCTTGCTACAGCCATACGTACTCTGGACAGGGATGCCTGGAAGGCAGAGCAGCTGGGAACTGCAGAATAGGGATTGTGGAGAAATCCCAGGGCGAGGGTTGCTGTTGACTTCGGAGAGACAGATCGATCTAAGAGGAGCTGAGGGAAGAGATTGTGGTGGAAAATGCCTGTGGAGGAAAGCCGGGCAGCCATGGAAGTAACGCAATACTACTGAGTCATGCATCCAGGGTGGAATCATCACCATAGCCTCTCTCTCCCCACACACCAGCATCAGCAGCTCAGCAAAATAGAGGCTGGCCCATCAAGCGCCTGACAAACTGATCTACAGAGTAGGACCCCACCCAGGGCGCCCCTTTAAGTCCCTGACGCACTGATCTATGGAGTAGGGTCCTAGCCAGGGGGGCCTCTCTATGTGCCTGATGCGCTGAGCAACAGAGAAGGACCCCAGGCAAAGGAACCTGAATGGGTGGACCTATGGAAAAAGACTGGCCAAAGAGGCCTTCTGATCGCCAGCTACAAGAGGCTTGAAAACAGACTCTGATGGGGCCATCACTCTTGCGGTGGAGGCAGTCCATGTCTCTGCACACTTGGCACCGCCAGGGTCCCCACAAGCCAAGCAGCTGCGCCACCTTCATGCTCAACACGCACTGGGGCAGAGCTGCCACAGGCAAAAAAAGCCTTGTATCTACGCATGCAGGGTCGCTTCAGTAGTGTCCAAATCTTTGCGACCCTGTAGACTGTGGCCTGCCAGGCTTCTCCGTCAGGGAGGGGGCGGTTCTCCAGGCAAGAATACTGGAGTGTATTGGCCAATACTGGTTGCCATACCCTTCTAGAGCACTTTATTTCCTGCTGCCCTAGCTGCCAACTTCCCCTGAGTACCTGGTGCTGCCAGAGCCCCTGCGACCCAAGCAGCTGCACCACCTCCACACCTGGCCCTCACGGGGCAAACCCGAATCCTCGAGAGCAGCCTTAGGAGCAAACCCCAGTGGATGACCCACATGCAGAGGTGGAAATGAAACCACAATTGAAACCCAGGGGCAGTGTGGCTAAGGAAGAAGACCCAAAATGTTCCCACCAGCTGTTCAAGCTCAGATTAAATCCACATGATTAACTAGGCAGACTCTGTGTCTATGGAATATATAAAAGGTCATTGAGAGCTCCCACCAAAAAAAACAAAAACAAAAACAAAAAACACACCAGTTCTAATAGCTGTGAACATTGGAGGCAAGAACAACAGGAGTAGGACCGGATTAGAATCTGAGCTGCCCCCACAGAAGGTCCAGAGATCAGAAACATGTAGGAGGGCACCCTAGGGAGGTGAGGTGGACTGTGACTCCCAGCGAGGGAAAGGACTCTGACAGCACTGACTTAAGAAAAGTATTTATTATTCTTATGTTTTGACTTGTTCTGTAGATTCTTTTGTATTATTTTCTTTTTCTTTTTCCCCCCCTGTGTTGTAGTTGTTGACTTTATTGGCACTATGAAATCCAATTAAGCTTTTGAGCTTTCTTTTTTTCCCCCTAGTCACATTTTTTATTGTTGCTATAAAACTCTCCCTCTACACTGGGCTTTTGCAGTTCTGTGGAATTTTCCTTTTTTCCTTTTTTTTTTTTTTGCTTTTTTAAATTTTAATTTTTTAAGCCTATTATTATTTTTTCTACATTTATTCCTTTGTTTGCTTTTCTTACTGTTCTTTTCCCCTTGAAGTTAATCTTTAATGTATATAAATTTTCTTTATCTACCTCTATTTAACTTTGCATATGTATTTTCTTTCTTTTCTTTCCTGTTAACATATTTGTTAGTTTTATTTTCATTGCTTTAATGTCCAACTGGTGTCTTGCTTTAGTTTTATTTTCCAGTTTATGCTTTAGTTAGTTTTCCTCTGGTAGATATAATTTTTGTTTCCTTTGTTTGCCAGGTCAATCTATTGTACTTTATTTTTTTTTAATTATTTTGATTTTTCTTATGGATGTACATGTATATGTGTATATTCAATCACACTTTTTACTGTTGTTATAAACCTCTGTCTCTGTGTTGGGTTTTTGCAGTTCTGTGGGATTTTCCTTTTTTTTTCTTTCTTTTTTCTTTCTTCTTCCCTTTTTTTCTTTTCTCTTTTTTATAATTTTAACTCTTAAATTTTATAAATTATTATTATTTTTTCTACATTTATTCCTTTGTTTCTGTGTCCTACTGTTCTTTTCCCCTTGCATTTGGTCTTTAATGTATATAAATCTTCTTTGTCTACCTCTATTTAACTTTGCATAACTATTCTTTTTTTTCTTTTCTTTCTCTTCTTTCCTCTCAACATATTTGCTAGTTTTGTTTTCATTGCTTTATTTCCCACTTGGCACCTTGCTTAGCTTTGTTTTCTAGTTTGTTCTTTAGTTAGTTTTGTTCTTCACTGGTAAATATATTTTTGATTTCCTTCATTTGCCAGGTCAGTCTACCATATTTTATTTTTGTTGGACTGTTTTGACTTTGTTCATGAGTGTATATGTATATTCCGTTATTTTAATCATTATTTGCCTGATTTTGTAACTGCCATTTCTCTGGGGTTCATCTTTGGTTTCTTGTTTTTGGATATTTGTTTTAATGCCATAACAAACCACTTGTTGAGACTTTGGAGTGGGAGCACTGACTCCAAGACGCTAGACTACCAGAGAAATAACCCTCAGTTCAGTTCAGTTTAGTTCAGTTGCTCAGTCGTGTCCGACTTTGTGCAACCCCATGAATCGCAGCACGCCAGGTCTCCCTGTCCATCACAAACTCCCGGAGTTGACTCAAACTCATGTCCATCGAGTCAGTGATGCCATCCAGCCATCTCATCCTCTGTCATCCCCTTCTCTTCCTGCCCCCAATCCCTCCCAGCATCAGGGTCTTTTCCAATGAGTCAACTCTTCGCATGAGGTGGCCAAAGTATTGCAGTTTCAACTTCAGCATCAGTCCTTCCAATGAACACCCAGGACTGATCTCCTTTAGGATGGACTAGTTGGATGTCCTTGCAGTCCAAGGGATTCTCAAGAGTCTTCTTCAGCACCACAGTTCAAAAGCATCAATTTTTTTTGGTGCTCAGCTTTCTTCACAGTCCAATTCTCACATCCATACATGACCACTGGAAAAACCATAGCCTTGACCAGACAGAGCTTTGTTGGCAAAGTAATGTCTCTGCTTTTTAATATGCTATCTAGGTTGATCATAAGTTTCCTTCCAAGGAGTAAGCATCTTTTAATTTCATGGCTGCAGTCACCATCTGCAGTGATTTCAGAGCCCCCAAAAATAAAGTCTGACACTGTTTCCACTGTCTCCCCATCTATAACCTTAGGAAGTATCAAATAGTGAGAATTCACACAAAGGAAACCACTTGAATACAAGACCCAGGATCACCCAAACACCAGTAGCACCCTGTGCAGGATGCCTCATCTAAACAACAAACAAAACAAAAATACAAACCCATTCATCAGCACACAGGTAACCACCTCATTCAGCCTTGCCCATCAGAGGAAAATCAAACAAACAAAAACTCGGCACAAATCTCACCCTATATGAAGCTTACACAAACCCGTGGACCAACAATAGGAAGGCAGAAACCAAAAGGAATAAAAGAGTCAACCTTGAAGCCTTGGAAAAGGAGATTTCAAACACAATAAGTCAAAAAAATAATGAAAAGGCAGAGAAATAATAAACAAATGAAGGAACAAACTAGAAACACAGAAGTCCAAATAAATGAAGAGGAAATAGGCAAACTACCAGAAAAAGAATTATGAATGATGATAGTAAAGATGATCAAAAACCTTGAAAACAAAATGGAGAAAAATGCAAGAATCAATTAAGAAAGACCTAGAAGAATTAAAGAATAAACATGCAGTGACAAACAACACAATTACTGAAATTAGAACTACTCTAGAAGGAATCAATAACAGAATATCTGAAGCAGAAGAATGAATCAGTGAGCTGGAAGATAAAATGGTGGAAATAACTTCTGAATAGCAGAATAAAGTAAAAAGAATGAAAAGAACTGACGACAGTCTCAGAGACCTCTGGGAACAATATCAAATGTGCCAGCATTCGAATTATAGGGGTCACAGAAGAAGAAGAGAAAAAGAAAGGGTATGAGAAAATTTTTGAAGAGATTATAGTGGGAATTTTCCCAAAACAGAAAAGGAAATAGTCGATCAAGTCCAAGATGCACAAAGAGTCCCATACAGGATAAACTCAAGGAGAAACATGCCAAGACACATACTAGTCAAATCAACAAAGACTAAACACAAAGAAAGAATATTAAAAGCAGCAAAGGAGAAGTAACAAGTAACATACAAGGGAAACCCCATACGCTTAACAGCTGACCTTTCAGCAGAAATTCTGCAGGAAAGAAGGGAATGCCAGTATATGTTTAAAGTACTTAAAGGGATCTACAACCAAGATTACTGTACCCAGCAAGGATCTCATTCAAAATTGATGGAGAAATAAAAAGCTTTTCAGACAAGCAAGAGTTAAGAGAATTCAGTACCACCAAACCAGCTATACAACAAATGTTAAATAGACTTATACAGTCAAGAAATACAAGAAAAAAAGATTTACAAAATCAATCCCCCCCCCCAAAAAAAAAAAAAATCAATCCCAAACTATTCAGAAAATGGCAATAGGAACATATATATCAATAATTACTTTAAATGTAAATGGTTTAAATGCTTCAACCAAAAGACACAGACTGGCTGAATGGATACAAAAAGAAGACCCATATGTATGCTGTCTACAAGAAACCCACTTCAGACCTCAAGACACATATAGACTGAAAGTGAGAGGATGGAAAAATATATTCCAATATTCCATGCAAATGGGAAGCAAAAGAAAGCTGGAGTAGCAATCCTCATATCAGACATATCAGTCTTCCTCTTGAATGATCCCACGATCATTATGTAGTGCCCTTCTTGACTGTATAAGAGGAAGGAACACTTCCAAACTCATTCTATGAGGTCACCATCACTCCGATACCAAAACCAGACAATGACAACACACAAAAAAGAAAACTACAGGCCAATATCATTGATGAACATAGATGCAAAAATCCTCAACAAAATTTTAGCAAACAGAATTCAGCAAAACATCAAAAAGCTCATATGCCATGATCAAGTTGGGTTTATTCCAGGAATGCAAGGATTCTTTAATATATGTAAATCAATTAACATGATACACCACATTAACAAATTGAAAGATAAAAACCATATGATAGTCTCAATAGATGAACGAAAAGGCTCTGACAAAATTTAGCACCCATTTATGATTAAAACACTTCAAAAAATGGGCATAGAAGGAACCTACCTCAACATAGTAAAGGCAATATATGATGAGTCTACAGAAAACATCATTTTCAATGGCAAAAATCTGAAAGCATTCCCCCTAAGATTAGGAACAAGACAAGGGTGTCCACTTTTGCCACTATTATTCAACATAGTTTTGGAAGTCCTAGCTACAGCCATCAGAGAAGAAAAAAGAAATAAAAGGAATTCATATCAGAAAAGAAGTTAAGCTCTCACTGTTTGCAGATGATGTTATACTGTACATAGAAACCCCTAAGGATAGCATCAGAAAATTACTAGAACTAACCAGTGAATTTAGCAAAGTTGCAGGATACAAAATCAATACACAGAAATCACTTGTATTTCTATATACTATCAATGAAAAATCAGAAAGAGAAATTAAGGAATCAATCCCATTAACAATTGAAAGAAAAAGAATTAAATATCTAGGGATAAAGTTACCTAAGGAGACAAAATAACTAACTGCAGAAAATTAAAAGACACTGATGAAAGAAATCAAAGATAACATAAACAGATGGATAGACATTCCTGGGTAAGAATAATCAATATTGTGAGAATGACTATACTACCAAACACAGTCTACAGATTTAATGTGATCCCTATCAAATTACCAATGGCATTTCTCACAGAATTAAAACAAAAAATTTCACAATTCACATGGGAACCCAAAAGATCCTGAACAGCCAAAGCAGTCTTGAGAAAGAAGAATGGAGTTGGAGGAATCAACCTTTCTGAATTCAGATTATACTTCAAAGCTATAGTCATCAAGACAGTATGATACTGGCACAAACACAGAAATATAGACCAATGGAACAAGATAGAAAGCCTGGAAATAAACCCATGCACCTCTGGGTAACTTATTTTTGACAAAGTAGGCAAGAACATACAATGGGGCAAAGACAGCCTCTTCAATAAACAGTGCTAGGAAAACTGGACAGTTACATGCTGTTGTTTAGTTTAGTTGCTAAGTTGTGTCTGACTCTTTTGCAACCCCACGGACTGTAGCTCACCAGGGTCCTCTGTCCACAGGATTTCCCAGGCAAGAATACTGGAGTGGGTTGCCATTTTCTTCTCCATTAGCTACATGTAAAAGAATGAAATTAGAACACTTTCTAACACCATACACAAAGATAAACTCAAAATGGATTAAAAACCTATGTGTAAGACCAGGAAGTATAAAACTCTTAGAGGAAAACATAGGCAGAACACTCAATGACATAAATCAAAGCAAGATCCTCTATGACCCACCTCCTACAGCAACGGAAATAAAGCAAAAGTAAACAAGTGGGACCTTATTAAACTTAAAAGCTTTTGCACATCAAAGGAAACTATAAGCAAGGTGAAAAGAAAACCCTCAGAAAGTGAGAAAATAATAGCAAATGAAGCAACTGACAAAGGATTAATTTCCAAAATACACAAGCAGCTCATACAATTCAGTGCCAGAAAGAAGAAAAAAAAAAAAAGAAACCAATCAAAAAAGTGGGAAAAAGACCTAAACAGCATTTCTCCAAAGAAGACACACAGATGGCTAACAGACACATGAAAAGATAGTCAACATCATTCATTATTAGAGAAATGCAAGTCAAAACTACAATGATATGTCACCTCACATCAGTCAGAATGTCCATCCTCAAAAAGTCTACAAACAATAAATGCTGGAGAGGGTGTGGAGAAAAGGGAATGCTCTTGCACTGTTGGTGGAAATGTAAATTGAAACAGCCACTATGGAAGATTTTATGAAGATTCCTTAAAAAACTAGGAGTAAAACCACCATATGACCCAGCAATGCCACTCCTAGGCATATACCCTCAGGAAACCAAAATTGAAAAAGACACATGTATCCATTGTTCATTGCAACACTATTTACAATAACTAGAACATGGAAGCAACCTAGATGTCCATCAACAGATGAATGGATAAAGAAGTTGTGGTACATATACACAATGGAATATTACTCACCCATAAAAAGGAATG
Source organism: Dama dama (assembly GCF_033118175.1). Lineage (NCBI taxonomy): Eukaryota > Metazoa > Chordata > Mammalia > Artiodactyla > Cervidae > Dama > Dama dama. Next base: position 15,897,369 of record NC_083709.1, on the reverse strand, counting down.
CATTTGAGTCAGTTCTGATGAGGTGGATGAACCTAGAACCTAATATACATAGTGAAATGAGTCAGAAAGAAGACAAATATCATATTCTAACACACACATATGGAATCTAGAAGAACAGTACTGAAGAACTTATTTACAGGGCAGCAACGGAGAAAGAGACATAGAGAATAGACTTATGAACATGGGGGAAGGGGAGGAGAGGGTGAGATGTATGGAAAGAAAACATGGAAACTTACATTACTATATGTAAAATAGATAGCCAAAGGGAATTTGCTGTATGGCTCAGGAAACTCAAACAGGGACTCTGTATCAACCTATGGGGTGGGAGGGGGAGGGGGATGCGAGGGATGTTCAAAAGGAAGGGGATATATGTATACCAGTGGCTGATTCATCTTGAGGTTTGACAGAAAGCAATAAAATTCTGTTAAGCAATTATCCTTCAATAAGAAAGTAAATTAGAAAAAGAACACAACAAACCAAACAAAAAAAGCATCAATTCTTCAGCACTCAGCTTTCTTTATGGTCCAATCCTCACATCCATACACAACTACTGGAAAAACCATGGCTTTGACTACACGGACCTTTGTCAGCAAAGTGATATCTCTGCTTTTTAATATGTTGTCTAAGTTGGTCATAGCTTTTTTTCCAAGGAGCAAAATTTCATGGCTTTTAATTTTAAATTTAAATTTCGTCTTTTAATTTCATGGCTACAGTCACCATCTGCAGTGATTTTGGAGCCCAAGAAAATTAAGTCTGTCACTGTTTCCATTGTTTCCCCATCTATTTGCTATGAAGTGATGGTACCAGATGCAATGATCTTAGTTTTCTGAATGTTAAGTTTTAAACCAACTTTTTCACTCTCCTCTTTCACTTTCATCAGGAGGCTCTTTAGTTCCTCTTTGGTTTCTGCCATAAGGGTTGTGTCATTTGCGTATCTGAGGTTATTGGTATTTCTCCTGGCAATCTATATTCCAGCTTGTGGTTCCAGCTTGTGGGTCAATCAGCCCAGCATTTCACATGATGTACTCTGCATATAAGTTAAATAAGTAGAGTGACAACATACAGCCTTGACATTCTCCTTTCCTAATTTGCAACCAGTCTGTTGTTCCATGTCTAGTTCTAGCTGTTGCTTCTTGACGTGCATACAGATTTCTCTGGAGACAGTTAAGGTGGTCTGGTATTCCCATCTCTTTAAGAATTTTCCAGTTTGTTATGATCCACACAGTCAAAGGCTTTGGTGTAGTCAAAACTTTTCCATTAACTAAAAAAACCACAAACTTTTGATCAACAGTGTTAGATGGATCACCTTGCCATCTTGAGTCAGTTAACATTGCAAATCTTACACTAGACAAATTCTGAATGAATGGATAGTTGAAATTTTGAAAATGAAGCTATAAAAAGCTACAAGAAAACATCAATATCCTTGAAATATCCTTGAAATGGGGAAGTTCTTTATTAATATAATGCAAAATTAAAGATAAGAATGACAATTTTGCCCAGAGAAAAGTCAAGAATGTTTTCATGGAGTGTAAAATATGCCATAGAAAAACTCAAAGATAAATGAGAAATGGGTGATGATTGGAAGGTGGGGATTGTAACTCATTCATTAACAAAGGCTAATTCCCTAATATATAAATCACTCTTAGATACTGAGATAAAACAGGCTAACAACCCCAACAAAATGCAGTTAAGATTATTCACAGATAAATACCTATGTGTCCTCAAACATAGGAAAGGAAGCTATACTTCAACAGTGGAAGTATGAGAAATGCATGTTTCAGTGTAGACTGAGATAACAGATGTTTTACATTTTTTTGCTGACAAAAATCCTAACAGTTGACATATTCTTCTAGCAAAATTATAGGAAGACAAGTGTTCTTATACATTGTTTTCTGGATTTCAAGATGGAATGACATTTTAGGAAGGAAATTTGATATTATTTACCTAAGTGCATTTAACCTTATCTAGTAATACTGCTATAAAGTAATCATACAGTTACATATGGATATTTAAGAAATATTTAAAAACATTTGCACAAATATTATTAATTGTGGGACTGTTTATAACACATACAAGTGAGGAAACCATTCAAGTCCAGCAATAGGGGACTGGAAGCACGAACTCTGGTGTATCTACACAGCACAGGCCTAGGAAGCTATTAAGAACAGTGACGTGACCAAAATTTTGGTACCAAAATGGTAAGACCTCCAACATTTTGTGTTGTGATTAAAAAGTAATAGAGCAGCAGTTTTAGTAAACTATAAATTGTATAAGAAAGGGAGCAACATATTTATTAGCATTTGCTTATATATTTACAAAGAAATATTAAAAGCATTCACAAACAACAAATGAAATCGTTGATAGAGAGGGAGGGAAGAGAGGTGGGAGTCTTCTCTTTGGTAAGTTATATACACATATATCTGGGGGAGGTGGTGAGAGGGAGGCCTAGGAGGGAGGGGATATATGTGAACATATATGATTCACTGTGTTGTATAGCAGAAACTAATAAACAATGTAAAGCAACTACGTAAGTTATATATATTTATATTATATTGATTATTGCACCATATGGACATCTTCAAAAATAAAACTGCACACATATATATGTATATATGCACTATATATAATTTTCAATTCCAGATTCAAAACATTTCCCATAGAAATGTAAATATCTGAGAAAGTTTCTTCATTGTTATCTAGCATCTGACACATAAAAATCTAGTGCAGTAGGATTCTTGTTTCTTTGTAGACTCTCTGTCTCTCCCTCTCCCCCCACCCCTTCAGGAAGCTTATAAAATTTTCCTCTTTATTCTGAAAACTACAAAATTTTTTCAAGATGAATGTGCTCAGCATTTTGTGTGCTGTGCCTGTCTGAATATGAATGAATATTTTAGAAGCTCAGGTTAGTTTTTGACTCCCATAAATTTATGTTTTCTCTTTACATTCTGAGCTTCCCTGATGGCTCAGGCAGTAAAGAATCTGCCAGCAATGCGGGAGACCCAGGTTTGAGCCCTGAGTCAGGAAGATTCCTTGGAGAAGGAAATGACAACCCACAACAGTATTCTTGCCTGGAGAATCCCATGGACAGAGGAGCATGGCAAGCTAGAGTCCATGGGATTGCAGAGTCAGAAACGACTGAGGGACTAACACTTTACATTCTGGAAGAACTCCATGTCTTTATCACCTGCTTCACCAAAACACAATTCTGATACGTAAATACAGCTTAAACATGTGAACAAGTCCCAAATGGGTGATGCATTGCTTAGAGAAAAGTTAAGAGATCTAAACAAGGGGAATTATATCCACATTATGGAATTTATAGCTGAGGTACAGGTTGTTTTAAACTTCACAGTCCCTACAAGTCATCATTTCCTTTGCAACATGCAAGTATCTCATTCATTAAAAGGCAATAAAAATGTAGAAAAATCTCCTGATAGCTCTGATGTCTTTCTTTTCACTGGCTTTCTCAGAGATCTATAAACTATAAATAGTATAAGAAAAATGCTTTCTCTTTAAACTTCAGATACCTCCTGGTTTCTTTCATTTTTATGTCAGTAATCCAAATTTCTGTCAGATTTTACCTCAGACCTGCTAGTTTCTGTCAGATTTTAACCACAGTCCCTCTAGTTTCTGTCATATTTTACCTTATACCCATTGATTTCAGCAGATTTTATATCTCATAACCCTTCAGTTTTTTTTTTCAGATTTTAACTAGGAATCACCTAGTTTCTGTTTTGCCTTAGAATCCCCTAAATTCGTTAGATTTTTACCTCAGAACCATCTAGTTTCTGCCATATTTTACCTTAGCACCCCCAGATTCTGTCAGATTTTACCTCAGGATCCCCTACTTTCTGTCAGATTTTACCTCAGAATGCCTTAGTTTCTTTCAGATTTTACCTTAGGATCCTCTGGTTTCTGTCAGATTTTATCTCATAATCCTGGGTTTCTGTCAGATTTTACCTCATAACCCTCTAGTTTCTGTCAGATTTCACCTCAGAACCCTATTCTCTTTCATATTTTATCTCAGAACCCTCTAGTTTCTGTCAGATTTACCTCAGAACTCTATTATTTATCAGATTTTTTACCTCAGAACCCTCTACTTTTTGTCAGATTTTACCTCAAAGCCTCCTACTTTCTCTGGTTGCTGTCAAATTTTACCTTAGTATGTTCTAGTTTCTGTCAGATTTTACCTCAGAAAATCCTGGTTTCTGTCTGATTTTACCTCAGAACACCCTAGTTTCTGTCAGATCTTATTTCAGAATCCCCTACTTTCTTCAAGATTTTACCTCAAAATCCCCTAATTTCTGCCACTTTTCACCTTAGAACCCTCTACTTCCTGTCAGATTTTACCTCAGAATCCACTACTTTATGTTAGATTTCACCTTAGAACCCAGCTGCGTGGTTTTGACAGCCTTTGAAGACAGTTTTTAGTCCTGTGATAGCAACTTAGTGTCTTGAAGGAGTTCTCTTTGTTGGGTGTCTGAATTTCAGATTGGCTGTTATATTAGTACTATCTCTTTATCTTTTTTCCAGAAATAGTGAACACAGTAGAGATTAGTATTAAAATCTAGAAGGTATTTAACCCTTTTACTGACATGGGCTGTTTTTAAGTATTTTAACAATGATGTTATGAATATAGAGCAAGGTCATGGGAACAGGGTGTCTTCACTTGTATCGAGTCCTCCTGCAAGTCAGGATTTAAAAGTTTTTTAAAAGAAGCATTTAAATTTTTAAAATTTTTTTTAAATTCTAGGATAATTGCTTTTGAATATTGTGTTGGTTTCTGCTTTATGAATTGGCTATATGTATACATATATCTCCTTCCTCATAAGCCTCCCTCCTATCCATTCCCATCCCACCCCTCTAGTTAGTCACAGAGCCCCATGCTGAACTCCCTGTGCTATACAGTAGCTTCCCACTAATTATCTGTTACACATATGTTAGTATATTTATGTCAGTGCTACTAGGAAGAAATAGAGAAGCAGATGTAGAGTATGGACTTGTGGACACAGCAGGGGAAAGAGAGGGTAGGATTTTTTTTTTTTTGATGAGAATTTTCAAAGGTCATTCAAAGATAAATCATTCTTCTCATTGTCCTGGTATTTGTCCTGGTATCACAGAGACTTTTCTCAATATATTCTGGCATCTCTGTTAACGCTTCGACATCTACACCTCCAATATTTATTTCTTGTTACCTCCTTACCAAAAATGAAACTGTGTATTTGCTTTTGGAAAAATTACTATGAATGTTCATTTTTCACATATTATCTTCATATATTGAGGAAGTCTTTAAAATGTTTTTGGCCTTTCCCAAATAAATCAGCCCAAAACAAACCTTTAGAAAACCTTCTCTTTATCACACATTATTCTTGTGAAATAAGTCAGACAAAGACAATATCGTATGATACCACTTACTGTTGTTGTTCAGTCACTAAGTTGTGTCCAACTTTTTGGTACCCCATGGACTGCAGTTTGCCCAGTTTCCTTGTCCTTCACTATCTCCCAGAGTTTGCTCAAACTCATGTTCATTGAGCTGGTGATGGTATCTGACCATCTCGTCTTCTGTAGCCCCCTTCCCTTCCTGCTCTGTATCTTTCCCAGCATCAGTTTTGAAGCCGAAACAAAAGTAGATAAGTGGCACTCTAACACTGAACTAGTTTTGTGCTAGTTTTGTTGAGCCTATTCAACTTATTTAGTTTTCTATTAAAAGATCACTGGTAAGTCTTCTTTTAATATACTTATTTAAAAGTTTTTTTCCTAGTATCATTCTTTTAATTTTATGATCATCTGAGATTCTTTCAGACTGACTTAATACTCTATAAATAACAAACCACTGCATAATTGATTAATTTATTTTTATAGTATATGAATTAATGTACCATACAGTACAATTACTCAATGTATTCTTCCCTCTCCTCCTCTTATGAAGATGCTCACAGCTATTAAAAAGAATGCATTTGAATCAGTTCTAATGAGGTGGATGAAACTGGAGCCTATTATTCAGAATGAAGTAAGCCAGAAAGAAAAACACCAATATAGTATATTAACGCATATATATGGAATTTAGAAAGATGGTAACGATGAACCTCTATGTGAGACAGCAAAAGAGACACAGATATAGAGAACAGACGGACTCTGTGGGAGAAGGCGAGGGTGGGATGATTTGAGAGAATAGCATTGAAACATATATATTAACATATGTGAAATAGATTGCCAGTCGAGGTTCTATGCATGAGACATCGTGCTCAGGGCTGGTGCACTGGGATGACCCTGAGGGATGGGATGGGGAGGGAGGGGGGAGGGAGGGTCAGGATGGGGAACATGTGTATACCCATGTATACACATGAATGTATAGATGAAATGTGAATGTATGGCAAAACCACCACAATATTGTAAAGTAATTAGCCTCCAATTAAAATAAAAAGAAAAAACAAATAAATAAATAAAAAGTAAATTCTAACAACAACAAAAAATGAAGATGCTCACAACCATGCATTTTCATTTGAAAGGATCTCAATCCAGTATCATTTTTTCCATTTGGTCAAATGGAAGATGGTTTGGTAGGCAATAGCATTCGTCTGTACTAATTAACTGTTGAGGGGAAATGCATTTATTTTACTTAGTGATTTTATTGTATTTCTGAGCCTACCTTGTTTTCCTTCTTTTTTTCCCACACTCTGAGACTTGTGTGATCTTAGTTCCCCAACCATGGATTGAACCAGGGCCCTCAGCAGTGAAAGCACAAAGTCCTAGCCACTGGACTGCGAGAAAATTCCCTTGAGTCTACTTTTTCATCTATACAACTTTGGAAAAATTTATTTTGTATCTTAGAAAATGTGAGAGCTTAATGATTTAAAAATCATAGTTTTTGTTTGTTTGTTTTTTACCCTGGAATAGTTTATCACACTGTAGCCTATTCTGGACTCCCCAGGTGACTCAGGGGTAAAGAATTCATCTGCCAATGCAGGAGACACAGGGAATGAGGGTTTGATTCTTGGGTTGGGAAGATCTGCTAGTGGAGGAAATGGCAACCCACTCCAGTATCTCCCTGAGATAATCCCATGACAGAGGAGCCAAGTGGGCTACCGTCCATGGGCTTGCAGAGAGTTGAACATGAATGAGCATGCACATGCATGCAGCTTAATTTGCCTCTCTCTGCATCTCACTGGATTCTCCAGCCCTTCCCCAACCCCCTGACCCAGACCTTGACTCTACCATCCAGATTACTCCATGGATCATCCCTCCAACTTACTGAATGTGAACTGATGCTATAAATTTTCTTTCACTCACAGTGAGTCCTCAGCATGGAACACATTTCTCTCCATTCATCCATCCTCTGCCTCCTGCAAACCCTAGTTCCATCTCCCCAGGGTCTTCAAGGCCTCTAACAATATCTTCTCTGCCTTTCCTTTAAATAATAATAACACTGCCACTTATGAAGAGTTTATACCATCAGAGCTTGTAAAGCTTCCCCATCAAGGTCTCCTTTTATCAGAGAAGAATGAATACCATTCCAAGAGTTGAAAGGAGTAGGGTAGGTCTTATGTATTTTTCAAACTTTGCATATTTATTTTAAAATAGTGTTTTAAATTGATGCCTTTGAAAATTGGATGAAGATGTGGATCATCTGGACAACTCTCTGGGGAATATTTCTCTATGGCTGCCTAGAAGGAATCAGAAACAGGTTAGTTGCTAACTTAAAGTTCCTACCACTAGCTCCTTATATAATGAGTGAGATATAAATTAGTACTACTTCCCCTACAGGGCTTCTCAGTTAGTACTAGTGGTAAGGAATAGCCCTGCCAATGCAGGAGACACAGGACACAGGGGTTTGATACCTGAGTCAGGAAGATCCCCCAGAGAAGAGAGTGGCACCCCACTTCAGTATTCTTGCCTGGAGAATTCCATGGACAGAAGAGCCTGCCTGGCAGGCTACAGTCCATGGGGTCCCAAAGAGTCAGACACAACTGAGGGACTGCACATATGGTATATTAAATTACATGGGAAACACTGTCAAAACAGTAATAAAAAAAATCTTCTAACACTATTTTTATAGGAAAATATTAATATAAAAGTTGGAGAAATTAAATAAAGTACCTAAAATTTGAAATGTCCTGTTATGTTGTTGGTCATCATTGTAGCTATTATCTTAAAATGTTGTATGTCACAGAAATAACCAAATTATTTTAGGGTTCTTTTAGGGTTCGCTGCATTCTCATATCTCCCTTTCAGAAGACTTATGACAATTTTGACTCCTTGATTATTTTCTAATGAGGGCTGAGTCCAAACCTGTCTGAATCCCCACTATAATCCCAGGGCTTAAGGTGGACATACAAGCATCACTGAAAAAGTTAAGTAATATTCTGACACTTAATTAAAGGATGAGATATTTGGAGCCTATGTGGTTTAAGTAACCACAAGGGCTGTACAGCCTTAAGTAACCCAAGGGCTGTACAGCTAATAATAGCAGAGTGACACTCCAGCTCTTTCTGACTCCACACGCAGGGGAATTAATGACCACACTATAGAGCTAGAAAAGGAACAAAGCATTCCTAAGTGATCAATGCACAGAAATAGAGGAAAACAAAAGAATGGGAAAGACTAGAGACCTCTTCAAGAAAACTAGAGATACCAAGGGAATATTTCATGCAGAGATGGGCACAATAAAGAACAGAAACATTATGGACCTAACAGATGCAGAAGACATTAAGAAGAAGTAGCAAGAATACACAGAAGAACAATGCAAAAAAGATCTTCATGATCCAGATAACCACGATGGTGTGATCACTCACCTAGAGCCAGACAACCTGGAGTGCAAAGTCAAGTGGGCCTTAGGAAACATCACTACAAACAAAAGCTAGTGGAGGTGATGGAATTCCAGCTGAGCAATTTCAAATCCTAAAAGATGATGCAGTTAAAGTGCTGCACTCAATATGCCAGCAAATTTAGAAAACTCACCAGAGGACACAGGACTGGAAAAGATCAGTTTTCATTCCAATCCCAAAGAAAGGCAATGCCAAAGAATGTTCAAACTACCACACAATTGCACTCATCTCACATGCTAGCAAAGTAATGCTCAAAATTCTCCAAGCTAGGCTTCAACAGTACATGCGACAAGAACTTCCAGATGTTCAAGCTGGATTTAGAAAAGGCAGAGGAACCAGAGATCAAATTGCCAACATCCGTTAGATCATCATGTTTCGTCTCCTTTACTGCCTTATAATAATTTCCACACCATTTCTGTCCTACTTTGTTGTTAAGTATTTTTCTATGCCCCACTTCTCCATCTAGAATGTCACCTTCTCTCTACAAGGAGATAGGCCATGTTAGGTTTCATTGTTGAAAAACCTTGTTTTCTATTTTACACATTGCTGAAAAGGGTGCCCTGGACATACTGCTTACTCAGCCAAGATTTTAGTGAATGCTGTATAGAAAGAAGGGGCTTTTCTTCCAATATTTTCAGACACAAAAGCAAGAGGGTTCCAGAAAAACATCTATTCTGCTTTATTGACTACGCCAAAGCCTTTGACTGTGTGGATCACAACAAACTGGAAAATTCTTAAAGAGATGGAAATACCAGACCATCTTAACTGTTTCCTAAGAAATCTGTATGTAGGTCAAGAAGCAACCGTTAGAACTGGACTTGGAACATTGGACTGGGCTTCCCTGGTGACTCAGACAGTAAAGCATCTGCCTGCAATGCAGGAGACCCAGGTTCGATCCCTGGGTCAGAAAGATCCCCTGGAGAAGGAAATGGCAACCCACTCCAGTACTCTTTCTTGGAAAATTCCATGGACTGTGGAGCCTGGTAGGCTACAGTTCATGGGGTCGCAAAGAGCTGGGCACAACTGAGCCACTTCACTCACTCATATAGAAAGAAACAATGTATTGTGCAGGAATGCAAACACTTAAAGTTGGAGGATAGAAAAATATTTTTTAAAATAAATGTTTATAATTATAAACATATATTGGTCATTGGTATATATTAAGATTATGAAATAAGGGTAAACTCTGCTCTTTGTGAGTCAAAGTTTGAACTCTAATAGTAATAAGGAAGATTTAATTTATTTAGTTTTAACAAAAAGGCCAAAGAAAAACAAAAAGGCCAAAGAGAAACAAAAAGGCCAAATTGCTATCAATTCACTATGGTGTTTTGTATTTTGGTTGTTTATTAAAAGGTAATGATGTAGTGTTTAAAAAGTAAAATAAAATCCTCAGAGAGATAAAGATCTAGAACCCATAAAATTATATATATATTATTGATATAATATACTCAGTATAAATTTTTATATATACACATATAAACAGTATATATACATTTATATATATATGATAGTGTATATATATATATATACACACACACACACACACACACACACACTACTATCTTGTCCATTTTACAAGTAAAAATATTAAATATTGAGATAAAATCAGTTTAGGAAACACAGGGACAGGCTTTGAGTTGAGCAGGAAATCTGCCTACAGAGTTCTTGCTCTGATCCCGATGCAGTATAGACACTCAGATGCTCACACTCCATATTTACGACTTTGCATGAGCCATACTCCTCCCTCAAATCTCTACCATCCTTACCACCAACTCAAATCTGGTTCTTTTCCCAAGACCCACACTCCTCGCAAAGCTACCTCAGAACACAGCTGATCATATTGATTTCTTTATTTCTCAAACACTTATAATCTGTAATATTCATTTTATACTGGGTCATATCATTGGTTTGCTCTGTCGTTGTTGTTGTTGTTTTTGTCTATCACTTTGTCCTTCCAATAAGATCAAATCCCTAGGGATAGAAACTCCTTAGAACTCCTTATCAAAATGCTAAATACATAAGAATCCCTGTCTAAAAATCTGCTGACTGGAGTCTAACTAGAGCATTTACTGGATTAATATCATGGCTCCACACACGGAACATTCCAGACTCATAAGATCTACTTGACAAGAGTGCCTTGTTACTTCAGACATTGTGTAATTGGTTTGTCACTATCACACGCTAGTCGTGTCTGGCAGCGGTGGGGAAGAGAAAGTGCCTGCACACACTGAAATAAAACAAGGGTGACCTGGATAAACAGGCGTCATTTACAACCCAACTCTCTTTTAGGAAAAGAGAAGGTGCTTCTCCATCACTCTGATTTATTCAGGCTGCATATGGTTGGATGATCCTTGGTGATTTTAGGGCTTGGCTTCTTTTACTGGGCCTTCCCTGGCGGCTCAGTGGTAAAACATCTGCTTGCAATGCAGGAGACACAAGAGACGCAGGTTCGATCCCTGGGTCAGGAAGATCCCCTGGAAGAGGAAATGGCAAACCCACTCCAGTATTTTTGCCAGGAAAATCCCATGGACATCCCATGGAACTACATGGGGTTGCAAGGAGTCAGACACTGCTGAGCACACTTGCTTTTCGTATCAGCAATTCTTGGTATTCTCTATGCTGTAAGCATATCTCATTATCATTAATGGTGACTGAAAACCTAGAAGTCAAATACAGAATTCTATGTACGAGTATATTAGAAAGATATTTTCCAGCGATCCAAACAATTATTAAGTATCCACTTTGGATTTAACAGTATCCTAAAATCTGTAGTAAAATTATGCAAGGAGCAAAAGACATAATTTTTGAACTCAAAGTTCATACAGGTGAATTTATTTGTGCTTTATAGGTTTAAAACATATAATTGAGAGTGAAAAACACTTGTTGAAAAACTAATGCAAAATGTCTTTGTTTCTTAAAATGATGTTTTTGGGTAAGATATGAAAACTGGCTAATGTACAAAGCCGATAATAATTTTATCTTTTAAAAACCCATATATATGTGAATGTATGGATATGTGAGTATGTGTGTTTGTATGTATAGAGAAATTAGAGATATAAGAGTTAGAGATATAAGATATCTTAGAGATATAAGAATAACTCAAGCAGATTTTTGTAGCACATTTATACATATTTATGCCTTTTGAAATATTGCCTAACACACGTATCTGAAAACCAAAGATTTGAGACAGTCATCTTGGCTCCTCTGGAAATATTTTATGATTTACTGTTGTCCATTTAAGGAACGATTTGGGTTGGAAAATTATATGATGCTCAAGTGATTACCTAAAAATGTCAGTGAAGAATCAGATAACCTACTTCCAATTTGATAAGTCAGTGTGATAGTGCTGAAGGAGCATCTTGCTTCTAAGGCCTACCTAAATCTATGTGTAGTAAATCTTATATTTTAAATATATCATAAAGCATAAAGTACTTTCCCAAATATGATCTCATTTTGACTTTGGTCCAAACAGATATAAATATATTTCTATTCTGTATGCATGTACTAGATTACACATTTATGTCAACTCAAGATAAAACAGAAAATACTTACATATTAAGTCTCATTTGATGAAATATAACAAACAGAAGCATTTATTATTTTTCTATTTACATGTTTTGTTTTTCCCTTAGCATTAGAGGTTCAAGGCATGATCATTTAGTGGTCATCTTCCTAATGTTTAATCCCCAAGGATTTGTGGGTCTTCTTTAGTCTTCAGCTGAAAAGAACAACAGTTTTTGGAAATATCAGGTTTTCACTATGATAGAAAACAGGCAGCCCCTCTTGTCTTATCTAGAATGACATTGCCAGAACTAAATGCTACATTAAAATTTGGGTTCGCTGTTCATAAGAGGAAGCAATGACAAATGTGGATCCATAGTTACCTGTGCTCTCACTTGGAAAACCCCTTACAAGCTCGTGCCCCATAGTGGGGAACATGGCTATCTTTCTTCGAGTTTAAGAATAATCGTGATAATTAACAACAGTCACCAATAGTCATGATCATGGGAGATCTTAGAAACAAAACCAAACATGGAACTACAGACTGGTTTCAAATTGGGAAAGGAGTCCGTCAAGGCTGTATATTGTCACCCTGCTTATTTAACTTATATGCAGAGTACATCATGTGAAATGCTGGACTGGATGAAGCACAAACTGGGATCAAGATTGCTGAGAGAAATATCAGTAACCTCAGATATGCAGATGACAGCACCACTAAGGCAGAAAGCGAAGAGGAACTAAAGAGCCTCTTGATGAAGGTGAAAGAAGAGAGTGAAAAAGCTGGCTTAAAACTCAATATTCAAAAAGTGATCATCATAGCTTCCGGTCCCAATACTTCATGGCAAGTAGGTGGGGAAACAATGGAAACAGTAACAGACTATTTTCTTGGGCTCCAAAATCATGGCAGATGGTGACTGCAGCCATGAAATTAAAAGACGCTTGCTCCTTGAAAGAAAAACTGTGACAAACCTAGACAGCATACTAAAAAGCAGAGACATTACTTTGCTGACAAAGTTCTTCTAGTCAAAGCTATGGTTTTTCCAGTAGTCAAGAGAGTTGGACCATAAAAAAAGCTGAGCGTGGAAGAATTGACGCTTTTGAACTGTGGTGTTGGAGAAGACTCTTGAGAGTCCCTTGGACTGCAAGGAGATCAAACCAGTCAAGCCTAAAGGAAATCAATCCTGAATATTCATTGGAAGGACTGATGCTAAAGCTGAAGCTCCAATAATTTGACCAGCTGATGTGAAGAGCCAACTCTTTGGAAGAGAACCTGATGCTGGGAAAGACTGAAGGCAGGAGGAGAAGGAGACAACAAAGGACAAGATGTTTGGATGGCATCATTGACTCAAAGGACATGAGTTTGAGCAAGCTCCGGGATTTGGTGATGGACAGGGAACCCTGGTGTGCTGCAATCCATGGGGTGGCAAAGAGTCGGACACGATTGAGCGACTAAGAAGAGCAACAAATCTTAAAAAGTGAAGACAACATTTAGCTTTGTGAAGCTAAATTCACAAAGTCACAGCTCTAATATTGAACATTAAAGGACTAAGCAATCATTGACAAAATCTAAAAGAGATTTCCTGGCTGAAACAGAAGCATATGTGAGCTGAGATTTCAAAGCCAAACTTAATATCCACCAACTGTTTCAAAGGAAACAGGAAGTGCAAATGACTCATAATTCTGAGCCTGCCCTATTGGTCAAAGAGACTTAGGATTTTGTGCATTACTGAAATGGTTGTAGTTCAATTGTTATTACTGGTCTACAAGACTCATCAGCATTTTGTTTCTTCATAACTTCCTGACGTGTCACAGTACAAATGTCAAAGGAAAGTATAACTGGAAACAGATTGACAAGTGACAAATTTAGTTTTGGAAATTACAGATTTGATTAGCTGGATAGTCTGTATTCAGTGATACAGCACACACATCTTTATACAGGTATTCTTTTCCTGGTGGTTCAGATGGTAAAGAGTCTGCCTGCAATTCAGGAGTCCTGGATTTGATCCCTGGGTTGGGAAGATCACCTGAAGAAGGGGAATGATAACCCACTCCAGTATTCTTTCCTGGAGAATTCCATTGACAGAGAAGCTTGGTGGGCTACAGTTCATGGGGCCTCAAAGAGTCAGACATGACTGAGCAACTAATGCTTTCACTTTATTATTTTTCACAGACTTCTGAACTACGGTGAACATTCACCCTGAAATGGAGAAAATATTAGGAATTGAAAGTTGAAGTTTGTTTCCTCTTGTCTGTTAGATCCTTTTGGGTCATTATTTAAGGGAGTCAAAAACCATTACAGAAAGCTAATAACCTTTAGAACTCTCAGATTATACTGATATTACTGATGGGAGAGTTAAGCCAAATTGCTTTCTCAAAATGGTTCTGGGAACACACCACTTCCAGTAATGGTCCTGTCTGCCAGACCTAAAAGCAGGGAGGACAGAGATGCACTTAAAGGCAATTATCCATCAACACTGGAAAATATGGTTACTAGATTAAGAGAGTTGAGTTAGATGCAATATATCTTGATTGCAGCAAAGCAGTTGATATAATATTATTCAATTTACCAGCTAGATTAATTTAAATTGGTTTAGGCAGAAGTATAGTCAAATAAGCTATCAGCTATCCAGAGGGCCATAAATAATAAAAAACAATAAACACATTTGTTTTACATGCTACTAATTTAGTTATTTTCCCACAGAACTCTTCTTGTGTTCAGAATATAAGTTAGATAACATAGGCCACCCTCCAGTTATCTATTGTTTCCTAAGATCTTTTAGGAATCCCATCTGTTCCATAAAGTTGCAAGGACCAATTATAGTACCATCAACAACTCCCCATTAGTCAGGTCTGGCTTTATTTATTCATATTCAGTTTTCAGATTCCCCTTGTATTTCTTTTTGATGTCTGGACTTTCTCCTAATGTAAAATGCCAGGAGCAGAAGTGCTAGGCAGTAGGCAAAGGGCAAAGGGGCAAAACACCCTTTGCTTCCATAAAAAATAAAGGTACTGACTGTGGATTCTCCAGAGTGCTTTGGTGGAAATGACAGTGACAGGAAAGTTCAGCAGAGGCGGTGCTTTTCTCAGCTAGGAGAATTTCCTGTAACTTTCAGGCTGTGCAACTGGCAGTTTCTAAAAATATGGAATCCATGTTTGTTATATTAGAAGGAAGACAAAAATGTTTGATGATATCATTTAAACTACTGAAAGTGTGAAAAACAAAAAATGCAGTGATTCTTAACAGGCATGTCTTCCATGGTGGATAAGGTGGGTGGTTGGAGAAATGCAAGAATTTCAGGAGAGTGGGATGTGAGGGCACTTGTGGAGCTGAGGGTACCACCCCCACAGGAGGCAGAAGGGGAACGAGGAACATGCCTATCTCCGTCAATTTCCCTCTTTTCTTTCAATGCTGATATCGCACAACTGGTTGCCTTGGAAAAGTAATACAATGCCATTCTTATATTTGTTCTTGAATGTTAGAACATTCACATTAAGGGTTTATCAAATGTACTGGGTCTGCTTACCTATATTATTTGAAATGACATATAACAAAAGATATACTTGCCTCTTCTCTATTCTTTTTTTCTGCCACACCATGTAGCATATGGAATCTTAGTATCCTCAACCAGGGATCCAGCCCACATCCCCTGCATTAGAAATGTGGAGTCTTAACCATTAGACCACCAGGGAAGTCCCTGCCTTTTCTCTACTTGAGGGGGCAAAAGACAAAATAAATGTGGCAGAAACCTTGAGAGAGAACTATTGTAAATGAGTTTTAAATGTAGTTGAGCATGGATACAGCAGAGCAGAAAAAATTTATTTCTTCATTACTTTTTTTTCTTTGAAGCCTTACTCATACAAATAAATAGCTGAAAACTCACTATTGGTGTGATTTTAGGCAAATTACTTAATTCTGAACTGTTTCCTCCTCTGTAATATATTCTTTCCATTCAACTGGCTAGCTGGGCTGTGTTTGTATGTGTATGTCTTTATGGCCTAAATACTTTGCCCTCTTTTGTTATATAAATAAGGCATATTTATTATTTCAAAAATCTGAAAATATATAACATATAAAAGTAAAATGAATGAAAGCAATTGTGCTAATGTCCATTGTTGGGTTACCTTTTTGCATATATGTTTGCCTTGGGCCTCCCTGGTGGCTCAGAGGTTAAAGCGTCTGCTTCCACTGCGGGAGACCCGGGTTCAATCCCTGGGTCAGGAAGATCCCCTGGAGAAGGAAATGGTAACCCACTCCAGTATTCCTGCCTGGAGAATCCCATGGATGGAGGAGCCTGATAGGCTACAGTCCACGGGGTTGCAAAGAGTTGGATACAACTGAGCGACTTCACTTTCTTTCTTTTCTTTGCCTTGATTTATGTGGATTTTATTTTCATTGTTTTATTCTACTTTAATCATCTTTTTCTAACGTTCAAACTTCCTTCCTTGGTTTCATTTTCTAAAACAATTTCATATTTTTGCTCAGTTTTCTAGTCCCTAATTCTTGTTCTTAATCTGTAATCCCACTAGGATTACTCTCTTTTAGTCTTTACTTAATGAGCTTTAAATGTATCAGTATCCACTCTCTCTTTGCCTTTATGTTTTTATGTCTGTCATCATTTCCTAGCCTTGTGCTGTGCTTAGGTGCTTAGTCATGTCCGATTGTTTGTGACCCATGGACTGTAGCCCACCAGGCTCTTCCATCCATGAGGATTCTCCAGGCAAGAATACTGGAGTGGGTTGCCATGCTCTCCTCCAGGGGATCTTCCCAAGACAGGGATCAAATCCAGATCTCCCGCATTGCAGGCAGATTCTTTACCATCTGAGCCCCTGGGGAAGCCTTCTGAGCTAACAGGGAAGCCCACCATGTGAGCTTTTGCCAACTTGGGCTTCTGCTGTGCTTGGCCTGCACCTTTCTGGGGCTGAGCCAAAGTTACTTCAGCCAGGTTAGATCCAAGTCACAGCATATGTTGAGAGAATGTGTAATTTCCTTGGTTCTGACTTGCTGCAACAAAAATTTGAAATGGCGGACCAGTGTTACAGCTTGGTTACAGCTCAGAGTTTTATTCGGTAAACAAAGGATAATACACCCTCGAGGCATGAGAGTGAGCCTATCCAAAGGAAAGCCCTAAATACCTTTTTTTCACGTTGGTTTTCTCTGTCTCTCCACATTCATTCTCTGCTCTCTTCTGCCTTTTATTTGTGCCCCAAGAGAAAGAAGATTGGGGAGTGGAGAAGAGAAGCTCCTCTTTGCCTGGCCATGCTGTTCCTTTCCTGGGCTGACTCCTTCTGTGAAGGGTGGCCCTCAGGGGTTTAGGAGACCAAATTTTAAAGATACCTCCTCCCCTTTCAAGTCCAGAAGTGGTCATGGTCCCCACTTTTGACCAGTCCCTCTGGTTCTCTGGACTCTCCCCATTTCTCTGTCATTGATTTTTCTTTACAAGTCTTTCAGTTAAACATTTGGAGAATCCCATTTATTTCATGCTGAAGTGCTGATGGAAATAATCTTTATCCTGTTAATCTTTTTTAAAAATATTTAAAGCCTTTGATTTTTTTTGCATTGTAGTTAAATTCTCTTGTGTTAAATAGTGACTTTTTAAAACAATGTTGAATCTTCTAATTTTACCATATGTTATTCTTTTAGTTAACCATCCTTTAATACATTTTAACTTTTGCATCTCTGATATTGTGATTTATGCTCAACTTTATAATGACCTACAAAAAGCATGAGCACAGTTGGTAGATGCCAGGGGCTGGCGGGTAATGGGGACTTAGAGTTTAATGGGAACAGAGTTTCAATTTAGGTGGTTTCAGTGGTAACGAATTCACCTGCCAGTGCAGGATATGCTGGTAATGTGAGTTCAGTCCCAGCCTCTGGAAGATCCCCTGGAGGGGGAAATGGCAACCCACTCCAGTGCTCTTGCCTGAAAAATCCCTTGGACAGAGAAGCCTGGTGGGCTACAGTCTATGGGGCTGCAGAGAGTCAGATTCGACTGAGCAGGTAAGAGTTTCAGTTTAGGAAGGTGAAAGATTCAAGAGATGGATGACGGTGAGTGTTGCACAACAATGTGAATGTACTCAGTGCCCCTGACTTGTATGGTTAAATATGATTAAAATAGTAAGCTTATGTTATGTGATTTTTACCACAGTTTAAAAAAACAAAAACTTTAAAAAGACATGATTACAGAGGGTGACAGTAACAAAGAGACCTTACACATAAACAGGAACATAGCTTTTTATCTACTTTCCTCAATCAATTTCTAACCCCTTTAACAATTATGTCCCTAAAAGTATACTAACCCTGAGATACACAGGGACCCACAGATGTAGTCTCCATAGGGCAGTTTACTCTGTTTATACAAGTTCTCCACTTTTCTAACACTATATAGTTTCCATACTATGCAATCTCTGTATTTGGAACTGCCTGTTTTCATATCTGCAGTCTCTGACACATAGAACCAGCGGTTTTGGCAAAGTATATCACTGTGTTACAAACAAGCACAGCTTGACATGAGCCATTATCCTCCAGGACTAGAGGGAGGATAAAGAACTGCCAGCAGTGCACTGAACCAAGAGGCAGACTGGAGAGGGAGCAGCACTTGACATTCTAAGATATGAAATCAGCCGCAGAACAAACTGAGCCTGAAAGAGCTGAAAGTGGCTCATGTAGGGATTATGGGTCTTCATCTGCTAATTCTGGCAGGAGAAGATGGAGGGCTGCTGCAGAACAACCAGAAGTGACCTCTACCTCCTAGAGAACAGGGTCTGGGAGATTCCTACAGCAGTCAGCAAAATCACAGAGAGAAGGGAGTATAAACCTTCAGATAGTTGACTAAGAAAGTGTACACCAAACAGCCCTTCAGTAGAAAGAATCAAAGAGAGTCCACTCACACTTAAACAGATCTTTCCTTCAAAAATACATAATTTTAAAATTTAAAAAAAGCACCTCCCTGGGACTTATTAATAGAAAGATGAGGCAATTGACTAAAGAAAGCTGGAGCAGGTATTTAAAGAATCAGCTTGATATTTTAAGTAAAGTCACTGAAAATAATGACTAAAAACAAAATAGGAAAGGCAAGAAAAGATAATATGTTGAGAAAGGATTCTTTTGATACCAATCAGCTAGAAATGGAGTTAATAGAGATACTGGGGCAGCTCGGGAATACCAGGTCTGGGATGGAGCTGAGCAGGAAGAAGACCTCGGATTAGCTCTGTGAAGACTGCAGCTCTCGTTCTTCCACTCCTGACCCCAACCCCAACTGCCCCCTGTCCCCAATCCCTTTGCATCCACTTCATTCTGCTCGCAATGCATATGGACCAATCCATGAGGCATGGAAGGCTGACAGAAACACATGCAGGGTTCACAGTTTAAAGGTCCAAGGACCCAGAGACAGCCTAACTGATCTCTTACCCTTAAGGGAGAAAGGACTGATATTTCCCGCCTTTTGTCCTCCACAAACCAGACAATGCCTAGTGAAGGAATAAGTAATTCATGGAAAGGAATAGGCCCGGAGAGCAACTTCCGGCGTCACTGGTGTAGGTGGGTGAAGAAGGAGCGGGCCCTCGCTCTTCTGTTTCAGTGCCTGGCGCTCTCTCGGGCAACATGGAGGCAGCGTCCTGCGGGAGCCACCTGAATGGCGACCTGGATCCAGATGACAGGGAGGAGGGAGCTGCCTCTACGGCTGAGGAGGCTGCCAGGAATAAAAGACGGAAGAAGAAGAAGAGTAAAGGGTCTGCCCCAGGGCAACAGGAACCTGATAAAGGAGCAGGAGCCTCAGTTGATGAGGTGGCAAGACAATTGGAAAAACAAGCATTGGAAGAGAAAGAAAGAGATGATGACGATGAAGATGGAGATGGTGATGGAGATGGAGCAGCTGGAAAGAAGAAGAAGAGAGGACCAAAAGTTCAAACACACCCTCCCTCAGTTCCAATATGTGACCTGTATCCTAATGGTGTATTTCCCAAAGGACAAGAATGCGAATACCCACCCACACAAGATGGGCGAACAGCTGCTTGGAGAACTACAAGTGAAGAAAAGAAAGCATTAGATCAAGCTAGTGAAGAGATTTGGAATGATTTTCGAGAAGCTGCAGAAGCACATCGACAAGTTAGAAAATATGTTATGAGCTGGATCAAGCCTGGGATGACAATGATAGAAATCTGTGAGAAGTTGGAAGACTGTTCAGGAACATTAATAAAAGAGAATGGATTAAACGCGGGCCTGGCATTTCCTACTGGGTGTTCTCTGAATAACTGTGCTGCCCATTATACTCCCAATGCTGGTGACACAACAGTATTACCGTATGATGACATCTGTAAGACAGACTTTGGAACACATATAAGTGGTGGGATTATTGATTGTGCTCTTACTGTCACTTTTAACCCCAAATATGATACATTATTAAAAGCTGTAAAAGATGCCACTAACACTGGAATAAAGTGTGCTGGAATTGATGTTCATTCTGTGATGGTGAGGCTATCCAAGAAGTTATGGAATCCTATGAAGTTGAAATACATGGGAAGACATATCAAGTGAAACCAATCCGTAATCTAAATGGACATTCAATTGGGCCATATAGAATACATGCTGGGAAAACAGTACCCATTGTGAAGGGAGGAGAGGCAACAAGAATGGAGGAAGGAGAAGTGTATGCCATTGAAACCTTTGGTAGCGCAGGAGAATGTGTGGTTCATGATGATATGGAATGTTCACATTACATGAAAAATTTTAATGTTGGACATGTGCCAACAAGGCTTCCAAGAACAAAACACTTGTTAACTGTCATCAATGAAAACTTGGCACTCTTGCCTTCTGCTGCAGATGGCTGGATCATTTGGGAGAAAGTAAATACTTGATGGCTCTGAAGAATCTGTGTGACTTGGGCATTGTAGACCCATATCCACCATTATGTGACATTAAACGATCGTATACAGCACAGTTTGAACACACCATACTTTTGCGTCCAACATGTAAAGAAGTTGTCAGCCTAGGAGACGACTATTAAACTTGGTCCAAAGCCACCACAACACCTTTTATTTTCTAAGCTTTGTTGGAATACATTATACCAGATTTAATTTGCAGCATGTTGTCTTAACAGTGGACCTATGTAATACTTTTATCCATGTTTAAAAAGGAAGGAATTTGATCAAAGGCAAACCATTAATGTTATTAACCAAGGAAAAAGCTTCCAGGACTTTGAAATGTTAACTATTTTCTGTCTGTAAAGCTCCAAATAGTTAGGAATGACTTATACATTTTGTTTCAAACACCTAAGAGATGCTTTTCAGATATTTATATTGCCATATTCTTTTTTTTTTTTTTTTGTCCTTCTTTTTTTTGCCATTTATTTTTATTAGTTGGAGGCTAATTACTTTACAATATTGTAGTGGGTTTTGCCATACATTGACATGAATCAGCCCTGGATCCACATGTGTTCCCCTTCCCGATCCTCCCTCCCGCCTCCCTCTCCATCCCATGCCTCTGGGTCTTCCCAGTGCACCAGCCCTGGGCACTTGTCTCATGCATCCAACCTGGGCTGGTGATCTGTTTCATCCTTGATAGTATACTTGTTTCAACGCTATTCTCTCAGGACATCCCACCCTTGAGTTCTCCCACAGAGTCCCAAAGTCTGTTCTGTACATCTGTGTCTCTTTTTCTGTTTTGCATATAGGGTTATTGCTACCATCTTTTTAAATTCCATATATATGCATTAGTATACTATATTGGTCTTTATCTTTCTGGCTTACTTTACTATGTATAATGGGCTCCAGTTTCATCCATCTCATTAGGACTGGTTCAAATGAATTCTTTTTAATGGCTGAGTAATATTCCATGGTGTATATGTACCACAGCTTCCTTATCGTTTCGTCTGCTGATGGGCATCTAGGTTGCTTCCATGTCCTGGCTGTTATAAGCAGTGCTGCGATGAACACTGGGGTGCACGTGTCTCTTTCAGATCTGGTTTCCTCGGTATGTATGCCCAGGAGTGGGATTGCTGGGTGATATGGTAGTTTTATTTCCAGTTTTTTAAGGAATGCCATATTCTTAATTCGATGCTTTGAATGACTACATCCAGTTCTGCACCTATATACCCTCTGGTATTGCTTTTTAACCTTCCTGGAATCCATTTTCTAAAAAATAAACACATTTTCGGATCTGAAAAAAAAAATGGAATAGGCCTGTGATACAAAAGATTCCAGGAAAGATGATGAGAAAGTATGAATGAAAAGGTAGATGAATGAGATCCGGAGAGAACAGAAAGGAATTCCATCACTAAATACAACTTTAGAAACAGTTTGCAGAAGAATGAGGCTGAGAAAAAAATACAGCTATGACCCAAATTTGAGTTTGCTCAGAATGAGTTAGAATCACTTCAGTTCAGTTGTTCAGTCATGTCCGACTCTGCGACCCCATGAATCGCAGCACGCCAGGCCTCCCTGTCCATCACTAACACCTGGAGTTTACTCAAACTCATGTCCATCAAGTTGGTGAGGCCATCCAGCCATCTCATCCTCTGTTGTCCCCTTCTCCTCCTGACCCCAATCCCTCCCAGCATCAGGGTCTTTTCTAATGAGTCAACTCTGCATGAGGTGGCCAAAGTATTGGAGTTTCAGCTTCAGCATCAGTCCTTTCCAATGAACACCCAGGACTGATCTCCTTTAGGATGGACTGGTTGGATCTCCTTGCAGTCCAGGGACTCTAAAGAGTCTTCTCCAACACTACAGTTCAAAAGCATCAATTTTTCAGTGCTCAGCTTTCATCACATTCCAACTCTCACATCCATACATGACCACTGGAAAAACCATAGCCTTGACCAGATGGACCTTTGTTGGCAAAGTAATGTCTCTGTTTTTTAATATGCTATCTAGGTTGGTCATAATTTTCCTTCCAAGGAGCAAGCATCTTTTAATTTCATGGCTGCAATCACCATCTGCAGTGATCCTGGAAACCAAAAAAAAACAAAGTCTGACACTGTTTCCACTGTTTCCCCATCCATTTCCCAGGAAGTGATGGGACCAGATGCCATGATCTTAGTTTTCTGAATGTTAAGCTTTAAGCCAACTTTTCCACTCTCCTCTGTCACTTTCATCGAGGGGCTTTTTACTTCCTCTTCACTCTCTGCCATAAGGGTGGTGTCATCTGCATATCTGAGGTTATTGATATTCCCCCCAGCAATCTTGATTCCAGCTTGTGCTTCTTCCAGCCCAGCGTTTCTCGTGATGTACTCTGCATATAAGTTAAATAAGCAAGGTGACAATATACAGCCTTGACATGCTTCTTTTCCTATTTGGAACCAGTCTGTTGGTCCATTTCCAGTTCTAACTGCTGTTTCCTGACCTGCATACAGGTTTCTCAAGAGGCAGGTCAGGTGGTCTGGTATTCCCATCTCTTTCAGAATTTTCCACAGTTTATTGTGATCCACACAGTCAAAGGCTTTGGCATAGTCAATAAAGCAGAAATAGATGTTTTTCTGGAACTCTCTTGCATTTTTGATGATCCATCGGATGTTGGCAATGTGATCTCTGGTTCCTCTGCCTTTTCTAAAACCAGCTTGAACATCTGAAAGTTCACGGTTCACGTATTAAAGCCTGGCTTGGAGAATTTTGAGCATTACTTTACTAGCGTGTGAGATGAGTGCAGTTGTGCAGTACTTTGAGCATTCTTTGGCATTGCCTTTCCTTGGGATTGGAATGAAAACTGACCTTTTCCAGTCCAGTGGCCACTGCTGAGTTTTCCAAATTTGCTGACATATTGAGTGCAGTACTTTCAGAGCATCGTCTTTAAGTATTTGAAATAGCTCAACTGGAATTCCATCACCTCCACTAGCTTTGTTCATAGTGATGCTTTCTAAGGTCCACTTGACTTCACATTCCAGGATGTCTGGCTCTAGGTGAGTGGTCACACCATCGTGATTATCTGGGTCATGAAGATCTTTTTTGTACAGTTCTTCTGTATATTCTCGCCACCTCTTCTTAATATCTTCTGCTTCTGTTAGGTCCATACCATTTCTGTCCTTTATCGAACACATCTTTGCATGAAATATTCCCTTGGTATCTCTAATTTTCTTGAAGAAAATTTTCCTTCCTTTTGTTTTCTTTCCATTCTTTTCCATTCTATTGTTTCCCTCTATTTTTTGCATTGATTGCTGAGGAAGGCTTTCTTATCTCTCCTGGCTATTCTTTGGAACTCTGCATTCAAATGGGAATATCTTTCCTTTTCTCCTTTGCTTTTTGCTTCTCTTCTTTTCACAGCTATTTGTAAGGCCTCCTCAGACAACCATTTTGCCTTTTTGCATTTCTTTTCCATGGGGATGGTCTTGATCCCTGTCTCCTGTACAATGTCACAAATCTTCGTCCATAGTTCATCAGGCACTCTATCAGATCTAGTCCCTTAAATATATTTCTCACTTCCACTGTATTGTCATAAGGGATTTGATTTAGGTCATACCTGAATGGTCTAGTGGTTTTCCCTACTTTCTTCAATTTAAGTCTGAATTTGGCAATAAGGAGTTCATGATCTGAGCCACGGTCAGCTCCCAGTCTTGTTTTTGCTGACTATATAGAGCTTCTCCATCTTTGTCTGCAAGTAATATAATCAATCTGATTTCGGTGTTGACCATCTGGTGATGTCCATGTGTAGAGTCTTCTCTTGTGTTGTTGGAAGAGGGTGTTTGGTATGACCGGTGTGTTCTCTTGGCAAAACTCTATTAGCCTTTGCCCTGCTTCATTCCGTACTCCAAGGCCAAATTTGTCTGTTACTCCAGGTGTTTCTTGACTTCCTACTTTTGCATTCCAGTCCCCTATAATGAAAAGGACATCTTTTTTGGGTGTTAGTTCTAAAAGGTCTTGTAGGTCTTCATAGAACTATTCAACCTCAGCTTCTTCAGCATTACTGGTTGGGGCATAGGCTTGGATTGTCGTGATATTGAATGGTTTTCCTTGGAAACCAACAGAGATCATTCTGTCGTTTTTGAGATTGCATCCAAGTACTGCATTTCGGACTCTTTTGTTGACCATGATGGCTACTCCATTTCTTCTAAGGGATTCCTGCCCACAGTAGTAGATATAATGGTCATCTGAGTTAAATTCACCCATTCCAGTCCATTTTAGTTTGCTGATTCCTAGAATTAGAATAGAAAAAAGAAATTAAAAGTAAGAGCAAAAAGATTTAATGTCTTCTTCTTTGTCTTTTAAAATAGTTTTTTAATTACTACTTCATTTTCAGAAGTCCTTTCTTGCTGGTTTTCCTTAGTTTTTACATATCTGAACTTTCTGAGTTCAATAATTATTTATTTTTATTTTCTCTTGTTTTCAAAATTTTCCAGGCTGCTAATTTGCTTGTATGTGTAGATTTGGCTTCATCTCATAAATTTTGAAAATAAAATCATCATTTGTTATTTGATTTCAGATGAAGATACATTTAAAATTTCATGATTTTTCTCCCTGGAAATGCTTGTTAATTCCTTGATGTATTAAACTCTAGACAAAGACAATGACCTGTATGAGATCCAGCTTTTCAGATTTAATTGTCATTGGTGTCTTAATATTTGTTATGTTTATTAATTCTAAGCATGTAACAGGTTTGTAAGAGAAAAATATAAATATACATGTACTCTACCTTGTTTAATTATTCAAATTCTCTGAGCTTTGTTTTTATTTTGTTAATTTTGCAGGGAATGTTGGCCTTTTATTTTCTAAACTCATCAAAGGCTGAAGGAGTTCTTTAAAAGACCTCTGATACAATTGTAATTCTATTTTTCTTTGTAGAGTCTGATATAGTTATTTGTCTCATAAAGATCTATGACTGTTAATTTTCATGAAGAATATTATCTCTTAGAGTTATTATGAAGATTAAATAACACAATGCTTACAAAGCACTTAGCAATTGGTATATGGCAAATGCTCTATAGATGTTAACTATTATTATCATTTCCTAAATCAGTAATTTCTGCTTTTATCTTTATTAATTTCCAGCTCCTGTATTTTTCCTCTTTCTTAAATTGAATGGCTATTCCACTTGTTTTAAATCTTTCTTATTTAATAGTCAAATCTATTAAAGCTGTGGATTTTCCTTTAGCTATATCCTGTAGGTTTTCATATAGGTTATTCTTATGTTTATTACTAATATCTCCAAATAATCAGAAATTTTACATTTTTCTTTTATTTTATTTCAGTCCAAAGGTGTTGCCATAAAATGTGCATTGCTGGACAGTTAAGATTTACTCTGTGACCAAATACATATCCATTAAAAAAGATATTCCATGGACATAAAAAAAAATTACTTTCCTGAGTTTTTATGAAGTAGACTCTTCATAAATCACCTTGTATTCAAGTCTTTATATGCATCTATCATTTTGTTGAGTTAATTATTCAATTTTGTGAAATAAGTTTTACATTCTCTCCCTCACCCCTGTGTTATATCTTGGCTGCATGTAGTATCTTCAAATTCCATAAAACCATAAACATTTTTTTTGTTCTGTTGCAGCTTCCTGATTGCAGTGGGAATATCTCTCCTGATTCTGACTCATTATTGATAAACTCTTCTCTGTGTGGAAGCTTGGAAGATTTGCCTTTTATCCTTAAGAGCTTCACAAAAACTATGTAGCAGGTAGGCCTAAAGTTTTCTTACTTGGTCTACATCACAGGAACCCAAAGACTGCAGACTTCAGTGATCAATCAGTCTTCTTCCCTCCCATAATCCATTAGCCAGACATATGTATTACCTCAGTTGAGGGTTAAGAGGAAAAGAAATCAAGAACAAACACTGTATCAATGCCTGTTTTCTCACATCCCACCATAGTGTACAGGAAAATATATGATATGATTGCATTGTAATAAACTAACATGTCTGACTCTTTGCTATCCCATGAACTGTAACCTGCCAGGCTCTTTTGTCCATGGGATTTCCCAGGCAAAAAGAAAAAAAAAAAAAAAAACACTGGAGTGGTTGCCATTTCCTTCTCCAGGGGATCTTCCCGACCAAGGGATAGAAACCGCGTCTCCTGCAAGTCTCCTGCATTGACAGGCAGATTCTTTACCATTGTGCCAACTGGGAAGCCCCATAATAAACCAGGACTAACCTCAAAAGGTTAGTCAAAAGGTTAGTGTCAAAAAGTTCCTCTATTTCTAGAGGTTTCTCTATGAAATTTCTATGAAAATTGTCTATGAAAGCAAACCTCTTGATTGACTCTTTCAAAGTCAGAGTCATAATTTTTCTTAGATGCGCCCCAACATTTAACTGGTCTCACTGGCATCTCTAAGAAATAGTGTTGTGCAGTCTGTGGCTTTGGTGATGCAGATGGGATCTTGACAGAGACCTGGTTTTGGGGAAGAAGAAGGATGAGGACCTCATACGTGACTCATAGGAAACTGTTATTTAGAGACTCATTCAGTTATCTAGGGGTATATTTCACAACTACCTTACTTTGAAGGGTTTACCATGAAGTTTTACTTCAATAAATCCTTGATGGATATCTTCCTGAAAAAAAAAAGATTTATAGCCACAGTGGATCCAAATGTTAGCTGATCCCTCATCTATGGCTTCTCACTGGAGTTTGGTGTCTTCCATGTGGCCAAAGGGTTTCCCAGTGGCTTAGCAGTAAAGAATCCACCTGCAATGCAGGAGCCACAGGAAACACAGGTTCGATCCCTGGGTTGGGAAGATCCCCTAGAGGATGGCATGACAACTCACTCCAGTATTCTTGCCTAGAGAATTCCCATGGACAGAGGAGCCTGGCAGGCTACAGTCCATGGGGTCGCAGAGTCGGACCCAACTGAAGCAGCTTAGCACACATACATACCCATGTGGCCAAAACTCTCCTATAGCAGCTAAGACTTTATGGAAAACAACCTCTTGAGATTTTTTTAATGTCCTTTCTGAGAGGCTTTCAAGGCTCTCAAGGTAGACTGAAAAATAGTGGGGCCATATGACGGCGTGGATGCCGCCCTTCTTCCTCGAGTCCCACACTGCCACTCCTTGCCTTCTGCTGAACCAGCCACACCTCTACTATTTGCCAGGTTTCTGCTCAAACTACGTGCAAATCTTCCCCTTTTCACATTAAATGTAAGTGAGTATTGTTGTAGCTGTTATCTGCCAGTGAACAGAAACTTCACCCACCCAAGATGAACCTTGGTCCTAGCTTGCACATTTGGGTGCTGCAATTCATGGGGTCGCAAAGAGTCGGACACGACTGAGCGACTGAACTGAACTGAACTGTGACAAGCAATCAGATGGGAGAAAAGCTCTCCTTTCCTGATTACCTCCCCTTCCCCAATCATACAATCAACTTGGCAATAAATGCTATCTTTCTTTTCATAGTTTTTTAATGAAGAGGAAGTGGGGATTGTATTCTGTCTTTAAGCCCAGTTTCTGTGCTTAGCCTGCCACCTCCTCTCCAATCTCCCCTCACTAAAAAGCAGTGAAGAGAAGGACACCATCTATTGCCAAATGGACTACTGGATTTGATACCTTCCATTTCTGATTCCCAGAGACTTCTCTCTCCCCATTCCTGGCCTGTGAGGGTATCCTCCTGCCTTTTCCAGAATGTTCTGTGTCTGTCAGCATCTCATCCTCCTTACCAAAATGGTCAAGAAATGAAGGATATGAGCTTTTATCAGACTTACAAACTAATAAGTTAGGCTGCTACAGTTTCATGGATGCTGGAAAAAGACACAATTCTGAGTCAGAGACAAAAGACTTCATTGCTCAAGGAAAAAGCAAGAGCCAGAAAATCAATGTTTGCTCCTGTTTCCTGAGCCCCAAGTCTTCTGGGGTGTCTCAAAAAGAGCTAGGAGATACATGCATGTGCAGGCTAAGTCGCTCGGTCATGTCCAACTCTTTGCAACCTTATTGACTGTAACCCACCAGGCTCCTCTGTCCATGGGGGATTCTCCAGGCAAGAATACTGGGGTGGGTTGCCATGCCCTCCTCCATGGGATCTTCCTGACCCAGGGACCAAACCCACATCTCTTACATCTCCTGCATTGGCTGGTGGGTTCTTTATCACTAGCGCCACCTGGGAAGCCCATGAGATATACGCGGTGGACTACATTACAGGGGTGGAATGCGTGCTTAGCGTATGTGCTCCTGAGGAAGGCACTGTCTCTATCCCAGACATCCTTAGAAAGATAATCTGCTGCCAAGGTAGCAAGTACTTCTGCTCTCAAGATATACAGAAATGCAAGAAGTCACAGAGCATTTTCTCTGCAAAAGGAAGTGATTAAGAAGAATTGCTCTAATAAACACATTGTTGTGATACTTTCAAAATATAAATCAGCTCATGTTACTTTCCTAGTCCAGTGACTACCAGTCATGTTTCAGAATAAAATTAAACTCCTAACAATGGCCCTTGAGACCTGACAGTCACTGGCCCTGGCTGTGTCTCAGACAGCATCTTTCTGAATGTCAGCATTGTGTGTGCTAAGTCACTTTAATCACATCTGTCTCTTTGTGACCCTATAGAATGTAGCCCACAAGACTCCTCTGTCCATGGGATTCTCCCAGCAAAAATACTGGAGTGGGGTGCCACTTCCTTCTCCAGAAGATCTACCCAACCCAGGGATCAAACCCATGTCTCCTGTGACTCCTACATTGCAGGTAATTTCCCTGCCACTAGGGTCACCTGGGAAGCCCAAATGCCAGCATTCTGTTCTTGCAATACATGACACCAACACACTCTCCCATCTGGATGTCTGATGTTGCTGGATTTGCACATGACTCTATCCTTTCCTCATTGAGGTCACTGTTGAGATGTGACCTCCTTGGAGAAGACTTACTTGAACACTCTGAAGTTACAGTTCATTTTCAATAAATCTTCTCATATTTTGCAGCACACTTACCTCCACCTGTCAAAGCCACGTCCATTAATCTAGTATCATCTACCCCTTTAGACTATAACCTCTCTGAAACTAGGGACTTTGCCTAGTATGTCCCCACCTTAGGTCAGAGCCCACCAGTCACTTGACAGTCCCTCAGTTAATGTTTGTTAAATGAAATATGATGTTGTCAAGTTTTTTCTTTATTAAAGGGACTGTGCATTTGCTTACACTTCATAAGCCAAAATATCGTGAATCAGGCCCTAACATACCCAGAAACATAGACATTTACAAAGATTGATTCCTTGTGAAAAATGTTACTTTCAGTTTCCCAGAGTGTGTTTATCACTGCAGATAGCCGGTCCACGATGAAGCTCAGAGGACACATCTGGACTACTGTAGTCACACCCGAGCTGGTCTCTCCCAACATTCACTCTTGCTACTCAACGACAGACTCCATAGAGCATTGAGAATCACCTTACTGCTATCAAGTTTGCATCACATCATGCTCCTCTTTCAAAATCTTCAATGCATCCCATCACATTTAGAACAGTATCTAAAGTCTTCATGATGACCCTCTAGACTATATCCTAGTGGCTCGCTGTCAAAAAGACATTGTTTAGGGTTGACAAAGCAGCTGGAAATTTAGGAGAGAAATCCTGGAAATGAGAAAGTTGCAGGAGGAATGACTCACAGAGTCTTAACATAAACTCCCTCCAAATCCCTGGATAACTGCAGCTACACATGTGTGGGGATTATTGCATGGGGCTTGGGAAACTGCAGACAGAAATGAGAGAGGAGTCTGTCTCAGAAAACAGAGTCCACTGGGCAAAACTGTGAGCTTGCGGCTCCTTCAGACTTCAAGACAGGAGATTGCTATTCACAAAATGAGACATTTCATGATGATAAGTGCCAATATGTTACTAATATGGGCTTCCCAGATGGTGCAGTCATAAAGAATCTGCCTGCCACTGCAAAAAATTCAAGAGATGTGGGTTCAATCCCTGTTTTGGGAAGATCCCCTGGAGGAGGAAATGTCAACCCCTTCCAGTATTCTTGCCTGGGAAATCCCATGGAGAGAGGAGCCTGGCAGGCTATATAGTCCATGGGGTTGCAAAGAGTCGAACACAACTGAGTACACACACACACAAACACACACATATTACTAATGTATTACAGTTATAGAACAGCTTTAAAATATATCAAGAAGGAAAAAAATGAATAAATAGTTAAATCTACAATTATAATTGAAGATTTTCATGTTCCTCTCTTAGTAGTTAATAGAACAACCCTATAAAAAATTAGTAAGGATGTAGAAGATCTAAAGGACTGACCTTGGATGGCTCTAGAGACTGTCATACACAGTAAGGTAAGTCAGAAAGAAAACAAATATTGTGTATTAATACATATATGTGGAATCTAGAAAAATGGTATAGATCTTATTTGCAAAGCAGAAATAGAGACACAGATATCGAGAACAAACATATGGACACCACGAGGGGATGAACTGGAAGATAGGGATTGACATATAAAGACTACTGTGTATAAAATAGGTAACCAACGAGAACCTCCTGTATAGCACAGGGAACTCTACTCAGTGCTCTGTAGTGACCTAAATGGAAAGGAAATCCAGAAAAGAGGAGATGAATGTACACACGTATAGCTGATTCACTTTGCTGTTCAGCAGAAACTAACATAACATTATAAAGCAACAATACACCAAGAAAAATTAATTTAAAAATAAAGTAAAAGAAAGTAAATGATCGATCTTCACCAAATTGACAGGCATAGAACATCACACCTAATGACTAAAGAATACAAAGTTTTTTCAAATGAACATGGACTATTTACCAAGTTAGGTCACATCCCAGGCAATGAAATAATTCCCAAATTGATTTTAAAAGATGGACATTTGCAAAGTATGCCCCCTGACGATACAAGAATTCACTTAGAAAGCAGTAACAACACCCTACCTGGATAAACATAAAATATTCACAAATTAAGTGGCCCACTTCCAATTAATTCAAGGGTCAAAAATACATGCTGTGTGCTTGTTAAGCTGCTTCATTCATCTCCGACTCTGTGCAACCCTATGGACTGTAACCCACCAGGCTCCTCTGTCCACAGGAATCTCCAGGCAAGAATACTTGAGTGGGTTGCTTTGCCCTTCCCCAGGGGATCTTCCCAACCAAGGGATTGAACCCACATCTCTTAGGTCTCCTGCATTGGTAGGTGGGTTCTTTACCACTAGCACCACCTGGGAACCCCGGGAGCAAAAGTACATCACAAGGTAAAAAAATTTATATATTTTGAACAAAACGATAAGAAAACGTGTCATATCAAAACTGGGAGATGGGGCTAAAGTAGTGCTTAGAGGAACTATGTAATACTAAATGCTAATATTAAAATTTTTCAAAGATCTCCATATCTCTCAACTGCAGCATGAATTCCTAAATCCATGGTGTGATACATTAGGCTCTTGTGACCTGGCTGTGTCTCAGACATCTGATCATCCTCAGACTCTCTTAATAGAAGACTTATGACTCCTTCTCAACGACATACCTTTGTGGCATTCTTTGTAGTTATCCTCTGCATAGAAAGCCCCATTTATTCTCTTATTTCTTTTGTTTTTATTTTATTTTTTTTTTTGACAGCACCGCAAGGTATGTGGTGAATCTTAGTATGTGTGAATCTTAGTTCCCCAACTAGGGGTGGAACCCATTCCCCCGGGCTGGAAGCTTGATTGACTCTCTTATTTCTTAAATTTTCTTGCAAAATTCAGCCCAAGCAATGTCTCATCCATGACCCTTCAGGCTTAGCAAAATGCCCTCTGTTTCTTTATTTTTTTTGCTTCAACTATAGCAGCAGAAAACTTTTTGTTTTCTTTTGCACTGTTGCAGGGGTGGGGTGAGCACCTCAAATTCACTGGAGAATTAGTCTTCCTGACGGTAATTTTATATTTCCTCATCACCCTTTTCATACATTCTTTGCTGCATGCCTTGTTTTTTTTAACCTTTGTGCTTATATTAAAATTTTTTGAGGTCTTATGTTATCACACATTGCAATCCAATCCATTTGTACCTCCCTTTTTAGTCTTGTCTATTAGAATTGAATTTATGAGGGCTTCATAACTTCTTAAACATATGAGACTTTCAGAAATTCATGTTTGGTGGTCGTTTATTGTAGACTCTTTCACAAATTCATGTTTGGGGGTCAAATTTATTTTTTCTCTGAATATTTTTGCATTCTGTTCTTCTAACATTTGGGGTATCAAGTGTAATACCTCCATATGTTCACTTGCTGATTATCAAGGACTCTAAGATGACCTTCAGTTCAGTCAGTTCAGTCACTCAGTTGTGTCTGACTCTTTGCCATCCCATGAACTGCAACACACCAGGCTTCTCTGTCCATCACCAATTTCAAAGCTTGCTCAAACTCATGTCCATTGAATCAGTGATGCCATCCAACCATCTCAGCCTCTGTCATCCCCTTCTCCTCCTGCCTTCAATCTTTTCCAGCATCAGGGTCTTTTCCAATGAGGCAGTTCTTCGGATCATGTGGCCAAAGTATTGGAGCTTCAGCTTCACCATCAATCCTTCCAATGAATATTTAGGACTGATTTCCTTTAGGATTGACTGGTTGGATCTCCTTGCAGTCCAAGGGACTCTTGAGAGTCCTCTCCAACATCACAGTTCAAAAGCATCAATTCTCCAGCGCTCAGCTTTCTTTATAGTTCAACTTTCACATCCATACATGACCACTGGAAAAACCATAGCTTTGACTAGATGGAACTTTGTTGGCAAAGTAATGTTTCTGCTTTTTAATAGGCTGTCTAGGCCT